>NC_138293.1:26920000-28120000 GCF_965601325.2 Salmo salar
AAAAAATAAAACCTGGTTCAGTCTGCTTTCCACTGGACACTGGGAGATGAATTCTCCTTTCAGCAGGACAATAACCTAAGGCCAAATCTATACTTGAGTGGCTTACAAAGAACACAGTGAATGTTCCTGAGTAGCTAAGTTACAGTTTTGACTTGAATCTGCTTGTAAATGTATGGCAAGACCTGAAAATGGTTGTCTAGCAATGATCAACAACAAATTTGACAGAGCTTGATGGATTTAAAAAAATTACGTGCAAATGTTGCACAATCCAGGTGTGGGAAGCTCTTAAAGACGTACCCAGAAAGACTCTGTAATTGTTACCAAAGGTGCTTCTACAAAGTATTGACTCAGGGCTGTGAATACTTACAGTACCATTCAAAAGTTTGGACATACCTACTCATTCAAGGGGTTTTCTTTATTTAGACTATTTTCTACATTGTACAATAATAGTGAATACATAAAAACTATGAATTAACACATATGGAATCATGTAGTAACCAAACAAGTGTTAAACGAATCAAAATATATTTAATATTTGAGATTCTTCAAAGTAGCCTTGATGACACCTTTGCACAATCTTGGCATTCTCTCAACCAACTTTATGAGGAATTGAAAATATATATATATTTCACCTTTATTTAACCAGGTAGTCAAGTTGAGAGCAAGTTCTCGTTTACAATTGCGACCTGGCCAAGATAAAGCAAAGCAGTTCGACACATACAACAACACAGAGTTACACATGGAGTAAAACAAAACATACAGTCAATAATACAGTAGAAACGTAAGTCTATATACAATTTGAGCAAATGAGGTGAGATAAGGGAGGTAAAGGCAAAAAAGGCCATGGTGGCAAAGTAAATACAATATAGCAAGTAAAACACTGGAATGGTAGATTTGTAGTGGAATAAAGTGCAAAGTAGAAATAATGGGGTGCAAAGGAGCAAAATAAATAAATACAGTAGGGGAAGAGGTAGTTGTATGGGCTAAATTATAGATGGGCTATGTACAGGTGCAGTGATCTGTGAGCTGCTCTGACAGCTGGTGCTTAAAGCTAGTGAGGGAGATAAGTGTTTCCAGTTTCAAAGATTTTTGTAGTTCGTTTCAGTCATTGGCAGCAGAGAACTGGAAGGAGAGACGGCCAAAGGAGGAATTGGCTTTGGGGGTGACCAGAGAGATATACCTGCTGGAGCACGTGCTACAGGTGGGTGCTGCTATGGTGACCAGTGAGCGGAGATAAGGGGGGACTTTACCTAGCAGGGTCTTGTAGATGACCTGGAGACAGTGGGTTTGGCGACGGGTATGAAGCGAGGGCCAGCCAACGAGAGCGTACAGGTCGCAGTGGTGGGTAGTATATGGAGCTTTGGTGACAAAACGGATGGCACTGTGATAGACTGCATCCAGTTTATTGAGTAATTGATAAGGGAATAATATGTTCAAAGGTAAATGATTAAAGAATCCAACCCTGTCACGTAACCAATTAGTAATTAGTCGTTATGTAGCATGTATAATGAATAATTGAAGTACTAATTGAAAGGCCCATAAGGTCTAGTGGAGGCCCGGGACAAAAATGAAATGTGTGTGTGTGTGTATGTGTGTGTGTGTGTGTGTGTGTGTGTGTGTGTGTGTGTGTGTGTGTGTGTGTGTGTGTGTGTGTGTGTGTGTGTGTGTGTGTGTGTGTGTATTAGGTGTGCCTAAGAAAATAGTAGACTGTGTTTGACCCGACCTTGTGAGGAACTTTGAGTAACTTAGAGAAGAAAGGGAGTGACCCTCAAGGTCTCTCTAATCTCGGGGGAAAGGAACAGACTGTCACGTCCTGACCAGCAGAGGGAGTAATTGTATTAGTTTTGGTCAGGACGTGGCAGAGGTTTTGTGTTGTGTGTAGGTTGGGTGCTGGACTCTCAATTGGAGGTAGGTGTTTCTAGTTGCCTCTGATTGGGAGTCCTATAAACAGGTGTGTGTTTTTCTTTGTGGTTGTGGGTAGTTGTATTTGCACTGCTGTTTGTCTAGCCTGCAAATCTGTTTTCTGTTGTTTTTGTTCATTTTGGTAGTGTTCTCTTGTTTTTTAACCTGTTAGGGCTAGGGGGCAGTATTTGCACGGCTGGATAAAAAAATGTACCCGATTTAATCTGGTTACTAATCCTACCCAGTAACTAGAATATGCATATACTTATTATATATGGATAGAAAACACTCTAAAGTTTCTAAAACTGTTTGAATGGTGTCTGTGAGTATAACAGAACTCATTTGACAGGCAAAACCCTGAGACATTTTCTGACAGGAAGTGGATACCTGATGTGTTGTATTACCTTTAAACCTATGCCATTGAAAAACACAGGGGCTGAGGAATATTTTGGCACTTCCTATTGCTTCCACTAGATGTCACCAGCCTTTACAAAGTGTTTTGAGTCTTCTGGAGGGAGATCTGACCGAACAAGAGCCATGGAACGATGATGGCCCATTAGACACCTGGCGCGCGAGTTCATGTTGGGTACCCTCGTTCCAATACGTTATAAAAGAGAATGCATTCGTCCACCTTGAATATTATTCATGTTCTGGTTAAAAAAGGCCCTAATGATTTATGCTATACAACGTTTGACATGTTTGAACGAACGTAAATATATTTTTTCCCCTCGTTCATGAAGTGAAGTCCGGCGGGCTTAGATCATGTGCTAACAAGACGGAGATTTTTGGACATAAATGATGAGCTTTTTTGAACAAAACTACATTCGTTATGGACCTGTGATACCTGGAAGTGACATCTGATGAAGAGAATCAAAGGTAATGGATTATTTACATAGTATTTTCGATTTTAGATCTCCCCAACATGACGGCTAGTCTGTATCGCAACGCGTATTTTTCTGGGCGCAGTGCTCAGATTATTGCAAAGTGTGATTTCCCAGTAAGGTTATTTTTAAATCTGGCAAGTTGATTGCGTTCAAGAGATGTAAATCTATAATTCTTTAAATGACAATATAATATTTTACCAATGTTTTCTAATTTTAATTATTTAATTTGTGGTGCTGACTTGACTGCCGGTTATTGGAGGGAAACGATTTCCTCAACATCAATGCCATAGTAAAACGCTGTTTTTGGATATAAATATGAACTTGATAGAACTAAAAATGCATGCATTGTCTAACATAATGTCCTAGGAGTGTCATCTGATGGAGATTGTAAAAGGTTAGTGCATCATTTTAGCTGGTTTTATGGTTTTGGTGACCCTGTCTTTGACTTGACAAAACATTACACACAACTCTTGTAAATGTACTGTCCTAACATACTTTAATTTTATGCTTTCGCCGTAAAACCTTTTTGAAATCATAAAACGTGGTTAGATTAAGGAGATGTTTATCTTTCAAAGGGTGTAAAATAGTTGTATGTTTGAAAAATTTGAATTTTGACATTTATTTGGATTCAAATTTGCCGCTCTTGAAATGCACCTGCTGTTGATGGAGTGCACCACGGGTGGGACGCTTGCGTCCCACCTAGCCCATAGAGGTTAATTAAAACCTTTTATGATGAACACTAACTCCGCTGCACCTTGGTCTCTCTCCGACGACAGCCCTCACAGAACTAAGGCTGTTTTTCCATTGACTTAGGACCCAGTTCACGATCTCTATGGCTTCTTCTACATGTGGCCAGTCTTTTGGCATTGTTTCAGACTTTTACTCAGAAAAATGACATACACATACATACCCGCGACATACACCTAGTTTCTTGAAACGAGTCACAAATATGATCCAAAAATTCTAAATCGTCTAGAGCAGCTGCCCCAAAAAGGTGTATGTCGCGGGTCACTACTTCAAAGGAGAGCCATTTGAACGTAAGCTTATCTTCACTAGGGTAGGGGGCAGCATTCGGAAATTTGGATGAAAAGCGTGCCCAAATTAAACTGCCTGCTACTCAGGCCCAGAAGCTAGGATATGTATATAATTGGTAGATTTGGATAGAAAACACTCTAAGTTTCCAAAACTGTTAATTAAAATAATGTCTGTGAGTATAACAGAACTGATATGGCAGGCAAAAACCTGAGGAAAATCCATCCAGGAAGTACTATTATTTTGAAATGCTGTTTTTCCATTGACTTAGGACCCAGTTCACGATCTCTATGGCTTCTTCTACATGTGGCCAGTCTTTAGGCATTGTTTCAGACTTTTACTCAGAAAAATGAGGGCGAAACAGTACTTTCAATGAGTGGAGAGTGGACATTTCCAGACATGAGTCCAGCGCGTGATCGGGAGCGCGCCTTTCTTGTTTCTCCTTTTCTATTGACGAAGCTTTTGTCCGGTTGAAATATTATTGATTATTTATGACAAAAACAACCTGAGGATTGATTTTAACCTCTCTAGGGTAGGGGGCAGTATTTTCATGGCCGGATGAAAAACGTACCCAAATTAAACGGCCTACTACTCGGGCCCAAGAACTAGAATATGATATTGTTAGTAGATTTGGATAGAAAACACTCTGAAGTTTCTAAAACTGTTTGAATGATGTCTGTGAGTATAACAGAACTCGTATGGCAGGCAAAAACCTGAGAAGAATCTAAACAGGAAGTGGGAATTCTGGTGCTTGTAGTCCTTTCAAGTCATTGCCTATCGAACACACAGTGACTTAGGGTTCATTTTGCACTTCCTAAGGCTTCCACTAGATGTCAACAGTCTTTAGAAAGTTGTTTGAGGCGTCTATGGTGAACAGAAAGCGAACAGAGGAAGTTGGAAGTTGTTGACTCAGGAAAGTACTGGCGTTCATTGGCACGCATTCACGTGAGAGTTAGCTGTGTTCCAAAACATTTTTCAAGAGATTGCAATCATCTGGTTGGAATATTATTGAAGTTCTAAGTGAAAAAGGCCCTAAAGATTGATGCTTTACAATGTTTGACATGTTTGAACGAACGTAAATATTACTTTTTTTACTTTTCGCCGTGACATTTTCCGCGCGCTTCCTACATTTGGAGTAGCTAACTGAACGCGCTAACAACAAGGAGCTATTTGGACATAAATTATGGACTTTATCGAACAAAACAACATTTATTGTGGACCTGGGATTCCTGGAAGTGCCTTCTGATGAAGATCAAAGGTAAGTGAATATTTCTAATGCTATTTATGATTTTAGATGACTCCAAAATGGCGGGTATCTGTATTGCATAGTGTATTTTTCTGAGCGCAGTACTCAGATTATTGCAAAGTGTGCTTTCCTCGTGAAGCTGTTTTGAAATCTGTCACAGCGTTTGCATAAAGGAGAGGTTCATCTATAATTCTTTGAATAACAGTTTAATATTTTATCAACGTTTATGGTGAGTATTTTTGTAAATTGTTGTGCTGATTCACTGGCTGTATTGGAGGCAAAATATTTTCTGAACTTCACGCGCCAATGTAAAATGTGGTTTATGGATATAAATATGAACTTTATCGAACAGAAAATGCATGTATTGTGTAACATGATGTCCTGGGAGTGTCATCTGATGAAGATCGTCAAAGGTTAGTGCATCATTTTAGCTGGTTTTCTGGTTTTTGTGACGCCTGTCCTTGCTAGGAAAATGGCTGTGTGCTTTTTCTTGTGTTGGAACTGTCCTAACATAATCTAACTTCATGCTTTCGCCATAAAGCCTTTTTGAAATCGGACAATGTGGTTACATTAACACATCTAGACGTTCCGCTAGCGGAACACCTGCTCCAATATCCAATGATGGGCGTGGCGCGAAATACAAATTCCTCTAAAATCCGAAAACTTCCATTTTTCAAACATATGACTATTTTACAACATTTTAAAGACAAGACTCTCGTTAATCTAACCACACTGTCCGATTTCAAAAAGGCTTTACAACGAAAGCAAAACATTAGATTATGTCAGCAGAGTACCCAGCCAGAAATAATCAGACACCCATTTTTGAAGCTAGCATATAATGTCACAAAAAACAAAACCACAGCTAAATGCAGCACTAACCTTTGATGATCTTCATCAGATGACAACCCTAGGACATTATGTTATACAATGCATGCATGTTTTGTTCAATCAAGTTCATATTTATATCAAAAACCAGCTTTTTTACATTAGCATGTGACGTTCAGAACTAGCATACCCCCCGCAAACATCCGGTGAATTTACTAAATTACTCACGATAAACGTTCACAAAAAACATAACAATTATTTTAAGAATTATAGATACAGAACTCCTCTATGCACTCGATATGTCCGATTTTAAAATAGCTTTTCGGTGAAAGCACATTTTGCAATATTCTCAGTAGATAGCCCAGCCATCATGGCTAGCCATTTAGACACCGACCAAGTTTAGCCCTGATCAAACTCCGATTTACTATTACAAAAGTTTCATTACCTTTGTTGTCTTCATCAGAATGCACTCCCAGGACTGCTACTTCAATAACAAATGTTGGTTTGGTCCAAAATAATCCATCGTTATATCCAAATTGCGGCCTTTTGTTAGTGCGTTCCAAGACACTATCCGAAATGGTAAATTAGGGTCGCAAGCATGGCGCAATTCGTGAAAAAAGATGTCTAAATATTCCATTACCGTACTTCGAAGCATGTCAACCGCTGTTTAAAATCAATTTTTATGCCATTTTTCTCGTAAAAAAGCGATAATATTCCGACAGGGAATCTGCGTTTAGCTAAACAGAGGAAAGAAAACAAAGCTTTCGGTTGACGCGGACACGAGCCTGAGTCTCACAGTACTGTAACCAGCCACTACCCAAACGCTCTACTTTGTTTCAACCAGAGCCTGCAAAGCCACGATTCAGCATTTTGCCGCCTTCTGAGAGTCCATGTGAGCCGTAGAAAGTGTTACGTAAGAGCAGAGATCCCCTGTAAGAGATAGAGATAATCAACAAGGCCAAGAAATGGTCAGACAGGGTACTTCCTGTACAGAATCTTCTCAGGTTTTGGCCTGCCAAATGAGTTCTGTTATACTCACAGACACCATTCAAACAGTTTTAGAAACTTTGGAGTGTTTTCTATCCAAAGCTAATAATTATATGCATATTCTAGTTTCTGGGCAGGAGTACTAATCAGATTAAATCGGGTACGTTTTTTATCCGTCCGTGAAAATACTGCCCCCTAGCCATAACAGGTTAAGGAGACGTGTACCTTTACAATTGTGTAAAATAGTCGTATGTTTGAGAACTTTGAATTATGAGATTTTGTGGTTTTGAATTTGGCGCTCTGATTTTTCACTGGCTGTTGAATAGTGTGAACCGTGGGTCCCACCTGCCCAAGAGAGGTTAAACATAGTTTGACATGTTTCTACAAAGTTTTATTGTACTTTTTTGACTTTTCATCTAGATGTTGAGAGCGTGCTTTGTGCCTTTGGATTACTGAACTAAACGCACCAACAAAATTGAGGTTTTTGGACATAAAGAGGGACATTATCGAACAAAACGAACATTTATTGTGTAACATGGAGTCCTGGGTGTGCCACCAGATGAAGATCATCAAAGGTAAGTGATTACTTTAATCGCTATTTCTGACTTTCTGAGTCCTCTCCTTGGCTGGAAAATGTCTGTATGGTTTCTTGTGGCTAGGCGCTGTCCTAACATAATCGCATGGTGTGCTTTTGCCGTAAAGCCTTTTTGAAATCAGACACTGTGGTTGGATTAACAAGAAGTTTATCTTTAAAATGGTGTATAAAACTTGTATGTTTGAGGAATTTTAATTATGGTATTTCTGTTGTTTGAATTTGGCGCCCTGCAATTTCACTGGCTGTTGTGATACCAGAGAGGTTTTAAAAAAAAATTGGGGGGCAGAAATACCTTTTGGAACATGTGAACTTTCATGTGCCTTAATAACAGACTTGTATGCCATCTGTAAATACGAACAAAACTGTTAAATTACAAGCCTAGTTGGTTTAGCCACAGAAAAAAACAGCAACTTTCCCGCTAGCCATGATTGGCTGAGATAATGAGTGGGCTGGACATGCCGAGAGATGAGTTCGGATTGGTCTGCCATCTAGCATGCTTCTGTCTATTTGAGCTGGTCAATATGTGTAGGTAATCCTGTCTAACGCTGCTTTTTAAAACATTTATCGCGTAGTAGAACTGCATAAGTGTTGCTCTCCACTTTCTGGAGGACCGAATTTTGAAATCTGTGGAATTAGAGTATGATAGCTATGGAGGTGGAGAAAACACCTGTCTCCGGATTACATCTTCAAACCCAGGGCAACCATGGCATCTGTGTGACAGGGAGAGGCTTAACAAAAGACTCTACTATGCAAGTCACAATTTCCATAGAATGTCACTGTGACAACTGTTGATAGATGTAGCTGGTAAATTCGCTCTGTCTATCTACTCCGATTTCAGAGCATGGGTAAGATAGTCTAGCAAGCTACATTTTCAGATATTACAAATTTCAAATTTTGACAGAAAGTCATTTTCTGTTAGTGTACTGTTAGCTACCTAGCTAAAACTAGCTGGCAGGCTTGCTAGCTAACGTAACGTGTATGATCTTATTATTTGTATCTCAAAGCCATTTGCTTTGCTAGTTTTAACCTAATGTTAGCTAGCTAACATTGAACCTGGTTGGTTAGCTACCTGTAGATTCATGCAGGGTAGTAACGTCATGAGTTGGGATTACGGTTCATTGTTTATCTAGCTAGCAAACTACATGTCTTAACAAAAGACTCCACTATACAAGTAACCATTTCAATAGAATGTCACTGTGACAACTGTTGATAAACATAGCTGGTAAATTCGCTCTGGCTATCTACACCGTTTTCAAAGCACTCTCATCTGAGTGTGCCAAAGCACAGAATAACTGACGAACTTACGAACGCTCAACACCTGTTGAATATGACCGGTGTCAGTAAACGTTGGCAAAAAAGCCTAAATTGTTGCCAGCAGCACAGTTGCAGTCATCAACGCTCTGGATAACAAAAACATCCTAACCAGCTCTGCTAGGGCGAGTAAAATGGTCAGTGAATGGTTCTCTCACGTTAGCCAGTTATCTTGAGTGCTTGACTGTTGTTGTTAGGACAGAACGCTTCGATCAACCCTTAAAGAAATGGGTGGGCCTAAAGCTTAAGAGGGTGTGAACAATGCCGAATGGGTATAGACAAAGAAGAGCTCTCCAGTAGATACCAAAACATTCAAAGGCCATTTTCTCAAATGTGAAGTTGCAAGTTGATCAACTTTCAAAGCAGAATTACTTTTCCATCGTTCCTCAAATGCAGTGTATGATATATCATTTTGTAGCTCTGTGTCTCTTCTTTTATCCAATGTATAAAACACAATTTCAAATTTTGCAACATAAGACCGAATCAAGGCCACATTTGGATATACATTTTTCGAAATCCCCAAAGTTGCACTTATTAATGGCCTCTTCACTCGCGCTATGTCGATGTAGTGCTATGTCCTGTTTAGCGCACAGCATAACAATGTCCAGAACCTCTTTTGCATCATGAAGGTGCTTCCAATCCTTATATCTGTCTCTAACAAATTAGCCTTCCATAGTGGCCTCTAGGAAATGTCTACACATTTTACAGAAAACAGCATCCCTTGTCAAACTGTATTCCAACCAATAAAACTGTCCTTCCCACTTCTATGAGAAACACCGTGATTTTTCATTGATCACTTTAATTGGGCACACTCACATTTTTGGTTGCGAGGGTGGTTTGTCAACTGCAGACAAATCTGCAGGTGGATTTGTGATGACATGCTCACCGTAACAAGGTAGGGCTTGAAGATGGTGACTTAGCTGGGCTGTAGAAGTTGAAGCAGTAGCCATGCTAGCCTCCTCATTGGATAATGACTAGACAGATTGGACTCTGGACTCTCTCTTCATCCTCCATCCGTGGCTTTTGAAAAAGCCCTTTGAACTTTGGTTTGCCAGAACTTGTGACTAGCTAGCTAGCACTATCTCGCATTAGCAAAGAATTGCAGAGGGTCAAAACAATTTGCCCACTGATAGCTAGCTAGTATTACTTGTGTGGGGAGGGTAGAGGTACCATATGGTTGCGATATAACCAATTATACAACTGCTGGGTCTAATCCTGAGTGCTGATTGGTTAACTTCTATGGGCTAGGTGGGACGTTAGCATCCCACTCTATTCAACAGCCAGTGGAATCGCGTGGCGCGAAATACAAATACCTCAAAAATGCAATAATTTCAATATTTCAAACATACGACTATTTTACACCATTTGAAAGATAAGACTCTCGTTAATCTAACCACATTGTCCGATTTAAAAAAGGCTTTACAGCGAAAGCAAAACATTAGATTATGTTAGGAGAGTACATAACCACAAATAATCACACAGCCATTTTTCAAGCAAGCATATATGTCACAAAAACCAAAAACACAGCTAAATGCAGCACTAACCTTTGATGATCTTCATCAGATGACACTCCTACGACATTATGTTATACAATACATGCATGTTTTGTTCAATCAAGTTCATATTTATATCAAAAACAGCTTTTTACATTAGCATGTGATGTTCAGAACTAGCATTCCCACCCAAAACTTCCGGTGAATTTACTAAATTACTCATGATAAATGTTGACAAAATACATAACAATTATTTTAAGAATTATAGATACAGAACTCCTTTATGCAATCGCTATGTCAGATTTTAAAATAGCTTTCCGGCGAAAGCACATTTTGCAATATTCTGAGTACAGAGCTCAGCCATCACGGCTAGCTAATTTGACACCCGCCAAGTTCGAGGCAACCTAAACTCAGAATTACTATTAGAAAAATTGGATTACCTTTGCTGTTCTTCATCAGAATGCACTCCCAGGACTGCTACTTCCACAACAAATTTAGTTTTTGTTCCAAATAATCCATAGTTATGTGCAAATACCCCAGTTTTGTTCGTGCGTTCAGGTCACTATCCAAAGGGTAACGCGCGAGCCCATTTCGAGACAAGAAATTTCAAAATGTTCCATTACTGTACTTAGAAGCATGTCAAACGCTGTTTAAAATACATTTTTATGGTATTTTTCTCATAAAATAGCGATAATATTCCAACCGGACAATACTGTATTCATTCAAAGAGGAAAATAAAAAATGTCGAGGTCTCGTGAACGCGCATTTCCATTCCCTTTGTCCTCAGGCAGACCACTGACAAACTGAGTTACTATACTTTGCCCAGAGACAGGAGACGCCCCAATCCGCTTTCTGGTGGCTTTAGAGAGCCAATGGAAGCCTTAGAAAGTGCAACATAACCCCACGGATACTGTAGTTTCGATAGACAAGCAAAAGGAGAACTACAAAATCGCAGACAGGCCATTTCCTACTTGGAATCTTCTCAGGTTTTTGCCTACCATATGAGTTCTGTTATACTCACAGACACCATTCAAACAGTTTTAGAAACTTTAGAGTGTTTTCTATCCAGATCATTTCGTTTCTGGGCAAGATTAGTAACCAGTTTAAATCGGGGACGTTTTTTATCCGGCCGTGAAAATACTGCCCCCTAGCCCAGACAGGTTAAAACCGCATTCCAGGCGGAGACTATTCCACAAGTTACCACCCGCCTTTTTCCTCTGTTGCATCTGACTGCGCAATCCACTGTCTCATCAGCCCAGCCAGGCACTTTATAAACTTGTTCTCCACTCTAAAAGGCATCTAGACCTTATCTCACATTTCTTTGAGACTTACATGTAATTTTCCACAGAGGAGATTTGTATAAACCTTGCTGTCTGTTTCTATGATATTTGCAGCATTGGTTCAATATTCAAATTCGATCTCCAGCATTGGTTCAATATTCAAATTCGATCTCCAGCATTGTTTCAATATTCAAATTCGATCTCCAGCTGTCCCATAGTAATGAACGTGTCGGGAGTCAGGACGAGACAGACAGGCAGGCAGCATTTCTCAGCCAGTGGAAATCATGAATCAGCTGGCATCATATGTAGTGATATATACAAATAAATGGCAATTGAAAAAAGTTCAAACGAAACGAAGTGCAGCTAATTTGCAGTCTTCCCAGTTTCAGTTTGAAGTGATTGTGTTAGCTGTGTTGTTGGCTAGCTCCTCTGAACAACAGTGTGCTGACGAGCGAGCACATTTTCTATGCCAGGCGACATTGGGCCTCGTTAGCTCATTGTTATGGATGTATCCAAGTAAAGGTCACTAGAAAACAGCTTAAACAAATGCAAATGCAGCTACTTTGCTGTTATCCTGGCTGCACTTTTTGACGTGACTGTAAGTTAGCCGTAGTTGGCTAGCTAGCAAGCAAGGGATAAGAATGTTATCAGCCAGTATGGCAATGGAACATTTAGAACAAGTGACTGGGTCGCGTCCATAGATACAGAACAAAAAGACTGAACGACTGGGTCGCGTCTCTAGCATCCGAACCTATAGAACGAACGACCAGCTGGATTGGGTAGCAAACCTAGATTTGTGTTGGGACTATATCTTGTGGAAGGATGAAATAGTATGAATAAATTCATAAAAATAATATTTTTAATGAAAATACTGTATGTCAATCATTATTTAAATATGTTGATAACCCTGTGTATAAAAGTGATAATGCCCAAGAAGCCGGTGTTTGGAGGATATATCGGCACGTTTTGCCGGCCCTCGACTTTAATACAAAGTGTTAACAACACTCTGCCAATACAGTGAGGGAAAAAAGTATTTGATCCCCTGTTGATTTTGTACGTTTGCCCACTGACAAAGAAGTTATCAGTCTATAATTTTAATGTTAGGTTTATTTGAACAGTGAGAGACAGAATAACAACAAAAAAATCCAGAAAAACACATGTCAAAAATGTTCTAAATTGATTTGCATTTTAATGAGGAAAATAAGTATTTGACCCCCTCTCAATCAGAAAGATATCTGGCTCCCAGGTGTCTTTTATAAAGGTAATGAGCTGAGATTAGGAGCACACTCTTAAAGGGAGTGCGCCTAATCTCAGTTTGTTACCTGTATAAAAGATACCTGTCCACAGAAGCAATCAATCAATCAGATTCTAAACTCTCCACCATGGCCAAGACCAAAGAGCTCTCCAAGGATGTCAGGGACAAGATTGTAGACCTACACAAGGCTGAAATGGGCTACAAGACCATCGCCAAGCAGCTTGGTGAGAAGGTGACAACAGTTGGTGCGATTAATCGCAAATGGAAGAAACACAAAAGAACTGTCAGTCTCCCTCGGCCTGGTGCTCCATGCAAGATCTCAACTCGTGGAGTTACAATGAACATGAGAACGGTGAGGAATCAGCCCAGAACTACACGGGAGGATCCTGTCAGTGATCTCAAGGCAGCTGGGACCATAGTCACCAAGAAAACAACTGGTAACACACTACGCCATGAAGAACTGAAATCCTGCATCGCCCGCAAGGTCCGCCTGCTCAAGAAAGCACATATACATGCCCGTCTGAAGTTTGCCAATGAACATCTGAATGATTCAGAGGACAACTGGGTGAAAGTGTTGTGGTCAGGTGAGACCAAAATGGAGCTCTTTGGCATCAACTCAACTCGCCGTGTTTGGAGGAGGAGGAATGCTGCCTATGACCCCAAGAACACCATCCCACCGTCAAACATGGAGGTGGAAACATTATGCTTTGGGGGTGTTTTTCTGCTAAGGGGACAGGACAACTTCACTGCATCAAAGGGACGATGGAAGGGGCCATGTACCGTCAAATCTTGGGTGAGAACCTCCTTCCCTCAGCCAGGGCATTGAAAATGGGTCGTGGATGGGTATTCCAGCATGACAATGACCCAAAACACACGGCCAAGGCAACAAATGAGTGGCTCAAGAAGAAGCACATTAAGGTCCTGGAGTGGCCTAGCCATTCTCCAGACCTTAATCCCATAAAAAATCTGTGGAGGGAGCCGAAGGTTCGAGTTGCCAAACATCAGCCTCGAAACCATAATGACTTGGAGAAGATCTGCAAAGAGGAGTGGGACAGAATCCCTCCTGAGATGTGTGCAAACCTGGTGGCCAACTACAAGAACGTCTGACCTCTGTGATTGCCAACAAGGGTTTTGCCACCAAGTACTAAGTCATGTTTTGCAGAGGGGTCAAATACTTATTTCCCTCATTAAAATGCAAATCATTTTATAAAATTTTTGACTGCGTTTTTCTGGATTTTTTTGTTGTTATTCTGTCTCTCACTGTTCAAATAAACCTACCATTAAAATCATAGACTGATCATTTCTTTGTCAGTGGGCAAACGTACAAAATCAGCAGGGGATCAAATACTTTTTTCCCTCACTGTATATCCTCCAAATACTGGCTTCTGGGGCATTTACACTTAGATCCCTAGTATCTCCTACTGCATGTATTGGCATTTCTGATTAGTCAGGAGACAGTGCAAACAACAAACATTGTCTTGTTTTTTTTGTTGAAAAATATATGTTAAGCCGTCCTGATTGGGTGTCCGAGTGTTCAATACTCTGGCCCTGCTATGGCTTCAACTCTGGGCCCATGTACTAGTAATCCATGAACTGTAGTAACCCAACTCATTATAGTAAATTAATGACAGTAACAGGTTGACATGTGGCTGGTAGGAATAGAGTACAGTAGATCCCCTGAAAGCACTGCAGAGATCAACAGGGTTAACTGAAAGTCAATCCCCAAAGTTACAGCAGGCTTACTAAAGCAATACAACATTTTGAGATTATTCTAGGAATCGGGAGATATGGTTTTCCAGGTAATCCATTTCAACAGCTGAAAAACACTCACATATAAAACAAAATATATATTTTTATAACCTAAACTGTATATTTGTTCATCTGAAAAACCTGAGCATAAGTGCACTATACAGTAGGAATGTATAGGCCCATAGCTTATATTAGCAAACCACCCTTACCGTGTGATAAATGACTGAAGCAGGAGGTGACTGTACCAGCACAGCAGATACTATCTCTTGGAAAAAGCCCTCTGGACCTTATTAATAAAGAATAGAAGTAATGTGTAAAGTAAAGTTAATTGGGTATTTGTCAGGAGAAAGATTTGTTTTGTTCATTTCACTAAGAAGAAACTATGGGCTTCATGGTGAGAAAAGACAATTACTCTATAGAGTAATTGTATAGTCAATTTTATTTCTGAATTACGACTAACTACAAAACAAATTGCTCTAGTCTATTTTTATGTGAACAAGCGAAAAAGCTTATGATTTGACCAGCTCAAAACATTGAACATTGTCTGACTAAGATAGTACTGTATACAATGTGAGATATTGTATTGGTTTATTGAGGGAGGCATATTGGGAAAAAAACATATGAGAAAATACTATAGTATACTATGGTATAAATACTGTAGTATTACTATATTTATATATAGATGCACAGTAAGAGCCTACAGGGAGTATTCAACAAGTAATACATGTGTACGTTTTCAACTGAGAAACAAGCCCACTGAGATGTGAAACTAACCCTGACCTTGGTGGGTGTAGTGTCCATCATTATTTAATTACATATGTAGCCTTTTTATACTCATGGGAATTTATGAATTCATCAATCAAATCTTACATTCTGAACGCACCACCTTCCCTTTGGAGGAAATAGAATTTGAGGAGTCCATACCAATCTCCAGAGAGGGAAAATACGTGCAAATGCATTTTATTACATAATTTTCTTTGTGCCTAAATATCCGCACGATAGAAGACAATCATAAGTCTTACCAGGAAGCTATAAACTGGCCAGGGTGCAATGTTGTAGGAGACTGATACAACGCAATCCAGATACTGTACTGTTTATGCCCAAAAATTATGTTGATTTCCATTTTGATGTCAGACTGGATGAGAAAATAATGCTTTGCATGTGTAGGGAATCCTTCTAAGCCCTTAAGAATATGCATAAATCCTCAACATATTTTAGCCGAACTTAAAGCTTATTTTAGCTAGGAGAAACAACAAGTTTACACACATTGCATGTATTTACGTTAGGGAAGTTGCCGTCTGCTTTGTTGAGCACATTAGGGCTTGATTTTTGTCCACCCTGTCATGGTAGATTAACCACTCTGTTAGAGAGGGTGCTACTCTACTTAGTCATTAACCTGTTCTGACTGACCTTGCCAGGGGCTAGACCCTCTGAGGTCTCACTCTCCTGCAGAAGCTGAGGACATGCTTCGTTTATATGCAGCCCTTAGAAGCCACAATCCAGTCTCTTATAAGGATGAATAAGGATGATAATATCACTGACTACATTATACAGTATACTATAGATTATATAGTGTTCATAACCATTCATTTTAGTCCATTTCTGACCTGGTAATATTATAGGTACTGTAGCCCATTAAATACATTTTCTCCTGGGGTGAAAAAGGATGAAAAAGGGTGATTAATCATTAGATTGAAATATTGCAATATTATTTTCGGAAGGATAACCAAATCAGTTTGTAGCCTATTCTCTGAGACCTCATTACAGTCTGTGGAAGTGAGAGACGGGACAAATTAAATGTGTGTGGCTGACCATGATTTAATTTGATAGCCATTGCAGAATGCCTCTTAGTATCTGATATGTCACCCTCATTTTGTGGTCAGCCAGAGGCACAGGGACTATGAATAGAATAGCCTGTTGGTTCGAACACGGACAGACCTGTATGAATCTAAGCGTCTGCTCTATAATATCATGCAGAATCTAAAAAAGGATTCTGCCCTCTATTCTCCTCTCATATTTTCATTTGGAATCTCGGAGGACATGTTCAGTACCTCTACACCTTTGAAGAACACAAGAGACCTTTCGGTTCTGTTTAAGTTTACAATGAAACGCTAGTGGAAGGATCCAATGAGAGCAATATTCCAATCTATTCCAAGTGGTTGGGCAGAAACAATGTCAGGAAAAATCTTCTTCCCCCTCAAGAACAATTTCTAACTCCTTTGACCTCAGGGGGAGGTACTGAATGGCCTAGACTATGTGCCATCACTGCCCAAGTAATACATGTAAAGCAGAGGAAGCTGTTGGGAAGAGCTATAGGAAGAAGCGCTCATTGCAATGACTGGAATGGATTTAATGGAACGGAGTCAAACATGTGGTTTCCATATGTTTGATGTGTTTGACACCGTTCTATTAATTCCATTCCAGCCATTACAATGAGCCTGTCCTCCTATAGCTCCCCCCACCAGCCTCCTCTGCTGTAAAGTAAAGATTGTCATGGCAACACCAAGGTATAAGAGAATAGTGGGAACAGATTCAGCATTCTACTATTTCCATAATACTCAGAATTGCACTATACTCTATAGGCTACTGCCTGGTAAACAATAGTGAAAGCTTTTACTGATCTGCCGTCTTAGGTCAAGGGGAAGATAGAAAAACACTTGGAGAAAAATCATAACAATGGGAACGGTTATTCTCTTAGGAAATACATAATAGTCACTTCCATATCCAGGAAATGCATAAAAACACACTCTGGAAGCTCCTACCCTACTGCATGTTGGGGATTTAGTCTCTTCACACGTCAGAAGAGCTGACAGACAATATGAGTTTAAAAACAGCCACATGGGCCAGTGCTCTCAGACCTCATTGTTTGTCAGAGACACGGCACATCGGCAACTGTACAATTCAATTCCCTTGTGATTTCATGAAATCTCATAGCATCTTTGCACAATTCCTTTGTATTGCATTGGATTATCTTCACTTTAGTGACAGCCACCCCCCATCTGTCACAATGGCATGCAAATCCACAGTTGGTACAGTAGGGAACATAAGCAGTTAAAAAAAAATGGGCCTCTAAGCTTCTGCATTTCCTTAAGGCAAAGCAGCAAATCCTTAATCAGGCATCTGGAGCTACTTTAACCTGTAATGCGATGCCTGTTTTATTTGTTCTGACTGCAAAGTGTAACACGGAAAAGGAAATAAAGGATCTGCATTATATGGTCACAGTGTGTGGTAGGGCTTATAAGCGGTACGGTAGCTTGTCACATCCCAAGGAGGGTGTGGGGAGTGTTTTGTAGCTACCTCAGTTTATCAGAACATATGATTCTTCCTATTCAGAATGCATCAACAGTACACAAATTCTTCATTAACAGGTTTTGGCAATGTAATTTAAAAATCTGCAAAAGTACAGTCACAACTACTCCCGCAGGTTGCTTGACAGACCTGTTATATCTACATTATCTTTCCACCCTCTCTGATTATCCTGTTTACAAATACACACACACACACACACACACACACACACACACACACACACACACACACACACACACACACACACACACACAGAGGGAGAGCACGACTCAGCCCACCATGTGTTAGGAGGATTAAATTGTGTTTCTCAGGGGGAACACCATGCCATCTGGACAGGGGTTGAACAGAGCAGGCAGGGGATTCACATTACTCCATGAACAACAATCAAATTAAGACCACGTTAGGAGAAAGGCAGAGGTTCAGACTCACAGAGAAACGCTATCATGCAATGTTATTATCAAAGTGTGCTACACACCACTACTAACAGTTGCTTTGGCTTAGTCTGTGGGGAGTTTTTAAAGGTCCAGTGTAGCAGTTTTTATCTCAATATCAAATTATGTCTGGGAACAATTAAGTACCTTACTGTGATTGTTTCTAATTAAAATGGTCAAAAAGAAATAAAAATAGCCTCTTAGAAAATATAAATTTATGAAGTAAGAGTTGTACTAGGACTGTCTGGCGGTGGTCAGAGTAGGGAGGGGGAACTGAAAACTAGCTGTTATTGGCAGAAAGGTTTGGAACTCTCTTTCTTATTGATCTATTAATAACTAATTTACCGCCTGGTGATGTCACCAGGTAGGAAATATCTCCATACCACCAAAACAGGCTGAAATTTCAGGCGGTATTTTCAAACAGCTCTTACACTAAAAGGGCATTATCATCACTTTCCCAATTTCACAGTATTATCCCAACCTCATAGTGTGGAAATACACTCATCTTACAGTTTATTAGGTACCTCACCCCGTTCACGAAAATGGGTCGTTCCAACAGACAGTGAGTCATGTGGCCGTGGCTTGCTGTATAAAACAGGCAGAGGGGTCATTGAGGCATTCAGTTACTGTTCTATTGAACGTTAGAATGGGCAAAAGTGACTTTGAGCGTTGTATGAACGTCAGTGCCAGGCGTGCCGGATCCAGTACCTCAGAAACGGCTGCTCTCCTGGGCTTTTCACGCACGTCTAGGGTTTACCGAGAATGGTGCGACAAACAAAAAACATCCAGTCAGCGGCAGTCTTGTGAGCGAAAACAGCACTTTGATGAGTGAGGTCAAAAGAGAATGGCAAGAGTCGTGTAAGCTAGCAGGCGGACCACAAACAGACAAATAACAGTGCAGCACAACAGTGGTGTTCAGAACGGCATCTCGGAACGCACAACTCGTTGATCCTTGTCACGGATGGGCTATTGCAGCAGACGACCACACCGGGTTCGACTCCTATGAGCTAAAAACAAGAAGAAGCAGCTCCAGTGGGCATGCAATCACCAACACTGGGCAATTGAGGAGTGGGAAAACATTCCCTGGTCCGTCAAATCCGGGTCCCTGTTGGGTCATGCTGATAACAGAGTCAGGATTTGGTGTAAGCAGCATGAGTCCATGGACCCATCCTGCCTGGCACACGGTGGTGGCGATGGTGTACTGGTGTGGGGAATGTTTTCAACGGACGTTTCCGACACCTTGTATAATCCATGCCCCAAAGAATTCGGGCTGTTCTGGAGGCAAAGGGGTGTCCGACCCGGTATTAGATGTGTGTACCTAATAAACTATCCGGTGAGTGTATATATAAAAGACAGAAAAAGGATGTTTTTGACTGCAGTGGGCCTTTTAAATTGGCTTAATAATGGACAAGACCATGTATTCCACTACTACTTCTGAGAGAGCAGAGAAAACATAAATCTTTGACCGTCTGCGATGACACAAAGTACACAGATACCATGCCACTGGGAGAGACGAACAAACCCCTTCAACCCTCTGACTACATCCCAAATGGCACCCTATTCCCTATATAGTGCACTGACTTTGACCAAAGTCATACAGTGAGGGAAAAAAGTATTTGATCCCCTGCTGATTTTGTACGTTTGCCCACGTTTGCCCACAAATTGATTTGCATTTTAATGAGGGAAATAAGTACTTGACCCCTCTGCAAAACATGACTTAGTACTTGGTGGCAAAACCCTTGTTGGCAATCACAGAGGTCAGACGTTTCTTGTAGTTGGCCACCAGGTTTGCACACATCTCAGGAGGGATTTTGTCCCACTCCTCTTTGCAGGTCTTCTCCAAGTCATTAAGGTTTCGAGGCTGATGGTTGGCAACTCGAACCTTCAACTCCCTCCACAGATTTTCTATGGGATTAAGGTCTGGAGACTGGCTAGGCCACTCCAGGACCTTAATGTGCTTCTTCTTGAGCCACTCATTTGTTGCCTTGGCCGTGTGTTTTGGGTCATTGTCATGCTGGAATACCCATCCACGACCCATTTTCAATGCCCTGGCTGAGGGAAGGAGGTTCTCACCCAAGATTTGACGGTACATGGCCCCTTCCATCGCCCCTTTGATGCAGTGAAGTTGTCCTGTCCCCTTAGCAGAAAAACACCCCCAAAGCATAATGTTTCCACCTCCATGTTTGACGGTGGGATGGTGTTCTTGGGGTCATAGGCAGCATTCCTCCTCCTCCAAACACGGCGAGTTGAGTTGATGCCAAAGAGCTCCATTTTGGTCTCACCTGACCACAACACTTTCACCCAGTTGTCCTCTGAATCGTTCAGATGTTCATTGGCAAACTTCAGACAGGCATGTATATGTGCTTTCTTGAGCAGGGGGACCTTGTGGGCGCTGCAGGATTTCAGTCCTTCACGGCGTAGTGTGTTACCAATTGTTTTCTTGGTGACTATGGTCCCAGCTGCCTTGAGATCATTGACAAGATCCTCCCGTGTAGTTCTGGGCTGATTCCTCACCGTTCTCATGATCATTGCAACTCCACGAAGTGAGATCTTGCATGGAGCCCCAGGCCAAGGGAGATTGACAGTTCTTTTGTGTTTCTTTCATTTGCGAATAATCGCACCAACTGTTGTCACCTTCTCACCAAGCTGCTTGGCGATGGTCTTGTAGCCCATTCCAGCCTTGTATAGGTCTACAATCTTGTCCCTGACATCCTTGGAGAGCTCTTTGGTCTTGGCCATGGTGGAGAGTTTGGAATCTGATTGATTGATTGCTTCTGTGGACAGGTGTCTTTTATACAGGTAACAAACTGAGATTAGGAGCACTCCCTTTAAGAGTGTGCTCCTAATCTCAGCTCGTTACCTGTATAAAAGACACCTGGGAGCCAGAAATCTTTCTGATTGAGGGGGTCAAATACTTATTTCCCTCATTAAAATGCAAATCAATTTATAACATTTTTGACATGCGTTTTTTTCTGGATTTTTTTGTTGTTATTCTGTCTCTCACTGTTCACATAAACCTACCATTAACATTGTAGACTGATCATTTCTTTGTCAGTGGGCAAACGTACAAAATCAGCAGGGGATCAAATACTTTTTTCCCTCACTGTATGGGCCATGGTCAAAAGTACTGTACTACATTGGGAATAGGGTGCCATTTGGGGCACACCCTGTGTGATCTGGTGGTCGTGTGCTATGTCTTAATTGCTTCCCAGCCATGTATGCTAAAGTACTTTTGTCCCATTACTGTGGGAACTGAGCTACGGTTTAAATCCCTCTTTTCTGTCAGCATCCTAACCCATAATCCACCCACATCACTCTCGCTCTAAACTGTAAACCATTTAAACTCTTGTTTGGGAGGCTCAGTATTCAAACAAAACATGACATTTAGCCCCTTCAGTGCATTTACAGTTTTATACATGTAATATTTTGTGCTTTATTGACCAATTCTATTTTCATGGAATTACTTTGTTAAGTTGTTTTCATTACCCTGCTTACAATTGTTGCTACCTTAAACTCCACTGTTGGGTAATCTTTTATTTTATCTTTGTGGCTGCTTGTCATAGGCTACAGTGTGTGAGATGACATGCCTTGCTGAGCCGTTTAGAAATTACACCATTCACAAACGACAGCATTTTTTTCATGATCTCTTCCCTGATTTTGGAGAAAACAGCTCTCAGAAATCCAACCAACGAATGAGAGGCCAGACCTAGACAAGGAGGAAATGATGAGAGAAAAATGTGGAATCCAAAATAGGTCAGCCCATAATGAAGGACATCATACATCAAAAGCTATTTTAAAACATTGAGAACTGGAGCTTTTCTATAAAAAATTTATAAAGTGCATTCATATGAGAGTTTCTCTAATCTATCAATTTCTGAAGACTAGAATATGTAACATTTCATTTCTTAACGAGCATGTAGCCACTTTAGTCACGCATGCACGCACGCACGCACGCACACGCACACACACATGCACACACACCCCCTACATGACAGCGCCTCATCAACCCTTGTGTCAGTAATTGGGTCTTTACCATCAAAGTCTCATGGCTCTAGCAAGCTCCTGAAATTATGAACACAACAGAGCACATCACTGGCTGGCTCCAGCAGGGAGTGGGTTCCTCCCCTCTACTAATCCAGGAAACTAGAGGTGGGAGGACGATTCCAGACCAGCATGGGGACCTTAGGGGATCGAGACTCTCTGACACCCACTTCAACTATATTCACAACCCACGGAACAGGAGCATATCAGAGTGCTGGGCTTGCAGCTCGGCTTGACGCTCTGTGCACTGCTGAGCACTCCTGAATACAATAGTACTACATACAGCTGATACTCAATCTCTCATTTTTCATCTCTCCTCCACACTCATCTGCTGCAAGATAGTGAGAAGAAAGAGTGTTGGAGAGAGAGAGAGAGAGATGTGTTTGAAGGGCTGTAAGTCTGAATGTGTTCTTTGCTCGCAAGGGAGTTGCATTGCTTTTGCCATCAGACATTTGGATTAATCTGGTGTTAAAGCGCACCAGCCGGAGAGCCTGGGAGAGACAGTCAAGGTATGTGTCACTGTTAGTGTCCTTATTTGTTTAGTTGTTGTTTTTTTAGGATAAAAAAAAGTATTAGGTAACAGAGAAGAGGAGTAGTTATACCCGCTGGGGTAGATGCTGAAGGTTGATGTTTAGTTTAAGAGAGTTCCAGTTAATTTCACTGTTTCATTAAAATAATAATTGAACTAAATATTTTATCTTTACAAAGATAAGATATATAAAGAAAAGATGTGAAAGTAATTAAATAAGAAATGACCTGTACAGTAGCAAATCAATTCTGTCCATATCACTATAGGACATACAGCCTACTAACTCTATCTAGCCCACATGGAGTGCGCCTACATGAATTAATTTGGAGATTTATTGCATTTGAAGGGAAAACATGCAGCAGCTCAGTCAGAGGCATTGAGCTCAATGATCTGCACTGGATGAAATTGATGCAAATGTTGCAGGTATTCAAATAGAGTGCACTGAATTCCATATTAAGCTCTAAAGCTGGTATTCTCTCTGTGTATATTTAAATGGTAAACACAAATACAAATGTAAGATATTAATTTGAGCCATTTTGCTACAGCAGTAAATGTACATTTTATTTGGATTATAATTAATCCACATTTCTGTAAGGTTGATACATTTTTTTGAAAGCCTTTTTAAACCTCAAATACACTAAAAGTTTTACATTTCCTGCATTGCAGGAAAGTTCTCCTGCAACAGGATCAAAATAAGACCCTTCATCTGTATATGCAAAGAAGACAACTTCAGTTCTCTTTCCTTTCTCTGTTGTTTTTAGCGCAGATTGACATTTATTGTCATGAGTCTTGTCTTGGAGGCAGAACTGAGCAATGTCCCCTTAGATAGGCCAACTGCAAAGTCAAAATTGGCAATATTGTAAAAATTCATGAAAACAAAAATGTGCTTTTTGGTCTTAATTTAAGATTAGGGTTAGGAAATAGGGTTAGCAGTGTGGTTAAGGTTAGGGTTAAGGTTATGTTTAAAATCAGACTTTATGACTTTGTGGCTATGCCAGCTAGTGACCACACTGCAGAGCTGCCTCCAGAACAATATTCATGACGAGAAATGCTAACCTGAGTTTGGATCTTTTATCTTTACTTTATATTTATTTGTATTTATTAAGGATCCCCATTAGCTGCTGCCAAGGCAACATCTACTCTTCCTGGGGTCAAGCAGCATTAAGATCACAGGAGGTTGGTGGAACCGTAATTGGGGAGGACGGGCTCGTGGTAATTGCTGGAGCTGAATAGGTGGAATGGTATCAAATACATCAAACACATGGTTTGATGCCATTCCAATTGCAACGTTACAGACATTATTATGAGCCTCAGCAGCCTCCACTGATTAAGATGTATGAACACACTGTGTGCCCAAGCATTGGTTCTTGCCTTCACTGCATTAATAAAATATGAGAGTAGGCTACAATAGACCCTGCTAGCACATTTAGTTATTTGGAAGTTGTAGGAACGTAAGTTTATGGTTTCCCATTAATTCTGGGAACAAAGTGATATGTTTCCTGACCTGTAGAACTGAACGTTTTTTAAATGTTCTGAGAATGGAAGTGAACATTTTCCCTGTTCTAGCAAACATGTTTGTTTTTTTTACGTTGCAGGGAAGTTCTGAGGACGTTTTACAATGGTTCCCTGGAAGTTTTACAGGGAGGTTTTATTAATGTTCTGAAAACAGAAATTAACATTTTAACTGAATATTTCAATAATGCTAGCTTACTGTATTTTAACTGTTTTGAACTCCAAGCACAGACAGGACAATTAATTTGCTTATGCATTAATCATGCAAACACATTTTTTTTATTGTGGCACTATATCGGTGAGATTCAAACGTATTATCTTTCATTTTCTCTCCATGGGATAAGTCCACTGAGCCACCAGGATGGAGCTAGCATCCTATGTTTCTTTTACTCATACAAAGCTGCTAATTTTAGTCTATTCAAACAGACCCCATTTCAAAGGAAACAAGCACTCATTAAGATCAGGTGTGGCCAATTAGTGGGCGAGGCCAACACACCTGAACACGCGTAACAAGATAGAGGATAGAGAGAGTTTTGTTGACGCTGAGAACAGTTTTTAAATGACAATCTTAAAACGTTATTTGAACGTTACTAATGTTTCTTGTGGTTTTATGGAACATTTTCTTAACGTTCTGAGAACATGACTTTAAATAGAACCATGAGGAAACCTGCAGAAACCAACATAAAGTTGGTTCAAGAACATCGTTTCATAACTTTCTCTGAACTATTTGAGAACATTCCCAATGTCAAACCAGTTGGAGAACATTCCTAGAACATTATCAACATTGAAATTAAGTGTAACCATGTTTTAACTTTTAGGAAACATTCTGTTAAAGTAATTAAATACCAAGAAAATAATGTTTCTTTGTCAAGTTCCATAGATGAGAATGTTCCAAAGCCAAGCAACTATCCTGCACCATTCCCAGAAATTTGTTAGAAGGTTGTATGCAAAATAATCATAGGACAACCACTCTCTCACCAAGCTCTAAGAAACATATGGTTCTCGGAACGTTATGTGCTAGCTGGGGAATATCTGACTCTCCACTTTTCTTTAAAAATATGTATTTATTTACTTTTGTGCAAAGGCCGGTTTTTAGCACAGACATCACTGACACATGATGTGTGCATTTCTGTATGACTTGCCTCAGCTCTATGCATACAGTATGTCATGGAGTTAATTGCCTAACATGTCCACACAACATAAAGTTGGTCAAACCATAAAGATAATTGGCCATATTCTATAAAATATTGAACATTCAGCAAAATCCCTAAATGATTATACAACTTGGGTATCAGAGCAGGTTTTGCGTTATAGGGAGATTGATGTGTGTTTTGGGGGATTTGCACCTGTTTCCACAATCCATGTAAGTCAAGGAGTGTGTGTACATGTATGTGTGTGTGTGTGTGTGTGTGTGTGTGTGTGTGTGTGTGTGTGTGTGTGTGTGTGTGTGTGTGTGTGTGTGTGTGTGTTGTGTGATAATTATATAGGAACATACAGTACAGATTGTTTAATGTACCATAAGGGCATCTCAGACCATCCCTTTATGCCTCTGGTGATGTTTGTGCCTTTGGCCATGACTTAAAGATATGATTATGCTCAGAGGCTACTGTACAGTACATACAAGCCTGAGGTTCATATGTTGGTGCACTACCGCAAACACTGTTCGTCTAGGCTATGCTGGTTCATATTGGGTTCTACTTCATATGACAAACGGGCTCTTATGTAACAAAATTGCAGTCGAGCAAAACCATTTCCTTTGTCTCGGAATATTGATGCAGCAACAAAATTACATGAAATTGTGTTATACAGCACAAAGATGTCTCCTAGAAAAAAGCCATTGTGAGTGATAGTTTAAGCTTTGTAATTATCTGTGTTCTTGTACGCCTGTCGTTGTGAACTTGTTCTTCATTTTTATCTAAAAGTTTTAACACATCTCTCAATGTAGAGAAAGGATGCACATACAAAAACTACAAGTCTGTCTTTTACATGTATTAAATGCAATATAGTTCAGCCAGTACAAAAATGTTGGCTTCTGCCTTTCTCAAGGGATGCTGTTGGATCTATCAACACATCTTTCAACCAACAGTTCTGGAGACCTCAATCTAACTCAGTCTGACATTGTCTGGGAGTTTAAGGATAATTCTGTTGGATTAGGGGTGGCTTTCTGTTAAGTCACATGTTTGTGCAGTAAGGGGGTTGGTTGAGCCCTCGTTGGCCAGTATTAGTGCAGTGCAGGCTCCCGCAATACACAAACTAGTCTGTTCCCATAAGGCCTTCTGCTCTGAGGGCAGACACTACAGGACACATCTCACATTAACTGTAAAATAACACTGATGACTGATGATGGCCTGCTGATTAGGACAAACAATAGTTTATAGGACACAACAATAAAAAAGTCATATGGATGCAGGTACTATATTCAACAAGGTCCTCCAACACATGTTAACAGTCAGTTTAAAAAAATGTAACCAGGCAAGACAGTTAAGAACAAATTCTTATTTACAATGACGGCCTACCGGGGATCAGTGGATTAAATGCCTTGTTCAGGGACAGAACGACAGATTTTTACCTTGTCAGCTCAGGGATTTGTTCCAGCAACCTTTTGGTTACTGGCCCAACGCTCTAACCACTAGGATACATACCGCCCCAATTTATTTTTTGTGGTCATCATTCGGTGACCACTAAACTTAGGAAACCGGGATATGGAATAGTCGAGTGCGACACGATTCAAGGACATTTTGTTCAATCTTGGGATAAGAATGGCGGGGGTTTAGCCCTCAGAGAATACAGCAATGGATGCACAATAACCTGTCAACCAAGGAATGTAGCCTACCATCGCCTTTCAACAGACAACACAGGAAGAATGCATTCAGATTGGGAGCACAATGAAGGAGAGAAACTGTACTGTAAATTTGTATAAACCTGATGCTAAAAATAAACCGATCTGTTGAAGCAGATTTGGAGGGGGAAGGATTGAAGTAAAGAGGGATGAGGGGCGGGATCAGTGAATGTGGGCCTATACAGTACCTATCATTCAGTACTATGCATGCAAACACTGCACTGTAAACAACTAACACTAGTGTATAATGTCTGAGGGTGACTACAAAGTAAAGATGTAGGATTTTAATTTGAGCCAGTTTGCTACAGCAGGAAAATAATCCTGCAGCAATAGGAATTGTTAATTATTATGTGGATTATAACTCATGTATACTTTTTTGCAGGGTGGTTGATACATTTTATGTTGGGGCAAATCAGGTCTGAAATTTTTAAGTGGAAATTACAAACTTTAGAACGCTTTTTGAATACACCACAAGTTTGCATTTCTCATCAACAAAAGAGTGATCAAATTAAGATCCTGCATCTGTATGTAAGTGGAGAGGTGACAAGAATTCTACTTGATTATGCAATATGAAAAGTATTCTCTATTCTCTAGTATGCAGTTGTTGTTAGATATGCAGGAATGTCACATACTCCATGCAAAGTAAATTACAAATTCAAACCACTAACAGAGAACCTGAATCCTTGACATCTAGCTTTTGCACTGCTTCCTCCAGATCAAAATCGAAGTAAGCATATGCCGATTAAAACACCTGGTTTTCTGAGCAATCTTTTGTATTACTAAGACATGTGCAGATCAAATACACCGCTTAATTGGCGTTCCAGCGGTGTATTTGATCTGGGCATGTGCCAGCACCAGTAGTGCAAGGCTTCCTCTTATGCGCGAGTGAAGTGAGTTCGGAAAAACTGAAAGTACGCATCATCTTACAAAATGTTTTCACATTCAAGCTTTATATGTCCGAACTCAGAATCAAATAGGTTTCGCAAAAATAACATGGCCACTGTGGTAGGACGTTTATTTTGATTGCTAGTTTTATGCATTTACAAAAGTTCCATCAGGTAGCCTGATTTCAGACCAGTCCATGTAAACAAGATGAAAAGGGAAATCATTATTTTTGCGAAGCATGTAAACATTTTAAACAAACCTTTATGTTAATCTGACTATGCACAATAATTGTATTCTTGTGTGTATCTAACCGTGCTCAGGGAGTCTCTTTCTTTTATCTGATCTACCTTTCCTCTGTGTGTGCGACTGTGTTTGATGTTTGCTCCTGCTCCACTAAATTCACATTGCCTGACTTGCAGAGTTAAATGCACTCCTGAGGACCAATTTGCTCATGTTTCGTTTTCACTGAATCATGATCCGTAAAATCCCTCCAGTAAGATATTGTCAAGCTTGACTAGACAAACATATAAAGTGTATTATGACCTCAATTATGAAATAAATCGGAGTAGACACAGCCTGAACATATTTTGTTAATAATGTTGATGAGTTGCTGATCGGGAAGTTATGAGAGAGGACTGTTTGAAGTACTGCTGCTTATAACAATGTATTACAATGTATTATGTAGCCTCATCCTAGGCTCTATTACTGCATAGACTGAGAGACAGGTTTGACAGAGAGAGTCAGTTGGTGGATGAGATTACTTTCCATGTTGCCTTGTAACTACTTTAACTGCAGTGTAAAGTAATACCATGTCACTCCTCTTTCCACCAGCAGACTAAGGTCAATGAGGACTAGTTGAGTGAGAAACCAAAGATCCTGGAGGCAAATCTAACAATGTCACCACAACATCCCCCCAATCCCCTTCTTCCTTGGGTCTACAACCCAGTTGTTATTGTCTAACTCACAGTCTCTCACTGGAATTCAACAGAGATCCTCCACTGCCCAGATTGCCAATGATCACAAGGAACGGTCTCCTGCTGGTCTTTTGGTTTCTCTTGGACAAAGGCTTCCTGGCTCCCCTTCACTCTCCACCCCAAAGCAGGATGGGAAGAGAGCACCACTTGAGGGGCATGGCAGGACTGGGACTGAGGAGACATGGGGTGTCAGTGGTTCAGAGGGTGAAGCGAGGATGGGTGTGGAACCAGTTCTTTGTACTGGAGGAATATATGGGATCTGAACCACAGTACGTTGGAAAGGTAAGGCACCATCATTTTAGGGTTCTGGTTCTCTAAGACTGATCAATATACAGTTGAAGTCAGAAGTTTACATACACTTAGGTTGGAGTCATTAAAACTAGTTTTCCAACCACTCCACAAATGTCTTGTTAACAAACTATAGTTTTGGCAAGTGGGTTAGGACATGTACTTTGTGCATGACACAAGTCATTTTTCCAACAATTGTTTACAGACATATTATTTAACTTATAATTCACTGTATCACAATTCCAGTGGGTCAGAAGTTTACATACACTAAGTTGACTGTGCCTTTAAACAGCTTGGAAGATTCCAAAAAATGATGTCATGGCTTTAGAAGCTTCTGATAGGCTAATTGACATAACTTGAGTCAATTGGAGGTGTACCTGTGGAAGAATTTCAAGACCTAACTTCAAACTCAGTGCCTCTTTGCTTGACATCATGGTAAAATCAAAATAAATCAACCAAGACCTTTTGTAGACCTCCACAAGTCTGGTTCATCCTTGAGAGCAATTTCCAAACGCCTGAAGGTACCATGTTCATCTGTACAAACAATAGTACGCAAGTATAAACAATATGGGAGCACACAGCCGTCATACCGCTCAGGAAGGAGACATGTTCTGTCTCCTAGAGATGAACGTACTTTGGTGCGAAAAGTGCAAATAAATCCCAGAACAACAGCAAAGGACCTTGTGAAGATGCTGGAGGAAACCGATCCAAAAGTATCTATATCCACAGTAAAACAAGTCCTATATCGACATAACCTGAAAGGCCGCTCAGCAAGGAAGAAGCCACTGCTCCAAAACCGCCATGAAAAAGCCAGACTATGGTTTGCAACTGCACATGGGGACAAAGATCGTACTTTTTGGAGAAATGTCCTCTGGTCAGATGAAACAAAAATAGAACTGTTTGGCCATAATGACCATTGTTATGTTTGGAGGAAAAACAGGGAGGCTTGCAAGCCGAAGAACACCATCCTAACCGTGAAGCACGGGGGTTGCAGTGTCATGTTGTGGGAGTGCTTTGCTGCAGGAGGGACTGGTGCACTTCACAAAATAGATGGCCTCATGATGTGGGAAAATTATGTGGATGTATTGAAGCAACATCTCAAGTCATCAGTCAGGAAGTTAAAGCTTGTCGCAAATGGGCCTTCCAAATGGACAATGACCCCAAGCATACTTCCAAAGTTGTGGCAAAATGGCTTAAGGACAACAAAGTCCAGGTATTGGAGTGGCCATCACAAAGCCCTGACCTCAATCCTATAGAAAATGTGTGGGCAGAACTGAAAAAGCATTTGCGAGCAAGGAGGCCTACAAACCTGACTCAGTTACACCTGCTCTGTCAGGAGGAATGGGCCACAATTCACCCAACTTATTGTGGGAAGCTTGTGGAAGGCTACCTGAAACGATTGACCCAAGTTGAACAATTTAAAGGGAATGCTACCAAATACTAATTGAGTGTATGTAAACTTCTGTCTCACTGGGAATGTGATGAAAGAAATAAAAGCTGATATAAATCATTCTCTCTACTATTATTCTGACATTTCACATTCTTAAAATAAAGTGGTGATCCTAACTGACCTAAATCAGGGAATTGTTATTAGGATTAAATGTCAGGAATTGTGAAAAACTTAGCTTAAATGTATTTGGGTAAGGTGTATGTAAACCTCCGACTTCAACTGTACACCTCTGTTTAACCTCTGCCTTCACTCCTCTGATGAGAGTTTGAGGTAAGAAATCAAACAGAAGAGGAGTTCAAAGGCTTGGGCATCTGTTCGTTAAGACTTAAAGAATATACCAATAAGCAGCACGACACAAATCACATCTAATTGCTTGGGCTGCTTGATCAGTTCTGGCTGTGACTTTTGCAATTTTCTCAGTATCATCTCTAATTATCCACACACAAAGGAGGTTAAAGAGTGTTTTGTGGCATTCTAAATCAAATTTCAAGAGGCATTAAGAACCATCCTGGAATCTGGCACTTCCAGCTCAAATGGGATAATGTTTTAGATTGACTTGTCAGCTGCTGATGCCAAGGCAATCTACTACGGCCTTTCTCAGTACGCACGGTCCCGCTGGATGTGTTTCCGTTGGCTGAGAAAGGAGGGATGGGACACATTGTCAAACTGATGCTACCGCTGCTGCTTTAAAATTACTGAGTGATTCACTCCTCACAGTGTGTGTCCCCCAAATGGCACCCTATTTCCTACATAGGGCACTCCCTTAGACCAGGGGCTCATGTCAAAAGCAGTGCACCATACATGGAAAAGGGTGCCATTTGGGACATACCCAGTTTCTGTGTTGAGCATGAGGACGACAGCATTGAGCCGTGCATGGCCAGCCCCGAGACCACAGATTAATCTGCTGCCAGTTAATAGGGGACAGTGTGAAGGATCAGGACCTTGATTATCACTGTGAGCTATATTTTTGGAAATGGGAACATAGATCAAATCTGGCTTGGAAACAGTGTGACTGCCAGGTCATTGGGAGAATCTTAATTGCATACTCCTCTTGCCTCGCCTCCTTCTCTAAACCCATTGGAGGAGAAGGTCAGAGGGGAGAGAGACCAATGGGTTTGAGAAGGATGCAAGACGAGAGGACGCAAGGAGTATGCAATTGAGATTCTCCCATGGATTCGCATTCAGCTAGGGAGCGCTGTCTAATGGCATCCATAACTCTATGGAGGCATATTATTGTATATAATGATAATTTGCACATGACGACTTTTCTCAGCCATTGCTTTGGTTATTGTTTCTAAATATCACCTTTGTATTGAGATTTAGCGAGGCAATACTATTATTTATAAACAGATACAAAATGGACAACTTTGAATTTACCAACAGGTAATGACCACAGCTTTGCTGGCCGGAAAACAAGCATTTTCTTCCATAACATTTTGTGAACATTTTAAAAAGAAAATGGCTGCACCACTGTTCCACATTGCCAAAAGCTCCTCTGCTGGGTTTGTCCCCATGCATTATGCAACCGTAGAGGCAGACAGACACAGCTGAGCAGCAGAGTGAAAGACCCACATTTAAACACCAGTTTACCTTATGCTCCTGGATCTGACATTCAGCAAGCTTTAGAGGAAGACAACTATGTGCAACTGTACTCTGTACAATTAAACAATCTACTTTTGGCCCCCATACTGAGCAAAGGCCATCTGCAAGGAAGACTGGGCTAGTGGGCTAGTCTGGTCTCAGCTAAAACACACTAAGCTTCTCTCTAGTCTAAATCACTGGGTTAAATTGTCTGTGGTGCTTATGATCATTATAGCATAGTGGTTGAGTCTCTCAAGGACAGCCACTTCTCAGTTTAAACTACAACATTTTACTTCAGCTATCGTATCATTTAGCATTTTGTATATGTATGCAGCACCACTGGCCTCCATGACCAGGGGGCAACTTTCACTGGAGATGGGGGCATGCACCCCCCCCCAAGTATTCTGAAATTGCATTTTTGTTCCCCCCCCAGTTTTATAATTGGAATGTGATACAAAACTAGGCGACCGTGTGCTTTAGGACCATGCGTACGCTTCCGAGCGGTCGGGTAGGCTGTTTGGAGTGTTTTTCCGACTGGATAAAACAATTATAATAATTCAAAAAATATATGTCCCCCCGCACTTCTAAAACAAAAGTTTTGCCCATGTCCATGACTATCCATTGCTGCAGGAGATGATAAACTGATCATCATTTGTTTTAATCATGAAAAGAGCACACCTCTCATGCCCTTTTGAAGTAGAATATATCACCCCCTTGCCCCCTATTCCTTATTGCTGGATAACCTTCTCCAATGACACATTCATTTATCTTACAGGTGCCCCTGTGCGTGACTTTCAGACACTCAAATAACCACATTATGCATCAGAATGTATGGATTCGGCTAAATATCAACACCACATTCTATTCTAGAACCGCGCGAATGCCCGACAGTTACTCCATCCCAACACTGATTTGTACTCAGGGCACAAGCTATTCCTCTGCATAAAAGCACTGGATGGATACTTCTAATAATTCTATTCAAATATGTATTTCCTCCCGATTTATTTTAAACCAGACATTATTCCTGTGGAGGTCTCATTGTTTTTACCACAAATGGCCTCAATTTTTGATTCACTTTAAAACTCATTATATCCAAACTCACAGTCCAAAAAATCGTGTTCCGCCTGCTGAATGCGTTAGGTACATCAGACAGTAAATGGACATAAAAGAATGTGATGAGCAAATGTGTCTTGAGATTTCGCCCTCTGATTTAATTACATTCAATTCAGTGACTTTATAATTAAACCATTAATCTCATGGAAAAGGTTTTATGGTCCCCTGCATACTGAAACTGAATCACAGTGGTTATGTCCAAAATGGCACTCTATTCCCTATATAGTGCATTACTTCTGACCAGGGCCCATAGGGTTCTGGTCAAAAGTAATGCACTATATAGGGAATAGAGTGCCATTTAGAGAAAAGAGTGGGGCATTTTATTGCTCTGTTGTTGTGGCTCATGGATTATCTGCTACAGATGTAGGATCTTAATTTGCTACAGCAGGAAAATGATCCTGCGGCAACAGGAAATGGAAATTATTATGTGGATTATAATTAACAGACATTGTTTATAGGGGTTGATACATTTTTTGTTAGGGCAAACCAAGTCTGATATTTTAAAGTGGAAATTACAAACTTTAGATCCTTTTTAAACTTTGAATACAGGTTGCATTTCCTTCTGTCAAGAGGTGACAGCAATTCTACTTGATTATGGAATATGACAAGTATTCTCTAGTATGCAGTTGTTAGAAATGCAGGAATGTCACAACCTCCATGCAATGTAAATTACAAAGTCAAAACACTAACAGAGAACTTGAATCCTTAATCTAGCTGTTGCACTGCTTCCTGCAGTTTCCGTCATTCACATAAAATAAAATCAATGTTTGGACTTACAGTTGAAGTCGGAAGTTTACATACACCTTAGCCAAATACATTTAAACTCAGTTATTCACAATTCCTGACATTTAATCGGATAAAAAATTCCCTTTCTTAGGTCAATTAGGATCACCACTTTATTTTAAGAATGTGAAATGTCAGAATAATAGTAGAGAGAATGATATATTTCAGCTTTTAATTATTTCATCACATTCCCAATGGGTCAGAAGTTTACATACACTCATTTAGTATTTGGTAGCATTGCATTTAAATTGTTTAACTTGGGGCAAACGTTTCGGGTAGCCTTCCACAAGCTTCCCACAATAAGTTGGGTGAATTTTGGCCCATTCCTCCTGACAGAGCTGGTGTAACTGAGTCAGGTTTGTAGGCCTCCTTGCTTGCACATGCTTTTTCAGTTCTGCCCACAAATTTTCTGTGGGATTGAGGTCAGGGATTTGTGATGGCCACTCCAATACCTGGACTTGTCCTTAAGCCATTTTGCCACTGCTTTGGGTCATTGTCCACTTGGAAGAACCATTTGCGACCAAGCTTTAACTTCCTGACTGATGTCTTGAGATGTTGCTTCAATATGTCCATATAAATTTCCCTGCCTCATGATGCCATCTATTTTGTGAAGTGCACCAGTCGCTCCTGCAGCAAAGCACCCCCACAACATGATGCTGCCACCCCCGTGCTTCACGGTTGGGACGGTGTTCTTCGGCTTGCAAGCCTCCCCCTTTTTCCTCCAAACATAACGAAAGTCAATATGCCCTAACAGTTCTATTTTTGTTTCACCAAACCAGAGGACATTTCTCCAAAAAGTACGATCTTTGTCCCCATGTGCAGTTGCAAACTGTACTCTGGCTTTTTTATGGCGGTTTTGGAGCAGTGGCTTCTTCCTTGCTGAGTGGCCTTTCAGGTAATGTCGGTATAGGACTCGTTTTACTGTGGTTATTGATACTTTTGTACCTGTTTCCTCCAGCATCTTCACATGGTCCTTTGCTGTTGTTCTGGGATTGATTTGCACTTTTCACACCAAAGTACGTTCATCTCTAGGAGATAGAACACGTCTCCTTCCTGAGCGATATGACGGTTGCGTGGTCCCATGATGTTTAATCTTGCGTACTATTGTTTGTACTGATGAACATGGTACCTTCAGGCATTTGGAAATGGCTCCCAAGGATGAACCAGACTTGTGGAGGTCTACAAAATTTTTTCTGAGGTCTTGGCTGATTTGTTTTGATTTTCCCATGATGTCAAGCAAAGAGGCACTGAGTTTGAAGGTAGGCCTTAAAATACATCCACAGGTACACCTCCAATTGACTCAAATGATGTCAATTAGCCTAACAGAAGCTTCTCAAGCCATGACACATTTTCTGGAATTTTCCAAGCTGTTTAAAGGCACAGTGAACTTAGTGTATGTAATCTTCTGACTCACTGGAATTGTGCTACAGTGAATTATAAGTTAAATAATCTGTCAGTAAACAATTGTTGGAAAATGTACTTGTGTCATGCACAAAGTAGATGTCCTAACTGACTTGCCAAAACTATGGTTTGTTAACAAGACGTTTGTGGAGTGGTTTAAAAACTCGTTTTAATGACTCCAACCTAAGTGTATGTAAACTTCTGACTTCAACTGTATGTGCTGGACACTGGCCCAATGCATTGCATCTTTCATGCTCCTTTACAATGAGTATATTAACATGCACACTAATAATTACATTTTAAACTGATTATGGCAGTAGGCCAAGTATGTAAATACACTACATGACAAAAAGTATGTTGACACCTGCTCGTCGAACATCTCATTCCAAACTCATGGGCATTAATATGGAGTCGGTTCCCCCTTTGCTGTTAGATGTTGGAACATTGTTGCGGGGACTTGCTTCCATTCAGCCACAAGAGCATTAGTGAGGTCGGGCACTAATGTTAGGCGATTAGGCCTGGCTCGCAGTCGGCATTCCAATTTATCCCAAAAGTGTTAGATAGGGTTGAGGTCAGGGCTAAGTGCTGGCCAGTCAGGTATTTCCACACAGATGTTTTATCTCTGTATGGACCTCGCTTTGTGCACAGGGGCATTGTCATGCTGAAACAGGAAAGGGTCTTCCCCAAACTGTTGTCACAAAGTTGGAAGCACAAAAGTCGGGCCGAACAGGCCCCGATTCACATCGACGGGGCTGTAGTGGAGCAGGTCGAGAGTTTCAAGTTCCTTGGTGTCCACATCACCAACGAACTATCATGGTCCAAACATACCAAGACAGTCATGACGAGGGCACGACAAAACCTTTTCCCCCTCAGGAGACTGAAAAGATTTGTCATGGGTCCCCAGATCCTCAAAAGGTTTTACAGCTGCACCATCGAGAGCATCCTGACAGGTTGCATCACCGCCTGGTATGGCAACTGCTCGGCATCTGACCATAAGGAGCTACAGAGGGTAGTGCTAACGGCCCAATACATCCCTGGGGCCAAGCTTCCTGCCATCCAGGACCTATATAATAGGCGGTGTCAGAGGAAAGCCCATAAAATTGTCAGAGACTCCAGTCACCCAAGTCATAGACTGTCTTCTCTGCTACCGCATGGCAAGCGGTACCGGAGCGTCAAGTCTAGGACCAAAAGGCTCCTCAACAGCTTCTATCCTCAAGCCATTAGACTGCTGAACAATTCATAACATCGCCACCGGACAAATTACTGTGACCCCCCCCCCCCCCTCCCTTTTGTACCCTCGCTGTGTGTTACCTACTGTATGAATAGTCACTTTGCCCCCACCTACATGTACAGATTACCTCAACTAGCCTGTACCCCCACACACTGACTCTGTATTGGTGCCCACTGTAGATAGCCTCGTTATTGTTATTCTTATTGTGTTACTTTTATTACTACTTTGTAAATATTTTCTTCTTCTGAACTGCACTGTTGGTTAAGGGCTTGTAAGTAAGCTTTTCACGGTAAAGTCTACACTTGTTGTATTCGGCGCATGTGACAAATAACATTTGATTTGAAAACCATCTAGAATGTCATTGTATGCTGTAGCATTAAGATTTTCCTTCACTGGGACAAAGGGGCCTAGTCCAAACCATGAAAAACAGCCCAAGACCATTACTTCTCCTCCACCAAACTTTACATTTGGCACTATGCATTCGGGCAGGTAGCGTTCTCTTGGATCCACCGAAGCCAGATGGTGAAGCGTGATACATCTTTCCAGAGAATGTGTTTCCACTGCTCCATAGTCCAATGTCAGCGACCTTTACACCATTCCAGCTGACGCTTGGCATTGCACATGGTGATCTTAGTCACATGGTGATCTTAGGCTTGTGTGTGGCTGTTGACCATGGAAACCCATTTCATGAAGCTCCCGGCGAACAGTTATTGTGCTGACTTTGCTTCTAGAGTCAGTTGGGAACTCGGTAGTGAGTGTTGCAAACGAGGACAGACAATTTTTACCTGCTACGCGCTTCAGCACTCGGCGGTCCCGTTCTGTTAGCTTGTGTGGCCTACCACTTCGCGGCTGAGCCGTTGTTGCTCCCAAATGTTTCCACTTCACAATAACAGCACTTACAGTTGACCAGGGCAGCTCTAGCAGGGCAGAAATGTGACAAACTGACTTGTTGAAAAGGTGGAATCCTATGTCTGTATGTAAAACTATCCAGCCAAGTAATGAATCCCTTTATAGGATAGCCTAGCCGCAGGTCAACTAAAGGATGTATTTATTAACTCGAGGGAACTGTGCTCTGCCCCATTATGTATCTATCAATGGCACAACATGTTCTCAGCATTTTCATACGGTAAGTGACAGTTAAAAGGAAGGAGTAGGAGCAGGAAATAGACACAGCTCAGCAAGAAAACTCTGTCCCCCTATGCATCTTGTTGTCATCCATCACACAAGCACAGTAATTACTAATGGTCTAATTATATCAAGTCTAGGGGAGTAAATTACCCCGAGATTCCTCACTTACTTGAATAACATAATGTTGAATAACAGCGGTACAACACAGTTGTGACATGGCTGACATCTAGCTCATGGAGAAGGTTGGGGAAATGTGAATACAACTAAAGTCACATAAATAACTAGGCCTAGTATATATATACATACTTTGATTCATTGACAAATGCAACATGTTTTCTCTATTAAGCTTCACACAGACCTGGACAGGGATGACAGTGAGGTGAAGTACACTCTCTCAGGAGAAGGAGCAGGCACCATCTTCACCATAGACCAGACGACGGGCGACATCCATGCCTTGATGGGTTTGGACAGAGAGGAGAAGTCTTACTACACATTACGAGCTCAGGCCATGGACATGCACACAGGCAGGCCTCTGGAGCCTGAGTCTGAATTCATCATAAAAGTTCAAGACATAAATGACAATGAACCAAAGTTTTTAGAGGGTCCATATACAGCCAGTGTCCCAGAGATGTCACCAGGAGGTAAGAAAGGCACCTATACTGTATTTTTGGCTTGTACAAATCCATATGGGGGTAAAGCTACTGTGACAATGTTGGACAGTGCGCCACACTATGATATTTGATGGGTATCCTTTAGGACTACTGTACAGGCCTAGTTATACTGTCTATGATTTCATCTTCATAGAATCATATGATTGAGCCCGGCATAGGTCGGTTTAATGTCATTGCAGGCAGGTGGCCTTGATGTTTTCCGTTCTAAATGTTTTTGCAGTTGAAGGGAATAAAGTACACTATTTGCCACAAAAAAACACATTAAAAGCCAGCAACATTCATTCACAGTAAATTGCAGTGGACTCACCCAATGTTGGTCATCTTGAACAAACCGCACCGTTTTCTAAACGCGTGCATCGCATGCTGAACATAATGAAATGAGCAGTTGTTTAAAGACCTAAACTGCAACCGGAGATGAATAACAAAACATTAAGTCAACTCAACAACATTGCTAACGATGTACTACTTTTAACTAGGCCTCAAATGACTCCCCTGAATTCATATCAAATCGAAGTAAGGCCTAAGCAGGTTCTCCTACCTCGATGACTGAGCACAGGTGGGGTACCAGGCTCTGCCCATAACCAGCTAAACCCAACAAAACATTACACACAGGTATTTCACATTCGCGCCCCTCTCGCCTCAAATACTGGCACCAATACAGAGAGCACACGACCAGTCGATGGAAGTGAGGGAACACAAACAAAATAAAAACGAGATTCAATAAAGACAACATATACCTCTTAAGTGTTTACAAATGTTCATGAGGTCATGAACACTGCATACACAGGAAAATGCAACAGATGAATGACATGGAACAATGAAAGAAACACATTCTAAGGAGCGAAATGGCTAAATGTTAGTATGACACAAAACAACACTTGCATTTCGGTAATAGTAGCGAACTGAACCCATGTCATTTATCAAAACACTGTGCTGTAAAGTATTGGGTAAGGTCTTAGAAAAGTGTCAATGAATGATAAATACATTATTTAGCCTACAGAGTGAAATGAATAGACAAGGCCTACGCATTGATTTACATAAGAAGGTTAAATTAGGGATGGAGCGGCTAGGCCATTCCATCTGTCTGGTAAATACAATTACTTAAAGTTAACGATGAGGTTTTAACACCATAATCTCTTAATTCTCATAACGTTTAAACCATGTGAAAGCTTCAGATACCAGCATTCATCCAAAAAGTCCAGCTAAATTGTCTTGCTTTGAATTACATCAGAAATCCTATAGTCTATGCATGCCAGAATGTGTCAAATTATGTCATTACATTTTTCTTGATAACTCCAAAACCATACGAATATTCTTAAAACGTAATGCTTGAAGTCACAAAAAGAACAGTACTTCTAACAATTTCCTTCCCTTTGTCTCTGTCTGACACACAGGTACTTTTGTTATGCAGGTGACTGCCACAGACACTGACGACCCCACCTATGGGAATAGTGCACGGATCGTGTACAGTATCCTACATGGACAGCCTTACTTTTCAGTCGACTCCAAAACTGGTGAGATCACAACACAGTTCAAATCAAGGCACATCCACAATGTCACATGGAGAGATTTGAAAACCAAATGTGTAACTGGCTTTTACAATGGCAAAATGTAAAGCTGTACCACTGGTGTTAAATTAAAACTCCAGGTTGCACAGAAATATACAAAAATTTTCGACCAAATTGGTCACACTTTAGAGCCCTGACCACTGCAATATCTTATTTTGATGTATTTGATTTTTGTAGATACACTACATGGCCAAAAGTATGGGGCACCGGTTCATCGAACATCTCGTTCCAAAATCATGGGCATTAATATGGAGTTGGTCCCCCCTTTGCTGCTATAACAGCCTCCACTCTTCTGGGAAGGCTTTCCACTAGATGTTGGAACATTGCTGCAGGGACTTGCTTCCATTCAGCCACAAGAGCATTAGTGAGGTTGGGCACTTATGTTGGGGTGGTTAGACCTGGCTCGCAGTCGGCGTTCCAATTCAACCCAAAGGTGTTCGAAAGAGTTGAGTCAGAGCTCTGTGCAGGCCTGTCAAGTTCTTATACACTGAGTGATTCATCACTCCAGGGAACGAGTTTCCACTGCTCCAGAGTACAATGGCGACAAACTTTACACCACTCCAGCCGATGCTTGGCATTGTGCATGGTAATCTTAGGCTTGTGTGTGGCTGCTTGGCCATGGAAACCCATTTCATGAAGCTCCCAATGAACAGTGCTTGTGCTCTTCATCATTCCAGAGGCAGTTTGGAACTCAGTAGTGAGTGTTGCAAAGAGGACAGACGATTTTTACACGCAACGTGCTTCAGCACTTGGCAGTCCCATTCTGTGATCTTGTGTGGCCCGCTGAGCCGTTGTTGCTCCTAAATGTTTCCACTTCACAATAACAGCAGTCACAGTTTACCGGGGCAGCTCTAGCAGGGCAGAAATTCGACGAACTGACTTGTTGGTAAGGTGGCATCCTATGACGGTGCCACTTTGAAAGTCACTGAGCTCTTCAGTAAGCCCATTCTACAGCCAATGTTTGACTATGGAGACCGAGCAAACCGTGTGCTCGGTTTTATACACCTGTCAGCAACGGGTGTGGCTGAAATAGCCAAATCCACTAATTTGAAGGGGTGTCCACATACTTTTGTATATATAGTGTACCCTGATATAGCCTTTTGTGCAGATAAAGTTGGACTGAGAGTATAGGGAAACACCCTGCTTGACAACAGTTCAATTCCTTTACCTTTTTACTCATTGTCGGTGGCAACTTGTGACCCCGTTGTACCTGTACGATGGACTGACTACTGATCAAACGCTATTCACACATCTTCTATTCACTATTCACTCATCTTCAATTCACTATTCACACATCTTCAATTCACTATTCACACATCTTCAATTCACTATTCACACATCTTCAATTCACTATTCACACATCTTCAATTCACTATTCACACATCTTCTATTCACTATTCACACATCTTCTATTCACTATTCACACATCTTCAATTCACTATTCACACATCTTCAATTCACTATTCACACATATTCAATTCACTATTCACACATCTTCTATTCACTATTCACACAAAATCCACCTCTTCTTAATTCCCTCCAGTAACATCAAAGAGGATATGATCTCTTATAGTCACAACTCATCTCTATTTCTACCCCTGCGGTCCCTCTCTCTCTCTCTGCCTCTCTCTCTCTCTCTCCCTCACACACACTTACAACTTCCCTGTTTGTTTCTGTGACCTTGAACAGGGGTGATAAGGACTGCTTTACCCAACATGGACCGTGAAATGAAGGAGCTGTACCAAGTCCTTATTCAGGCCAAGGATATGGGCGGGCAGCTGGGGGGACTAGCCGGAACAACCACCATCAACATCACCCTCAGCGATGTCAACGACAACCCCCCCAGGTTTTCAAAAAGTGTGCCACATTGCATTTAAATGACAACCGTTTTGTTTGCTGTTAGCCAATAAATCTAGTAAGTCTAACTAGTATGAACGTTGAATGCCTGTGTAAATTGTGTGTGCTGAATGTCACCTTATATCTCTAAGCAATTTTATGTTAATCTAATGATTAATTCGTGTTAATTAGTGTAAATCAATTATAATGAGGTTATGCACTGTCTATACATAATCAATTGTTTAAAATGACCAGAGAAGTGATTACTGCACAGAGGATAATGTGAGTCTGTTGTCCTTACTTAACACTACCGCCGGGACTTGACACATACAATAATCAGCCAATGACAGATTGTATTTTAAACTTTCTTGTCCGTCTTTATTTTACGGCAGGTATTCTCCACCTCAGGGTCCCAGAATCATCGTCTGTGGGCTCAGCAGTAGGGAAGATCAGAGCTCATGACCTGGACTCTGGGAAGAATGCAGAGGTGGAATATTCTATAGTTCCTGGTGATGAAGGCAACATGTTTGACATCACCTCCAACGGGCACAGTCAGGAGGGAATCATAGTCCTTAGAAAGGTAGGAATTCACAACCCTTCACCTTGAGCAATGCTGCTCACTTAGATGATTAAAAGAATGTACTACTTGGGCCTTGGAATATTAATAGATTATTTCTGCATACCTCCTCTTATCACAGCTACAAACCACCCTCAGAATCTAACCAGGAGGAAGTATGGAGAACTTGATGATCCCTATTTTCTGGAAGTCTAAAACTGTTTTGTGATATTTTTCGCAGGAGAGTGCCCATCCACTGGGCACGGACGTCATGTTAATGTCTATTCCACATTGGTTCAACATCATTTCATTGAAATTGCATGGAAACAATGTTGATTCAACAAGTGTGTGCCCAGTGGGCAATGTTTTTGGATTTAGCTGACATGAATAAATAAATGCCTCCAAGGGTAGGATCAGAAAACACACCTCCTGATGGGATGTGACAAGCAGGAATCCCTTCAGACATCCTCTTTACAGCACCTCTTCTCTCTGTGACCCACAGACTTCCAAACTCTTATCTTCACATAAATGGATAGTTGCACCAAAAGCTTTTGTACTGGGTTTGAGTGCACCTCTCGTTTGGTCTGGGATGATATTATTACTTGTTCACAGATGGGGTCTGTATCTTGCAGCTATGTGAGTTACCTCGCAAATACTGTGTTTTCTGTATCTGGAGGACGTCCTTGGTTAGATAGAAGTTTCCCGAAGTGCCACTTGCATTTGTGTGACAATGAAACTTCAAAGCATTCGGCACTTTCTTGCAAATACATAGTGGGAATTATATATAAATGCACCTTTGCCTTCTGAAATTGAAATTATTATAGGGCCATCATTTTGTAGCTCTTTGTATCACAGCCATCCGTCTTATTGCTCTGTCTATTGCTCCCGCTCTCTAACTGTAAGACATCTACAAGGTCCTGACAAGTAGGCCAAAATGACAAACCATATACCTGATGTGTGTACATTTGCTAAAACAGCACCTGACCACCCACTGTGAAAGCCCAGGTGTTGGAGGAAAGTATAGAAAATTGCTGAGACAGGTTATTTTACTCCCGTCTCTGACTTAGGGAGGGCTCAGCCAAGGTTTGCCACAGTGTGATAAGAGGATTTGGAATAATGGGTTCAAGGGATAATCGGCTCCGTCAAAATAAAAGATTATAGTGAAATGGTAGGTAAACCGTCTGTGGGATTTGAATGCCCTCTACATGTATTTATGTGTCAAGATATCAGGGTCTTTCTACATTGGACAGTTTGCTGGATTTAGTTTCGGTCTGAAAGCACAACATAATCTAAGATATGCTTCAAGACTCCACTAGTTATTATCTGTAAGGTTCCAACCTTTATACGTTAGACTATCAACCTCTTTTGATTGATTTGCGATAATATGATCTCTTTCCAAGCTGAGCTCTGGTATATTACAAAAGTAGTTACTACCATGTGGATTATCAGTGAATTTAAAAAGTCTCCCCTCTCATTTTAAGTAGTAGGTCGAGGCGCTTTGCTATCCCATTGATCTCCTAGATGATGAGACAAGGGAGGTGAGTCAGGCACACAGGAGGGCAAAGTGAAAACAGCAGGAGCCTCCTGCTACAAATACTGTAATTGACACCTCTGTGCCGATGATAAGACATTTCACCAGGTTGCGGATTTGTGGTGGAAGGTAGAGTAGGAGGATAACCAAACTAACAAAGGGTGGGTTCAATTTCCAGATCATTTATATTTTCCCTGCTAATTTACATGTATGCAGTGTTGTAGGAATTATGTTGGCGCTTTTGGGATGGGATAGCACACATGCTGTGGTGTCTGTCCTCCTGCATCACCGACCCAGTCCTGTTGTCTGTCTGGTTGTTATCTAGTCAGCAGGCTGGCTGCCATTTTCACAGATGACCAGATGTTTGCATGCATGTGCCTCAGACAGGGACTGCAGTGTGTGTTGACAGTGAGAACTGTTTAGCTGCAAGCACAAACTAGGGACCCAGCTGAGATAATGTAAGACTGTAACATAGGGTTAGAAAGCTTTTTCTCAAACCAAAGCACTCACTTTTCAAGTCTCAAATTGCTTAAAGGCTGAGACACCGAAGAGCATGAATCTGTTTTGGTAAAAGCACATGGAAACCAACCCTTTTGGTTAATTTTAGATTAATCAATCTTGGTTGGTGCAGTTAATGGTGACATTTCCATATCAAAGTGCTTGACTTCCGTGTCTGTTGAGCATACTAAACTGAACAGAGGTGTTAACAAACTGAACCAAGACAAGTATGTCCCCCTAAGCTTTATATTTGACCATTGCACAGTATATTCAGTGTTCATGTAAAATGTTTGCTTTTTTGAAGGTGTTAATTCAACCATTCTATGTTGATTGATATTTCTGAATAATAAATGCATTTCACTTTGCTGATTACTCCTTCACTCATTATGTTTCAGCATCTCGACTACGAAAACAAAAAGTCGTATACCTTTAAAGTGGAGGCCTCCAACGCTCACCTGGACCCCCGGTTCCTCCACCTGGGCCCTTTCAAAGACACTGCCACAGTCAAGGTCAATGTGCTGGATGTGGACGAACCCCCTGTGTTCACTAAGACCTCTTACACCATAGATGTGTATGAGGATACTCCTGTGGGCACAATTATTGGATCAGTTACTGCACAGGACCTAGACGCAAGCAGCAGTGCAGTTAGGTTTGTCATCATGCATACATTTATACATTATATATACAGTACCAGTCAAAAGTTTGGACACACCTACTCTTCAAGGATTTTTCTTTATTTTTACTATTTTCTATATTGTAGAATAGCAGTGAAGACATCAAAACTATGAAATAACTCATATGGAATCATGTAGTAACCAAAAAAGTGTTAAACAATTCAAAATATATTTTAGATTTGAGATTCTTCAAAGTAGCCACCCTTTGCCTTGATGAAAACTTTACACACTGTTGGCATTCTCTAAACCAGCTTCACCTGTAATGCTTTCCCAACAGTCTTGAAGGAGTTCCCACATATGGTGAGCACTTGTTGGCTGCTTTTCCTTCACTCTGCGGTCCAACTCATCCCAAACCATCTCAATTTGGTTGAGGTCAGGTGATTGTGGAGGCCGGGTCATCTGATGCAGCACTCCATCACTCTCCTTCTTGCTCAAATAGCCCTTACACAGCCTGGAGGTGTGTTGGGTCATTGTCCTGCTAAAAAACAAATGATAGTGCCACTAAGCGCAAACCAGATGGGATGGCGTATTTCTGCAGAATGCTGTGGTAGCCATGCTGGTTAAGTGTGCCTTGAATTCTAAATAAATCACAGACAGTGTAACCAGTAAAGCACCCCCACACCATCACACCTCGTCCTCCATCCTTCACGGTGGGAACCACACATTCGGAGCATCCGTTCACCTACTCTGTGTCTCAGAAAGACACAGCAGTTGGAACCAATAATCTCACATTTTGACTCAGCAGACCAAAGGACAGATTACCACCGGTCTAATGTCCATTGTGTTTCTTGCCCCAAGCAAGTCTCTTCTTCTTATTGGTGTCCTTTAATAGTGGTTTCTTTGCAGCAATTCGACCATGAAGGCCTGATTCACGTGGTCTCCTCTGAACAGTTGATGTTGAGATGTGTCTGTTAACTCTAATGAACTTATCCTCTGCAGCAGAGGTACGTACCTCTAGGTCTTCCTTTCCTGTGGCGGTCCTCATGAGAGCCAGTTTCATCATAGCACTTGATGGTGTTTGCGACTGCACTTGAAGAAACTTTCAAAGTTCTTCAAATTTCCCGGATTGACTGACCTTCATGTCTTAAAGTAATGATGGACTGTCATTTCTCTTTGCTTATTTGAGCTGTTCTTGCCATAATATGGACTTATATAGGGCTATCTTCTGTATACCACCCCTACCTTGTCACAACACAACTGATTGGCTCAAACGCATTAAGAAGAAAATAAATTCCACAAATTAACTTTTCACAAGGCACACCTTTTAATTGTAATGCATTCCAGGTGACTACCTCATGAAGCTGGTTGAGAGAATGCCAAGAGTGTGCGAAGCTGTCATCCAGGCAAAGGGTGGCTACTTTGAAGTATCTCAAATATAAAATATATTTTGATTTGTTTAACAATTCTTTGGTTACTACATGATTCCATATGTGTTATTTCATAGTTTTGATGTCTTCACTATTATTCTACAATGTAGAAAATAGTCAAAATAAAGAAAACCCTTGAATGAGTAGGTGTGTCCAAACTTTTGACTGGTACTGTATATAATACGTTTTATTTGCCTACTGAATGTTTACTTAAAGGTGAGATCCATCAAGGCTGGGGTTGAGAAACGGGTCCATCATGGGCTGAGTTACTTTACATTTGGGCACCTATCTCTGACATCTTAAACGGCAACAAAACCCACCTGTCGCTCTGCTCTTCAGAGGTATAAATGAACACTGACATCTACTATCACATTTGGCCTGTTGTTTGTCTTCATCTTTCAAATGTTTTTCAAGTACAGTTGACTTCCACTCTGTTAGTGTTGAGAGCGGGAATGTGCGACGCAGGACATGTCTTGCACAAGACCATCAAAATACTTTGTAGCCCAGCTGTGTGTTTTTTGTTGTCTATGAATATTTCATGGCTTACTACAAATGGAAGAGGCAGTAATTCACCTTGCTTGAAAGGCAGTCTTCATGATGGCTACTTTATATTTTAGAGCATTACATTTGTCATCGTTCTTTTGGGATATAGAACACTTAAACGTACTAAAACGCTGATCAGAACACAACCAGGCGGCATCCCAAATGGCTTCCTATTCCCTATGTAGTGCACTTCTTTTGACCAGGCCCTGGTCAAAAGAAGTGCATAGGATGACATTTGGGACAAATCCTTTTTCTCTACATGAAAAGAAAATGGTTATTCTTCTGTGTAATGTTTTCTGTCATAGCCTTAGTCTTTATTTGATTGATCGTTCTGACATTTCTCCTTGGGGACCAATAAAATATGTATCTATAGCTATAGATCTATTACGTAGAGAAGGTATGGCAAGAATAGTTCAGCTGTAAGTCTTGATTGAGAGATGCCATGTGAGGTTGAAGGAATCATATGTATATGTTTATTATATGTTTTCTGCATGTTTTGTAGGTACTCTATTGAGTGGAAGAGGCCTGTGGACAGCTGCTTTGACATTGATACTGTGGAAGGGACCATCTCCACCAACGAGATGTTGGACAGAGAGAGTAATAGGCAGCACAATATCTCTGTAGTGGCCACTAAAGTTAGTAAGTATTGAGACAAAGAGTTAATATGTATATATAATATATTACTATTAGAGGAGGCTGATGGGAGGAGCTATAGGAGGACAGGCTCACTGTAATGGCTGGACTGGAATTAATGGAATGGAGTCAAACATGTTGTTTCCATGTGCTTGATGTGTTTGGTAACATTAATTTATTCCATTCCAGCCATTACAATGAGCCAGTCCTCCTATAACTCCTTCCACCAGCCTCCTCTGGTTAATATACAATGCATTTGGAAAGTAATTAGACCCCTTGACTTTTCCACATTTCGTTACGTTACATCCTTATTCTAAAATGGATTAAATATTCATTATTTCTTGTCAGTCTACACACCCTTTGCTATAAAACACGAAATTGTGCTCAGATGCATCCTGTTTCCATTGATCATCCTTGAGATGCTTCTACACCTTGATTGGAGTCCACCTGTGGTAAATTCAATTGATTGGACATCATTTGGAAAGACACACACCTGTCTATATAAGGTCCCACAGTTGACAGTGCTTGTCAGAGCAAAAACCAAGCCATGAGGTTGAAGGAATTGTCCATAGAGCTCAGAGACAGGATTGTGTCGAGGCACAGATCTGGGGAAGGGTACCAAAAGATTTCTGAAGCATTGAAGGTTGCAAGAACACAGTGGCCTCCATCATTCTTAAATGGAAGAAGTTGGGAACCACCAAGACTCTTCCAAGAGCTGGCCGCCTGGCCAACCTGAGCAATCGGGGGAGAAGGACCTTGATAAGGGAGGTGACCAAGAACCCAATGGTCACTCTGACAGAGCTCCAGAGTTCCTCTGTGGAGATGGGAGAACCTTCTAGAAGGACAACCATCTCTGCAGCACTCCACCAATCAGACCTTTATGGTAGAGTGGCCAGACGGAAGCCAGTCCTCAGTAAAAGGCACGAAATTGAGCTAAGATGAAACAAGATTCTCTGGTCTGATGAAACCAAGATAGAACTCTTTGGCCTGAATGCCAAGCGTCACATCTGGAGGAAACCTGGCATCATCCTTAAGCCTGGTGGTGGCACCATCATGCTGGGGGATGTTTTTCAGCGGCAGGGACTGGGAGACTAGTCAGGATTGAGAGAAAGATGAACGGAGCAAAGTACAGAGCGATCCTTGATGAAAACCTGCTCCAGAGCGCTCAGGATCTCAGACTGGGGTGAAGGTTCACCTTCTAACAGGACAACTACCCTAAACACACAGCCAAGACAACGCAGGAGTGGCTTTGGGACAAGTCTCTGAATAGCCCAGCCAGAACCTAGTCTTGAACCCGACCAAACATCTCTGGAGAGACCTGAAAATAGCTGTGCAGCAACGCTCCCCATCCAACCTGACAGAGCTTGAGGGGATCTGCAGAGAAGAATGGGAGAAACTCCCTTGCCAAACACAGGTGTGCAAAATTTGTAGCATCATACCAAAGAAGACTTTAGGCTGTAATCGCTATCAAAGGTGCTTCAACAAAGTACTGAGTAAAATGTCTAAATACTTATGTTAATGTAATATCCGTTTTTTTATTTTAATACATTTGCAAACATTTCTAAAAACTGTTTTTATCAGCCTGCGGCCGTATTCACAAAACCTCTCAGAGTAGAAGTGTTGATATAAAATCCTTTTTTTTCCTTTTAAATCATCATGAACAAGAGGGGGGCCCTGATCCTAGATCAGTACTTCTCTAAGACGCGTTGTTAATACTCGTCCTGGAGCAAATAACTTGGACGGAGTTTGCAGTTTGAAGTTCACCTACACACACAATGTTCCATTCTTTTGGCACCATCTAGTGGAATTGACTTCTACTCATTGTAATCCAGACTGACAGATTATATGAACTAATGCTATTTCTCCACTGAAAGGGCGTCTTTTTATATGGGAAGCTTTTCAATTGGAAAAAAATAATTAGCATGATAAGCAAATCACCCAATACAATCAACACATATTATTAATATCTTATAATTTGTCTGTGCTGCCATTTGTTTTTCTATAATTCTTTTCTATTTTTCAATGACTTTTAAGTGTTGTTATTTCATTGTCAATTTCATATTGACTGAATGAGGCATGCAATTCCAAATGCAAACAGATAGTGTCACTGTTGCATATTTTATCAAGCTAGAATTAACATGTGCCCAATAAACCACAATTGTGTTTGTTTGAAAAAGCAGTTCAGACATGATAAGAGAAAGGGCTTTTGCAATGCTCACTCATTTGTGATGCTCACTGAGGTCACTATGTGCATGGTGTATTTATTATGTGTTGTATGATTACTCTTTTCTTCAATTCTGCAGACAACCCTCTCCTATCCAACAAGGTCACAGTCACAGTCAATGTGCTGGATGTCAACGAGTTCCCTCCGGAGCTTGCCGTTCCCTTTGACACTTTTGTCTGTGAAAATGCAGAAGTAGGCCAGGCAAGTACAGTTCCACTGTGAGAAAGGCTGTGTGCGTGCATGCGTGCGTGCGTGGAGTGCGTGTGTGTGTGTGCGCGTACGTGGAGTGCGTGTGTGTGCACGTGCGTGTGTGAGAGAGAATGAAAGAGAATAATTCTGATGAATAGTTTCTCCACTTGGCTCTACACCTAAAGTTGAAAGGTCTTTGTGCTTTGCCAGGTAATTCAGACCATCAGTGCTGCGGACAAGGATCTTCCCGCTGGTGGACAGAGGTTCTTCTTCAAGTCCCCTAGGGAAATCAGAAACAGGAATTTCACCGTGCGAGACTTTGGAAGTAAGCCATGTTTTTTCCCTCCAGAAAAGAGATCAAGAGAGATGGAGAGAGAGTAAAGGGGAGAGAGTGAAATTTAGAGAGAGAGAGAGCGAGAGAGAGAGATGGAGAGAGAGTAAAGGGGAGAGAGTGAAATTTAGAGAGAGAGAGAGCGAGAGAGAGAAATGGAGAGAGAGGGGGAATATAATAGTTGTGGCACGTTCAATAAGGATATTTTGGTGGAAAGGGTCTTTATACAATAATATTATACAGAGACTATCTATTATGATGCAGTGCCAGTGACTCACTGCAAATCTGTTTTCTTGATACTAGCTCCCTACAATATCCACAAACAATTGGTATTGTTTGGAGTTTTTGTCACGACCCAGGGGATGTCAGGCACTGCAGCCCCCACAAGCCCCCCACCCCCCTAGGAAATGATCTCTAAAACAACAACATTTTCTCTCAGCCTCATGGCAAAATGTGTAAAATAGCTTGACATTTTCTTTTTTCGAAACTGCACAACGCCACTGATGCCAGGGTGCAAACATCCGGCCCATGAGGATTCCAATCAGGCCCGCGTGTGGTTTGAGTAAAAAATAAAATGAACTCAGTGTGCTTTAAAATGACTCAAATCAAATTGAAACTTTTGTAGATTGTACCCAGCTTGCTAATAATCACCAGAATGAAAGCTAGACATAGAAAATTCCCAGAAGGATGGATAGAGAACAATTCTTTTCCAATTTTGATGTAGAGGAAATACAACAAATTTTCAATGCGGCCCTCCGGACCTCACTGAAGACCGAATGCGGCCCCCAGGGCAAGATGAGTTTGACACCCCTGCCCTAGAGCCTTACCATCTCACCAACCTCTGTTAGTATTTTTCTAACACAATAATGCATAAATATCAGGCTTGATTCAGAGGGACAGCAGCGCTCATGGCAATCGCAGAAAACAGGCACAAGGTGTGCTTTAATGGCTCCTACTTGTCAAGTGAGATCTTTGTCCAGCCAGGCAGAGGGAAGGCTGTACAGAGTCAGTTCACAACCACTATCCTGGTGCTGGAGATGAGAGGAGAGGAGGCAGGGCACATCTCGACACTTCATCTCTGTATAGCCGTAAAAACGGCAGGCCTGTGTTTGTTTCTCAGAGCCGTGCATTGTGCTGCTGGCCCTATTTGTTTTCTGTTGTACATTCTAAGTACACACCTTCACCTTATTTCAAATAAGCCGAAAAGCAAAAGCAGTAAAAGTGACATTTCAGATACAATTCAAGATCTCCCCTGAAGAAAAATTGGGCTTGATAAAGGTCGGGCTTAGACATCAGCAAATGCATGTAGCCCAAGACCGGCAGCGATGTAGATCTTTAGTACAGGTCCCTATATTCCTCCTGGAATGAAGAGGATTAAATAAGAACTAAGGAAGTACTGCATGTATATACTCTTAGTTGCATTACAAGTGAACACTCTCTGATGGTCTCTCATTTGGTTTTCAGACAACACTGCGGGGATCGTGACCAGACAGACGTATAGGATTTCAGTCAGATATTTAGAGTTAATCGTTAATGGACGTGTGGGGTTTCAGCCAGGTTGGGTTAATGGTTGTCATTTGGTTTCCAGACAACACTGCGGGAATAGTGACCAGATGTCTAGGGTTCCAGGATGGACTTATTGATTGATTTGAGACATGTCGGGTTAATGATTGTGTCATTTGGTTTCCAGACAACACGGCGGGGATAGTGACCAAGCGTGTAGGGTTACAGAGGCGGGTCCAGGAGTACTACGTGATACCTGTGGTGGTGGAGGACAATGGGTATCCAGCCCAGAGCAGCACCGGCACCCTCACTGTCCGAGTGTGTGCCTGTGTGACTGACGGGTCACTCCTGTCCTGCACGGCAGAGGCAGTCTTCCTACCAATGGGCCTCAGCACCTGGGCAGTGATGGCCATTTTACTGTGCATGGTCATACTCCTGGGTAAGTCTTGTCTATCATTCAGACTGCAATCCTGGTGCACAAGCAGAGTATTTCTGAACTTTTCATCTGACACCTTGAGAATGAGAGTAATAATGATTACCCCAAGTATTAATTTCCAACTACAGTATAGACTCTGTAAATGCAAATAATCAGAATGTTAAAGTGTATCATTTTACACATGGGGGAGCTGAAGTCCTAACTTACAGTAACTTCATTAAATTGACGTCACAATTTGAAAAACGGCCCTTGAAACAGTCCCATAATCATAATCATACTTATAGGTCGATTTAGCTCACTTCTCTTGGTCTGGCCATTCCCCCCTACTTTTTCTTACTAAAGTATAATCTCTTGCTGTTGCATAACACAGTGAGCACTTCAGTAGTATGGAGTAGGCTGCTGTGCTGTAGTCTCTACTGTCTGCCATTGGGAAAGAGGAAAAGGGGAGGGAGGGGGAGATGAAAGCCAGGTGAAACAGCCTTTCATCCTGTCTCAGTACTACAATAGTGACAGATAGCATGTCAGAAATGGATCACGGCTGGCCTCAGGCTGTGATTATTTGAAGTTCTCCTGCTGAAAAAAAGAATGTCCGGAGAAATAAGGAAATTAGCTAATGGCTCCTAACACATGACATCCCACTGTCTCTCTTCCCATACCCTCCTACAGTACCTTGAAAGGCTCTTGAAATGCACAGCAATATATATTTTCACTGCAGTACATCTATGTATGTAAAAGATAACACACACTGTGTGTGCTTGGTTCTTTTATGTTGTAGCGATCTTTGCACTCTATGTCGGCCTGAGACGGCAGAAGAAGAGGGAGACGTTGATGTCGTCCAAGGAGGACATCCGGGACAACGTGATCCACTACGATGACGAGGGGGGCGGCGAGGAGGACACCCACGCCTTCGACATGGGCACTCTGAGAAACACCAAAGCCATCAAGGAAAAAATGCTCCGCTGGGGCACTGGGTCAGAGGTCACCGCCCAAACTGAGATCAATGAGTCGACCCCCACCACAGAGGGCAGCGCGGACATCATCAGGGACTACATCCACCAGCGTCTCCAGGAGAACCACCTGGGTTTCTCTGCTCCGCCGTATGACTCACTGGTCACGTATGCCTACGAGGGGGATGGGTCGGTGGGCGAGTCGCTAAGCTCCATCGAGTCGTGGATGGCAGATGGTGGAGAAGACTTCAAATACCTCAGCGAGTGGGGGCCGCCCTTTAAAACTGTAGCGGGGATATTAGACAAAGCAGATCCTCCCGTGGCGGCAGTGGAGGGGAGCCGAGAGTGAGGACAAGAAAAGCAGAAAAGACTAATGTGTTACTTTTATGGTAGATTTGTTTTTAAAGACAATGGGAATAAAATCAAGCCTTTCAGTTCAGTTTTAATCATATTTTGTGGTGGTTGTTATTGTTGTTTATTTAGAAGGCAGAACATTTGAAATGTTTTATTAAAATAAACTTGATAAACCTCTCAGTGCCTCAGGAACTGCTCTGTTTGTATGTAACTAAACATTTTTGTCCGAATAACCAGAATCTACAAAATGTCTTTAAAAAAAAGTATATTTAAAAGATCCCCTCTCAACCATCCTCACATAGGCCAGCTGCACTCACACAATTGTGCTAAACTTGGACTTTAGACAATAAACCTTCAAAAGCATGCAATTGTGAAAAACTCTTATCCTTGGATTCTGATGACCAAGCTCGAATTGACGGTATTGCTAATCACAATAGGCAAATAGTTTCTATCGAAAACAAGACCCAACCAATGTGACTTGTTTGTCTTGTGCGTCAGTGAGGAGCTACACGTTTTCATCCCCTTCTATTCTTGTCAAATGAAATGTCAAGTGATTTTTAAATGTCAACTGCAGTGGCATCTTTTATTGTAATGCAATTCTTGCATTAATTATGTTAAAGACCATGAGGATAAGACTATCTGGAGAAATAAAAACCTTTCGACTTAACCACACACAAACTGCATTAAGCAGTCAGATGTTTACATCTCATACGTTTACTTTACAGCAAGTCAGCAGAGTAAGCTCAGACAGTTTCAGTGCATTATTTGATTTGTTCATCTACAATATGTTTAACATTTTCAATGTAGGCCTATGTTGATCTACCTAAATGCATACATTAACAAAGAACATCATGTTTCCTTTTGAGTTTTGATTCATATCTCCTATGTTATAATACTAAACACACACTCCTTGAGTAGGCAAGTGATAAACAGTTAATTGTTTTAGCGTGTGTTTTATTTGTTGAAGTAAGCAAATAGATTGTGAACCTACACTGAGTGTACAACACATTAGGAACACCTTCCTAATATTAAGTTGCACCCTCTTAAGCCCTCAGAACAGCCTCAATTTGTCTGTGCATGGACAAGCTGTCGAAAGCGTTCCACAGGAGTGCTGACCCATGTTGACTCCAATGCTTCCCACAGTTGTGTCAAGTTGGCTGGATGTCCTTTGGGCGGTGGACCATTCTTGATACACAAAGGAAACTATTGAGTGTGAAAAACCCAGCAGTGTTGCAGTTCTTGACACACTCAAACCGGTGCGCCTTTACCCCGTTCAAAGGAACTTAAATCTTTTGTCTTGCCTATTCACCCTCTGAATGACACACATACACAATCCATGTCTCAATTGTCTCAAGGCTTAAAAATCCTTCTTTAACCTGTCTCCTCCCCTTCATCTACACTGATTCGTGGATTTAACAAGTGACATCAATAAGGGATCATAGCTTTCACTTGGATTCACCTGGTCAGTCTATGTCATGGAAAGAGCAGGTGTTCCTAATGTTTTGTACACTCAGTTTATTGTCGCACCTTGAAGGTGACATAAAAAGATTTACGGTAATACCTTTTTTATTGTACTGGTAAAGCAATATGGATGATTTGTAAGTGTGTGGCTCAACAAAAATCCAATATCCACACACGGCGTATTTATTCTACTCCCAGAGAGCAACATGACATACATGTTGACCCTAATCAACATGCCATCATCCTAAATCATTGCTATGTTATTCACACATACAGCAGTAACCCACAGCCCCCAGGCCAGAGGCACCCACACCTCTGGAAGTGAGAACATGGATGAAGACATCATCATCAGGCTGCTAAACTACCGATACCCCCCACTGCACAATATTATGTTCCTTGCTCACATGCTGGAGCCTAACTTGGCCATTCTAATTCCGTGCAGACATTGATTGTGGCTATTTAAGAAAATCTCTTTTTACCCAACACTATAACCACCAGCAGCGGTCTAGAATTACTTTGTTTTATTCAGGCAGTTGAAATTGCATTTTCTGAGGAATCCCCTTCTCTATGTTGAAATAGATAGATCATAAAAAGTTCCTCTTTGATGCATCCTCCAAGATGCTAATTACGTGTGTGCTTTCGTTCTCTTTCTCCACAAAACCACTTATTTTGTCCACTTGTTGGCAAACTGTCATTTCCAATGCATAACGAGCACAACATCAGAATTCGTCTTTTAACTACGCAGCTCAATAAGGATAATTATGGAAAGCAGGGGCTGAATCTTGACATCTTAATGTCTCAGTTATCTTGTGAAGATGATTGTTGCATGTTGACTCAGTTTATAGCTTTGAGATATAAGGTTCATTGGGGGGAAAAGCTGTGTATCTCTTGGGGTTCCTACTTTTTAATACTTCATTTCCACATGGATAATTCACTATCTGATAAAATATCTGGAAATACTGTAGCCTTAAATATATGAACAGTTGCATAATGTCTTAGTGCTGTAAGTATTTTTTATTGTTAATGCTATTATAAACTGAAGAACCCTTTAATACTCCTTCAAGGTTATTTTCAGAGATTTCATGTAATAATGATTCAGGTCAAATCCTGTTACTCTACTGTATTAGATTTTTGAACAAAAATAATGACCCAGACAAGACATTGATTAAGTGCTTTTAGATGAGCATATGCTACAGTACACATACACAGTAGCCTATACCCCCATTAAAGTCCTTTCCCCATTCTTCTTCCCAAGTGAAGTATATAATTTGTAGTTTTAGCTTCCAGGGGAAAGTAATGTACTTTGTCGAGACAAAAAAAGGGCAAATGATAAAGCCCCCTCAGTTTGATTCGTTATGTATTCATGGAGGTAGCAGAGAAGTCAGACCAAGCGAAAACAAACCGGAGACAGTCATAGTAATGTGTTTTACTCCTGCTGTTTTCAGACACCTTTAGCTTGTTCATGGGTAAACAATTATGAAGAACGTGAGGCGCATCAATGTTTGTATGGGCTTATTGTTATATTTGTCTAAATTTCTAAATGACCTGAAGGCACACAGTGGGGAGTTACATTCTGTTTTGTATCAAACGGTGAAGGATTTCAAGACTATTTTCCCTAAGGAGGACTACAGTATTCCCTAAGGAAGGTGCCAGTCAGTCCCCTTCACACCCTTTGCATTTTAAATAGTTTTTTCTAGAAGCTCATATGCATCAATTCGGGCGGTCTCAATGGTATACATGGCGCAGGTTTTTTGGGGGTGGAGGTGAGGGGGTGTGCCAAACGTCTCTGCCAAATTTCTAATTGGTGTAATGTAATCCAATCAGTACAGAGGCAGCAGCCTCATATTGATTTTCTTGTTAAATTGAGTCCTATTACAGTTCTTTCATTCGCTTTGGTACAATTTTCACAAGTATGTGATGAATAAAAAAAAAACTCTTAGTACAAATAGTAACGCAGCCAGTCTTACATTCACAACCTTTAATTGTGCATTCATTTTGTTTGTAGACATCTTTCACCACACAACCTTTGATCCAAAATATACGTTTGATGTGAAATATAATGAGTACATTGGTTTAATCACAAAACACAACATAATGTTATTATATCTTCTCATTTTAAAAACCATTTCATCCAATAGCAAAACATGTTCCAAAATTGCCTTTTGAATGTAGTATCCTACAGTACTATTAATTACAGTACACCACACCGTTTTCACATTAGGCACTACTCATAAAAAATGAGTGAACATCACATTTCCATCATTTCTATTCCAGGTGTGATCAAAGGTGTTATAATCTTTCACACTGTAATCAAGTGAAAGAAATGAAAGAAACAATGTTTAGCAGCCACAAGTCTGCATCAGAATTGCAGTAAATATTTTCATTGTTCATGCACCTGGGGAAAAGCCATATCTGACATACAGTACCAGTCAAAAGTTTGGACATACCTACTCATTCAAGGGTTTTTCTTTATTTGTAGTATTTTATACATTGTAGAATAATAATACAAATAAAGAAAAACCCTTGAATGAGTAGGTGTGTCCAAACTTTTGACTGGTACTGTACATTATACTTTTTATGTTTCTACTTTACAGACATACATTTTCATTAGGTACACTGAACAAAAATATAAACGCAACATGCAACAATTTCAAATATTTTACTCAGTTACAATCCATATAAGAAAATCAGTCTATTGAAATAAATTCATTAGGCCCTATCTATGGATTTAACATGATTGGTCACAGATACCTTAAAAGAAAAGGTAGGGTGAGCCTCCCGAGTGGCACAGCGGTCTAAGGCACTGCATCGCATTGCTTGAGGCGTCACTACAGACCCGGGATCGATCCCAGGCTGTCTCACAGCCGGCAATGACCGCGAGACCCATGAGGCGGCGCACAATTGGCCTAGCGTCATCCAGGTTAGGGGAGGGTTTGGCCGGGATTTCCTTGTCCCATTGTGCTCTATCAACTCCTTGTGGTGGGCCAGGAACCTGCAAGCTAACTACAGTCGCCATCTGGACAATGTTTCCTCCGACACATTGATGCGGCTGGCTTCAGGGTTAAGCGAGCAGTGTGTCAAGAAGCAGTGAGGCTTTGCAGGGTTGTGTTTTGGAGGACGCATGGCTCTTGACCGTCGCCTCTCCCGAGTCTGTAGGGGAGTTGCAGCGATGGGACAAGACTGTAACTACCAATTAGGGAGAAAAAAGGGAATTTTTAAATAAAAATAAAAGGTAGGTGCGCAGATCAGAAAACCAGTCAGTATGTGGTGTAACCACCATTTGCCTCATGCAGCGCGACACATCTCCTTTGCATAGAAGTCATCAGGCTGTTGACTTTGGTCAGTGGAATGTTGTCCCACTCCTCTTCAATGGCTGTGCGAAGAGGCGGGAACTGGAACATGCTGTCGTACACTTAGATCCAGAACATCCCAAACATGCTCAATGGGTGACTGGTGAGTATGCAGGACATGGAAGAACTGGAAAATGTTCAGCTTCCAGGAATTCTGTACAGATCCTTGTAACATGGGGCCATGCAACATGAGGTGATGGCCGGGAAATGAAAGGCACGACAATGGTCCTCAGGATCTCGTCACGGTATCTCTGTGCATTTAAATTGTCATTGATATAATGCAATTGTGTTTGTTGTCCGTAGCTTATGCCTAACCATACCATAACCCCACCACCACCATTGGGAACTCTGTTCACAACATTGACACCAGCAAACTACCCACCCACACATCGCCATGTCTGCCATCTGCCCGGTACAGTTGAAACCGTGATTTTTGCCATTGTGTTGTGTGACAAAACTGAACATTTTAGAGTGGCCTTTTATTGTTCCCAGCACAAGGTGCACCTGTGTAAGGATCATGCTGTTTAATGGATTATTTTGGCAAAGGAGAAATGCTCACTAACATGGATGTAAAATAAGCTTTTTGTGTGTATGGAAAATTGGACATATGGGACCAAAACTTTATATGTTGAGTTTATATTTTTGTTCAGTGTAGTTCTCAAAGTTTGTAGTAGACAAAGCAGTTTACATGTCAAATCTCTAGGTTTACCAAATGTTTAAGTGATCATCAATTAACAGCAGTCGGCTTAAGTAATAGTAAAATGTCTTTTAACAAAAGAGAAGAGAATCAAATCAAAAGAAATGTGTGCATTGCATTGTGAAAGACAATTACATCATACAAACATGTATGGCAATGTGAAACATGTACAGTATTTCTAGATGACTTTATGTTTTATGTGTTGTACTTAGTCAACTGCCTTTTTGATGATCTGTTTTCAGTTTTGTACTGAGTTGTGAAAATGTACCACATACTTGTGAAAATTGCACCAAAGCGATTAAAAAAACAGTATTTTCCACCAGACCCAATTGATTACACAACAGTAGTGGGAGTGCAAGAGCACAGCAGAGTCTGAGTGTGTGTGTGTGTGTGTGTGTGTGAGAGAGAGGGGGGGGGGGGGTTAGAGAGAGGGACAGAGAGAGAGAAAAATAGAGCAATAGAGAGGAGAGAGGGGGACGGAGAAAGAAAGAGAGTGAGAAAGAGGAGAACCAAGAGCAAGAGGGGGAGAGAGCAGACTGCCAGAGTCATGTACTGTCATACTCTTCTTTTCCCCTGTATATTTAAACATTTTCTTATAATGGAAATTTTTTCCTGTTTGTGGCGGTGCTCAAATGAAGACAATGCACATCCCTAGGTCTCGTGGGTGACTGGAGCTCTGGATTTGTTCATTCTTTATAGCATCCGGAATGCAGTGTGTGCATTGCGTTCCTCTCTCTGCATGTGGTTTCTGTACCTGAGTCACGCGCCTTTGAGATGGAGCCATGAGATTTCAATGAAAGTGAAACAGGTAGGGCGGAACACTCCTGAGATGTTCTAGTTGATAGAAAATGTTGTTTTCAGTTACTTTTAAAGAATGCTTTGTGTGTGACTGTCAAGAGAGCTATTTCCGGCTGAGGGAATTTTCACTCATAAGGGATGGCTTTTGTTGTGTTGTCTTATAAGAGACATTGAGAGGGGGAAAAATATGTTTTATTGTCACATACACCGGATAGGCATGGAATGTACAGAGGATGCAGTGGAAAAGACCGACAATAACATGTAAGAGAGAAATTCAGAAGAGGCAGTAAAAAGTATTTAGAAATGCTGTGTACAATCTGTGCACAATGAGGGTCTTTAGTGATGAAGCAATTGCAGTGAAAACAGCAATTACATGAACTGACAGACTAGTGAGGAGCACATCAAAAAGAAACATCAGAGGGTAAGGGCGGATAGCTCACATAATTCAGTTTCAGTTTGCATGGCTGGATAACTTCAAGGTTCTGAGGCTGTCGATAGGTGTGTATGTGTGCGTGTATGTGCACATGCGTGCGACCAGGCATGTGTGTGTATTGGCAGGGTGGTGTACTACACACTTATGTATTTCATTATAATGTATGCAAGTGTGGACCTTCATTCACAGTGTGAAAACCAAAAATAATTGGTGAATATATATAGGCAACATTTAATTATGCTTACTTAGTTTCTCAGCAATATCCTGGAAATACTATACCTCAGAATAAAGTGTATCTTAAGTGTTAACGGTACAGCCAGGAATGACTCATTGGGGCATCAATAACCTCTATTCCAAACAGGTATGGAGTGATCCTCTGTCTGTTGAGGATCTTAGAGTGGATGCACTAGCACTGACAGCTGCAGCTGGCTTGTGAATCGCTTTTCACACAGCATAAGGCAGTATACCCAGAGAGGAAGAGGCGAAGCGGGAGGGTTTTTACTCTATCCACGTTAAGCAGATCATTCATTGTTAAGTGAATGAGGATTTTTTTTATATGGGGGGCAATAAGAGAGTGTTGAATTTAGTCATGATTAAAAAAAGCATTTCTATTTTGATATGTGAGGCTTATTTGATCTAATGGAAGTTTCATAATGATTAGGTTGTTACTAGTGTACTGATATAAGTAGAACATGTGACATCCCAGAAACCTTTAAGAAAAAACACTTTATATCGGAGTTGTCCCTGTTGAAGTTCGAGACGTCTATGCATATTCATGTGGCTAGCATCTCACTCTGCATTGAACACAGGCGGTTGATGTCAACACCCCTCATTGAATATTCAAAAAAGTATTCAAATAGCAAGATGTATCCACCAGTTTGACAGCCCGCTGTTCCGCTCTGTGGACAATGAATCTCATTGTTATGGTGGAGACACAAGCATCTCTTCATTGTATCCAGTATCTTTGGTATACCTCAGACAGACAACAGGATCTCAAATCATATGTGGAGAATGTACTGTACAATAATGCAGGGATATTACACCATCTGTAATGTGGCCAAAAGTACTGCACTTTATAAGGAATAGGGTGCCATTTTGGATACAGGCATCATATAACAGTCCAACACCTACTCAAACCAGCCTCGAGTGATGATTCTCTGACCTGACCTAACTGACTGTTAATGCAGTTGTCCACCATTAAAAGTGCTGTGGGTTTGATCTCATGTGGTTTTCATTTGACTTCAGTTGCAGCTTCTCAGCATGACAGCTTAGAGTGTAAATCTCCCTCTGACATCTGAGGAGGAACTCTAGCAACTGACTGGCAGTCCAGAGAAATACCCACCATAATAAACTAGTTTAGCACATTTTGGGAGATTAGCATCTCAACAGCTTTCATCTCCCGTCTTATCAGGTTTGGTTCAATCTTACCTTTTATCAGCTGTCTCTCACTAAAGAGTGCCATCTTCTCTCCAGAACCCATCAAGCAGCTGTCTTTTTGTTGAAGGGTTTCTTTGGGATTTTGGCAATGAGGGCCTTTATCTACTTCCCCAGCTGAACTAGTGGATACAATATGTATGTCTCTGTGTCCAGTATGAAGAAAGTTAAAGGTAGTTTCTAGCAGATACCCATAGACTTCCAGTCATTGCGCTAACGCTAGTTAGCATTGGCTCGCATAACTACCTTTAACTTCCTTCATACTGGACACAGAGAAATAAAAAAGTTCATCTGACTCTGGGGAAGTAGATAAAAGGATTCATTGCCAAAATCCCGAAGTATCCCTTAAAGAACAGCAGCTGTTCTTTAAATATGTTTATAATGGGGACAATTCCACTGTCATTTAGCTCACAAAGTAGTTCAGAAGCTGTCCTTCAGGAGAGGGTAGGCTAAGGCACAAACACAAACGTGGACATCTCAATATTACAGTATGCTGATGTGCAGACATCCATCTTTACAGCACTGTCTCATCAGGGTCTGCAGTTGAGTAATGACTATGTGTGATGAGGCTCAGACTGGCATTGTACTCAAGCCCCAAATCCTAATGACCGAAGGTAATTGCATTGGGGATAATTGCTAGACACTTTCATAACACTTTCATGTTAACATCATGACGTGTGGATAATTGTCAGACTTATCAGTCATAACATGAAAGGTCTGCCATACAGTTGATATCTATTATGTGCTGTTATGGGATATGTTACAAAAATTGGAAGACCATTTTGATATTGACAGATACCAATATATGCAATTTTGTACTTAATATTATTTATCGTACTGCTGTAGTTGGTATATGACCTGTTACTTTGGCTGCCCTGTTTCTGTCCAGCTTTGGCAGCTCCACTGGCATTCCTATATTATTTTAAGGCATGCTCTCCAGAGTATTCCAGGCAATTATGGTCTACCAGGAGTGTGCTCAGCAAAAGTAAGAATTTGCAGAGGTAACATTTACACAACAGACAATCCCAAACCAATCGGGTCATTTCAGCAACAATCCAAAATGGTGTTTATGTAACACACGTTTCTCATTCCCTAGGATAAACCAACAGTGGTGTGGTCTAAGAATAGATACTGTGTGCAACTTGAATGCATAGTGCGTCATATTCGACTTGGATGTTTCAAGGAAAGCTTCATTGTCGAATTGTGTGTCGGTTACTAGCATGTAAATGCATGTGTATAGAGGTATACATGATTATATCCCATTCACATAGTCCCAAAACTATGACTTATCTCCCTATGGCACGTCTTGGCACATCTAGTGGAATGATTTTTACTAGAATGATGTGGATTAGTACTCATTTTTTTAGACAGGTCTAACAAAACTAACACAGCCACCCATCAAACTCCAAAACAAACTCTAACAAAACCAAACAGACATCAGGTCATTCTGTGAGAACACATTGAGAATAGAGCAACAGGAAGAGAAAAAAATAACTCCCAGCACCACTACACCCACAGCTTCCCAGGCACCCAGTCAGAATAACAACAGATTGATGCTGATGCCGCCTGCCAGTTATCTGCTCTTTAGCCACTCTATCACTTACTCAGAAAGGCGCCCTGTCACTGAGAATGTCCACAGGAATATTTGATGGACCTATACCGGTGATCCCAGACAGCGATGAAAATGTGGCCACAGAAATAACAAGCTGATGAGATAGAAGACTGTCAAGTCTCTGCAAAGCTCCATTGCTCCATTCCTAATTTATCTGACACCCCAGTGTCAGAGGATGAGGGAATGTAGGGTGACAGGAAATTGGAAATAGTATAACAGTCCCCAAATGTTGAGAGCAGTTTGGTGGATTTGGAAGGGTTATAAGTTGGTAGCTAGCTCCTGAGGAGAAACCTAGAGCGAGCACACTTTTATGTGCAAAGAGAAGTACAAAGCATACGAAGTTGAGTGAAGAAGAAAGAGAGGGAAGTTACGATGGGAACTCTATGTGATGTAAGTGGCACACTCAAGTGCTCAGAATCAGTGGAGGAGAAGAAAGAAACTTTAAAAGAAGTTTCCATCAAATGCCTGATGCCATTTCCTAGTTTAGCTTGAAATAGAGAGAGAGAGAGAAATGATCTCAGACGACAACCTATCTCATGGGAAGGGTAAATTGGAACAATTTTAACATTACAATGACCCGTCAGATAGATTATGTTCTAAGATACTGTAGTAAATGTTTATCCGGAGATATGTTAGTATGTTAACACAGGGAGAGGAAAATGAGTTGCCCTCCTCTAAACTTTGTAGAGAATCAAATAGAGTTCCAAGATTTAATAATATATTGCCCTGCTCAACTTTGCCATTCAAATAACAGTTATTAGTGCTATACTATGAACTCAATATAGTAGATATGATTTTCTTGTAGCCCCCTATATCAGAGCCCAGCTTGTGCTTTCTTGAACCCCTGCATGCATGAGCGTCCCATGATGTTGACCTTGCAGTAGTTCTGGCCCACTAAAGTGACTGCCTCACCTAGATTAATGCCACCCCTTTTGTAATCTCAGTCACACACCACCACTACCACAGCCATGAAAATAAATGACTAGTATCAGTGCCCATTCGTCATCTTTGACTAATGCCCAACTGTGGAATTGCAATGTGACATTTATTCACAATTTCAAAAGATAAGAGAAGGCTCCACCATGTGCATGCCCTCCTCTTCTAAATTGCCAGCTGCCTAGCTGCCTGGCTGCCTGGAAAGAGAGCACTTTTATGGATGGAAAATGAGCATGAGGGAAGGCTTTCATCACTAAACCCATTGTAATGCATTCATTTAAATTACTAAAACCCTTGTCAAAGTTTAGACAAATAAGACATGAACCATGGTATGGAGACACGGGCATATTGCATATAATAACCAAGGCCAGGAGTTTTTTTTTGCTGACTATGAGATCAGGAAAACTATGGGCCATACAGTGCAAATATCACGTAGTATAGTTCCAATGTTCCATTTGGAAGATATTACATACACTCTCTCTTTTCAACATTTCTATAACTTGTCAAGGTCAAATTCAAATTATTTGAAATTGTGATATTTAAGTCAGTTAATGTAATTGATGTCTTCCTCTTAGGAAAAATACTCCCTGACACCATGTAACACTGATGCTGAATTAAGATATTGAATAATAGGACCTTGTCAGGTCCACTCATTTTAAAGGAATTACTGTCTCAAGGGCTTGGCTAAACCAGTTTGCATTAAACATTGATTTATTTGATGAGCGATCATGCTTTGTGATATGCTGATGTAGATGCCATACAGTATCCCCATACATTGAAAATGCTTTTAAAAAGGGCCTCCCAATAGTATAACCCTCTCATTCAATTATATGTTGCAGTTACAGCCTAACGCCTCATCATCGTGGATCAAATACTTTCGAGCATGACTAAAATCTGTGAATTCTTTGAAATAACTCATCCACCTGGTCAATTCATGTCAACATGACAAAACATTGAGGTGAGGGGAATTTAAGGACACCTTCCTAATGTTGAGTGGCACACATACACAAAAATCCTTCTTTAACCTGTCTCCTCCTCTTAATCTACACTGATTGAAGTGGATTTAACAAGTGACATCAATAAGGGATCATAGCTTCCAACTGGATTTACCTGGTCAGTCTATGTCATGGAAAGCGCAGGTGTCCTTAATGCTTTGTACACTCAGTGTCTTTTTCATAGGTGAAGGTAAAAATAAAAATCTCTGTATTTTCTTAGTAAATATTTGAATTATGGGAGTATCCATGAATAATTATGTTTGTTGAATAGTATGTGTGTGTGCAAACACACAAATTTATTCTCACGGCATAAAATGCTGCTTTTTGTCAGAGAAAAGCTATTTCTAAACATTGTATACTTTATTGATTAATTTCCTGTTACAAAAGTAATAAGTTACTAATAAACATTGTGACAACCAACAACGCACTGTGTGATATCCAACCCCGCGATTGGGCTGGTTGTCACAAGTAGACAGATTGTATTTGATGGCTTATAACGTCATGTTGGAGTAAGATATGAGGATCAAAATGTTCCCCATTCCAACCCAGGACCTTGGTATTTCTCCTAATATTGAAAATAGTCTTGTAAGTTACACTGGTGCTGAGAAATACACACAAGAGTAAACAGTGTGACAACCAACCCCGGTCTCCCCTACAGTGTTACATAACTCAACCTGGGGCCCACCAACAGGGCCACTCGTAATGTTGGCAGAGGTAAATAAATAAATGAGTCTGAAAAGATAAATCACCTCCCTATTCTTTGAAGATGTGGGTGGATACCGGGCATAGATGATGGATGACATGGGAGTCAACTGTGAAGGTTTGATGACTTTGGGGCTCTGGTATGTAAACCTAGTTTTCCTCCCATAAGCCCTTTGTTTTATCACATTCTCATCTCTTTGCTTTCTTCCACGATACTATGCGCAAACCTTCCTCTCCTTTATTTTTTTATGTGCCGACACATTCGCTTTCATCTCAGTTAAAAATGCCCTATGGTCTGGAGGGGCTTCACGATCTTTGCTGCACATCACTCTTCCCTCCCTCCCATTCACTCTCAGTCTTATATTATTCATTAGGATTCCTTTAGGAGCAACACTCACCTTAAAGCATATTCAACCCTCTGCTTTGAGCTTGTTCCACCTTAGTCACTGATGCAGCAGATGTAGAGAGAGAGAGAGAGAGAGAGAGAGAGAGAGAGCGAGAGAGAGAGAGAGAGAGCGAGAGTGAGTGTGTTTAGTCAGCCAATCAGAAGCCCACTCCAGAGCTGCAGCAGACAAGTAAGGCAGCAACCTGGCGGATTTGGGAGATGACTCCACTGAGGTGGATTGGGAGCAGCAGTTGACAGATGGGGTGGGAAGCAAAATGAAGAGGGAGAGTCTGATCACAGCTCACTGTTCACACACCTTATCATCTGTTTGGAGAGGAAAGGTAAAGGGAAATTGTTCAGCACTTTCAATCCATCTCTGTTGTCATAGCCTTCACATCTGCTACTGTTTGTGCTTCTTCTCCTGCTGCCTCTGCTGCTGGATCCTCTGAAGCTGCTTTTGCCTGTGGTGAGCACTGCTGCTGTGAATAAGTGCAAGTTAATTTGTTTTATTCACGCTGCTTTAGAGACTCTTTATACGGCCAGGGGTGTGCTAAAGCAAGAGCCCTGACGCCACATTTTCAATGGTTTTATTGTTTGAGCTTTAATGAGCAGTGGTGTCCTTTTTATTATCACCAAGGTATCTATCACATTACCATTGGACCTCTCCTAGCCACTCATTGCTCCAGCTCTAAGATAGAACTAAACAGGAGAGTGGAACCCTGTGGAAACAATTCCACTGCTCCATGATCAATTCACTGCAGTCTAGCAATTGGATATGTTAGTGCCTCACAAGGTGTAGCTGGCTAAAGACCTGGAAAAGATGTGGTGGTTCTGCAAAAAATATCCACTTAACGTGTAGAGGAAGAATTGTAGTTTCTGCAAGTGCTGATTTGTATAGAATACATAAGCGTGTATGTAAGCTGCTATTTTAAAATGCATTTGTCAGCTGCTGCTCATTACTTTATGATTAGAGAGATGCTTGCTAAATGTATGTATAATTTCCTCCATTGAAAGGCCAAAGCAATTCTCCTGAGTTCCGTTTAATCTAGAAGGGGGAGGTTTAAGACTTACTGGGACAGCCCGTCTCTGCTAGCTAGATACCTATTCACTAATGCAGTGGAGATGTCAATGTGCCAGACCCACGTCAATTCTTCCCTTGAGTCATTCTCTGGACTCTGCTAATCCTGTAATGAGCATTCATTCTCACCCTCAGCTCCTGAGCATTACTAAAACAAGGGGTGGTCTTTCTTCCTTTCCTCTCACTCCAGTCTCCACAGAGGGAAGAGGAAACTGGAAGCGAAGTCAAATGAGATTATTTGTGGGGAGCAAAAATCACCTCCTAGGTTTTGTAGATCTCAAACCCTGGGAGATGAGTTTTATGAAAGACATTTCTGGGTTAATCCTATTTGACCATCGTGGTGGATCCATGGTGGTCAAATAATGTTTTACTCCCACTATAACCAGTGACAGTATGTGTTGCCAGTAAAGATAGCGAATGCAATGTCTCCCGAAATCTCAAAATGTCATTATTGCCAAACAGGATGTAGCATTTAAGAAAGTGTTTTTGATTGCAATTGTTAGATGTCTTAGCAAATGACCAGATGAACAGAACATGACAGACCTTGGTCTTGAAGACCTACAGTATAAACTTCAAAATATAAAGCTGCAGTTACAGCAGAGGTAAACCTTTTGGCTCGCGGGCCTCATCAGGATTTTCAATGTCAGAGGGCCGCACAGATTGACCGATTTCTTTGTCAAAATCAATGATGATTGGGATCAGTGATGGATGGCATGAGTCAACTGAAGGTTTAATGACTTTGGGGCTCTAGCATGTAAACCTCTTTCCACCCATAAACCCTTTGTTGTATCATACAAATGTATCTGCTTTCTTCCACAATAGTAGGCGCCATACTTCCTTGCCTTTATTTTTTATGTCACATCACTCTTCCCTCACTCTCGTCAGTCCAATATTATTTATTAGGATTCCTTTAGGAGCGACACTCGACTTAAAGTGAATTCAGCCCTCTGCGTTGAGTTTGTCCCTTATGCAGCTGACAGAGAGAAAAAGAGATTGTGTGCGAAAGTAAAACATTTAAGGAAAATGCTGAGATGACTATATGTGCCAATCAGGTTTTAAATGTCCCAGGCCACCACACAGACAAGGTTTTTGTTGAAACGAAATTACTGTATATAAAAAGGACTTCAGGGCAATGTCATAGTATTCACGACAGTGTTACGGGATGTCTTAAAGCAGTACGTCAGTTATCTTGAGGCATTCTGGTGAGGCATTAAAACAACTTACCTAGAAAAGGTACTCCTGACTGGACATTCACATTATATTACATGGTGTCAGAAGCGGGATGACAGGCTCACATCCTACTAAGAAAGTTTACTATGGCGAAGTCTGACCCACCGCAAAACTTTAGCTTTGATAAACTGACAGAATGGACAGGTTGGAAACAAGGTTACGAGATTCAGAACCGTGTCCAAGTTGGATCAGGAAGATGGCAATGTGCAGGTCATTCCATTATATTCCATGGGCAGCGAGGCAAAGAACATTTTCAAATCATTCATCTTTGCATCGGAGGATGAGAAAGAAGACTTTGAAATTGGCATGAGGAATTATAATGACAACTTTTTTCTCCACAAACAGAATGTTTACATCTAGACGTTCCGCTAGCGGAACACCTGCTCCAATATCCAATGATAGGCGTGGCGCGAATTACAAATTCCTCAAAAATACAAAAACTTCAATTTTTCAAACATATGACTATTTCACAGCATTTTAAAGACAAGACTATCCTTTATCTAACCACACTGTCCAATTTCAAAAAGGCTTTACAGCGAAAGCAAAACATTAGATTATGTCAGCAGAGTACCCAGCCAGAAATAATCAGACACCCATTTTTCAAGCTAGCATATAATGTCACAAAAAAAAAAACACAGCTAAATGCAGCACTAACCTTTGATGATCTTCATCAGATGACACACCTAGGACATTATGTTATACAATACATGCATGTTTTGTTCAATGAAATTCATATTTATATCAAAAACCAGCTTTTTACATTAGCATGTGATGTTCAGAACTAGCATACCCCCCGCAAACCTCCGGTGAATTTACTAAATTACTCACGATAAACGTTCACAAAAAACATAACAATTATTTTAAGAATTATAGATACCGAACTCCTTTGTGCAATCGAGGTGTCCGATTTTAAAATAGCTTTTCGGTGAAAGCACATTTTGCAATATTCTGAGTAGATAGCCCAGCCATCACGGCTAGCTATTTAGACACCCACCAAGTTTAGCCCTGACCAAACTCCGATTTACTATTAGAAAAGTTTGATTACCTTTGGTGTTCTTCGTCAGAATGCACTCCCAGGACTGCTACTTCAATAACAAATGTTGGTTTGGTTCAAAATAATCCATTGTTATATCCAAATAGCGGCGTTTTGTTCGTGCGTTCAAGACACTATCCGAAGTGTAAATAAGGGTTACGAGCATGGCGCATTTCGTGACAAAAGATTTCTAAATATTCCATTACCGTACTTCGAAGCATGTCAACCGCTGTTTAAAATAAATTTTTATGCCATTTTTCTCGTAAAAAAGCGATAATATTCCGACCGGGAATCTGCGTTTAGGTAAAAAGACGAAAGAAAATAAAGCATGGGGTCGACTCGGGCACGAGCCTGAGTCTCACAGTACTGTGACCACCCACTATCCAAACGCGCTACTTTTTTTCAGCCAGAGCCTGCAAAGCCACGATTCAGCTTTTTGCACTTCCTGCATGGAATCTTCTCAGGTTTTGGCCTGCCAAATGAGTTCTGTTATACTCACAGACACCATTCAAACAGTTTTAGAAACTTTGGAGTGAAATAGGTAGGGGAGAAGGTCTCCGGAAATGGTCTGGAGAAGAGAGAAGGGGATAGGGTCAAGTGGACAGGTTGTTGGGCGGCCGGCCGTCACAAGACGCGAGATTTCATCTGGAGAGAGAGGGGAGAAAGAGGTCAAAGCACAGGGTAGGGCAGTGTGAGCAGGACCAGCAGTGTCGTTTGACTTAGCAAACGAGGATCGGATGTCGTCAACCTTCTTTTCAAAATGGTTGACGAAGTCATCCGCAGAGAGGGAGGAGGGGGGGGGGGAGGGGGAGGAGGATTCAGGAGGGAGGAGAAGGTAGCAAAGAGCTTCCTAGTGTTAGAGGCAGATGCTTGGAGTTTAGAGTGGTAGAAAGTGGCTTTAGCAGCAGAGACAGAAGAGGAAAATGTAGAGAGGAGGGAGTGAAAGGATGCCAGGTCTGCAGGGAGGCGAGTTTTCCTCCATTTCCGCTCGGCTGCCCGGAGCCCTGTTCTGTGAGCTCGCAGTGAGTCGTCGAGCCACGGAGCAGGAGGGGAGGACCGAGCCGGCCTGGAGGATAGGGGACAGAGGAAATCAAAGGATGCAGAGAGAGAGGAGAGGAGGGTTGAGGAGGCAGAATCAGGAGATAGGTTCGAGAAGGTTTGAGCAGAGGGAAGAGATGATAGGATGGAAGAGGAGAGAGTAGCGGGAGAGAGAGAGCGAAGGTTGGGACGGCGCAATACCATCCGAGTAGGGGCAGAGTGAGAAGTGTTGGATGAGAGCGAGAGGGAAAAGGATACAAGGTAGTGGTCGGAGACTTGGAGGGGAGTTGCAATGAGATTAGTGGAAGAACAGCATCTAGTAAAGATGAGGTCAAGCGTATTGCCTGCCTTGTGAGTAGGGGGGGAAGGTGAGAGGGTGAGGTCGAAAGAGGAGAGGAGTGGAAAGAAGGAGGCAGAGAGGAATGAGTCGAAGGTAGACGTGGGGAGGTTAACCTCTTGGGGCTAGGTGGGACGCTAGCGTGCCACCTGTGGTGCACTCCATCAACAGCAGGTGCATTTCAAGAGCGGCAAATTTGAATCCAAATAAATGTCAAAATTCAAATTTTTCAAAAATACAACTATGTTACACCATTTGAAAGATAAACATCTCCTTAATCTAACCACGTTTTACGATTTCAAAAAGGTTTTACGGCGAAAGCATAAATTTAGAGTATGTTAGGACAGTACATTTACAAGAGTTGTGTGTAATGTTTTGTCAAGTCAAAGACAGGGTCACCAAAACCATAAAACCAGCTAAAATGATACACTAACCTTTTACAATCTCCATCAGATGACACTCCTAGGACATTATGTTAGACAATGCATGCATTTTTAGTTCTATCAAGTTCATATTTATATACAAAAACAGCGTTTTACTATGGCATTGATGTTGAGGAAATCGTTTCCCTCCAATAACCGGCAGTCAAGTCAGCGTCACAAATTAAATAATTAAAATTAGAAAACATTGGTAAAATATTATATTGTCATTTAAAGAATTATAGATTTACATCTTTTGAACGCAATCAACTTGCCAGATTTAAAAATAACCTTACTGGGAAATCACACTTTGCAATAATCTGAGCACTGTGCCCAGAAAAATACGCGTTGCGATACAGACTAGACGTCATGTTGGGGAGATCTAAAATCGAAAATACTATGTAAATAATCCATTACCTTTGATTCTCTTCATCAGATGTCACTTCCAGGTATCACAGGTCCATAACGAATGTAGTTTTGTTCAAAAAAGCTCATCATTTATGTCCAAAAATCTCCGTCTCGTTAGCACATGATGTAAGCCAGCCGGACTTCTCGTCATGAACGAGGGGAAAAAATATATTTCCGTTCGTTCAAACATGTCAAACGTTGTATAGCATAAATCATTAGGGCCTTTTTTAACCAGAACATGAATAATATTCAAGGTGGACGAATGCATAGCCTTTTATAACGTATTGGAACGAGGGTACCCAACATGAAGTAGCGCGCCAGGTGTCTAATGGGACATCACCGTTCCATGGCTCTTGTTCGGTCAGATCTCCCTCCAGAAGACTCAAAACACTTTGTAAAGGCTGGTGACATCTAGTGGAAGCAATAGGAAGTGCCAAAATATTCCTAAACCCCTGTGTTTTTCAATGGGATAGGTTTAAAGTCAATACAACACATCAGGTATCCACTTCCTGTCAGAAAATGTCTCAGGGTTTTGCCTGCCAAATGAGTTCTGTTATACTCACAGACACCATTCAAACAGTTTTGGAAACTTTAGAGTGTTTTCTATCCATATATAATAAGTATATGCATATTCTAGTTACTGGGTAGGATTAGTAACCAGATTAAATCGGGTACATTTTTTTTATCCAGACGTGCAAATGCTGCCCCCTAGACCCAACAGGTTAAAGTCACCCAGAACTGTGAGAGGTGAGCCATCCTCAGGAAAGGAACTTATCAAGGCGTCAAGCTCATTGATGAACTCTCCAAGGGAACCTGGAGGGCGATAAATGATAAGGATGTTAAGCTTGAAAGGGCTGGTAACTGTGACAGCATGGAATTCAAATGAGGAGATAGACAGATGGGTCAGGGGAGAAAGAGAGAATGTCCACTTGGGAGAGATGAGGATTCCAGTGCCACCACCCCGCTGGCTCGATGCTCTAGGGGTATGCGAGAACACGTAGTCAGACGAGGAGAGAGCAGTAGGAGTAGCAGTGTTATCTGTGGTAATCCATGTTTCCGTCAGCGCCATGAAGTCTAGGGACTGGAGGGTAGCATAGGCTGAGATGAACTCAGCCTTGTTGGCCGCAGACCGGCAGTTCCAGAGGCTGCCGGAGACCTGGAACTCCACGTGGGTCGTGCGCGCTGGGACCACCAGGTTAGAGTGGCAGCGGCCACGCGGTGTGGAGCGTTTGTATGGCCTGTGCAGAGGAGAGAGAACAGGGATAGACAGACACATAGTAGACAAGCTACAGAAGAGGCTACGCTAATGCAAATGAGATTGGAATGACAAGTGGACTACACGTCTCGAATGTTCAGGAAGTTAAGCTTACGTTGCAAAAATCTTATTGACTAAAATGATACAGTACTGCTGGCTGGTGGAGTAGGCTAGCTAGCAGTGGCTGCGTTGTTGACTTTGAACGTGTAGCTGGCTAGGTAACCTCGGTAGTTTCAGTACTACACCTTGTCATGATACAAAGCAACTTTGTAGCTAGCTAGCTAACATAACACTAATCAAGACGTTCCTTGTAGTGTATTTAGTTTCAACAATGCTGCTCGTCGGTAATAGTTGGCTGGGTTAGGAAAAATGGCGTCGCGCAAATAACTCGTTGTTCGCGCGTTCAGTTCAGCTACTCCGAATGTAGGAAGCGCGCGGAAAATGTGACGACGAAAAGCAAAAAAAAAATCTATTGACGTTCATTCAAACATGTCAAACGTTGTATAGCGTCAATCTTTAGGGCCTTTAGAAAGTGAAGATTCAGTAATATTTCAACCGGACGGTTCCTGTGTCTTGAAAAACGTTTTGGAAAAGAGGTTCCTCCCTCGTGAATGCACACCAATGAAGTGATGTCCTTCCCTGGGTGACCAACTTCTCAGCCTTCTCATTCAGTCTCTGTTCATCGTAGACGCCTCAAACAACTTTCTAAAGACTGTTGACATCTAGTGGAAGCCTTAGGAAGTACAAAATGAATCCTTAGTCACTGTGTGTTCCATTGGCAATGACTTGAAAATAGTACAGCCACAAGATTTTCATTTCCTGCTTGTATTTTTCCTCAGGTTTTTGCCTGCCATATGAGTTCTGTTATACTTACAGACACCATTCAAACAGTTTTAGAAATGTCAGAGTGTTTTCTATCCAAATCTACTAATAACATGCATATTCTAGTTTCTGGGCCAGAGTAGTAACCTGTTCAAATTGGGTACGTTTTTCATCCGGCCGTGAAAATACTGCCCCCTAGCCCAGACATGTTTAACTTCCTGACTGATGTCTTGAGATGTTGCTTCAATATATTCACATAATTTTCTGCCTCATGATGCAATCTATTTTGTGAAGTGCATCAGTCCCTCCTTCAGCAAAGCACCCCCACAACATGATGCTGCCACCCCCGTGCTTCACGGTCGGGATGGTATTCTTCAGCTTGCAAGCCTCCCCATTTTTCCTCCAAAGATAACGATGGTAATTATGGCCAAACAGTTCTATTTTTGTTTCATCAAACCAGAGGACATTTCTCCAAAAAGTATGATATTTTTCCCCATGTGCAGTTGCAAACCGTAGTCTGGCTTTATGGCGGTTTTGGAGCAGTGGCTTCTTCCGTGCTGAGCGGCCTTTCAGGTTATGTCGATATAGGACTCATTTTACTGTGGATATAGATACTTTTGTACCTGTTTCCTCCAGCTTCTTCACAAGGTCCTTTGCTGTTGTTCTGGAATTGATTTCCACTTTTCGCAACAAAGTACGTTCATCTCTAGGAGACTTCCTGAGCGGTGTGACAGCTGCGTGGTCCCATGGTGTTTATACTTGCGTACTATCGTTTGTACAGATGAACATGGTACCTTCAGGCATTTGAAAATTGCTCAAGGATGAACCAGACTTGGAGGTCTACAATTTCTTTTTCTGAGGTCTTGGCTGATTTCTTTTGATTTTCCCATGATGTCAAGCAAAGAGGCACTGAGTTTGAAGGTAGGCCTTGAAATACATCCACAGGTACACCTCCAATTGACTCAAATGATGTCAATTAGCCTATCAGAAGCTTCTAAAGCCATCATTTTCTGGAATTTTCCAAGCTGTTTAAAGGCACAGTCAGCTTAGTGTATGTAAACTTCTGACCCAATGGAATTGTGATAAGGTGAATTATAAGTTAAATAATATGTCTGTAAACAATTGTTGGAAAAATGACTTGTCTCATGCACAAAGTAGATGCCCTAAATTTGTGGAGTGGTTGAAAAATGAGTTTAATGACTCCAACCTAAGTAAACCTATGTAAACTTCCGACTTCAACTGTAGGTATTTGTAGTTGTCCACATATTCTAGGTCAGAACCGTCCAGAGTAGTGATGCTAGTCGGGCGGGAGGGTGCGGGCAGCAATCGGTTGAAAAGCATGCACGGAAGGAGTGTTGTATGGCGTTGAAGCTCGTTTGGAGGTTTGTTAGCACCGTGTCCAAAGAAAGGCCAGATGTATACAGAATGGTGTCGTCTGCGTAGAGGTGGATCAGAGAATCACCAGCAGCAAGAGTGACATCATTGATACACACAAAGAAAAGAGTCGGCCCGAGAATTGAACCCTGTGCCACCGCCATAGGGACTGCCAGAGGTCCGGACAACAGGCCCTCCGATTTGACACACTGAATTCTCTCTGAGAAGTAGTTAGTGAACCACGCGAGGCAGTCATTTGAGAAGCCAAGGCTGTTGAGTCTGCCAATAAGAATGCGGTGATTGACAGAGTCGAAAGCCTTGGCCAGATCGATGAAGACGGCTGCACAGTATTGTCTTTTATCGATGGCTGTTATGATATCATTTAGGACCTTGAGTGTGGCTGAGGTGCACCCATGACCAGCTCGGAAACCAAATTGCATAGTGGAGAAGGTACGTTGGGATTCGAAATGGTTGGTGATCTGTTTATTAACCCCGACTTCCAGCGAAAAATCATATCGCCATTAGCATAACAACATTTTATAATACAAAAATTTTCAATTTGTTTTTCAAATTATATCATTTTATAGATACACCTCTCCTGAATCGAACCACGTTGTCCGATTTCAAAAAGGCTTTACAGCAAAAGCAAAACATTCGATTATGTTAGAGGAGTATATCGTAAAAGTAGCCACATAGCCATTTTCCGCATCCGATGAAACAGAGCTACAATTTACTAAATTACTATTCGAAAACATTTTTAAAATGTAATATTGTCATTCTAAGATTTATAGATGAATATCTCTTGAAAGCACCTGTAATGCCAGATTTAAAATTAACTTTACTGGGTAATCATACTTTGCGATGAAAGGGGATGCGATACTCTGAAAAATAGGCTAACGTTACAGGTCAGCGCCATCTTGGAACAATCGCATATCACATCTAGTCTTGTATACTATTGTCAATAATCCTTTACCTTTGGTTGTCTTCATCAGAAAGCACTTCCAGGAATCCCAGGTCCACAACAAATGTATTTTCGTTCGAAAAAATTACTCCTTTATTTTCCAAGAGCTTGTTCTTGTTAGCGTGTCTGAAAGCTGATCCAAATGCTCCGTTGGCCATGGGACAGCCATTTCGAGAAAATGCATTTTTTCCCATTTAGGTTCGTTCAAACATGTCAAACGTTGTATAACATAAATCTTCAGGGCGTTTTTCAACAAGAGAGCCAATAAGATTCAAGGAGGATGATTGCATTGTGTTTCAAAACGTTTCGAAAGGGGAGGGTAACCAGGGGCGCCGGCGTCATAATGGTGATGGCCCTCTCCGTGTGACCACGTTCCACAGCGTGTCATTCTGTCAGTTTTCACAGTAGGAGTCTCAAATCACTTTGTAAAGACTGGGGACATCTAGTGGAAGCAATAGGAAGTGCTCAATGAACCATAGCTCACGGTGTGATTAATAGGCAACGTGATGAAGTTGAGTTCGCAATTCAGAATTCCACTTCCTGTTTCCATCTTTCTCGGGGTTTTGACTGCCATATGAGTTCTGTTATACTCACAGACACCATTCAAACAGTTTTAGAAACTTTAGGGTGTTTTCTATCCACAAGTATTAATTATATGCATATCCTAGCTTCTGAGTTTGAGTAGTAGGCCGTTTAAAATGGGCACACATTTTTTTCAAAATGCGCTGTGGCGCCCCCTATCCTAGGCGACCGTCAAGAGGTTAACTTGGCTTTTGAAGATTTTAGAAAGGCAGGGCAGGATGAATATACATCTTTAACAGTTTGGGTCTAAGGTGTCTCCCCCTTTGAAGAGGGGCAGCTTTCCTATCTTTGGGATCTCAGCCGATACGAAAGAGGAGGTTGAATAGGCTAGTAAAAGCAGTTGCAACAATTTAGGCAGATCATTTTAGAAAGAGGGTCCAGATTGTCTAGCCTAGCTGATTTGTCGGGATCCAGATTTTGCAGTTCATTCAGAACATCAGCTGTCTGGATTTGGGTGAAAGAGGCGGGCATGTTGCTGCAGGGGGTGCTGAGATTTTGGCCGGGGTAGGGGTTGCCAGGTGGAAAGAGTGGCCAGCCGTAGAAAAATGCTTATTGAAATGATCAATTATCGTAGATTTATCGGTGGTGACAGTGTTTCCTATCCCCAGTGCAGTGGGCAGCTGGGAGGAGGTGCTCTTATTCTCCATGGACTTTACAGTGTCCCAAAACATTTTGGAATCAGGAAGCAAATTTCTGTTTGAATAAGCTAGCCTTAGCTTTCCTAACTGACTGGGTATATTGGTTCCGGACTTCCTAAAAAGTTGCATATCGCGGGGGCTATTCGATGCTAATGGAGTACGCCACAGGATGTTTTTGTGTTGGTCAAGGGCAGTCAAGTCTGGGGTGAACCATGGGCTATATCTGTTCATGGTTCTACATTTTTTAAATGGAGCATGCTTATTTAAGATGGAGAGGAAAGCACCTTTGAAGAGCAACCAGGCATCCTCTACTGACGGGATGAGGTCAATATCCTTCCAGGATACCCGATGGGCCAGGTCGATTAGAAAAGGCCTGCTCACTGAAATGTTTTAGGGAGCGTTTGACAGTGATGAGGGGTGGTCTGACCACAGACCCATTACGCATGCAGGCAATGAAGCAGTGATCGCTGAGATCCTGGTTGAAGACAGCAGAGGTGTATTTAGAGGGCAAGTTGGTTAGGATGATATCTAAGAGGGTGCCCATGGTTACGGATTAGGCTTGTACCTGGTAGGTTCATTGATAATTTGTGTGAGATTGAGGGCATCTAGCTTAGATTGTAGGACGGTCGGGGTGTTAAGCATGTCCCCGTCACCTAACAGTACAATCTCTGAAGATAGATGGGGGATGATCAATTCACATATGGTGTCCAGGGCACAGCTGGGGGCAGAAGGGAGTCTATAACAAGCAGCAACGGTGAGAAATCTGTTTCTGGAAAGGTGGATTTTTAGATGTAGAAGCTCGAATTGTTTGGGCACAGACCTGCAGGCTAACTCTGCAGGCTAACTCCGCCCCCTTTGGCAGTTCTATCTTGTCGGAAAATGTTATAGTTAGGGATGGAAATTTCAGGATTTTTGATGGCCTCATAAGCCAGGATTCAGACATGGCTAGGACATCCAGGTTGGCGGAGTGTGCTAAAGCAGTGTATAAAACAAACTTAGGCAGGAGGCTTCTGATGTTAACATGCATGAAACCAAAGCTTTCACGGTTACAGAAGTCAACAAATGAGAGCACTTGGGGAATGGGAGTGATGTTGCGGGCTACAGGACCTGGGTTAACCTCTACATCACCAGAGGAACAGAGGAGGAGTAGGATAAGAGTACGGATGAAGCCTAAAAGAACTGGTCGTCTAGTGCGTTCGGAACAGAGTGTAAAAGGAGCAGGTTTCTGGGCGCGCAAGAATAGATTCAAGGCAAATGTACAGACAAGGGTATGGTAGGATGTGAGTACAGTGGAGGTAAGCCTAGGCTTTGAGTGACGATGAGAGAGGTTGTGTCTCTAGAGGCACCATTTAAGCCAGGTTCAGTCACTGCATGTGTGGGGGGTGGAACATAAGGGCTAGCTAAGGAATATTGAGCAGGGCTGGAGGCTCTACAGTAAAATGAGACAAAAATTACATGTGTAGCCGAGTGATCATAGGGTCCAGTGAGTAGCTAGTCAAGCTGGAGGCATGGCGATTCAGACAGCTAGCAGGCTGGGGCTAGCAGCAGGCTTGCAGATGGGCCTCGGGGTGACGTCGCAACAGGAGAGCCTGTTGAAACCCGATTGAATGGTAATGTCGGCAGACCAGTCGTGATGGATCGGCGGGGCTCTGTGTTGGCAGCAAAGGGTCCAGGCCAATTGACAGAAGAGGTATTGAAGCCCAGGAATTATCTGATGGATTTATTCGGCTAGCCGGGAGATTGGCCTAGCTCAAGGCTAGCTGGTGCTTGCGTCAGGACAGAAACCCCCTCGGACGGTTACGTCAGTAGACCAGTCGTGATGGATCGGCGAGGCTCTGTGTCGGCAGCAAAGGATCCAGGCCAATTGGCAAAAGAGGTAATTGAAGCCCAGGAATTGCTTGATGGATCTCACCAGGAGATGGGCCTAGTTCGAGGCTAGCTCCAGGCTAACTGGTGCTTGCTTCGGGATAGAGACGTTAACCAGGAGTAGCCACTTGGATAGCAGCTAACTAGCAGTGACGATCCGTAGTAAAGGTTCAGAGCTTGTGGTAGGAATCCGGAGATGTGGTAGAGAAAAGCAGTCCGATATGCTCTGGGTTGATATCGTGCTGTGCAGGCTGGCAGGAGTTGACCGGGCTGAGGCTGGCAGATGTCCGAGTTAATGGTGATGACCGCTCGCAGTGGCTAACTGACTACTAGTTAGTTAACTGGCTAGCTACTCAAGGGGGTTCCGGTTCTAAAGTGTAAACAATTGCAGATCCATACCACATTGGGTGAGGCAGGTTGCAGGAGAGTATGTTCAGTCCGTAGATGGAAAATGAGATAAAAAATATATACGAGAAAAAAAACGGTATATACAAGGGACGGGACAAGACAATCAAAACAGACATCCCACTGCTACGCCATCTTGGAAGTTTGTTGGGAAAGTGTGTATGTGTGGGTTTGAAGAAGATTAATGAAGCGATGGAAGAGATCGATTTATCTTACCCACCTATGAAGAGATACTCGCAAAGCTGAGTGGAGCCAAAGTATTCTCAACAATGGATACAGCAAGTGGATTTTGGCAAATACACCTACCCTGTATCAGAAAGTTGACAACCTTTATTACACCAGGTACTGTTTCCGCTGTCTTCCGTTTGGGATCTCGAGCTCTCCAGAATTCTTCCAAAGGAAAATGGAGACATTGCAAGGCCTTGAGGGAGTCTCTGTTTTTATGGATGACATTTTAGTATATGCGAATACCACGGAGGAGCACAACGAGTGAATAAAAAGAGTCCCGCAGAAGATTGAGTTAACCGAACTAAAGTTGAACAGAGAAGTGTGTCCTCAGGCAAACACGGCTACACAACTGGGGCGGCAGGTAGCCTAGTGGTTAGAGTATTGAACTAGTAACTGAAAGGTTGCAAGATCGAATCCCCGAGCTGCCAAGGTAAAAATCGGTCGTTCTGCCCCTTAACAAGGCAGTTAAACCACTGTTCCTAGGCTGTCATTGAAAATAAGTATTTGTTCTTAACTGACTTTCCTAGTTAAATAAAGGTAAAAAAAGGCAGCTTTCCCCAAGCCCCACCAGAGAATGTGCAAGAGCTGAAGAGTTTTTGGGATGGTTAACTAGGGAAGTATATCCCCATCCTTTCCACAGTGGGTCAACCACTGCATGAGCTCCTGAGGTCAAAGACAGCTTGGACATGGGATCACGCACAGCAGGCGGCCATCCAGCGCCTCAAAGAACTGATGTTCTGACGTTCTATGACAGCAACAGAGCCACCAAAGTCTCAGCAGATGCAAGCAGCTTTGGGCTTGATGGTGTACGACTTCAGCTCCATTGAGAAGAGTGGAAGCCAGTGCGTACTGCCACAGGCAGCTCACGGAGGCAGAAACCAGATACACGCAGATTGAAAAAGAGTGCCTGGCGAGTGCTTGGGCCTGTGTGAAGTTCGAGAAATATCTGTACGGCCTGGATGACTTCAAGCTTGTGACAGCTAGCAAGACTTGGATAATGGGCCTTTACGGTGCCAGAGACTACTCATGCAGCTTATGAGGTTCCGACCCATAGCGGAGTACGCGTCAGGCAACATTTTGGTTTTGGCGGACACTGTAATGAAGTCCGTTGACACTCACAGAAAATAGAAACAGACACACATACAGATGTGGAGTGTTACATCGCAGCCATAATCAACATACCTGCTACACAGACACACACATGGAGAGCATCAGAGTTGCCACCGCAGCAGATGATAGAGATCAAGTACATCAGGTCAGGCTGTCCTGAACATGTGAGTAAAACCCCAGACAGTCTTTTCCTAGTGAAAAGTGAACTGTCAGAGTACAATGGTATGGTCACAAGGGGGAACCACATACTAGTACCACAGACGGCAAACATTCTTGATAGAATACACGTTGGACATCAAAGTTGTGACTAAATGCAAAGAGAAGGTCAACGCCTCAGTAAGGGGGCCAGGGAGTTCAGGGATAAAGAAAAAGTTCCAAGAAATGGCAAAGCAGCTTGACTTTAAGCACATTACTTCCAGCCCACTCAACCCTCAGGGTAACGGTCACGCAGAAAGGGCAATGCAGACCGCAAATAGGATTCTCTTGCAGAAATATCCACTGGTTCCTCATGTGCTAAAGGTCAACCCCATGCACAACAACGGGAGCGAGCCCAGCATAGCTTCTCATCGGTAGAAAAATCAGAATGACTCTCCCAACCTTGGAGAGAAACCTGCAACCTAAGTGGCCCAACAAAAACACATCAGGCTAAAGGGTGCAGCAGAAAATAGGAAAAAAGCCTTCTACTACAACAAACGTCACAGGGCGATGTAATGGTCCTGTGTGTAGCTGGTGTAGAGAGTCAGGCGCAGCACACGTCAGGAAGTCCACCGGCAGGCCATTGTGGAACGGCCGTTGTGGAATGGGTAGGGGTTGTAACTTCCCTCTGGGCAGGTGCCTGGGAGCCTTGCACTGGGTGCACACCAAGCAGGAGGAAACATAAACCCTCACGTCCTTGGTCAAGGTGGACCACCAGTACTTCCCACTAAGGCAATGCACCATCCGACCGATGCCAGGGTGACCAGAGGAGGGTGACGTGTGGGCCCAATAGATCAAACGGTCGCGGACAGCAGACGGAACGTACAGACGCCCAGCTGGACACTGGGGGGAGTGGGCTCTTCGCGTAACTCCCGCTCGATGTCCGCGTCCAACACCCACACCACCGGTACCACCAGGCAAGAGGCCGGAAGTATGGGAGTGTGATCCATGGACCGCTCCTCTGTGTCATACATCCGGGACAGTGCGTCTGCCTTAGCGTTCTGGGAACCTGGTCTGTAGGACAGAGTGAAAACAAAACGGGTAAAGAACATGGCCCACCTTGCCTGGCGAGGGTTCAGCCTGGCGGATGTACTCCAGACTGCGGTGGTCAGTCCATATGAGAAAAGGGTGTTTAGCCTCCTCAAGCCAATGTCTCCACGCCTTCAGAGCCTTGACAACAGCCAACAGCTCCCGGTCCCCCACATCATAGTTACGCCCCGCCGGGCTGAGCTTCTTCGAAAAGAAAGCACAGGGGCGGAGCTTTGGTGGCGTGCCCGAGCGCTGAGAGAGCACGGCTCCTATCCCAGCCTCGGATGCATCCACCTCCACTATGAATGCCAAAGAGGGATCCGGATGAGCCAGCACAGGAGCCGAGGTAAACAGAGCCTTCAGGTGACCAAAAGCCCTGTCCGCCTCAGCCGACCACTGCAGCCGCACCGGTCCCCCCTTCAGCAGTGAGGTAATGGGAGCCGCTACCTGACCAAAACCCCGGATAAACCTCCGGTAGTAGTTGGCAAACCCTAGAAACCGCTGCACTTCCTTTACCGTGGTGGGAGTCGGCCAATTAAGCATGGCTGAAATGCGGTCACTCTCCACCCCTGAAGTGGAAATGCGGTAACCTAGGAAGGAGACGGACTGTTGGAAGAACAGACATTTCTCAGCCTTGAAGCTCCAACAGGTCATGCTCCAACAGTCGACCAAGCACCCTGCGCACCAGGGACACATGCTCGGCGCGTGTAGCGGAGTATATCAGAATGTCGTCGATATACACCACTACACTCTGCCCGTCCAGGTCCCGGAAAATCTCGTCAACAAAGACCTGGAAGACTGATGGAGCATTCATCAACCCGTACGGCATGACAAGGTACTCATAGTGCCCTGAAGTGGTACTAAATGCCGTCTTCCACTCGTCCCCCTCCCGGATACGCACCAGGTTGTAAGCGCTCCTGAGATCCAATTTTGTGAAGAAGCGCGCCCCGTGCATTGACTTGATCACATACGTCAATAGTCAATACACTGGCGCAGACCTCCATCCTTCTTCTTCACAAAAAAGAAACTCGAGCAGGCAGGTGAAGTGGAGGGCCGAATGTATCCCTGCCCCAGGGATTCGGAGACATATGTTTCCATAACCGCCGTCTGTGACAAAGGATACACGTGACTCCTGGGAAGTGCTGCGTCTACCAGGAGATTTATCGCACATTCCCCCCGTCGATGGAGTGGTAATTGAGTCGCCTTCTTCTTACAGAAGGCGAGAGCCTAATCGGCATCTTCTGAGGGGATGCACACGGTGGAGACCTGGTCTGGACTTTCCACCATAGTCGCACCGATGGAAACCCCTACACACCTCCCCTGAGCACTCTCGTGACCACCCCTTGAGAGCCCTCTGTTGTCACAAAATAGTGGGTTCATGACAGGCCAACCAGGGTAGGCCCAGCACCACGGGAAACGCAGGAGAATCAATAAGGAAGATACTGATTCTCTCCTTGTGACCCTCCTGCATAACCATGACTAGTGGAGCAGTGGCCTCCCTAATCAGCCCTGACCATAATGGTCGACTATCTAGGGCGTGCACAGGGAAGGGCATATCCACAGGAACAAGGGGGATCCCTAAACTATGGGCAAATGAACGGTCAATAAAATTCCCAGCTGCGTCTGAATCTAGGAGCGCCTTATGCTGGGAATCGGGGGAAAACTCAGGAAATTTAATAAACACATACATGTGAGCAACAGGGCGCTCTGGGTGAGCCTGGTGCTGACTCACCTGGGGTGACACGATAATGCCCTGCCTGCTGCCTCGACTCCCTGAGGAACCCCCCCAGCACCGACCAGCAGTGTGCCCTCTGCGGCTACAGATGGTGCAGGGAATGACCCCTCCTCCGGTCGCCCTAAGCGCTGCTGGGGGATGGAAGTGACGGGCCCCGATTCGGACGTCCGCGGGTGGCCAGCAGGTTGTCCAGCCAGATGGACAAGTCCACCAGCTGGTCCAACGTGAGGGTGGTGTCTCGGCAGGCCAACTCCCGACGGACATCCTCGTGCAGACTGCACCGGTAGTGATCGATCAAGGCCCTGCCGTTCCATCCCGCGCTGGCGGCCAGGGTCCGGAAGTCCAAAGTGAAATCCTGTGTGCTCCTCGTCCCCTGCCTCAGGTGGAACAGACGTTCACCTGCCGCTCGACCCTCAGGCAGGTGGTCGAACACTGCCCGAAAGCGGCGGGTGAACTCTGTGTTTTGGTCCAATGCTGCGTCTCCCGCATTCCATACGACGTTGGCCCACTCCAGGGCTTTGCGTGAGAGGCAGGAGACGAGGGCTGACACGCTCTCACGTCCCGAAGGAGCCAGGTGGACGGTCGCCAGGTAAAGCTGCAGCTGGAGGAGGAACCCCTTGCATCCGGCAGCCGTCCCATCATACTCCCTCGGGAGTGCGAGCCGAATCCCTCTGGGACTGGGTGAAGGAGGGGTGGACCGTGGAGCCTGCTGTAGTGGGGCTGGTGGAGGCATTGGAAAACCTCCTTCTCTCTCCCATCAATCCATCGTCTGCAGCACGCAATCCATGGCGGTGCCCAGACGTTGTAACAAGGTCGCGTGCTGCTGGATGCGCTCTTCGACCGAGAAAGGGGGGCCGTCTGCTCCTGCTGACTCCATTTCTGGTGAGTAATTCTGTAATGGTCCTGTGTGTAGCTGGTGTAGAGAGTCAGGCGCAGGACAGCAGATATGAGTAATCAACGTCCTTTACTCAAACTACACAAATACAAAGCAATATAGCGAGCCCACAATAATGGACCGATTTACAATGAACAATTACTCAAACAAACATGGGGGAACAGAGGGTTAAATAATGAACAAGTAATTGGGGAATTGAAACCAGGTGTGTGAGACAAAGACAAAACAAATGGAAAATGAAAAGTGGATCGGCGATGGTTAGAAGGCCCGTGACGTCGATCGCCGCCCGAACAAGAAGAGGGACCGACTTCGGCGGAAGTCGTGACAAGCGAGACCATTACAGTTGCTACTGCCGGGAGAAACCATGCTCACTAAGCTCGATCACCAAAAAGAGTGGACTACACCTGCAATGGTAACAGGTGAAAGCACCACAACCAGGTCTTACGTCATCGAGATGCAGAAAGGAGGAATACTCCGTAACCGTCGCCACCTCCAGGCAGTGCCTACCCCAACTAAAGGCATTACACCTGCCTCTCCTGAAAGAAAATAAAATAGTGTACTTTCAGACAATGGTCAACAAGAGACTGTTTCACCTACCTTGAGTGACAGCACAGACTAGTGGTCAAGAACTGTTACTTACCAGGTCTGGTAGGGTTAACAAACCAGTTGTCAGACTGTACTGTACCTGTAAAGAACAACTATAGAAACCAAGAGACATTGGAAAGAGACACTACAGGTCAATAGACTGTCGGGGGGGGGGGGGATAGTGGTGCTAAAAAGAAAACATGTGAAATGTTGCGTTGTTTTAGTGTTCTTTGAAAAACCTTTACTGTAACATTGTTTATGTTTATCGCTATTCTGAAGTATGGTTGTTTTCATTATGGTTACACTAACTAGTAGAAGGTGTTAAAAGTAAAAAGTGTGTTAAAGTTAAAGGGGGAATTGTCAGTATTACACAACAGTGTTTTGGGATTTCATAGAGCAGCTTTGTTGAGGCATTCTGGTGAGGCGTGCATTAAAATAACTTATCTAGAAAAGTACTGACTGGACATTCACATTATATTACAGGCAACACAACACAGAACCACCCAAAACATTTACAAGACAAAGGCCAACAGATAGTACAGTACAATCAAAACAGTCCATTTGTCCTGGCATTGTTGTCGTGGCTCGGTACGGGTCCGTTTGGGAATTGCCACTGCCGCCCAACTCCCACACCAATGCTGAATTTGGCTGCCCGCCACTTCAATGGATACTGAACACACAGATGAGTGGAAGAGAGCAAGGGTAAGGAGTAGGCCATTCTCGCCTTATCATTCAGTCTCACTCATGCAGGTAATCATTCGTCCCCATCTGGAAAGTGACGTGCTTTGCAGCAGCATCTCTGCGTCGTAGCACATCTTTCGGTCCAGCTCTGTGCTCTCCCTCTCCCTCTGGGTCCAGGCAGCTGTAATGGTGGGAGAAGAGCTCCATGGCAGCAGCTGCAGCTCTGTGGCAGTTGTGTTTCCACAGTAGTAGCGCCTTTGGAACTGAGCTCTCTGCTCCCTTTTCAGCAATCCATTGCTCGTTAAAGTGATTGCACACAGGTGCGCCCGGCCAGGGTTAAGTCAGTCTCCAAGGAGACCAGACAAAAAGGAGAAGTAAGAAAATAAATAAATTATAAAACACAAAGAGAAAAGGAAACCAAAAGCGATCACACATAGTACAATTAAGCACAATAGTTACTGCAATTCAAACTAAGAATATCACACAAAAAAGGTTGATTAAAATTCACAAATAACTGGTTAGCACCGCTGACATTTCCCTCCACTAAAATACACCTACAATTAGTTTTGCTTAGGCCTAAAATACTGCTACCAGGCATCTAGAAACCTAAATCAAATCAAATTCTGAATCAAATTTTATTTTACACATGCGCCGAATACAACTGGTGTAGACTTTATGTTTACGAGCCCTTCCCAACAAAGCCGAATTTAATAAGAATAAAATGAAATACACAAGAATGAAGCTATATACAGAACAGGGAGTACCAGTACCAGATCAATGTGCAGAGGTAAGAGGTGTTTGAGGTAGATATGTACATGAAGGCAGGTAGCCTAGTGGTTAGAGTGGTTGCAAGATCAAATCCCCGAGCTGACAAGGTAAAAATCTGTTGCTCTGCCCCTGAACAAGGCAGTTAACCCACTGTTCCTTGGCTGTCATTGAAAATAAGAATGTGTTCTTGACTGACTTGCCTAGTTAAATAAAGGTAAAACAAAAAAAAAGACATTAGGAATCAGGATAAATAATACAAGTAAAATAAAGAAAAAATAAAGAACAGAGTAACAGCAAATTAAAAGTGTGTGGGGTGCTGGGATCCTGCTGACTACGCCAAGTGTCAAAAACAGGTTTCTTTGAGATCCCAGCCTGCCAGACAGACAAGATTATACAGGTTAAGTGTTTAATAAAAAAATATCTGGTTCACAAGCATTCATGCCAACCATACATCAGTTACTCATCTGCCGCTGGTACGTTTGTTTGTTTGTTTGTTCATTTGGCAGTCGTTCCTCATTGTCTGTTATCATCAAGCATCTGTGGCATCCAGTCCTGTGCAGGTGACAGAGAGGTTAGAGGAAAGCATGCAGGGAGTCATTCTGAGCAGAGGGGGAGGAGTCTATAACAAATCAATTAAGAAAACAAGGAAGAGTAAAAACAAGTAACTGTAAACTCTCAAATACTAATTAAATACACACAAAAGGGCTGGTATCCAATTTGGGGAAGATTTAAGGATGATCAACATCTGGAGAGAGAGAGAGAGAGAGAGAGAGAGTGAGAAAAAAAACAAGAAAAAGAAAGAAGTCAACCACTTACTGTAGAGCCCCACCCCAGAGCTGCAGCAACCTGGCGGATTGGGAGATGACACCACTGAGCTCCAGTAGACAGATGGGGGTCACTGTTTGTGCTGCTACTACCTCTGCTGTTGGATCTTCTGAAGCTGCTTTTGCCTGTGGTGAGCACTGCTGATGTGAAAAAGTGTGAGTTCATTTATGTTTCATTCACGGTACTTTAGAGCCTCTCTATACGGCCAGGGGAGTGCGAAAGCCCTGCCACCACATGTTAAATGGTTTTATTGTTTGAGCTTTAATGAGCAGTGTTGTTCTTTTTATTATCACCAATGTACGTATCTATCAAATTACAATTGGACCTCTCATAGCCACTCATAGCTCCAGCTCTAAGATGGAACTAAACAGGAGAGTGAAAACCTGTAGAAACAAGTTCAGTTCACTGCAGTCTAGCAATTAGCTAGTGCCTCACTAGGTGTAGCTGGCTGAAGAACTGGAAAATATGTGGTGTTTCTGCAAGAAATGTCTACCTAATAAGTAGAGGAAGAGCTGGAGTTTCTGCAAGTGCTGATTTGTATATAATTCTATTCTAAAATGTAATGCAGTGCATTTGTCAGCTGCTGCTCATTACTTTATGATTAGAGAGATCCATACTAAATGTATGCATAATTCCCTCCATTTGAAATGCCAAAGCAATTCTCCTGAGTTCCATTTGATCCAGAGGGGGGAGGTTTAAAACTAAATGGGCTAGCTAGATACCTCTTCACTAATTCTTTATGCAGTGGGGATTTCAATGTGCCAGACTCACGTCAATCCCTCCCTTGAGTCATTCTCTGGCCACTGCTAATCCTATAATAAGTAATGAGCAATCATTCTCACCATCATCTCCTGAGCCTTACTAAAACACCACATGGGGTGGTCTTTCCTCATTTCCTCTACCGGAAGCAAAGTCACGTGAGATTCTTTGTGGAGAGCAAAAACCACCTGCTAGGTTTTGCAGATCTCAAACACTGGGAGTTGAGTCTTATGAAAGACATGTCTGGGCTAATCCCATTTGACCATTATGTGGGGAATTCATGGTGGTCCCATAATGTTTTACTCTCACTGTAACCTGCTACACTAGATGACCAAAAGTATGTGGATACCTGTTTGTCAAACATCTCATTCCAAAATCATGGCCATTAATATGGAGTTGGTCCCCCCTTTGCTGCTATAACAGCCTCCACTCTTCTTGGAAGGCTTTCCACTAGATGTTGGAACATTGCTGCAGGGACTTGCTTCCATTCAGCCGCAAGAGTATTAGTGAGGTCGGGCACTGATGTTAAACGATTAGGCCTGGGTCGCAGTTGGCATTACAATCCATCCCAAATGTGTTCGATAGGGTTGAGGTCAAGGCTCTGTCCACACCAATCTCGACAAACCATTTCTGTATGTACAGTACCTTGCTTTGTGCATTGGGGCATTGTCATGCTGAAACAGGAAATGGCCTTCCCCAAACTGTTGCCACAAAGCTGTAAGCACAGCATCATCTAGAATGGCATTGTACGCTGTAGCGTTAAGATTTCCCTTCACTGGAACTAAGGGGCATAGCCCAAACCATGAAAAACAGCCCCAGACCTTTATTCCTTATCCACCAAACTTAACAGTTTGAACTATGCATTGGGGCAAGCACCGTTCTCCTGACATCCGCCAAACCCAGATTCGTCCATCGGACTGCCAGATGGTGAAGTGTGATTTATCAGAGAACGTGTTTCCACTGCTCCAGAGTCCAATGGCAGCGAGCTTTACACCATTCCAGCTGACGCTTGGCATTACGCATGGTGATCTTAGGCTTGTGTGCAGCTGCTCGGCCATTGAAACCCATTTCATGAAGCTTCCGACGAACAGTTCTTGTGCTGATGTTGCTTCCAGAGGCAGTTTGGAACTCGGTAGTGAGTGTTGCAACCGAGGACTGATGAGTTTTACGTGCTTCAGCACCCGGCAGTCCTGTTCTGTGAGCATGTGTGGCCTACCACTTCACGGCTGAGCCGTTGCCGCTCCTAGACATTTCCAATTCACAATAACAGCACTTACAGTTGACCGGGGAAGAAATTTGATGAACTGGCTTGTTGGAAAGGTGGCATCCTATGACGGTGCCATGTTGAAAGTCAGTGAGCTCTTCTGTGAGGCCATTCTACTGCCAATGTTTGTCTATGGAGATTACATGGCTGTGTGCTCAATTTTATACACCTGTCAGCAACCAGTGTGGCTGAAATAGCCGAATCCACTCATTTTAAGGGGTGTCCACATACTTTTGTATATATAGTGTATGTGTTGTCAGTAAAGATAGCTAATGCATTGTCTACATAAATGTCATTGTTGTCAAACACCAAGCAGGATGTAGCATTTTAGAAATTGTGTCTTGGCTGAGTGCAGTTGTTAGCAGATTTGTTAGCAAATGGCCTGATGAACAGAACATGACAGACCGTGGTGTCGAAAAGACCTGTAGTATAGACTTCATAATATAAAATGTAAATGTGAATAAAGCTGCACTGACAGCAGGCGTGGGCAAACCTTTTGGCTCGAGGGCCTCATTAGGATTACGAAATTCAACGGAGGGCTGGAAACGCCAAAACTTATCGCCACTCAATTCCATTGAGATGTGATGTATATATTGTGGAGTTGAGAAGTCTCAGCTAGCCTACTCCTGGACTTCCAGCAATGCAAGGGTCCAAGCTTGGTAGCATAGAAGTAGCACGTTGAGTTTATGTATGTGAGGTTTAAGCCTAGCTATCTGGTGTATCCCCCAGTAGCCTAGTGTTGAGGGACATGCCCAAAGCTGTGTTAGCTAGTGACTTGATAGTGAAGTGTAAGGCCAGCCTTCTCAAAAGACATAGATACTGTAGTGCAGTGACCAGTAATTGAATTTCTCTAGCATAAATCTAACTGTATTGTGCTGTCTTGGCATAATGTAAATTCTAGGGTAAGATTACGCTGCATGCTAAAGGCACAATTTTCATAGGTTTCAAGCTAAAAGCTAATTTAGCCGGCAAGCAAGCTTGCTAGAGACAGGCTACAGCTTGGCTAAACTGTACAGCATGGCTAATTATGTAAAACAAGTTTTACCAACATGACTACTAAACTTAGTGCAGGGAAGAATGGGAGGCATATGCATGGGTCTAAACTACAGTACACAACTGGTCATAATGTAAGTCACGGCCTTAGATGTGGTCTCAAGGTCCACATAGTTTTTCTCTCCAATTAGCAACATTAAATACTTATCAATTGTTCATTTGTTGAGTGGCCCTCAACTACCCATAACAAATAGTTGTAACACCCTTAACTTGTAATTCATACAAGGACAATCAATTTACCTTGGAAACATTGGATATTTGATTTATACGCTGATAGCCTGGAAGCATGTTTAGCTATACCGTACAACACAGATGTGGGTGTTTTCATGGTATAAGTTATATATTTCCTTTGAAATTTACTACAGAGAGAGAACCTGCAGCGCAATATCCACTATATCTCACTGACTGTTATTTATAGCTACATGCATTTCTGCTGTCATTCTTAATAAACAAAACCATGTTGAGGGATGTAGCGATAGAGTGAATTGTCAGGCGTGTGCGTACTTGTGCTGAAGTCAGGTGCAGGAGAGCAGAGAATTGTGAACAGGCGCACACTTTATTTCTGCAGGAGAGAATATACAGAGGGACGCAGCTGTGTCCAAAAACCTCCAACCAACAAGGCAAAGTGTAAAAAGCGCAAAAATAGTCACAACCATCAAATGTATACAAACTGGCTTCGTGAAATAACATGAGAGAAAACGCACGCAAGCTTAGTGCGTACAAAAACACGTAACACACAAACAATCTTACACAAAGACATGAGGGGGAACAGAGGAATAAATAAATGTAGTGTGATTGGGGAATGAAAACCAGGTGTGCAGAGAACAAGACAAAACAAATGGATACATGAAAAATGGAGTGGCGATGGCTAGAAAGACGGTAACGCCGCCCGAACAAGAAGAGGAGCCGACTTCGGCGGAAGTCGTGACAGGAATATCCTACGTGAACCTACTGCTTATAGCAATAATTTCCTATGGCTATAATCTCATAGAGCAAATGCTACCTGGATGTCAGAAGATCTATGATTGTGGATGTTGATAAACGTAAATAATCACATAAGAAGAGATTGTGGAGCAATTCAGGTGATACTGTGCCCATAATGAGCCCTTAAAACAACGCTGACTCTTGACGCATGAAGCCCCACACATAGAAAATTATTGATTGATATGTACATCAACCTAATGGTGTGCCAAGTTGAAATGAAATGTTTTCTGTATTTAATGATTAGAAAATTAAAAGTTGTATCTACATAATTTATGAATGCAGTACTTGCAAAACACAGATACTGTAATTTACGTGCTTGGTATAGTACATCCAAGTAACATGGAAAGCAGACCAGGGAGGATGATAATTTTTCTAATGAGCATGGCCTTATTTCTATTAAAGCATATTGGGCGACTATCATTTATATTCCATTCAACCATCTCAATGTAACACAGATAGATTTAGGCTATTACATGATACTCTAATTTTCCCTATACCCATTATGAGGTTGCTACAACATAGCCAATGAATGAAGTTTACAACGTAGGTGCACAGGTCGAGAGGAAAATGTTTTGTAATCAAGGTGACAGACAGTGACACATTCAATACCGCCATACACACTCTTGCCTGCATCTAGCTGATCTAGGGTGTAATCATTGGTCCAACAGTTGCAAACAAGTGTTTCTATTGTATGAATTCAGGTATGTTTATCCCCGTTTCATTCCCATTTGCTTCCGTATAAGAAACGTTTTTCAACACAATCGGCTAAAATGTGAATACACCTCTGTTCACACCCAAACACAGTTAACTTTCATAGCAGCTACATACAAATAGCATGATCACTTTGCGTGTATAATTCCTTCTAGCATCTACACGTTCTCCTCCTCTCACCTTTTCCCTTCGCTTGTGGACTTCAATGCACAATGCATCAACTGTCTGTGACCAGGCGAAAATACCTTTCCAAACCTTCATATCATAACCGATAACCACTACACACAGGCTACATCGTTTTCACCATATTAGCTAACGTCATAGTCAACATAGCTACTAGAACTAACGCGTTAGTAAACCCACTACAATCATGCAGTACAGTGTACAGCCAGCAAGCAGTTTAACAATTACACTGGCGGGCTCCGGTGGCATTAATTAAAACAAAAGCTTACCTTGACTTGGAAGAGTTCCAGTGACGGATAGCCATAGTCAGCCAGCTATAGCATCCCTTGCCGTTTGAGCCAGTTGTTTGAGTAGGCTAAACTAGCTCGCTGCAGTTGCTAGCCAAGTGAAAGTGAAAAAATACAACAACATGTAGCTCTCTCTCTCTCTTTCTCTCTCACTTGCGCCTTAATAATAAACTGTTCATCTATTGTCTTTCTCTCTCAACTACTCACCACATGTTATGCACTGCAGTGCTAGCTAGCTGTAGCTTATGCTTTCAGTACTAGATTCATTCTCTGATCATTTGATTGGGTGGACAACATGTCAGTTCATTCTGCAAGTGCTCTGATAGGTTGGAGGATGTCCTCCGGAAGTTTTCTTAATTACTGTGTAAGTCTATGGAAGGGGGTGAGAACCATGAGCCTCCTAGGTTTTGTATTGAAGTCAATGTACCCAGAGGAGGATGGAAACTAGCTTTCATCCAGCTACACCATGGTGCTGTTGATGCTACTATAAACCTTCATTCCATAACAGTGTGTATTAATCAATTATTTGGTTACGTGAATATACTTAGTATAGTTTTATCTAAAAAGGATAACTTTCTTAATGTTTCACTATTTTTATTTTTATGAAATTCACAGAGGAGGATGGTCCTCCCCTTCCTCCTCTGAGGAGCCTCCTCTGATGGAAAGGCACTATCACTGACCCACTAGTGCTCATTTCATGCTCACTGGATAAATTACGCTTAAAATGTAACCTAATGTAAAGATAAGGCATGAGTAGCAGAACTGTCAAATGTATTATTATAATTGCAGTAATTATAATGAAGACAGCAGTCATTCATAACATGGACATTTTATAGACATGGACTGCTGCTGGTGTGTTTATTGGGAATGGGATCATGCATTTGTGAAGGCTAGGAATGTTATATAGCAGTGCACCTATACCTGCTTTTCACTCTTCACTTCCCATCACAGAGAAGTCCTAATTTGTATCTACAATACTATACTGGATGTATGGTGGGTGGGTGGTATTGTAGAAAAACATACAAACACTTAAATAAAGCAGACCTGGGTTCAAATAAATCTGTATTTAGGTATTTGTTATTTAAATACTTATTTTCAGTCTATTTCAGTATTTTCAAATAATTTGGCAAATCAGCTACTTCTATTTTCAAAAACTTCCTATGAATATCCAAAACGATTTTCAAATACTTATTTCCAAATACAGATCTGGGTTCAAAAGCATGGAGTATTTTAATATTTAAATACTTTCCAAGTTTATTTCCAAATACATTCCAATATTCAACTACTCATAACCCTTCTTATCCGTAGGGTTTTCAGAGGTTAAGTTCGCCCATGGCTAGCTGCGTTGAATTACAATCTTGACGCTGTGTTTTAACGTGTATAAACATCAATAATCATCGCTTGCTAAACAGATTTCGAAACATATGCTGATATACCTCTTATATTTCATATCGGTGAGAAATAATCTTCCAAATGAAAAAGAGACACTTACTATAAGTCCCCTGTTACGCTTACACACAGGTGTTTGGAGCACGTTACATAACTTATTATCAAAGGTGGCCACTTATTTATTCCTTCTGTCTTCTGTAAACGAGCTGTGTAACATGGAGATATTGCCGTGTGGGAATACTAACCCTAACCCTGTAAAGGTGTGTAGTCATTTAACCTTTTGAAAATGATTATTATGTTTCCAAAAAATTTCCTTAAGTGATGCGTTTTAACATTCCGAACGAGCGTCGGACTCAACAAAACTCCCCTGGCCAGAAGATACTATCGTCAATAGGCGCTAAAGGTAGTTAGTGTCTATGAATGGGTTAGTATTTTCAAAGAAGAATATCCAAATACATTTCAAAGGATGGTCACACAGTTAACTTTGCTTCTCAATCTGTTTTTATTTATCTTTGACATCTCAATTTGGCTTATTGCAATGCAGACAGAGAAACAAGGAAGACATAACAATAGCATCCTCAGACAAGCCTCTATGATGCCTCACATTAAACATGTATCACTTGCAAATTGTTTATTGTTGCATGGCTGGCACTCTGCTGACTGGTTTATTTGGAAGGTTTTTGGAAATGCATCAGAAAATAACACAGCTGAGTTACCAATCAAGCCCTAGAAAAGTGATAGATTGTACATTACTGTTTTATATTACCGTTTTATATATTTTCTGTTTTATATCATATCATCTTAGTATTAACAGACTGAACGTAGAATTAGGTTTAAGCTCTTTGTGTATGGACTGTAGTGGACTGTAGGAATAATGTGTACTTCAAATAACTCAAAGTGTCTCCTGACTGATAAGAAGTCCTGAGATATGACAGGAGGAGCACGGAGAAGTCCTGAGTGATGGAAAAGTACTGAAGTACATCTTTGTGGAAGGGAGAGGTGAGCGCTAAGGGTATACGTGAACACTGTGCTGTATTGAATGTATGCATTCAGCTGGTACATCTTCGCTGAGTAAACATTTGCAACTTCACCTGAGTTTGGGCTCTTTTGATTGATAAATATGTTTATTGCGTATTGAGATATTGTTATTATAAATTGGCATCCCGAACAGGAATTCACACTTAAGGAACATATTTTGGAGGACAATCGGTACTAGAAGAGGCTGGGCAAAAAATAAAGGTAAGCTTGTTTGTTACCAATTCAGTTTCTTACCAACTGTAATTTATGTGCTCTCTGTCACCTGGAGCTTCATGGCAAATGAGCTTCATGGCAGATGTAATGAGGTCTGTGTGTAGCTTGTGTAGAGGAGTCAGGCACAGGACAGCAGATATGAGTAAATAAACGTAATTTACTCAAAATAGGCAAATACAATACAATAAAGAAAGCCCACATAACGGACCGTATAACATACAAACAATCACTCACAAAAAAACATGGGGGAACAGAGGGTTAAATAATGAACAAGTAATTGGGGAAGTGAAACCAGGTGTGTAAAACAAAGACAAAACAAATGGAAAATGAAAAGTGGATCGGCGATGGCTAGAAGGCCGGTGATGTCAGTCCTGACCCTAATGGTGTCCACAGGGAAGGGCATATCCACAGGAACCAGGGGAATCCCTCAACTATGGGCAAAAGAACAGTCAATAAAATTCCCAGCTGCGCCTGAATCTACGAGTGCCTTATGCTGGGCATGCGGTAAAACTTAGGAAATTTGATAAACACATACATGTGAGCAACAGGGGCTCTGGGTGAGCCTGGTGCTGACTCACCTGGGGTGACACGATAGTGCCCTGCATGCTGCCTCGACTCCCTGAGGAATCCCCCCAGCACCGACCAGCAGTGTGCCCTCTGCGGCCACAGATGGTGCAGGGAATGGCCCCTCCTCTGGTCGCCCTAAGTGCAGCACCTCCCAGCTCCATGGGCGTCGGAGCGGAGGTGCTGGGGGATGGAACTTACAGGCCCCGATCCAGATGTCCTCGGGCAGTCAGCAGGTTGTCCAGCCAGATGGACAGTTCCACCAGCTGGTCCAACGTGAGGGTGGTGACTCCCGACGGACGTCCTCGAGCAGACTGCACCGGTAGTGATCGATCAGGGCCCTGTCGTTCCATCCCACGCTGGCGGCCAGGGTCCGGGTGTCCAATGCAAAATCCTGCGTGCTCCTCGGCCCCTGCCTCAGGTGGAACAGTCGTTCACCCACCGCTCAACCCTCAGGCGGGTGGTCGAAAACTGCCCGAAAGCGGCGGGTGAACTCTGCGTAATGGTCCAAACTCTGCGTAATGGTCCAACACCGCGTCTCCTTCATTCCATACGGCTTTGGCCCACTCCAGGGCTTTGCCTGAGAGGCAGGAGACGAGGGCGGACACGCTGTCATGTCCCGAAGGAGCCGGGTGGACGGTCGCCAGGTAGAGCTCCAGCTGTAGTAGGAATCCCTGGCATCCGGCAGCTGTCCCATCATACTCCCTCTGGAGCGCGAGCCGAATCCCGCTGAGACTGGGTGAAGGAGGGGTGGACAGTGAGGTCGACGATAGTGGGGCTGGTGGAGGCGCTGGAAACCCTCCTCCTCTCTCCCAACGATCCATCGTCTGCAGCACACGATCCATGGCGGTGCCCAGACGTTGCAAAATGGTTGCGTGCTGCTGGACGCGCTCTTCTACCGCCACAGGGAAGGCATCTGCTCCTGCTTACTCCATTCGTTTAGGTGAGTGATTCTGTATTGAGGTCTGTGTGTAGCTTGTGTAGAGGAGTCAAGCACAGGACAGCAGATATGAGTAAATAAACGTAATTTACTCAAAATAGGCAAATACAATACAATAAAGCAAGCCCACATAACGGACCGTATAACATACAAACAATCACTCACAAAAAACCATGGGGGAACAGAGGGTTAAATAATGAACATGTAATTGGGGAAGTGAAACCAGGTGTGTAAAACAAAGACAAAACAAATGGAAAATGAAAAGTGGATCGGCGATGGCTAGAAGGCTGGTGATGTCGACCGCCGAACGCCGCCCGAACAAGGAGAGGGACCGACTTCGGCGGAAATCTGGACAGCAAATGGCAAATGGTCCAGGAACACAAGGAAAGCACAAAGGACAATGCCCAAGGACTAGTCTGCCCTTCCCCCTCTGAGGGGCCAAAATGTATCTCTCTGTTACAGTATTCAGAGGACTGACTATTGAGTGATAGAATAATGTTAATGTATCCATGTTTGGTATCTACCTGAATCTTGCTCAATGAGGATAACTCCGATGCTATCTCTGATCTCTGTGTTAATGTGTATCTGTACAGGGTGAACTCAAAATAACTCTATGCAAAGAGTTGTTATGGTCCTCTCAGAAGTCTAATTTACGTTGGTCTCATCCCCCACACAAGCTCTTAGATGCTGTGGCACCCTGTGGAGATTGGGCCTTGATGGTCAGGTTATGGTGGTTGGTTTTGGGTTGAAAGGTTACACCGTCAGATGCTATAAATATAATTAAATGCCTTAGTTATTTCTCTTATCCTGTTTCCAGTCCATGGAGGAAGGTTGTATGATCAATTCTCATTTCCTAGGCTTCAAGGCCTTTGGCCTAATAGGCATTTCTTTGTTCATTCTTTGTCTTGTAAGTTAATATTGTACTGCAGTGGGCTAAATCAGGGTCACACAGAGTGTTTTTTTGGTGGTCTTAAACAGATCTACTTTGAAACAAAATTATACACTTCACACATGTTTATGGGCTTAAAAACATAAGATACCTGTACCATGTCAGAATGTATTGGAATGTATTACATTTTCAGTTTGCATCCCAATATTATACTTTATATATACTGAAAAAAAATATCAAAGCAAAATATGCAATCATTTCTAAGCTTTTACTGAGTTACAGTTCTTAAGGAAATCAGCCAAGTGAAATTAATTCATTAGGCCCTAATCTATGGATTTAATTTGCCTCATGCAGTGCAACACATCTTGTCACGGATCCCTACGGAACTTTCATTGTGCACACCTGGCCCCTATTCCCACTGATTGTATTTGTATATATGTGCCCTTTGTTCACCATAGTCTTGTCGATTATTGTTACAATGTCCGTTGGTGCGTGTGAGTACCTGTGCTGTGTGTTTTGGGCTTTCGTGCCCTTGTCGATTGCGCAGATGATTACGGGTCTCGTCCCGTATGTTAATCATTGTGCGCGTGTGTATTTATCCGAGGTACTCCTCATTCTTATGTTTGGGTTTCAACCTGTGTTTCGTGTACGTGTTTGTTTGATCTTCGTCACCGTGCCTTTACACAGCACGCCGTAATTTGTGGCTTAATAAAAAAAAAACATTACGCATTCCTGCGCCTGTCTCCCAGAACTCTTAATGCCAACGTGACACATCTTCTCGCTTAGAGTTGATCAGGATGTTGATTATGGCATGTGGAATATTGTCCAATCCTCTTCAATGGCTGTGGGAAGTTGCTGGATATCGGAACACGCTGGAACAAGGAACACGCTGTCGTACGCTTTGATCCAGAGCATCCCAAACATGCTCAATGTGTGACATGTCTGGTGAGTATACAGGCCATGGAAGAACTGGGACATTTCCAGCTTCCAGGAGTTGTGAACAGATCCTTGCGACATAGGACCATGAATTATCATGCTGAAACTCTCTGTGCATTCAAATTGCCATCGATAAAATGCTATTGTTTTCCTTGTTCGTAGCTTATACCTGCCCATACCATAACCCCACTGCCACCATTGGGCACTCTGTTCACAACGTAGACGTCAGCATGCCGCTCACCCACACGACACTGTACGCATGGTCTGCAGTTGTGAAGCCGGTTGGATGTACTGCCAAATTCTAAAAATCTAAAAATCGAATAAAAATGTTCTTTCTCACATGCGCTGAATACGTAGACCTTACTGTGACATGCTTACTTACATGCCCTTAACAAACAATGCAGTTTTAAGAAAAATAGCACAAAAAAAGTTTCAAATAATTAAAGAGCAGCAGTAAAATAACAATAGGGAGGATATATACAGGGGGCACCAGTACAGAGTCAATGTGCGGGGGCACCGTTTAGTCGAGGTAGTTGGGGTAATATGTACATGTAGGTAGAGTTAGTAAAGTGACTATGCATAGATAAGAGCGTAGCAGCAGCAGTGTAAAAGAGGAGGGGGGGGGGCAATGCAAATAGTCTGGGTAGCCATTTGATTGCATGTTCAGAAGTCTTATGGCTTGAGGGTAGAAGCTGTTCAGAAGACCTACTGTAGTCTTCTGAACTAGGCGCTCCGGTACCGCTTGCTGTGCGGTAGCAGAAAGAAAAGTCTATGACTAGGATAGCTGAATTTTTAGGGCCTTCTTCTGACACCGCCTGGTATAGAGGCCCTGGATGGCAGGAAGCTTGGCCCCAGTGAAGTACTGAGCCATACAGACTACCCTCTGTAGTGCCTTGCGGTCGGAGGCCAGGTCTCTGACCTCCTCCCTATAGGCTGTCTCATCGTTGTCGGTGATCAGGCCTACCACTGTTGTGTCATCGGCAAACTTAATGATGGTGTTGGTCATGCCTGGCCGTGCATTCATGAGTGAACAGGGAGTACAGGAGGGGACTGAGCACACACCCCTTAGGGGCCCCCGTGTTGAGGATCAGCGTGGCGGATGTGTTGTTACCGACCCTTACCACTTGTGGGCGGCCCATCAGGAAGTCCAGGATCCAGTTGCAGAGGGAGGTGTGTAGTCCCAGGGTTCTTAGTTTAGTGATAAGCTTTAACCTCGTACATCTAGACGTTCCGCTAGCGGAACACCTGCTCTAATATCCAATGATGGGCGTGGCGCGAAATACAAACTCCTCTAAAATCCGAAAACTTCAATTTTTCAAACATATGACTATTTTACAGCATTTTAAAGACAAGACTCTCGTTTATCTAACCACACTGTCCGATTTCAAAAAGGCTTTACAGCGAAAGCAAAACATTAGATTATGTCAGCAGAGTACCCAGCCAGAAATAATCACACAGCCATTTTCAAAGTAAGCATATATGTCACAAAAACCCAAACCACAGCTAAATGCAGCACTAACCTTTGATGATCTTCATCAGATGACACTCCTAGGACATTATGTCATACAATACATGCATGTTTTGATCAATCAAGTTCATATTTATATCAAAAACCAGACATGTGATGTTCAGAACTAGCATACACATCGAAAACTTCCGGTGAATTTACTAAATTACTCATGATAAACCTTGACAAAAAAAACAACAATTATTTTAATAATTATAGATACAGAACTCCTTTAGGCAATCGCGGTGTCAGATTTTAAAATAGCTTTTCGGCGAAAGCACATTTTGTAATATTCTGAGTACATAGCTTGGCCATCAAGGCTAGCTATTCAGACACCCGCCAACGTCGAGGCTCAGTAAACTCAGAATTACTATTAGAAAAATTGTATTACCTTTGCTGTTCATCGTCAGAATGCACTCCCAGGACATCTACTTGTCACGTCCTGGCCAGTATAAGGTCAATTGGACACCCATTTTTCAAGCTAGCATATAATGTCACAAAAAACAAAACCACAGCTAAATGCAGCACTAACCTTTGATGATCTTCATCAGATGACAACCCTAGGACATTATGTTATACAATGCATGCATGTTTTGTTCAATCAAGTTCATATTTATATAAAAAAACTGCTTTTTTACATGTGACGTTCAGAACTAGCATACCCCCCGCAAACATCCGGTGAATTTACTAAATTACTCACGATAAACATTCACAAAAAACATAACAATTATTTTAAGAATTATAGATACAGAACTCCTCTATGCACTCGATATGTCCGATTTTAAAATAGCTTTTCGGTGAAAGCACATTTTGCAATATTCTCAGTAGATAGCCCAGCCATCACGGCTAGCCATTTAGACACCGACCAAGTTTAGCCCTGACCAAACTCCAATTTACTATTACAAAAGTTTGATTACCTTTGTTGTCTTCGTCAGAATGCACTCCCAGGACTGCTACTTCAATAACAAATGTTGGTTTGGTCCAAAATAATCCATCGTTATATCCAAATAGCGGCGTTTTGTTCGTGCGTTCCAAGACACTATCCGAAGTGTAAATAAGGGTCACGAGCATGGCGCAATTCGTGACAAAAGATTTCTAAATATTCCATTACCGTACTTCGAAGCATGTCAACCGCTGTTTAAAATAAATTTTTATGCCATTTTTCTCGTAAAAAAGTGATAATATTCCGACCGGGAATCTGCGTTTAGGTAAACAGAGGAAAGAAAACAAAGCATTCGGTCGACGCGGGCACGCCCCTGAGTCTCACAGTACTGTAACCAGCCACTACCCAAACGCGCTACTTTTTTTCAGCCAGAGCCTGCAAAGCCATGATTCAGCTTTTTGCCGCCTTCTGAGAGCCTATGGGAGCCGTAGGAGGTGTCACGTTATAGCAGAGATCCTCAGTCTTCAATAAACAGAGGCAAGAAGAACGACACCTTGTCAGACAGGCCACTTCCTGCATGAAATCTTCTCAGGTTTTTGCCTGCCATATGAGTTCTGTTATACTCACAGACACCATTCAAACAGTTTTAGAAACTTTGGAGTGTTTTCTATCCAAAGCTAATAATTATATGCATATTCTAGTTTCTGGGCAGGAGTAATAATCAGATTAAATCGGGTACGTTTTTTATCCGGCTGTGAAAATACTGCCCCCTAGCCATAACAGGTTAAGGGCACTATGGTGTTGAACACTGAGCTATAGTCAATGAAGCATTCTCACATAGGTGTTCCTTTTGTCCAGGTGTGAAAGGACAGTGTGGAGTGCAATAGACATGCATCATCTGTGGATCTGTTGGGGCGGTATGCAAATTGGAGTTGGTTTAGGGTTTCTGGGATAATGGTGTTGATGTGACCCATGACCAGCCTTTCAAAGCACTTCATGGCTACAGACGTGAGTGCTACGGGTCGGTAGTCATTTAGGCAGGTTACCTTAGTGTTCTTGGGCACAGGGACTATGGTGGTCTGCTTGAAACATGTTGGTATTACTGACTCAGACAGGGAGAGGTTGAAAATGTCCGTGAAGACACTTGCCAGTTGGTCAGCGAATGCTTGGAGTACATATCTTGGTAATCCGTCTGGCCTTGCGGCCTTGTGAATGTTGACCTGTTTAAAGGTCTTACATTGGAGACGGGTTATTGTTGAGAAAGGAACACTAAATTATCTGGCAACAGCTCTTGTAGACATTCCTGCAGTCAGCCTGCCAATTGTACACTACCTCAAAACTTGAGACATCTGTGGTAGCGTTGTGACAACTGCACATTTTAGAGTGGCCTTTTATTGTCTCCGGCACAAGGTGCACCTGTGTAATGATCATGCTGTTTAATTAGCTTCTTGATATGCCACACCTGTCAAGGGGATGGATTATCTTGGCAAAGGAGAAATGATCACTAACAGGGATGTAAACAAATGTGTGCACAAAATTTGAGAGAAATACCTTTTTGTGCATATGGAACATATTTCAGTTTATGAAACATGGGACCAACACTTTATATGTTGCATTTATATTTTTGCTCAGTGTACATCACAGAAGATTTTCGGCGTTTTTGTTTTTTATAATGTTGATTAATTATGAAATTATGAAAAATATTTGTAACATTCCACCCATGAGGCCACTAGGTCATTTGACTGCTGGGAAGGGCGACCTTTCTATATGCCGAGAATAATTCTTTGTTAATGTCTATATGGCCTTGTAACTAACTAATACACTTGAATTCCATTCTCATGACCATCCTTTAATCTTAGTCAGCTAAACACATAATACTTGATTGCACATGGTTTACATAGTCTCTTGCATATTGCTAGTTATACTATGTGGTCAGATAATTCATTTAATGGGCTAATTGCATCATCGCATGTGAGGTATATACACAATATAATATGCACATATCAAATATTACTCCACTATAAACCCGTCGTGAGCCTTGAGACTGCTGAATCAAAGTATCTGCTAAGAGTGAAGTTTCACATTTTTAAGCGAATTCAATATGGACATTTATGAAAATCCCAGTTGTGTGTGACCAGTGGATGCATCATAAATATTTTGTCTTGCCCATTCTTCCTCTGAAGTAGCCTGTTTATTTAGAACTTAACAACGTATGGTTCTGGAGTGGGAATTGTATCTAACCGGAGGAGAAAATATTGTGCATATACAAAATATTCCTAAATTAATGAATGAATCAAGAAACACAGTTAGTGAGCGACGATCAACGTATTATCAAAGGATACACTATAAAACCAGCACAATATAACCCACAATTTGAAATGAACATATAATTGTTTTAGAAAAAGGAGTAAAGAATGTGGGTTCCAATTTATGAATATGATGGGAATGAGAGACATTGTGTAGATGTGGTGACTATTCAGTTCATTGAACCTATACATTAAACCTTTGAGAAGTAGTTTTTTGAGAATTTTTTTGTTGTTAAACAACAGTCCTCAATTAAAACAACACACCACTTCACCCAAGAGTTAAAAGAGACTAAAACAAAATAGGAAACGATGCAGAAAGCTGCAAAGAGTAGTTCAATCGATACAGTACATTTTAATTTGGTTAGCATTGGTATCTGGCTGATGTATTTTATCATTTGGGTACATAACATTCATCTCAAAATAATAGACATTAATGAGTGTGACGCAAATGCTGAATATCCAACGGAGATTGGTAATAAATATATACAGTAAAAACTTTAGGGTAGACTAAAATACAAACGATGCCTTCCAATAACGAGAAAATAAAGGGGGGACAGTTGCCTCCCTGTGAATAGAAGTTATCATGTTTTGTCTGTAATTAAAACATATTGGTTCACCTAGTAAAACAAGTGTTAGAGTGGAAGAGAAATGTACTGGGTGATAGTGATTGAGAGAGCTTTCATTTTGGGAAGAGTGGAAGAGTCTGAGATGACGGAACCAGACATGTAGACTAGTGAAAGTAACATAAAGAAAGTGTATTCTGAGTAGAAAGGAAGGACATGGAAAGTAAAATGGAAAGATTCATGGTATTGTAATGAGAATTGCCAGTATAGTTCATAATAGTATGTTACTAGTAGCTTCAGTCAACACTCTAATGATACAATATCTTAGAAATTTGAAGCTAAGGTTCTCAATACAAGGTCAAATGATAAATATGAGTGTTGACATCATCTGCGTTCTATTGTTTCATATGCTCCTAAGTGAACAGAGGGATTGAGTTTAGGGACTGATATTAAATCCGAGCTCACCATTATTCCCCCTCCCCAGCACATCTGGTGTTTGGGTTAAAGATCAGATATGCCCTTTGTGTTGTGAACATAAACAGGCTATAAGAGACAGTAGAAAAATTGGAACAGAGGTATGAATCATTTAATTCTAATTATTATTTCTCAAATTAGACAGTGTCACAACTTCTACCGAAGTTGGTGCCTCTCCTTGTTCGGGCGGCGTTCGGCGGTCGTCGTCGCCGGCTTTCTAGCTGCCACCGATCCACGTTTCTTTTTCCATTTGTTATGTCTTGATTGTTCACACCTGGTTCCCATTACGTCATTTTATTTCCCTATTTAACCCTCTGGTTCTCATTATGTTTTGTGCATGAATGTTTCCTGGTTTTGTGTTAGTCTTTTGTGTTAGGGTTTTGTTATCCCTGCGTGGATTTATTCGGCTGATTATTTTCCAGAGTAAAGTACATTATTTTACTCAGTTCTATGTCTTGCGCCTGACTCCGTCCTCATCTCTGCACAAATGACACCTGAAATAGAGTTGGAATAACACCAGTGATTTACATAAGACAGTCATTTCATATAAAATAATATGTTCCTATTACGTGAAACTATTACGTGAAACCAAAATTAAAATTATGAAGATTCAAATAAAAGGGCTGTGAAACAAAAAGAGTGGGTTTCATAAAGGCTTCCTGCCAAGATGCAATAAGCTTGATTGGAAAATAGAGGAAGGTACTGTACATAGGCCAAGTAGTACCTAATACTACATTTGTAGGACTGATTTTACACTTCTAGGAATGATTTTAAGATTTAGCATAAGGAAAAGTAACCAAATGTTTATTTTCTTTTCCAAGAGAGGATGGGGTGTCCCCTATCAAGAGTTTAACAATGATTCTTTATCTCTCCCTTTGAAATACTTCCTGAAGCCTGCTGTCTTGTGAGAGCAGTTAGTGAAATTCTACAAGTGTAAAGGTACCCAAATCCGGCTGTTAAGGGAGCTCCCAAATTAGTTTTTTGCCCCTACGTTTTATCCCCCCACCCACAACTGCATCCACACAACACACCAATCTACAAAAGGGAATATTTGTTAGCAGTGTTAATACCATGTCTGATTTATTGTGTGTGGTCTTTTTATTTGGATTTAGTTGGTTATTCATGGGTGAGAAAGGATGCACCTTAAAGGACACACAAATAAAATGTTGTAGTATCTAGTGACTGAATTTTGGTGCACATACAGTACTAGTCAAATGTTTGGACACACCTACTCATTCAAGGATTTTTCTTTATTTTTACTATTTTCTACATTGTAGAATAATAGTGAAGACATCAAAACTATGAAATAACACATATGGAATCATGTAGTAACCAAAAAAGTGTTACACATGTCACGTCCTGACCAGCAGAGGGCGTATTGCTTAGTCTTGGTCAGGATGTGGCAAGTGGTTTGTGTTTGTTAACCTGTTGGGTCTAGGGGGCAGCATTTGCACGTCTGGATAAAAAAAATGTACCCGATTTAATCTGGTTACTAATCCTACCCAGTAACTAGAATATGCATATACTTATTATATATGGATAGAAAACACTCTAAAGTTTCCAAAACTGTTTGAATGGTGTCTGTGAGTATAACAGAACTCATTTGGCAGGCAAAACCCTGAGACATTTTCTGACAGGAAGTGGATACCTGATGTGTTGTATTGACTTTAAACCTATCCCATTGAAAAACACAGGGGTTTAGGAATATTTTGGCACTTCCTATTGCTTCCACTAGATGTCACCAGCCTTTACAAAGTGTTTTGAGTCTTCTGGAGGGAGATCTGACCGAACAAGAGCCATGGAACGGTGATGTCCCATTAGACACCTGGCGCGCTAGTTCATGTTGGGTACCCTCGTTCCAATACGTTATAAAAGAGTGTTAAATGTTGTGTTGGTGATTGGGACTTCCAATTGAAGGCAGGTGTGTATAGTTGCCTTTGATTGGAAGTCCTATATAGGTGTGTGTGTTTTTCTTTGGGGTTGTGGGGAATTGATTTTGCACTGCGTTTTGTATAGCCTGCAAGACTGTCCATGTCGTGAGTACTGTCTAGTGTTGTTTTTCAAGTGGATGCCTTACATGTTTTGTCAGTAATAAACATGAGTGTCCACAATCCCGCTGCGCCTTGGTCCTTCTCTCTCCCATGCGACATATTCGCCGAAGAGTACGACATTTTCTGTGACAGAATTCCCCACCAAACCAGGACCAAGCAGCGGAAGAAGTCTGGCGAGGACTGGGGAACACGATGGGTAAGGGAGACCGAGAGGCACCCCCAAGATTTTTTTAGGGGGGGGCACAAGGGCTGTTTGACGGGGCAAGACTGGAGTGCCAGTCAACAGTCACCAGAGCTGCCCGCCAGTCAACAGTCGCCAGAGCTGCCCGCCAGTCAACAGTCACCAGAGCTGCCCGCCAGTCAACAGTCGCCAGAGCTGCCCGCCAGTCAACAGTCACCAGAGCTGCCCGCCAGTCAACAGTCGCCAGAGCTGCCCGCCAGTCAACAGTCGCCAGAGCTGCCCGCCAGTCAACAGTCGCCAGAGCTGCCCGCCAGTCAACAGTCGCCAGAGCTGCCCGCCAGTCAACAGTCACCAGAGCCGCCCGCCAGTCAGGAGACGCCAGAGCCGCCCGCTAGTCAGGAGCCGCCAGAGCCGCCCGCTAGTCAGAAGCTGCCAGAGTGGCCCGACTGCCCGGAACTGCCAGAGTGGCCCGACTGCCCGGAACTGCCAGAGTGGCCCGACTGCCCGGAACTGCCCAGAGTGGCCCGACTGCCCGGAACTGCCAGAGTGGCCCGACTGCCCGGAACTGCCAGAGTGGCCCGACTGCCCGGAACTGCCAGAGTGGCCCGACTGCCCGGAACTGCCAGAGTGGCCCGACTGCCCGGAACTGCCAGAGTGGCCCGACTGCCCGGAACTGCCAGAGTGGCCCGACTGCCCGGAACTGCCAGAGTGGCCCTACTGCCCGGATCAGCCAGAGTGCCCTGCCTGTCAGGAGCTGCCAGAGTGGCCCGTCAGTCAGGATCAGCCCGAGTGGCCCTCCTGTCCTCTGGCCCAGCCCGAGTGGCCCTCCGGTCCTCCGGCCCAGCTCCGAGGGGCCCTCCTGTCCTCCGGCCCAGCCCGAGGGGCCCTCCGTGTCCTCCGGCCCAGCCCGAGGGGCCCTCCGGTCCTCCGGCCCAGCCCGAGGGGCCCTCCGGTCCTCCGGCCCAGCCCCAGGGGCCCTCCTGTCCTCCGGATCAGCCCCAGGGGCCCTCCTGTCCTCCGGCCCAGCCCGAGTGGCCCTCCGGTCCTCCGGCCCAGCCCGAGTGGCCCTCCGGTCCTCCGGCCCAGCCCGAGTGGCCCTCCGGTCCTCCGGCCCAGCCCGAGTGGCACTCCGGTCCTCCGGCCCAGCCCGAGTGGCCCTCCTGTCCTCCGGCTCAGCCCCAGTGGTCCGTCTGCCAGGGTCAGCCCGAGTGGCACGTCTGCCCGGCGCAGCTAGCGGCGCCACTGAAGTGGGCGACGCCAAAGGTGGAACGAAGTCCACGTCCTGCACCTGAGCCACCTCCAGGATAGGTGGGTTGGGGAGGGAGGGTGTAGCACAGTGCCGTCGGTGACGGCAGCCACCCTCCCTTCCCTCCCTTATTGTTTAGGGGTCATTGTTTGTTGGTTTTGTTGGGGTATTGGGGATTTTCTTGTGTTTATCTTTTTTTTAGGTGCATCCCGGGGTCTGCACCTTGAGGGGGGGGTACTGTCACGTCCTGACCAGCAGAGGGCGTATTGCTTAGTCTTGGTCAGGATGTGGCAGGTGGTTTGTGTTTGTTAAATGTTGTGTTGGTGATTGGGACTTCCAATTGAAGGCAGGTGTGTATAGTTGCCTTTGATTGGAAGTCCTTTATAGGTGTGTGTGTTTTTCTTTGGGGTTGTGGGGAATTGATTTTGCACTGCGTTTTGTATAGCCTGCAAGACTGTCCATGTCGTGAGTACTGTCTAGTGTTGTTTTTCAAGTGGATGCCTTACATGTTTTGTCAGTAATAAACATGTGTCCACAATCCCGCTGCGCCTTGGTCCTTCTCTCTCCCATGCGACATATTCGCCGAAGAGTACGACATTTTCTGTGACAACACAAATCAAAATGCATTTGAGATTTTAGATTCTTCAAAGTAGGCACCCTTTACCATGATGACAGCTTTGCACACTCTTGGCATTTTCTCAACCAGCATAACCTGGAAAGCTTTTCAACAGTCTTGAAGGAGTTCCCACATATGCTGAGCACTTGTTGGCTGCTTTTCCTTCACTCTGCGTTCCAACTAATCCCAAACCATCTCAATTTGGTTGAGGTCGGGTGATTGTGGAGGCCAGGTCATCTGATGCAGCACCATCACTCTTCTTGGTCAAATAGCCCTCCCTGACAGCATCACCAGCAAAGCACCCCCCACATCATCACACCACCTCCTCTGCTTCATGGTGGGAACCATACATGCAGAGATCATCCGTTCACCTACTCATCAGACCAAAGGACAGATTTCCACCGGTCTAACGTCCATTGTTCGTGTTTCTTGGCCCAAGCAAGTCTCTTGTCTCTAGTGGTTTCTTTGCAGCAATTCAACCATGAAGGCATGATTCACGCAGTCTCATCTGAACAGTTGATGTTGAGATCTATCTGTTACTTAAACTCTGAAGAATTTATTTGGGATGCAATTTCTGAGGCTGGTAACTCGAATGAACTTATCCTCTGCAGCAGAGGTAACTCTGGGTCTTCCTGTCTTGTGACGGTCCTCATGAGAGCCAGTTTCATCATAGCGCTTGATGGTTTTTGCGACTGCACTTGAATAAAATGTCAAAGTTCTTGACATTTTCCGGATTGACTGACCTTCATGTCTTAAAGTAATGATGGACTGTCATTTCTCTTTGCTTATTTGAGATGTTCTTGCCGTAATGTAGACTTGGTCTTTTACCAAATAGGGCTCTCTCTTCACTACAGCACTGCTTGGCTCAAACGCATTAAGAAGGAAAGAAATTCCACAAAATAACTTAACAATGCACACCTGTTAACTGAAATGCGTTCCAGGAGACTACCTCATGAAGCTGGTTGAGAGAATGCCAAGAGTGTGCAAAACTCTCATCAAGACAGAGAGTGGCTACTTTGAAGAATCTCAAATATAAAATATATTTAGATTTTTTTAACACTTTGATTACTAGATGATTCCATATGTGTTCTTTCATAGTTTTGATGTCTTCACTATTATTCTACAATGTAGAAAATAGTACCTGGCACAGAGTATGTTTGTAACAATAAGTCTGAAGTACAGGGAAAGAAAAGGGAAAGAACAGACTAATTTAATGTTGTGGGCCTCTGTTCTGACTTTCTGGGGAAGCCTGATCACCCTCACTAAAAAGATTATAGACACTGGGTGAAATGTAAATATAATATGTAAATGCTGATAATTATGAAGAAGTGTCTTGCTGCTGTTGTTTTGTTTGTTTACTGTCTTTGCTTCAATACAAATCTCACCAGATTGGGTCTGCTGTTGTCACGGCTGTCGAAAGGATCGGACTAAAGTGCAGCGTGGTTGTAGTTCCACATTTTATTAAATCCGTGAAACTTTGCAAAACATAAATAACTGAATTTACAAAACAACAAACCGTGACGCAGAGAGAAACAAACACTACTCAAACGATAATAACCCACAAAACCCAGGAAGAAAAACCCATACTTAAATATGATCTCCAATCAGAGGTAACAAGGACCAGCTGCCTCCAATTGGAGATCAACCCCCCCAAAATAACATAGAAATAGAAAAACTGGAACTTAAACATAGAAAACATAGAAAAACACAAAACACCGCCTATCATGCCCTGACCTACTCTACCATAGAAAATCACATCTTACTATGGTCAGGATGTGACAGCTGTACGGTTGAGATTTCTCACCAAGGTGAGCCCTCTAAATCCCTGACCCTGTAACTCCACCGTGAGATCGCCAAATTTGATAGGGAAGTATAAGCCAACCTGCAAAATGGATTCAAAAGTGTTTTAGTATTCACTTTTGTATTAATAATGTTGGAAAATGTAATAATTAGTCATACAGTGAATAGTCGGTTGAAGAATAGTTGAATTCTTGAATCAGAAATGCCCTTAACTGTTGTTCTGGTCTTTCTTCTCTCGAGGTTATGGCGATTGTGACCCTGGATGGAATCGAGATGCATGGAAGGGATAATTTGACTGAAATCAGTGTGAGCCCCACCCCTTATAACCGGCTGAAGTAATGGCGGCAATGGCGTCCACTGCAGCCCTGTCCCTCAGCACTTCTACCTGAGACCGAGCCAGCAACCTGTGTACAGCATTCAAACATATATCAACTTCCTTTTCTATCAGGAGTGCGGCATGAGTCCTGAGACCGAGCACGTGGAGTGAGCATGGAGAGAGATCACTAAACTTCTCTCATGCTGCTGGGGCACTAATAAAAAAAAATGGGCGAGACAGAATTGACAGTAAAGGATGGTTGTGGCAGCTAAGGTGAGAGATTCGTCTGGTTGGGAAAATCTGACTATCCCCCAGATACTGGGACATCATCAAGGGCCACCCAGTTTGTCAGGCATGAGTTACATGTGTGCCATTGTGACTATAAACTGTAAAGCTATCAGAAGAATAGGGGGGGGGGGGGGGGTGCTCAACCTTGCCCTTAATTGATTTGGGATTGCCAAAATAGTTTATCTGGGGTATTGGGTTGATTGTGGGGGTCCTCACACTGGGAAATGTATAGTAATCTATACTTCAAAAAATGCATTGAGATACTGATACCACTCACGACAGTATAAGACAAGGACAATGGGGACCATACTGAGAAAAAAGAATGATAGAACTTTAACATGAATAAAGTTTATGTTAACGTTAGCAAGATAAATGTCTCCCGTCCTGTAAATATATGTTCTGCTATAGTGTCTGTTAGGGCCAAATCGAATGATAAACTCAACGTGTAGCACCCTTTCATAGGGTTCATTGATTTCGGCTGTGTGACAGTTAAATTAAGAACTGGGTCTACAGTATTTGGCTACATCCGTAGTTTTATTCAGTCATTCTCATCAATGGCTACGAGGTTGAATGTTTTGACGGAAGGGGGAAAGCAGGGACACGACCCAGTAGACTGGAGTGTCAAGTTAAAACAAGCGCTGTGCGAAGCCCCCGCTCTGGGAATACCAGATGTATATAAGGAGATTGAGATGTTGTGCATGGGGATAAGGGACTGTCATTCTAAATTTGGGTTGGATAATTTAGCAATCGTTTTAATTCCTCTTTGGCCAGGCAAGAAGGAGAGACAGAGTGCTGCCCTTGAACGATTAAGAAATCACAAAGGGAGGGGCGGGTGCATTACTCACAACAGCATATGAGAGGTGTGAGAGAAACCTCTATCTAGTCTATTTGATTATTCCTTGAATTCCTTTATGGATGAAAAATTATTTCCTCATGAATTTATTAAGGGTTGTAATTCTAATTCGGCGTGGGTAATTCATTATATTTGTTCAGATTTCTTTTATTATTCAGAGGTAATATTAAGTTATACTGCCAAGGGGGGTGTTATCATAGAATAGGGGGTGGTTTCTAAAATGGATTAAATCTTGGTAAGAATCTATTGAGTCTAAGTTAGGGAGGGTTTCCTCCAAGGTCGAGAGAGAAGGACCTGTTGTACACTCCAGCCTCTAACAAGCTACTTGTATTAGTGGTCTCATGTCAACAACACTGATGAAATGGTTAAGTTCATCACCTGGAAGGTTAGCCAAGTATGGTCTACCGGTTTATTGAAACTCTACACTCAAGCTGTTGTGATATGTTGAGTGTTATTTTTTTTTTTTTGCATGTTACTCAGAGTTTTATGCTCGACACTCTCAACGCCTCTACTCTCTCCTCCTTTTTTTGTGAACAGATAAACATTTGACATACCTCCCGGAGGTCTGGGACCTTTGTGGAAGGGAGAGGGCGAGAGCTAAGGGTGAAAGTGGACACTGCACTGTATAGAATGGATGTATTCAGCTAGTACGTCTTTGCTGAATAAACACTTGAAACATCACTCAGAGTTTCGGCCCTTTTGTATGACAAATATGTTAACTGTATATTGAGATATTGGTCTTATCAAAAGGAAAGGAAAACACAAAATGCTTTGCTGCAGTGGAGGATGGTGGGAGGAGTTAAAGGAAGCTGTGATGGCTGGATTGGAATTAATGGAACGGTATCAAACACATTAAACATATGAAACCACATGTTTGATTCCATTACATTTATTCCATTCCAGCCATTACAATGAGCCTGTCCTCCTATAGCTCCTACCACCAGCCTCCACTGCTTTGCTGAGTAGCAGATGGATAACACGTCTTCTCACATGCCATGGCAGTATCCTTTTTAAAAACAGTGATTGAAGGTTTTTTATTGTTTTCTCATAGAATATCCAAAGAACTGAATTATTCAAAAGTGTTTCAAGTACAATATTGACAGAAACTGGAAGATAGAACCACTGCTCTGCTTGTGTGAGGGTGTTTACCAAGTGACACACGTTCTGTAACAGTGTAATAGATTGTGAGAATCACATGATCAAAAGCAGCTTATCATTGTGATAGACTCTGACAAAGAACGCACAAAAGAATGTCCCCAAAATGCTATTATGGCCTATGGAGATACAGTTATGGCTCTCCTGTTTTCATAAAACCATGTTAAATTGAATGTCTTTCAGTTGTGAGGTATGTCAAAGACAACTTAGCCTTTTGAGCTCAGACTCAGCAATGTAGTTTTGAATCCTCTGGTTTGCATCCGAAGTGGACGGAAATACTCAATTCATGCACACAGCGGAAATTGCCTCTCAGAAAACAAGTCAAAATGACAGTTTTCGTCAGGAAAGAACATTGTGCTTTTAAAAATGAGTCAACGTGTAATTTCAGAGTACCCGTTCCATCAAATTGCATCGGGGGATTTCACAGAAAGAAAAACATGACTCATTATCTGTGTTTCCTTAATGTTCTTTCTTCTTATCTTTCAAGGGGAAACAGCATGGCAACCTGCTCAGACCAGACCACTTGTGAAATCTTCTGAGAATCCTCTAAGCAAATTAACAACCGGCCTCTCCCCTCCGCCTCCATCCGACATGGAAATGGACCTTGGTTCTACTCCCTAATGGACAGACTGAAATAAACCATGGAATTTAAGAGAAACCTCTGGACTGGTCTTATCTACACCTAGTACTGTCTTACAATTGAGACGTCGTTGTGGCCTCTGGGTACACTGTGTGCCTAAGGTACAGTGGAGGACTTAGAGAAGCATACGTTCTCTACCATGAGAATTCCTGCTACCACAGCCTGCCTCTGCCCTTTGCTGATCTGCCTGTGCTTTATTCAGAAGAGCTATGGGACGTCCCAGCTCAGTCCCAACGTCAGAGCACCCAATAACCAAACCAAACACCCAGACGGAGAGAGAGACGTGCACCACCGGCCCAAGAGGGGCTGGATATGGAACCAGTTCTTCGTTTTAGAGGAACATATTGGACCGGAAGCACAGCATGTTGGAAAGGTATGCTATTCATGTTCACCTTTAATGCCGTTCTTTTGATGTGAGGTATTTGCATGCTGAGAAGAAAACAGTAAGCCTACATATTGCAGTCTGTAGGTGTTTTTGCATGATACAAAGTTGATGATTTTCACTGCACCTAGGGGTGCACAGTAATAGTCATTTGAGAGCAATTTTGTACCAGGTTATTTGAGCCGTACGTTCACGAAAGTTTTGAGCACTTTTCTTTCTTTTGGAAAAGATTTTGAGCTTACTTTCAGCAAAAATAACATATATTTTATATTTTATATTTTTTTTCTACTTTATATGATAAATAACCCAAATTGGTAAACAAATTATACAACGATACAACCTGAAGAAGGTATCTAAATAAATAATTTTCTGTATGAATTTGAATGAAGAATACATTTTTGAGGGATACATTTGATCAATTGTTTGTATGGTCATGGTCAGGATAATACATTCTTATTGAATATGTAAACATGGCAATATTATGAGCTGAAAGCAGTTGTCATGACGTTGCCCTCTTTGGACACTGCGAGCACCATCCCCCGACCTCTATACTTCTGACACCAGGCTCTGTAAGAGTGGTCGTAAATTCCTACGAGGAGACCCTCCTCATGGCCCAAGTATAGAGAGAACAAAGGAGTTCTTCCACCTCACAGAACTGGAGAACCGAATGACATTTATGTTCTGGAGAAGGTATAAAAGATCGGTGAAGAATCCAGCAACGAACTGGTCATTTTGGTACAATTTTGTGAAACTCATGAGAGACAATACGCCCACATTACCATAATCATGTTTATAGAAGAGTCTCAGGTATGAGACTTACATCTAAATGGTTGTATAAAATGAATGAATAAGGATGGAACTGTTTGTGAAATTGTGTAATGTGATTTTGGACTGTTTAATGAAGGAAACTCCAATTCCCTTTGGAGTCTTAACTAAGCCCTTGGCACACCCCCAGAGACACAGACAGGACTTGGCGTCATGAGACAGCCTTTTTCTATGTCCCGAATAAAACCCCCACCTTGGTTTTCTATCACCAGAGCTTACCTCAATTACGAGATGCCTAAACGTTGGAGACCAGCTTACCTCGATAACGAGAGGGCCAAGGTTTGACCATGCATTCCTCTTTCTGAACTTTAACCATACCACGTGGTTAAACTCTTAGAATATCGATACCGACAGAATAAGAACAAGTCTTTGATATGAATTACTAGTCTGCAGCTAGGAATTCGGTGTCATTGAACGCGAAGATCGACAACCGCCAAAAACATCTATTCTATAACGACATGAATGAATGTTACTCTGAACTCTCCATTCTAACCACGACAGAGAGAGAGAGAGAGCGGACAGACTCTCCAACAGAAACTAACTTTTCAACAGAGATCCCGACGACACACTGAGCGTAAATATATATATTGATTGCAATTGTTCCCGAATGAGTGAGCGTTCATGTGCAAAAGATTAGCATTTCAATTGTTATAATTATCAACTCTGTAGTGCCTTCTCAGTTGATCCCCCCTTTTGTCAAACAAGCCGCCATACCGGTTTAGCCCACTAGGGCACATTCTCCTATCATTTCCTTGTAAACATATCTACTGTTTGTTATGCATTTCTGTGAATTACTTACCGTAATTTCCGGACGATTAAGCGCACCTGAATATAAGCCGCACCCACTGAATTTAAAAAATATATATTATTTTGAACATAAATAAGCCGCACATGTCTATAAGCCGCAGGTGCCTACCGGTACATTGAAACAAATGAACTTTACACAGGCTTTAACCTCTTGGGGCTAGGTGGGACGCTAGCGTGCCACCCGTGGTGCACTCCATCAACAGCAGGTGCATTTCAAGAGCGGCAAATTTGAATCCAAATAAATGTCAAAATTCAAATTTTTCAAAAATACAACTATGTTACACCATTTGAAAGATAAACATCTCCTTAATCTAACCACGTTTTACGATTTCAAAAAGGTTTTACGGCGAAAGCATAAATTTAGAGTATGTTAGGACAGTACATTTACAAGAGTTGTGTGTAATGTTTTGTCAAGTCAAAGACAGGGTCACCAAAACCATAAAACCAGCTAAAATGATGCACTAACCTTTTACAATCTCCATCAGATGACACTCCTAGGACATTATGTTAGACAATGCATGCATTTTTAGTTCTATCAAGTTCATATTTATATCCAAAAACAGCGTTTTACTATGGCATTGATGTTGAGGAAATCGTTTCCCTCCAATAACCGGCAGTCAAGTCAGCGTCAGAAATTAAATAATTAAAATTAGAAAACATTGGTAAAATATTATATTGTCATTTAAAGAATTATAGATTTACATCTCTTGAACGCAATCAACTTGCCAGATTTAAAAATAACCTTACTGGGAAATCACACTTTGCAATAATCTGAGCACTGCGCCCAGAAAAATACGCGTTGCGATACAGACTAGACGTCATGTTGGGGAGATCTAAAATCGAAAATACTATGTAAATAATCCATTACCTTTGATTCTCTTCATCAGATGTCACTTCCAGGTATCACAGGTCCATAACGAATGTAGTTTTGTTCAAAAAAGCTCATCATTTATGTCCAAAAATCTCCGTCTCGTTAGCACATGATGTAAGCCAGCCGGACTTCTCGTCATGAACGAGGGGAAAAAATATATTTCCGTTCGTTCAAACATGTCAAACGTTGTATAGCATAAATCATTAGGGCCTTTTTTAACCAGAACATGAATAATATTCAAGGTGGACGAATGCATACTCTTTTATAACGTATTGGAACGAGGGTACCCAACATGAACTAGCGCGCCAGGTGTCTAATGGGACATCACCGTTCCATGGCTCTTGTTCGGTCAGATCTCCCTCCAGAAGACTCAAAACACTTTGTAAAGGCTGGTGACATCTAGTGGAAGCAATAGGAAGTGCCAAAATATTCCTAAACCCCTGTGTTTTTCAATGGGATAGGTTTAAAGTCAATACAACACATCAGGTATCCACTTCCTGTCAGAAAATGTCTCAGGGTTTTGCCTGCCAAATGAGTTCTGTTATACTCACAGACACCATTCAAACAGTTTTGGAAACTTTAGAGTGTTTTCTATCCATATATAATAAGTATATGCATATTCTAGTTACTGGGTAGGATTAGTAACCAGATTAAATCGGGTACATTTTTTTTATCCAGACGTGCAAATGCTGCCCCCTAGACCCAACAGGTTAACAAAACACGGCTTGTAACAAAAATAAATAGGCTTTATCGAAACACGGCTTGTAACAAAAATAAATAGGCTTTAACGAAACACGGCTTGTAACAAAAAATTTAAAATTAGCAGTAAGCTTTAGTTGTCTTTTTGCACTGAGTCAATTCCTCACGCTGCTGTTTCTAACGTCTTATCATCGACTCATTAAGACCAAGCTCCCGTGCAGCAGCTCTATTTCCTTTTCCAACAGATCAATCGCCTTCAACTTGAAAGCTGCATCATATGCCTTTCTCCGTGTCTTTGTCATGATGAGGGTGTCAAAATGACTACCGTAATCAAAATGATGGGAAGTTTGAGAGCGCTCGATTTAATCTAAACAGTAAACAAAAAAGTTGTTTGACCTTAACCCGTTCGGCAATTTCATTGGTCTAATGAAAGCTTCATGCCGCCAAAAAACTGAGCACGTCACAGAATGTGTTTTTTTTGGAAGAAAAAAAATGTAAAGCTGGAAAAACCCATATATTAGCCGCGTCATTGTTTAAGCCGCGAGGTTCATAGCCTGGGAAAAAAGTTGTGGCTTATAGTCCGGAATTTACGGTAGTTAGTAAACAAATGATTTTAAGACAATTGATGTATGGATGACTCATAGTGAAGACTGGGTTCGTGCAGATAACCAACAATTTACAACGTTTGGAATGAGACTGGCGTGAGGTAAATAATAATTCATTCATTCAAAGACTAATTGATCAGATATTAAAATATCTGAAAGTTATATTAGGAAAATTATAACTTTGTAATCTGAATATTTTCCTTGGTGCCCCGACTTCCTAGTTAATTACAGTTACATGATTAATCAGGTTAATCGCGTAATAATAATTACAGAAAGTTATTTGATAAATATGTCTTCAGTTTTAATGATGCCAAAGACACGACATTTATGACGCCCCCATGCGAGGAATCTAAGATAGAATTGGACTTTGCTGTGAAATTCTATATATCAATTTTGCAAACAGAATTGTACAAACAGACCGCTTTCTATACAAATTGATTGTGTGTGTATTCCCATTGGAACAAGCTATTTTGAGAGTGCCTCCGGTCGTGTGTCGATAGCAATGAGGGATAAATTCCAGATTTAGTCCATTAGGCCAAACGGTAGTATTTCTGTCGGTCAATATTAACTTCTAGAGCAAGGGCATAGAGCCAGTAAGGTTAGAAATTAGGAGATATCTGTTCGGTGACCGAGCCGAAGTATTCTATCCGCCTACCGCACTAAGACAGTGTGGGCAGACCACAGGCGTATCTGTATTTATGTACCGTGTTGCTCTGGTCAACATAACGCTAGCAATGTATGCTGAATGGGTTAATGTGAGACGTCACTATTAAACCCACCCTTTCCATGGTGAGAGGACCTATTTTGTGCTTGGAAGTGAGATTTCTGAACAAAGTAGGATTAGCTTGCACGTGATGCTAAGCTAACAAAAGGGGGAACATTTTCCTCTTCCTGTGCCCCGTTTAAATTCCTCCGCCTGGCGCAACGGAAGTCCCGCCCTTTGTATTTCCGTTTGATTTCAGCATTCTGTGTCACTGGTGGTGAAGAATCGCCAGTACATCTCTTGGGAAAAGTAGGGGAAATCCAAACGTGGATCACGGTAAGATATCCAGCCAATCGCAATTGACTAGATATCGACGTCTCATTCAATTTAACTAACAAGTGAAATTGCCAGATTTACTTTTTATGTGGCTCTTTTAGATAATATCCAAATTGATTGGGCTTCTACAATGAGACAAGATGAACTTTTTCCACATTTAACTTAGATGAAGCAAAGCTCTCAGGTTAATTGAAAGTTTAATTCCCAGATAGCCTATACACGTTTGATTTATCATAAATAGATTAATCAGTAAAATCTGCTTTAGCAAAGCACATTCAGTAAAACCCAGTACTGACGGGAGTGAATCCCATATGGCTGTGGCATAAGGGGAAAGTGTACCATCGTGGTGAATGTACCTAACATTACTTTTATGATAATCCAGCAATCTCAATTGTTTGGGTATCATCGTCTCATTCAATTTATTTATTTAAATTGTCGAACATACCTTTCTAGGTTCTTCCAATTAAATGAGACATCTTAAACTTTGCAATAGTAACCTAGATGAACCAACTTCCAAGGTTAATTTAAAGTTTAATTCCCAGATAGCCTATCCAGGTATGATTAATCATTATCATTGATTAATTCAATTTGCTTTTGCAAATTCATTCACGTCCAACTCCCACAGTACTGTACCGTACTGATGGTTCATTAACGTCTATAAATAGATTAAAATCGTCTTTGCAGCTCCCAACATATTCCAAATCCAAACTTCGGAAAATTAGGAAAAACATTTTTCCTTTCAAATGTTCTAATAATGTGCAAGCTATCAGAGGGGGTAGTCCCTACTCGCCCGCTAATTAGTGAACCTCCACCAGTAAATGGATTAATCTCTGACCTCAGCAGCGATACCAACCCTAATTATGCCATTAGTGGAAAAGCAGACAACAACGCTTTCCAAAATCAACCATCAGGTGCAGGCCTCGTAAAGGTTCTCTCCAGTCTAGCCCTGATGTCTTGCCATCCGAGATTGGCATCCGTCCAATACCGCAGTGCACAGCTGAAGCACGAGCAGGTAATGGTAGACATAAAGGGACAGGTGGAGAGAACCGGGAAACTAATGACAAATGCGAGGGAAAAATTCTGCTAGCTATGGAATTGCGCATGAAAACTGAACAATTAAATGTAATTGCAAAAACGTATGACGATGAACAAGCACAAGCTCTTCAACAAAATCGTCTTCTACAGGAACAAAATCATATGCTACAGGAACAACTCGATTTAGCCAAAACTAAATACGATGATGTCCATGCCAAACTAGATAAATCTGAAGTGTTATCTACAAACAGGAGCGCTCATCTTGATAACATGCATGCTGTTTTGTTGAATGTTACTCAAAATAACACGGTTCTCCTCAAAGCGCTGCAGACCAAAGACGATCAGTTAATGAACACAATGACAAAGTTGGAGGACAAATCAGCAGAACTTATTGAAGTCGCTGACCAAATGAATGATGAGAGAACTCAGGTGATGAGGATGGAAATATTGATTTCTAAGCAAGCGGAGGAAATCTCATCACTGAATCTCTTGCTCCGTACTCAAGACCTCTATCTGCAAACCATGACAGATAAGTTTGAGACCGAAAGGAGCAAGTGCGACACTCACGTGTCCAAAATCAGTACTCTAAGCGCTCGAGTGGACTCTGCAATGCAGCAGAATACCACCCTTAGGTACTATCTGGAGGAAATCCAGAATGGTCACGCTCTACAGCGCGACTACCCATCCAAGCAACCGGAACCCTGTACTCACAGGAGTAAAGACGATAGGTTTCAGACCATGCCTCCCTCAGGTGTCCCTCAGTCTTCTCCTCTTGGCCATTAGGCACTGAGTAATATGGCGCCTCTTGGCCAACAACAACAAGGCTTGGCTTCTCCTCTTGGCCTTTCAGCCCCAATCGCTCCACAGGGTGAAGCCAACCTTCTCCGCCCGCTTGGCGCAGAATACCTTGACAAACTCGTCAAGAATTTCCCCACCTTTGACCCCGTTCCAGGTCAGCCAAACGATGCTGAGACGTTCCTAGCTGACATAGAGGATGCGTTGGATGGCTACCCGAACGCTACGGGTTCTGACAGGGTTTACCTGTTGACGCGAACTTCAAATAGACACGTGAAAAAGGTTAATTCGTCTACAACAACAACACGTGCTAAATGACTACGCTAAACTTGCCACAGCTTTGAAATTAGAATTCAGTGGTTCTGCGACTCGCAAACACGATAGCTCACTGGCTAACACCGTCAAACAGGCTCGGAACGAACACCCACAAGGTTACTAGCATAGGCTTCGTTCAGCTTACTTTGGCCTACTCACTGAAACAGGAATGGAAGAGCTGTTACCATTCAAACAAATGTTTCTGTCGAACATGTATCCCACCTTCATTACCTACTTGAGCCCTGCCGCCCACGTTGGCTTGCCTATCTTAGAACTCAGAGAGCTTGCAAGCACAGCTTTTGAGGCATCAAAAGTTCACAACGCTAAGCGCCCTGATCACTCGGTTTTGAAGTTTGACCAGGAGCACTCACTCCAGTTAGAGGGTGCATTATCAGGTATTGGAGCGTTGAGAGATGACGCACAACAACAGTTTCTACGACTAAACCATGATTCCAATAACCTCCGTGATCGAAATAACTGTAAAGTACGTCGCCATCAACATGACTACTGCTACAATCGACCTGTTCGCTACGTTCCTGCACCCAACCCACAAAAAGTGTCAGAGCACAAGGGTAACAAAGGGTTGAAGGACGATCAAAATGTAGACCAATGTTCTCCAGAAGTTCCACTACGGGAAGAACTAAAGCGAGAACAATTTGAGAAAAGGGTAAAAGATAAGTCACAAGGACTAGACGGGGAATTACCGGACACCAGGTCCGCAGGAATTAACACCCATAGCAAGGACGTTAAAGTTCAAATTTCTCCCGCTCTTATTCAAGACCCTATCCAGGGCCCGCTTGATCAAGAAACAAGCCCCCGGGCTTTGTCTATAGACTCTGATACAAAGGTTGTGAAGAAAAAGGCCAAACGCTTCGTTAAAGCCAAGCCCACTCAAAATCGGAAAAGTCAATCTGCCTCCCCCTTCAACAGAAATGGCATATCACATCATTGCGAATGACCACTCCACTTTGTGGGGAATATGTCCACTAACCATGAATCTAAACGGCCATACCTGGAAACAGTCCTGGTGGACTGCTTAACTTGTCATGCGCTAATTGATTCGGGTGCGACAATATCACTCATCTCTCAAACATTGTTCGATGATCTCAAAAGGGCTTTGAAGCCAACTAAACGTTGGTTAAAAATGGAACGATGCGACACTACACTTCGAGGGGTCACTCAGACTACCTCGCCTCTCACATTGAGAGTCATGCTGAAACTACACTTCAAGGATGTATCGCTCGTTCACCCTGTGTATGTTACCAGCCTTGAAACTGTACCCCTGCTACTTGGAGCAGACTTGATTGATCGATTACTCCCATTGATGGATTGGAAAACCAACCAGGTATGGTCACAGGCCACAGTGCCTTCTCCACTGACCACACTGTCCTCCCCTAACGCTAGCTGCAACGCAGTCATTCACGAGGGGTATCTGTCGAAAGCACCCCTTGGGAAAAAGACGTTTAGAAACCTCTTGTTGCAAAATCCGATCCAAGGAGATATTACGATATCTCGACACATTCCATCAGCCAACCTGATTGACCACTCTTTTCATGATTTCGAGCAAGCTGTCTCTGTGAATAAGCAACCTCCCTCCTCCTTGCAGTCGTGCAATATGGTAGTTGAGATGAACTTCTCTTGCCTTTCGGACACTTCCGCAAGCACTGCGGCCATCTCAGCAAGAAAAACATCAATGCGCAGAATATACTCTGCTTCCGATGATACACCTTCCGTTTTGTTGGGGACTGTCACCCCTTACAATGACACTAATGGCGTCAGTCCAGCAACTGACCCGATGACTCCCACTGGTGAAACACTTTGCGATATCACAGACCGATTTCCTCATCTCAGTTCGCAGGTACTGAAGAGGGTGCCACATGCGGACGCGGTGACTGACATGCCTCGACAGCCACTGAGCGTTTTGAAGCACAAACACCAGGAGATTTGGTTGAAAGGTTACAGCCATTCTCATAACAACGTGGCCGCTGACAACTCGTACATAGGGTCCGACCTTTTCGTTTGCGCCTCGGACACCAACACCACCCGCTGGTGGGGTGTCCTAAGACACAAAGGGGGGGAATAGTAGCCCAGACCCCTGATGAGCCTCATCGAGGCCGGTGGGGGGGTCGAGACTATGGACAACACCGTATGAGGCCGCCAGAGCATAAATCAAATCTAGTTGTAAAACTCCCCTATGAGAACAGTGAGGAGCAGACAGGCCCCTAGATGGGGATTATCTTAGAACACATCTAAGATAGTACTGAGGTGTACCACACTGGTCGAAAAGGAAGTCCAGTGGACTTGTCCACCTCCAAAACAAATGGCAACAATAATCATTCCTTGCCATGTGTAGGTTCAACTACAATACAACTAGTAAAATGCTCCAATCATGTGTTCTGGTAGTATAATATTTCAGAATAAATCGGTAGGATAACTGGTCCCCTTGAGTACCAGTACCAATACCAGCAACAGTCAGCCCAGCTATAATCAATAAGAATGTTAGAGACCTAACCAATCAAATTACCCTTGACAACAGCGACATAGGAGTCACTCAGAGTGCAACACGTGGAAGGGAATCTCCAGCGCACTCTTCCAATGGTTAACACACATGTCACTAATAAATAGAATCCTCCATTCAGGAGGAAAATTATTAGAAGTCATGAACCATGATCACACCACGTACAACTGGTCCAATACTTAAAGAGTTTTTCCGTCGTGAGGTTAGCTCCTCCGTGGATAACATAGCTATGAAATAGACTTCATACCTATCGCCACTACAATAGTGGAAGACATAGTGACTTGTCGAAAAACTACTACAGACTCCCTTGACACCAATTCTGACTGACCTCCAGGCATTGACCTGAAAATTACCTCACTACGTCAGACTAATTCTGAACAAGTTGTAATCTGCCAGGATACTTGGTTTTCTTCTCTTGACATGTGCGCTTGTGTAAGCATAAACGCACATGCACAACGGAACATCCAATTAGGATTTATGCTAGGATCACTTAAGGGTCCAAGCAAAATACCAGCCTTAGTAAAGTTGAACATTTACTTCTAGGCCTTTGACTCTACAGCACTCACCAGTTTACTTTCCAGAAGTCCATAGGTCATCCCTGTAGACTGCCCAAAACTAGTGCATTACAGCTGTAGACTTATCATAGAGTTATCAATTTAGGATAGTGCCTAAGCAACACACCAAGTAGGAAAACCCTAGATATGGCATTAGAGACAATGCCATGATAATCATTTTGCCAGAATATTGGACGTATAAAAGAATACAGTCCAATTAGATGATTTTTATGTGAGAACTATATTTTGTATATCTTTTGTTTATGCTTTCATTCCTTTTCGGTTCAGTTCCTTTGACACTTAGGAAGTGATTGAGCCGTAAACAAAGTCCCCATACAACCATCACTTAGTGCCACAACGCCACTCATTGGGGAATGAATGTAATTATATATATTTCATGAGTGTGTGTGCGTTGTTAACATCTGCCTAAGTTACTGCCCAGATCTTCCAGTCTGGACGATGACCAGACGACGGGTCCGGAACGGTGATCCCAAATCCGGACACCCATGGCCAATCCTTGTGGCGGCATGCCCCGCTGTCAGAGAGCCTGCCAAGGTAAACCACCAGAGGGGGAGACCGCAACGGCGATCACCAACCAGGACATCCCCTGGCCCTTCCTGGGGTACTTTGCAGCTTCCATGAAGCCTACCAAGTTCAACCACCAGAGGGGATCGCAACGGCGATCACCGACCGGACATCAACTGCCCATCCTTGTGGTGGACTGCTCCACTTTCAGAAGCCTACCAAGTTCGACCACTAGAGGGGACTGCAACGATGATCTACAAACAGGACATCAAGTGGTCATGATTTTATGTTGATTTGTAACTTTCAGGATAAACAAGATCCAAACCACCAGGGGGGGTATGTCATGACGTTGCCCTCTTTGGACACTGCGAGCACCATCCCCCTGCCTCTATACTTCTGACACCAGGCTCTGTAAGAGAGGTCGTGAATTCCTACGAGGAGACCCTCTCCTCATGGCCCCAGTATAGAGAGAACAAAGGAGTTCTTCAGCCTCACAGAACTGGAGAACCGAACGATATTTATGTTCTGGAGAAGGTATAAAAGATTGGTGAAGAATCCAGCAACGAACTGGTCCGTTTGGTACAATTTTGTGAAACTCATGAGAGACAATATGGCCACATTACCATAATCATGTTTATAGAAGAGTCTCAGGTATGAGACTTACATCTAAATGGTTGTATAAAATGAATGAATAAGGATGGAACTGTTTGTGAAATTGTGTAATGTGATTTTGGACTGTTTAATGAAGGAAACTCCAATTCCCTTTGGAGTCTTAACTAAGTCCTTGGCACGCCCCCAGGGACACAGACAGGACCTGGCGTCATGAGACAGCCTTTTTCTATGTCCCCGAATAAAACCCCCACCTTGGTTTTCTATCACCAGACTGAGCTGACCTCAATTACAAAATGGCTAACAGTTGGAGACCAGCTTACCTTGATAACGAGAGGGCCAAGGTTTGACCATGCATTCCTCTTTCTGAACTTTAACCATACCACGTGGTTAAACTCTTAGACTATCGATACCGACACAATAAGAACAAGTCTTTGATATGAATTACTAGTCTGCAGCTAGGAATTCGGTATCATTGAACACGAAGACCGACAACCGACGAAAACATCTATTCTATAACGACATGAATGAATGTTACTCTGAACTCTCCATTCTAACCACGACAGAGAGAGAGAGAGAGAGGTAGGACAGAGTCTCCAACAGAAACAAACCTTTCAACAGAGATCCCGATGACACACTGAGCGTAAATATATATATTGATTGCAATTGTTCCCGAATGAGTGAGAGTTCATGTGCAAAAGATTAGCATTTCAATTGTTATAATTATCAACTCTGTAGTGCCTTCTCAGTTGACCCCCCCCCCCTTTTGTCTAACAAGCCGCCATACCGGTTTAGCCCACTAGGGCACATTCTCCTATCATTTCCTTGTAAACATATCTACTGTTTGTTATGCATTTCTGTGAATTACTTAGTTAGTAAATAAAGGATTGTAAGACAATTGATGTATGGATGACTCATAGTGAAGACTGGGTTCGTGCAGATAACCAACAATTTACGACGTTTGGAATGAGAGTGGCGTGAGGTAAATAATAATTCACTAATTCGAAGACTAATTGATCAGATATTAAAATATCTGAAAGTTATATTAGGAAAATTATAACTTTGTAATCTGAATATTTTCCTTGGTGCCCTGACTTCCTAGTTAATTACAGTTACATGACTAATCAGGTTAATCGCGTAATAATAATAACAGAAAGTTATTTGATAAATATGTCTTCAGTTTTAATGATGCCAAAGACACGACACAGTGTTACCTAACTGCTTTATGATACAGCTTACCACAGGAACCACATCTTTTGATATTGTGTAGCAGAGGCTTCTTGAAATGCACAAGTTGTAGTGGGTGAACTAATCCACTGTGAAACTGACATTGTATGACATTGACACTACAGTATGTACCAAAGGTGAGGGTTAAAATGGGGCTTGTGAGAGATGTGGGAAGGGAAGGCTGGTAAGAGATGGCTCATACACACATCCCCTGAGGGGGGGAGGGGTATTGAGTGCGTGATTCACTCTCCTCAAAGATGCTGTGATAGTTGAATTGTGTGTTCTTCTTCCACTAAGATGGCACATCTCTTGGTATTGATTCGACCATGAGGAAAACAGCAGGTAATAAAGTATCAAGTGGACATTTTCAACAGCACATAAGCCTACATTTATGAGCTTGATTCTTGTTGGCACACTGAGTATTCAAAACATTAAGGACACCTGCCCTTTCCATGACATAGACTGACCAGGTGAATCCAGGTGGAAGCTATTATCCCTTGTTGAGGCCACTTGTTAAATCCACTTCAATCAGTGTAGATGAAGGGGAAGAGACAGGTTACCAAAGGATGTTTAAGCCTTGAGACAATTGACTCATGGATTTTTTATGTGTGCCATTCAGAGGGTAAATATGCAAGACAAAAGATTGAAGTGTCTTTTTTTATTTCACCTTTATTTCACCAGGTAGGCCAGTTGAGAACAAGTACTCATTAACAACTGCGACCTGGCCAAGGTAAAGCAAAGCAGTATGACAACAACAACACAGAGTTACACATGGAATAAACAAACATACAGTCAATAACACAATAGAACAAATCTATATACAGTGTGTGCAAATGAGGAAAGATTAGGGAGGTAAGGCAATAAATAGGCTGTAGTGGCGAAGTAATTACAATTCAGCAATTAAACACTGTAGTGATAGATGTGTGGAAGATGAATGTGCAAGTAGAGATACTGGGGTGCGAAGGACCAAAAAAACAAAAACAATATGGGGATGAGGTAGTTGGATGGGCTATTTATAGATGGCTATGTACAGGTGCAATGATCTGTGAGCTGCTCTGACAGCTGATGCTTAAATTTAGTGAGGGAGATATGAGTCTCCAGCATCAGTGATTTTTGCAATTCGTACCAGTCATTGGCAGCAGAGAACTAGAAGGAAAGACAGCCAAAGAAGGAATTGGCTTTGGGGGTGGCCAGTGAAATATACCTGCTGTTGCGCGTGCTACGGGTGGATGCTGCTATGCTGACCAGTGAGCTGAGATAAGGCGGGGCTTTACCTAGCAAACACTTATAGATGACCTGGAGCCAGTGGGTTTGGCGATGAATATGAAGCGAGGGCCTGCCAACGAGAGCATACAGGTCGCAGTGGTGGGTAGTATATGGGGCTTTGGTGACAAAACGGATGGCACTGTGATAGACTACATCCAATTTCCTGAGTAGAGTGTTGGAGGCTATTTTGTAAATGACATCACCGAAGTCAAGGATCGGTAGGATAGTCAGTTTTACAATGGTATGTTTGGCAGCATGAGTGAAGGATGCTTTGTTGCGAAATAGGAAGCCGATTCTAGATTTAATTTTGGATTGGAGATGCTTAATGTGAGTCTGGAAGGAGAGTTTACAGTCTAACCAGACACCTAGGAATTTGTAGTTGTCCACATATTCTAACTCAGAACCGTCCAGAGTAGTGATGCTGGACGGGCGGGCAGGTGCGGGCAGCGATCGGTTGAAGAGCGTGCATTTAGTTTTACTTGAATTTAAGAGCAGTTGGAGGCCACGGAAGGAGAGTTGTATGGCAATGAAGCTCGTCTGGAGGTTAGTTAACACAGTGTCCAACGAAGGGCAAAAAGTATACAGAATGGTGTCGTCTGCGTAAAGGTGGGTCAGAGAATCACCAGCAGCAAGAGCGACATCATTGATGTATACAGAGAAAAGAGTCGGCCCAAGAATTTAACCCTCTGGCACCCCCATAGAGACTGCCAGAGGTCCGGACAACAAGCCCTTCGTTTTGACACACTGAACTATGTCTGAGAAGTAGTTGGTGAACCAAGCAAGGCAATCGTTTGAGAAACCAAGGCTGTTGAGTCTGCCAATAAGAATGTGGTAATTGACAGATTCGAAAGCCTTGGCCAGGTCGATGAATAAGGCTGCACAGTATTGTCTTTTATCGATGGCTGTTAGGACCTTGAGCATGGCTGAGGTGCACCCATGACCAGCTCAGAAACCAGATTGCATAGTGGAGAAGGTACGGTGGGATTCGATTTAGTCGGTGATCTGTTTGTTAACTTGGCTTTTGAAGATTTTAGAAAGGCAGGGCAGGATGGATATACGTCTATAACTGTTTGGGTCTAAGGTGTCTCCCTCTTTGAAGAGGGGGATGACCGCGGCAGCGTTCCAATCTTTGGGATCTCAGCCAATACGAAAGAGAGGTTGAACAGGCTAGTAATAGGGGTTGCAACAATTGTGGCGGATCATTTTAGAAAGAGAGGTTCCAGATTGTCTAGCCCAGCTGATTTGTAGGGGTCCAGATTTTAGGAGAAATGGGGGAGGCATGGGCAAGTTGCTGTGGGGGGTGCAGGGCTGTTGACCGGGGTAGGGTTAGCCAGGTGGAAAGCATGGCCAGCTGTAGAAAAATGCTTATTGAAATTCTCTATTATCGTGGATTTATCGGTGGTGACAGTGTTTCCTAGCCTCAGTGCAGTGAGCAGCTGGGAGGAGGTGCTCTTATTCTCCATGGACTTTACAGTGTCACAGAACCTTTTGGAGTTTGTGCTACACGATGCAAATTTCTGTTTGAAAAGCTAGCCTTAGCTTTCCTAACTGCCTGTGTATATTGGTTCCTAACTTCCCTGAAAAATTGCATATCGCGGGGGCTATTCGATGCTAATGCAGTACGCCACAGGATGTTTTTGTGCTGGTCAAGGGCAGTCAGGTCTGGAGTGGACCAAGGGTTATATCTGTTCATGGTTCTACATTTTTTGAATGGAGCATGCTTATTTAAAATGGTGAGGAAAGCACTTTTAAAAGAATAACCAGGCATCCTCTACTGACGGAATGAGGTCAATATCCTTCCAGGATACCCGACGGGCCAGGTCGATTAGAAAGGCCTGCTCGCTGAAGTGTTTTAGGGCGCGTTTGACAGTGATGAGGGGTAGTCGTTTGACCGCAGACCCATTATGGACGCAGGCAATGAGGCAGTGATCTCTGAGATCCTCGTTGAAGACAGCAGAGGTGTATTTGTAAGTCGCTCTGGATAAGAGCGTCTGCTAAATGACTTAAATGTAAATGTAAATGTAAATATTTAGAGGGCAGGTTGGTAAGGATGATATCTATGAGTGCGTCCGTGTTTACGGACTTGGGGTTGTACCTGTAGGTTCATTGATAATTTGTGTGAGATTGAGGGCATCTAGCTTAGATTGTAGGACGGCCGGGGTGTTAACCTCTATGGGCTAGGTGGGACGCTTGCGTCCCACCTACGTAACAGCCACTGCCAGCCTGTGGCGCGATTTTCAAAACCTTAAAAATCCTATTACTTCAATTTCTCAAACATATGACTATTTTACAGCCATTTAAAGACAAGACTCTCGTTAATCTAACCACACTGTCCGATTTCAAAAAGGCTTTACAACGAAAGCAAAACATTAGATTATGTCAGCAGAGTACCAAGCCAGAAATAATCAGACACCCATTTTTCAAGCCAGCATATAATGTCACCAAAACCCAGAAGACAGCTAAATGCAGCACTCACCTTTGATGATCTTCATCAGATGACAACCCTAGGACATTATGTTATACAATACATGCATGTTTTGTTCAATCAAGTTCATATTTATATCAAAAAACAGCTTTTTACATTAGCATGTGACGTTCAGAACTAGCATACCCCCCGCAAACTTCCGGGGAATTCGCTAACATTTTACTAAATTACTCACGATAAACGTTCACAAAAAGCATAACAATTATTTTAAGAATTATAGATACAGACCTCCTCTATGCACTCGATATGTCCGATTTTAAAATAGCTTTTTGGTGAAAGCACATTTTGCAATATTCTAAGTACATAGCCCAGGCATCACGGGCTCGCTATTTAGACACCCGGCAAGTTTAGCACTCACCATAATCATATTTACTATTATAAAAGTTTGATTACCTTTTGTTGTCTTCGTCAGAATGCACACCCAGGACTGCTACTTCAATAACAAATGTTGGTTTGGTCCAAAATAATCCATTGTTATATCCGAATAGCGGCGTTTTGTTCGTGCGTTCCAGACACTATCCGAAATAGTAAAGAAGTGTCGCGCGCATGGCGCAATTCGTGACAATAAAATTCTAAATATTCCATTACCGTACTTCGAAGCATGTCAACCGCTGTTTAAAATCAATTTTTACGACATTTTTCTCGTAGAAAAGCGATAATATTCCGACAGGGAATCTCCTTTTCGGCAAACAGAGGAAAAAATCCCAAAGGCGGGGGCGGTCGGGGTCACGCGCATAAGCCCAGTGTCCCTTGATCGGCCACTTGAGAAAGACGATAATGTGTTTCAGCCTGGGGCTGGAATGATGACATTCTGTTTTTTCCCGGGCTCTGAGCGCCTATGGACGACGTGGGAAGTGTCACGTTAGAGCAGAGATCCTTAGTAAATGATAGAGATGGAAAAGAAGTTCAAGAAATGGTCAGACAGGCCACTTCCTGTAAAGGAATCTCTCAGGTTTTGACCTGCCATTTGAGTTCTATTATACTCACAGACACCATTCAAACAGTTTTAGAAAATCTAGGGTGTTTTCTATCCATATGTAATAAGTATATGCATATTCTAGTTACTGGGTAGGAGTGGTAACCAGATTAAATCGGATATGTTTTTTATCCAGCCGTGTCAATACTGCCCCCTAGCCCTAACAGGTTAAGCATGTACCAGTTTAGGTCACCTAACAGTACGAGCTCTGAAGATAGATGGGGGGGCAATCAATTCACATATGGTATCCAGGACACAGCTGGGGGCAGAAGGTGATCTATAACAAGTGGCAACGGTGAGAGACTTGTTTCAGGAAAGGTGGATTTTTAGAAGTAGATACTCGAATTGTTTGGACACAGACCTGGTTTGGACACAGACCTCTGCAGGCTATCTCTGCAGTAGATTTCAACTCTGCCCCCTTTGGCAGTTCTATCTTGTCGGAAAATGTTATAGATAGGGATGGACATTTTTGGATTTTTGGTGGCCTTCCTAAGCCAGGATTCAGACACGGCTAGGACGTCCGGGTTGGCAGGGTGTGCTAAAGCAGTGAATAAAATAAACTTAGAGAGGAGGCTTCTAATGTTAACATGCATGAAACCAAGGCTTTTACAGTTACAGAAGTCAACAAATGAGAGCACCTGGAGAATGGGAGTGGACCTAGGTGCTGCAGGGCCTGCATTAGCCTCTACATCACCAGAGGAACAGAGCAGGAGTAGGATAAGGGTACGGCTAAAGGCTATAAGAACTGGTCGTCTAGTGCGTTCGGAACAGAGAGTAAAAGGAGCAGGTTTCTGGGCATGGAAGAATAGAGTCAAGGCATATTGTACAGACAAGGGTATGGTAGGATCTGAGTACAGTGGAGGTAAACCTAGGCATTGAGTGATGATGAGAGAGATTTTGTCTCTAGAGACATCATTTAAACCAGGTGAGGTCACCACATGTGTGGGAGGTGGAACTAAAGGGCTAGCTAAGGCATATTGAGCAGGGCTGGAGGCTCTACAGGGAAATAAGACAATAATCACTAACCAAAACAGCAATGGACAAGGCATATTGACATTAGGGAGAGGCATGCGTAGCCGAGTGATCATAGGGACCAGTGGGAAGTTTGGCGAGCTGGAGACACGGCTACTCAGACAGCTAACTTGCCGGTGCTAGCAGGCTAGCAGAAGGGCCTTAGGGGGATGTCGCGACGGAAGAGTCTGTTGTAGCCCCCTTGAACGGTTACGTCGGCAGACCAGTCGTGATGGATCGTCAGGGCTCCGTGTCGGCAGTAAAAGGGGTCCAGGCCAATTTGGCAATATAGGTATTGTAGCCCAAGGAGTGGCTGATGGACCTCTTCAGCTAGCCGGGATATGGGCCTAGCACGAGGCTAGTTCCAGGCTAACTGGTGCTTGCTTCGGGACAGAGACATTAGCCAGGGGTAGCCACTCGGATAACAGCTAGCTAGCTGCGATGGTCCAGGTGAAAAGGTTCAGAGCTTGCGGTAGGAATCCGGAGATGTGGAGAAAAAGCAGTCCGGTATGCTCTGTGTTGAATCGCGCTTTGCAGACTGGCAGGAGTTGACCGGGCTATGGTTAGCTGATGAACGCTAGCATTGGCTAACTGACTACTAGCTTATTAGCTGGCTAGCTTCTGTTGGGAATTCCGGTTCTAAAGTATTGAAAATAGCAGATCCATACCACATTGGGTGAGGCGGGTTGCAGGAGAGTATGTTGAAATTGAGGTTAAAAATAAAAAAAATATATCCAAAATGTATACAAAGAAAAAAAAGATATATACACCGGACACGACAAGACAAAGACAAAGACATCTGAACTGCTATGCCATTTTGGAAAATACTGAACGGGGTATGGTAGTAGGTGTCAGGCGCACCGATTTGGGCCTGACCTAGAAAACTGTGTTATACTTTTCACAGCTTCAGATGTGTCAGCGTGATGAAAGGATGAAAAATGGCTACATGTATCTGAATTTTCTCAACTCTGCTCTGCTGTGACTAATTAGCTATACAACCTTCTCCTACATCACACCTACTATATATAGCTAGCTGTTCTCTGTATAGGCTAGACATGTACTGCACACTGAGTGTTGAAACTACACTTTCCTCTGATTTAGATAACAAGGTTACAGCCCCAGTCCACATACATCCCAACCTCTTATCAATCAATGGGATTGACGTGTAGAGGTGGTGTTGGTGCAGCGGAGGCCAGAGATGGTTGATATAGTAGCACACCGTTAGTACTACCAAGTCTCTCAGGCAGCAGTGCCATCACCTCTCACTACACTCTTTGAATAAATTGTTCCAAAAGGGTTCTTCGGCTGTCCCCATAGGCAAACACTTTTTGGTTCCAGGTAAAACCCTTTTTGGTTCTAGATAGAACTCTTGGGTTCCATGTAGAAACCTCTGTGGAAAGCGTTCTACATACAACCAAAAAGGGTTCTACCTGGAACAAAAAGGGTTCTTCAAAGGGTTCTCCTATGGGGACAGCTGAAGAACCCTTATTGGTTCTAGATTGCACCTTTTTTCTAAGTGTAGAATTAGATAGTATGATTAAATATCCCTTATCAGACCTCAGAGACAAATATTACATCAAATCTTTCACCCCGGCTCACTAATACCAAGACTGGGTATGAAACAATTATTGTCAGTGAGCTCTTGCTGCAGCATAAAAATTGACCTTTCCATCAGCGTGCCTCATGTAATTTGTGGTTAGCAGAGGGGGTAGATTCCTGATTTAATCAGTCGGCAGGTTCTTGGAGCGTAGTCAGTTTATCAGCCTCTGTACAAGCCTATACCAGTGAACAGGGCTCCATGGGAATTTAGTGAGTGGATAGCTGCCAGTGTATGGGAAGACAGTTTTGTGTCATTATTTAAGTGCATTCTAAATGGCATCATTGTGTAATTCAATCAAATCCTACAAAAGAAATGTGTAGGCTATGCAGTCTTTGTTTGCAAACTAGGCTATTGCCTCCCTGTACATACAAACTTCTTATTCCAAAAAACGCTTCTAAAACTGCTTCTAAAACTGGAAGTATCTACAGTACGCCTGTGAAAGTCTATAACTGGATGTAGTAGTAGAGGGACTTTACAGTGAAATCTTGCAGTATAGCAACTAAGCCTATTTTTCCTCCCGGTAGATATAAACTCAGCAAAACAAGAAATATCCTTTCACTGTCAACTGTGTTAATTTTCAGCAAACTTAACATGTGTAAATATTTGTATGAACATAACAAGATTCAGAAACTGAGACATAAACTGAACAAGTTCCACAGACATGTGACCAACAGAAATGGAATAATGTGTCCCTGAACAAAGGGGGGTCAAAATCAAAAGTAACTGTCAGTATCTGGTGTGGCCACCAGCTGCATTAAGTACTGCAGTGCATCTCCTCCTCATAGACAGCACCAGATTTGCCAGTTCTTGCTCTGAGATGTTAGCCCACTCTTCCACCAAGGCACCTGCAAGTTCCCAGACATTTCTGGGGGGAATGGCCCTGGCCCTCACCCTCCAATCCAACAGGTCCCAGATGTGCTCAATGGGATTGAGATCCGGGTTCTTCGCTGGCCATGGCAGAACACTGACATTCCTGTCTTGCAGGAAATCACGCACAGAACAAGCAGTATGGCTGGTGGCATTGTCATTCTGGAGGGTCATGTCAGGATGAGCCTGCAGGAAGGGTACCACATGAGGGAGGAGGATGTCTTCCCTATAACACACAGCATTGAGATTGCCTGCAATGACAACAAGCTCAGTCGGATGATGCTGTGACACACCGTCCCAGACCATGACGGACCCTCCACCTCCAAATTGATCCCGCTCCAGACGCTCATTCCTTCAACGATAAATGCGAATCACCCCTGGTGAGACAAAACCGTGACTCGTCAGTGAAGAGCCTTACAACAAGCCTACAAGCCCTCAGTCCAGCCTCTCTCAGCCTATTGTGGACAGTCTGAGCACTGATGGAGGGATTGTGCATTCCTGGTGTATCTCGGGCAGTTGTTGTTGCCATCCTGTACCTGTCCCGCAGGTGTGATTTTCGGATGTATCGATCCTGTGCAGGTGTTGTTACATGTGGTCTGCCACTGCGAGGACGATCCGCTGTCCGTCCTGTCTCCCTGTAGCGCTGTCTTAGGCGTCTCACAGTACGGCCATTGCAATTTATTGCCCTGGCCACATCTGCAGTCCTCATGCCTCCTTGCAGCATGCCTAAGGCACGTTCACGCAGATGAGCAGGGACCCTGGGAATCTTTATTTTGGTGTTTTTCAGAGTCAGTAGAAAGGCCTCTTTAGTGTCCTACGTTTTTATAACTTCGACCTTAATTGCCTACCGTCTGTAAGCTGTTAGTGTCTTAATGACCGTTCCACAGGTGCATGTTCATTAATTGTTTATGGTTTATTGAAGAAGCATGGGAAACAGTGTTTAAACCGTTTACAATGAAGACCTGTGAGGTTATTTGGATTTTTACGAATTATCTTTGAAAGACAGGATCCTGAAAAAGGGATGTTTCTTTTTTTGCTGAGTTTAGCATTTTCCCTTATGTGAAATTCTATAAAGTAAAGGCGTACCAAGCACAACTCATTCTTACACAAAAAGTGACAAAAAACTCACCATATGGAAAAAGTGGACAGCAGACACACAGGTTGCTTGCATATCGTGAAATCAGATCCTGCTCTGCATCCATTCTGCAACCAGGCCCCTGGTGATATATTACCAAAGTGGATAGTTCCATATATTTATTTATCTATTTATCTGTTTGGGGTTTTTCCCCCCACGGCTCTTTTTTATCCTTTCATCTCTTTGATAATGCAGGGCCTCGGGTAAGCATCAGTCATGAGCTGTACTCCCATTACCCTGCTAGTGAATAAAGGCACCATAGCGAAAGATAAATGAATGCTACTTCCTCACTGCAGGCAGCGTGTTCTGTGAGTGAGAGCAGTATTCTGGGCCAGTGTAAATGCTTGCACCAGCCCAACCTTCCTGAGAAAGCCAAGGTTATCATCACAGTAGTTCCACCAACTTCCACTGAATGACATCGGCCTTGGATTCTTATATACTGTATATTACACCTACTGCGTACTATGTAATAACATTTATTCTTGTGTCGTAGCCTATTACACTGTGTTTTGGAGTGTCCTAAGAGGACAATAAAGTCCACTACTTAATGCACATGTTGTAAATTTGGTCCTTTATGGGTCCTGGACACCCTCCATATGATTCTGTAGCAAACAGGGTTGCTGCGTGTACCCTCTTCAGACATGGGAGGCGGTGTGGAGGTGAACACTGTCTTTGCTAATTGCTCTCTGCTAAGGGATTACACTCACAGCCAAGAATTAAGAGCAGCGTGTGTGTGTGGTGTGTGTGTGTGTGTGTGTGTGTGTGTGTGTGTGTGTGTGTGTGTTTAACTATACTTGTGGGGACCAGAGGGTTAGTTTTAGGGTTAGTGTTAGGAGATTGGGTTAGGGTTAATGTTAGATTTTCGGTTTAAAGTTAGGGTAAGGGTACAGGTTAGAGTTAGGTTTAGGGTTAGGGGTTAGGTAAAATAGGATTTTGAACAGGACTGAATTGTGTGTGCCCACAAGGTTAGTTATACAAGACTGTGTGTGTGTGTGTGTGTGTGTGTGTGTGTGTGTGTGTGTGTGTGTGTGTGTGTGTGTGTGTGTGTGTGTGTGTGTGTGTGTGTGTGTGTGTGTGTGTGTGTGTGTGTGTGTGTGTGTGTGTGTGTGTGTATGTGTATGTGTGTCTGAAGGGTTGAAGGTGGAGGCAATAAAAACCATACACTGAGGAATGTATAAAATACAGCTTTATGATTGTAACTGCCAACAGCTGTTGGCTTTATTCTTCATTCAGGACATTTCCCCTCACAGTCTGTGGAGAAAATAGCATTCTGCCGAAGAGCAAACACTTGCATTCATAATAGGATAACTGACTTGGCTGGCCAGTTGTGTTGTTATACAGATGATGCAAGCCAGCTACAACAGCTTTGGTGCTGTCAAGGGATTCACAGCTTTTCTTTAATGGTTTGTTATCCATCATTCACTTTCATCCTTACAGAACCACCCTCAGCATCAGCACCACAGCTGTCTGGAAACACGGAGGCTTGGGTGCATCCCAATAATCTAGCCTTCCTCCTGATGTGTGCACTTGTTCACGACTCCCCCAAAATGTAAAAGCATTGGATTGGTGAAGGCATGGGCTAGAGGGAGTTTCCATAGACCAGCATCTTTTTTATGCATGAGGGCAAGTGAATAACAAGTGATTATTGCGATTCAGCCCATGTTCTTAAGAAGTGGTGTATTGATATGAATGGAGAAGTCATACTCTGGTTGCTATATTTATGATATTCTATCAGTTCCATTTTAAAGCTAATGGGGGTGCTTTACACCTCTCTCAAACGACCTTCCATGCCACTTGACCTGTTAAGTGTTTGTAAAAAGCCATGTGCCAGGCACGCAGGCACAACCCCGAAATATTCAGACGACACGTCAACAAGGTACCACAGATTTAATTTGCAATGATGCAACTCGGTGTAGCACAACTAATCTGGATAGAGCTGGATTAACCCGTTTGTGTGTTCACACATTGCATTGGCTTTGTTCTGCTAGGCTACGAAGGGGGATACATTAGTATCAAAATGTCAAGGCAGTTAGAAACACTGTTCTTCTTGTTCTTGTTTTCAACGTTTTACATCAGAGTTGACACAGCCTTTTTATATAGATCAGTATGATATGACACCCCAATGATTTAGACTAGCTAAAAGAGTGTGGAATTTCTTTGCATAACATAGGCTGCATGTGATATGTCACAACAACAATGATGCATGATTTGTTTATGGAACGATGTACGCTGAGAGTCGGGAAGCAAGTTCAGGGAGTGAATACATTTAATAAATAAATGAAACAAACATGTAACACAAACAGCGCACCGACTTGGAACAGAAACAGGAACAATGACGACTGGGGAAGAAACCAAAGGGAGTGACACGTAAAGGGCAGGTAATCAAGGAGGTGATGAAGTCCAGGTGAATGTCATTATGCTCCTACCGCTGGTGACAGGTGTGCGCCCTAACGAGCTGCCTGGTGACCTAGAGGCCGGAGAGCTGTATCAGCTGTATAGCAGAGACTTTCCCATTCAGGATATGTATGAATTAGTAATGTCTACACTAGAAACAGATTCTTTTTTTAACCTCTGAACACTAAAATGGCATGTAGTGATAGCGTTATGCAGCTATGTGAAATTAAAAAAGAAAAATTCTGCCAGTCTGCTTTTGATTTAAGTGAATGCAAAAACAGTCACTTACACAGGCTGCTTGTACACTAAGGGTGGGTTGCACCAACATGGATTTCTTAAACTGGGTTAAATCAAGGTTTATCTATTCATCTTGTTGCACCAAATGTTAAACCTAGTTTTAAATGAACACTAGTAATATTAAATCATTCCTCTAATCTAAATTTAGTTTTCACTTTAAACCTAGATTAATTTTAAGCCTGTTGCTCAAAGAATGTAAAAAAATATATATACATTTATATTGGAGATTAATTCTGAACTGCCACTTGAGGTGGTTTAACTGATAAAATGGCAGCATATCTACTGTGGAGAGACCAAAACTACAGAGTTCTTCAGAAAATAATTAGAGACAGGTTGAATCCTGTTGAGTTTAGGATAATTATCTCATTATTAGTAGGCTATTTACGTGCCCATTTTGTACAACAATTGAATTGGGGCTTATGATATGTCCAGCCTTGGTACGAATGATGATGTTATGCAACATGCTGTAACGGGCCTGATAATGGTAACATTGTAGTGTAGTATCAATCAAATGTATTTATATAGCCCTTCTTACATCAGCTGATGTCACAAAGTGCTGTACAGAAACCCAGCCTAAAACCCAAAACAGCAAGCAATGCAGGTGTAGAAGCACGGTGGCTAGGAAAAACTCCCTAGAAAGGCCAGAACCTAGGAAGAAACCAGGCTATGAGGGGTGGCCAGACCTCTTCTGACTGTGCCAGGTGGAGATCATAACAGAACATGGCCAAGATGTTCAAATGTTCATAGATGACCAGCAGGGTCAAATAATAATAATTACAGTGGTTGTCGAGGGTGCAACAGGTCAGCACCTCAGGAGTAAATGTCAGTTGGCTTTTCATAGCCGATCATTGAGAGTATCTCTACCGCTCCTGCTGTCTCTAGAGAGTTGAAAACAGCAGGTCTGGGACAGGTAGCACGTCCGGTGAACAGGTCAGGGTTCCATAGCCGCAGGCAGAACAGTTGAAACTGGAGCAGCAGCACGGCCAGGTGGACAGCAAGGAGTCATCAGGCCAGTTAGTCCTGGTGTGAGAGAGTGAGAGTGAGAGTGAGAGAGAGAGAGAGAGAGAGAGAGAGAGAATAAATAAAGAATATAAATAAAGAATATAAATAAAGAATATAAATAAAGAATATAAATAAAGAATATAAATAAATACTTAAATTCACACCGGATAAGACAGGAGAAATAATCCAGATATAACAGACTGACCCTAGCCCCCTACACATAAACTACTGCAGCATAAATACTGGAGGCTGAGACAGGAGGGGTCGGGAGACACTGTGGCCCCGTCCGACGATACCCCCAGACAGGGCCAAACAGGCAGGATATAACCCCACCCACTTTGCTAAAGCACAGCCCCCACACCCCTAGAGGCATAACTTCAACCACCAACATACCATCCTGAGACAAGGCCGAGTATAGCTCACAAAGATTTCCGCCACGACACAACCCAAGGGCAGGAACCCGGACAGGGAGATCACGTCGGTGACTCAACCCACTCAAGTGACGCACCCCTCCTAGGGACAGCATGGAAGAGCACCAGTAAGCCAGTGACTCAGCCCCTGTAATAGGGTGAAAGGCAGACAATCCCAGTGGAGAGAGGGGAACCGGCCAGGCAGAGAGAGCAAGGGCGGTTCGTTACTCCAGTGCCTTTCCGTTCACCTTCACTGGAGTAATATGGAGTAATATGATCAAATTAGCATTAACGTTACTTTGAAAGTGCATTATAGGCATTGATATTTACCAGTTATTTATGCTTACTAAATATTGATGGGTCAAGTTGTCCGTCGTCATCATAGGGGTTATGGAGAGGTGCAAACTGCTGTCACTAGTCATAGTTTAACTGATCCAGATTCAAAATTAAGTGGGGCAACACATCTCTGATTAATTATAAACCTAGATTTACAAAACCTAGATTAGCTCTAATCTTAGATTAATTTAAACCATGTTGGTACAACCCACCCTAACATTCTGTAGATTTATACAGCAGGTACAGTACCCCTCTGGTAAACTTATTTTTAAGTTATGGTTTAGTTACTACCATTGGAAATGCTCATGGAAAATAAGGGGCAATTTTTGTTCCTCTCCTGAAGTGACTGAACTAGAATCGACCTCAACCCCAGGGGTTGCAACCAAAATGATTTTCCAATCGTTTCATTCTGAACAGAACCACTATATATTTTTTTCCCGTTAGACTGTTCCGACCAGCAGAATAAAGTTCTGAACCAGTTCGAACCCCCAAAAACTATTTGTTTATATCGTTCCTTTCTGTTCCTTTTTAACCTGTAAAATCAAGTTTTTTACATTTAGCTTATTAAGTTACTTCACCAATCAGTGCAGATAGAGCAGGCAATCTAGTTGTTTACATGCATGATGGACTATGGCGCAAGATGCGACTGCAATTTTGCGGGTGGGGAGAGTGCAAGAGAGGGTTGAGCACTGGGCATCTTGTTATGACATGCATTATCTGAATTAGGTCCACAGAATTATACCTAGGAGGAATGGCTTCTATGGACGAAATTTGAATGTCCTTTGAGCTAGCTAGCTAACAAGCTTGTGTGTGCAGAGCGGAACCAGAATTAATGAGGTCACAAGGGACACATCTTACCTTCTTGTTGTTAATACATCCAACGAAATGCGATAACTATGCCTATAGTATCCTTAACCAGCATTGAAAAAGTTTATCCATTCTTCTGTAGCTAATAAATAATCTCTATCTTCTGAACCAAGCTTCTAAAATAGGTACGGTAGCCGATGCTTCAGAGGGGGAGGGGCAGGTAGCCTAACACACAAGCAAAGATTTTCTGCTTGCAGAAGGCAGACACTGGAATACATTTTTGAGTGACAGAGTGAGGGCTTTGCATTAGAGCTTTGTTCCGTTTTGTTTTGGGACTATGAAAAAAAATCTGTAATGTAAAATAACGCTATTAAACGGTTCCCATGCTTTTAAAATAATGGTTCTGTTCCGGAACAGTATTGATCATTTTCGTTCCAGGTTCCGTTTCTGTTCATTGAAAAATGTCCTTATTTTCCGGGTATTTGGTTCTGTTCAATGAACCGATTCCAACACATGGTCAACCATGGTGTTGAAATCCATGGGTATAGTTTTCTATGTTCAAATTAGTATTGTTATATCTGTGTGTAAAATTTCTGTAATTTCCTTCCCAGCTGCACTCCAACTCAGACAAAGGAGACGGCTCCGTCAGATACTTGCTGACGGGAGAGGGCGCTGGCACTATATTCGTCATCAATGAGGTCACAGGGGACATCCATGCCAGCAAGAGCCTGGACCGGGAGAAGAAGGGCCACTATGTCTTACATGCCCAGGCCATCAATCGTTACACCAATAGATCTCTAGAGCCTGAGTCCGAATTCATTATCAAGGTCCAGGATGTCAACGACAATGCACCGAAGTTTCCAGATGGCCCATTTGCTGCTGCTGTTCCCGAGATGGCCGATGTTGGTAAGGCAGAATACTGACAACATCTTTTTTTGAAATGCTGGGTGCACCTGGCTGGAGGGAGCTGGCTTTGTACCCTGACTGTGAGAGCAGTCACATCATTAGCTGGGTCATCAGTATTGCTACAGATCCCTACTGCATCCAGAGGCAGTCAGGCATTAATGCACAACTCTGTAAATGGATTTTGACAGTCCTGATAAATGGGTTTGGATTAATTGGGCGATAACAGATTTCGGCCTCATTTTTGTGATTCAGAAACTCTCTGTGGTATTTTTAGATTTGCACGTAGTTTTACTATAAGAAAACCCTGACAATATAGTGAGTTGTGCTACAGTATGCCATTGTAGTTTCTACATTGATCATGGCACATTGTACTTGTACTGTCTGTGAGTTTGTGTGGTTGTAGTTGTATGGGTTTTGTGTGGAAATACAGTACTGATATAACCTTTCCTTCCATGCAGGCACATCAGTGTTTCAGCTCACAGCCACAGACGCAGACGACCCCACCTATGGGAACAGTGCCAAGATTGTGTATAGCATACTACAGGGACAGCCTTACTTCTCTGTAGATCCAAAAACCGGTGAGACGCCTGCCTTCTACTTAACATTCACTGCAATATAACGCTGCATGTGTCAATTGCTTCTGCCAAGTGAAAATAGCTTTGTTCTACAGTATATGTTTTATTAGATGTTGATTGTTGTAATCAGGCTGTTAAACTGTGAAAAGGGCCAAAGTGCCTCATGATGATGTTTAATGACACAGCTGATTACAGAGGCAATATGCTCAAATTGGGTCTAGTTTTAGAGAAGGCTGCGGTACTATATCGGTTCAATAAATTACACAGTCGAAGGAAAAAGACAGCAATAGTGTTCCTTGGTCTTAAAAAGAGATACCTGCCAACTGTTCTGTATTCTAGCATTCTAAATCCCCCTCCTGCTCATTGTATAAAGGCTCTCAGACATCTTGTTCTTTGCTTTGAAGACATAAGAGAAATAAAAAAGCCTTGAATAACTTAAAAAAAAACATCCACCCATGACAAATTACACAACATTACCAAAAGTATATGGACACCTGCTTGTCGAACATGTTATTCCAAAATCATGGGCATTAATAGGGAGTTGGTCCCACCTTTGCTGCTATAACAACATCTAGATGTTGAAACATTGCTGCGGGGACTTGCTTCCATTCAGCCACGAGAGGATTAGTGAGGTTGGGCGCTGATGTTGGGCGATTAGGCATGACTTGCAGTTGGCATTCCAATTCACCCCAAAGGTATTAGATAGGGTTGAAGTCAGGGCTCTGTGCAGGCCAGTCAAGTTCTTCCACACCGATCTCAACAAACTATTTCTGTATGGACCTTGCTTTTTGAACGGGGGCATTGTCATGCTGAAACAGGAAAGGGCCTTCCCCAAACTGTTGCCAAAACATTGGACGCACAGAATTGTCTACTGCCAATGTTTGTCTATGGAGATTGCATGGTTGTGTTCTCGATTGTATACACCTGTCAGCAACGGGTGTGGCTGAAATAGCCAAATCCACTAATTTGAAGGAGTGTCCACATATTCTGTGAGGATGCTTTTCAAAGGATTCCAGTCAATGTAATATTAAAACGTTTTATTTCACCTTTATTTTATCAGGTAGTCATACTGAGCTCAATGTTTCTTTTACAGATGAGCCCTGAATTACAGTTAATAGAGAAATACACACATCTAAATACAAATACGAAATGCAAGCAAAAAGAAAACACAGTCGTACAAACAAACACATTCGTCAGTAATACGGTCCTCAATCAGCTTTTTGAATTGCCCTAGAGGCACCAAAACATCAAATTGAAGAACATTTTGAAGATTGTTCCACAAATAGGGTGTAAAAAAACTAAAAGCTGATTTACCTAACTTAGTAGAGACCAAAGGAATTTAATCCCTGAGGCTGTGTAATAATAATAGTTAGATTAGAAATGGCTAAATATTTGTGTGTCTGTGGTGTGTGTCTGTGTGCAGTGCATCCTGATCCTGGGTCCCATGTGGCTCAGTTGGTAGTCCATTGTGCTTGCAATGAAAGGGTTGTGGGTTTCATTCCCATTTGGGGCAAGTATGAAATATTTATGCACTTACTACTTTAAATTGCTCTGGAAAAGAGCATTTGCTAAATGACTAACGTGTGTGTTACAGTGATTTGCATACCTAAAGAGAACAAGGTATAAATATAGACATAAGTTGTTTTCTTTGCTTCAACAGTCAATGTGTCAATGTGTGTTGAGAAGGCAGAGTGAATCTAGCAGTGAGACTGTATTATATGCCATCTGTCAATACTCAAGATGATAGTCCTAGCTATGTTCTGCTCACATATGCTCAAGTGCTATTGACACACATCAACCCCATGTGCCATGAATGTAACCAAGCACTGGTATTACTGCAGTGATGGGTCTAGTTTTGTCATTGTGTCATCTTAAAAGTATGTTTTATCGATGTCCATGTTGCACTGCTTAGCTACTTGAGTGAGTGGTCCTGATTTGGTTTGAGGCATAGATGTGAAAAACCTGGCTGGATTGTGGCCATGCCAGCTGTTCCTGCCTCTCTCCAGCAGCTTATTGGGGCCCCATCAGCAGGAGACCCGGTCACTCAGCCCATAATCAGAGCAGAATCAGAGCTGCCTCTACACTACAATCATCTGTCTGTGATCAGGGAGTGAGGTGTTCAGCTCCTGACCAGTGATCATCACTCACACGCACAAAAGCACACATGCACACACGTACATATGCATGCCCCCCCACACACACACACACACACACACACACACACACACACACACACACACACACACACACACACACACACACATTTACAAAAAAGCTTCCTTTTCAGACATAGCTAATCATAACCCATACAAAAAGCAATATTTGGACGTAGTGAGCATGCAAATTAAATATGAAGCCTTTCTTAATTATAATCGACCCTTATACAGCTGTAAAAAGGTAGATTGTTAGCATAATCAATCTGACATGGATCAGGAGGTTGAATAAAAGACCTGATAGGATATTATACTAAAACATCAAGAACAGTTTACCTGTATCTTCCAATAGACAACAAAAGTCTGGCAGGTAATATTGACTGGTGTAAATAAAGGACCCAGAGGAATATTTCATAATAAGACCTGCATTTAATGGCATTGATAACCCATCCCTGATCTGACTAACATAATTACAGTAAGCTACCAGTGTTTCCTCCATTATACTCCTGTTAGGAGTTATATAGACAGCGGTGGTGGAAAAAGTATCCAATGGTCATACTTGAGTAAAAATATAGATACCTTAATAGAAAGTTGCTCAAGTAAAAGTAAAAGTCACAGTAAATACTACTTGAGTAAAAGAATTTGGTTCTAAATATACCTAAGTATCAAAACTAAATGTAATTGCTAAAATATACTTAAGTATCAAAAGTAACAGTAGAAGTATAAATCATTTAAAATTCCTTCTATTAAGCAAAGCAGGCCGCACCATTTTCTTGTTTTGAAAATGTATGGATAGCCAGGGGCACACTAACACTCAGACATCATTTACAAAATATGTTTTTTTGTTTAGTGAGTCCGCCAGATCAGAGGCAGAAGGGATGACCATGTGTTTTCTTGATAAGTGTGTGAATTGGACCATTTTCCTGTCCTGCTAAGCATTCAAAATGTAATGAGTACTGTTGGGTGTCAGGTAAAATGTATGGAGTAAAAAGTACTTTATTTTCGTTAAGAATGTACTGAAGTAAAAATAAAAGTTGTCAAAAATATAAATAGTAAAATTAATTATAGATACCCCAAAAAACGACTTTAGTAGTACTTTACACCACTGACAGTAAGGAGGACAGCAACTTTCCCGTTTGCCTTTCAAGTAGGATAGGTTTTTTTGTTTGTTTTCATGCAGTCAGGGATACCGTCCATTCCACTGACTGAAAGGCTGACACGTGTATACAAAGTGAGCAGGGATTATACAACTTTTAACTTTTGATCAATTGAAGGAATTGCCTGCTGTCCTTTTGGATTTGATTGATATTTACATTTTCACAGTCAGTTTTCTCTAATAATATGTAGTTCATTCACCCCCTCCAACGAAGCTAGCCATCTGGCAAAGCATTATAGCCAACATACTGAGCCATATTGATCTTTAAATAAATATCTCCAGAAGATGGTGTAAGGAACAATGGGCAAATGCCTGACAGTTTGTATGTAATATTACGTTATTTTATCAGATTGCACTAGAATACTTGTTAGCAAATGTCAGCTTTGCATCAATCATTGGTATTGTTCTTACTGTATAATGAACAACATGCCTGAACTCTGAATTGCCTTGGCTAAATGAGCAGAGTAGGCATTGTCTACTCTTCAGAGGATCCAGAGCAGAAGGGACTTGTAGTACAGTAGTTTGGCTGTGCCTCAGAGAGGCAAATGGACTACAGTATTGGCTGTGCCTTTGAGAGTCCCTGGGTCAAGAGCAAAGTCAAAGACATCACATCACCCACTCTGGCTGGTCCTGAGAGCTGAGGGAAAATGACTGGGGAATCCCAAGGTCAATTGGAAAGCAAACAACACAACAACATTGCCCTAACAGCCTTGTATCCCTTGTCACAGTGGCACTACATTATTCATAGTGATGGGGGGGGATAAGCACATTGACATATCGTAATAATATTTTTTATGATATATCGTATCATATTGTTTTGACAATATCGCAATATTATTTTTGCGCTAGTTGGCGGTACCTGCACCAAAACTTATTTTTCCTTCATAGCTTGTTCTCCATCATATTTTTAATAGGGAGCCAGTTTGTTTTCAGCACTTTTATTTTCATGACTGATCAAAACTCATTTTCTCATGGCTCTCTCTTGTCCCTCTACAGCAGACATATGGTGAGCGATATGTTTGGACCATGTAATCGCATATAAAATAACAGTATTGTGTTACAATACATATAAAATTCTGAGAATCACAATACATATTGTATTGGCACCTAAGCATTGTGATAATATCATATCATGAGGTCCCTGGCAATTCCCAGCACTAATTGTTCCCGTATAATGAGAATGGAAGCTGAACAAATTGGTTCTATGGTAATGCCTTAACCTGGACAGAATGAGAATGGAGAGAGAGCGGAGTATAATCCATTTGCTGAATTCTGTTATTTGGTCGGGCTAAATTCAGTGTATTCATGTTCAGACAATTTTTTTCTTCTTCCACTGGCTGAATACTGAGAGGCTTTTAAGCATTATTGTGCTTTTGGTGTGTTGACAGCTGAACTTACTTGTCCAGGCAGGTGGTTTGTGGCCACAATGTGTTTGGTGCAATCTCTATGACATTCTCTGGGGCGGAACACTTCTCTGTATTCATTTGTTCTGGCAGGTTGAGCTATCTGTTAGCATGTTTTTCTTTCTCTCGTTTTCTCACCATCCATTCATTCATTCATTTGTTCATTCATTAATTCGTTCATTAAAGAACAGGAAGACATTTGTTGAGCATTCAGCGACAGAGTATTTTAGTTTCTGAAAGGAAAACAACCCTGTGAATTGTTGCCCATAAGAAACACCATAGCATTGGCAAGGTTTTCAAAAAACATCTTCTTCTTTTTTTGTTACATTATACAGTAATTTAACTGTAACCTTGGGAGGCTGTATTTCAGTGCCTTCATGGTTGTAAAAGTCAGTCAGGAAAGCAAAGGCTAGCTTTTTCAAGCAGAAATTTGCATCCTGTAGCTCTAACTCCAAAAAGTTTGGGGACACTGTAATGAGAACCAGAGCACCTCCTCCCACTGCCCACTGCACGGTCACCACCGATAAATCCATGATAATCGAAAATTTCAATAAGCATTTCTCAACGGCTGGCCATGCCTTCCTCCTGGCTACTCCAACCCCGCAGCTACTCGCCCAAGCCTCCCCAGCTTCTCCATAACCCAAATCCAGATAGCAGATGTTCTGAAAGAGCTGCAAAACCTGGACCCGTACAAATCAGCTGGCTAGACAATCTGGACCCTCTCTTTCTAAAGCTATCCGCGGCCATTGTTGCAACCCCTATTACCAGCCTGTTCAACCTCTCTTTCGTATCGTCCGAGATCCCTAAAGATTGGAAAGCTGCCGCGGTCATCCCCCTCTTCAAAGGAGGTGACACCCTAGACCCAAACTGTTACAGACCTATTTCCATCCTGCCCTGCCTATCTAAAGTCTTCGAAAGCCAAGTTAATAAACAGATCACTGACCATTTGGAATCCCACCTTACCTTCTCCGCTGTGCAATCCGGTTTCCGAGCCGGTCACAGGTGCACCTCAGCCACGCTCAAGGTACTAAACGATATCATAACCGCCATCGATAAAAGACAGTACTGTGCAGCCGTCTTCATCGACCTGGCCAAGGCTTTCGACTCTGTCAATCACTGTATTCTTATCGGCAGACTCAATAGCCTTGGTTTTTCTAATGACTGCCTTGCCTGGTTCACCAACTGCTTTGCAGACAGAGTTCAGTGTGTCAAATCGGAAGGCTTGTTGTCCGGACCTCTGGCAGTCTCTATGGGGCTACCACAGGGTTCAATTCTCGGGCTGACTCTTTTCTCTGTATATATCAATGATGTCGATTCCCTGATCCACCTCTACGCAGACGACACCATTCTGTATACTTCTGGCCCTTCCTTGGACACTGTGCTAACTAACCTCCAAATGAGCTTCAATGCCATACAACACTCCTTCCGTGGCCTCCAACTGCTCTTAAATGCTAGTCAAACCAAATGCATGCTTTTCAACCGTTCACTGCCCGCACCCGCCCGCCCGACTAGCATCACCACCCTGGACAGTTCCGACCTAGAATATGTGGGCAACTTTAAATACCTAGGTGTCTGGTTAGACTGTAAACTCTCCTTCCAGACTCATATTAAACATCTCCAATCCAAAATGAAATCTAGAATCGGCTTTCTATTTCGCAACAAAGCCTCCTTCACTCACGCCGCCAAACTTACCCTAGTAAAACTGACTATCCTACCGATCCTCGACTTCGATGATGTCATCTACAAAATAGCTTCCAATACTCTACTCAGCAAACTGGATGCAGTCTATCACAGTGCCATCCGTTTTGTCAACAAATCACCTTATACCACCCACCACTGCGACCTGTATGCTCTAGTCGGCTGGCCCTCGCTACATATTCGTCGCCAGACCCACTGGCTCCAGCTCATCTATAAGACTATGCTTGGTAAAGCTCCACCTTATCTCAGTTCACTGGTCACGATAACAACACTCACCCGTAGCACGTGTTCCAGCAGGTATATCTCACTGATCATCCCCAAATCCAACACCTCATTTGGCCGCCTTTCCTTCCAGTTCTTTGCTGCCAGTGACTGGAACGATTGCAAAAATCGCTGAAGCTGGAGACTTTTATTTCCCTCACCAACTTTAAACATCAGCTATCTAAGCAGCTAACCGATCGCTGTAGCTGTACATAGTCCATCTGTAAATTGCCCACCCAATCTACCTACCTCATCCCCATACTGTTTTTATTTTATTTACTTTTCTGCTCTTTTGCACACCGGTATCTCTACTTGCACATCATCATATGCTCATTTATCACTCCAGTGTTAATCTACTAAATTGTAATTATTCGCTCCTATGGCCTATTTATTGCCTACCTCCTCATACCTTTTGCACACACTGTATATAGACTTTTTATTTCTACTGTGTCATTGACTTGTTTATTGTGTTATTGGCTTGTTTATTGTTTACTCCATGTGTAACTCTGTGTTGTTGTCTGTGTCACACTGCTTTGCTTTATCTTGGCCAGGTCGCAGTTGTAAATGAGAACTTGTTCTCAACTAGCCTACCTGGTTAAATAAAGGTGAATTTTTTTTTATAAATAACTATACTGATAAAAAGCATGAGCTGGCACACACCCCAAAAACGCTGGTAGAGGTGCTGACTAACGGCGAGTAAACTGTATGGTATAGAAATAAATTCTAGAGTGTGCGACTCTCTTTTACAAGCTCCCAGTAATTTATTGGGTAAACCACCAACATGGGCTCCTGAGTGGCTCAGCAATCTAAGGCACTGCATCTCAGTGCTAGAGGCATCACTACAGACTCTGATTTGTTTCCAGGCTGTATCACAACCAGCCGCGATTGGCAGTCCAATAGGGCGGCGCACAATTGGCCCAGCATGGTTAGGGTTTGGCTGAGGTAGGCCGTCATTGTAAATAAGAATTTGTTCTTAACTGACTTGCCTAGTTTAAAAAAATGTAAATGTTTCGGCATCACTGTGCCTTCTTCAAGGGTAATGTCATGAATGCTTGAACCAGGTTATGGAGACAAACAGTGCAATTAGTGCACCCAGTGACAATAATGAGGGGTGTGTCATTGTTACATTTTTCTTTTATTCTCATCACCATAGTAAGACAATAGTTTACAGCATGTTGAAGATATTAGGCTATTGTTATCATACCGCTACATTGTTTTCATTTCATTTCCTCTTTGCAACATGTGATCTTTTGATTAAAGCGTAATGCATAAGAAGCATCATCAACAATTATCATGCACTACGGTTGAACCAAAAGATTACATGTAACAAAAATGAAATGGAAACAATGAAATATGGATATTAAATTAAATAATTGGTATGTAAATAATAATGTATGTTGATGCTATTACTATGTACAATATCTAATTATTGCAATATGATAACAATGGCCTAATATATTCAACATTCTGTAAATGTTGTCTTTTAACAGTTACATTGTTTTCATTAGCATCACCCTAATGACTATGACACACCCCTCACTATTGTCTACATAACCTGGTTCAAGCATTCGTGACATTACCCTGAAGAAGCCACAGTGATACCGAAACGTTGGTGGTTTACCCAATAAATGACTGGGAGCTTGTCTATAAGTATGTACTTGTAGGCTAACCTTGGTCTTTTGAAGTGTGGATACATAGGGTAAAAAGCAGACTGATGTAACCACTACAGTATCAAATAAGTTACAAGGACTCTTCATACATTGGAGTGAAGCCATTTCACGCAGGTGCTCTAAAATGTTATGTCCTTCAACTGTATGTTCTGAGTAAACGTATCCTGCTCTTTGTCTGTTCATTGAATGTCACTGTATTCGTTGACAAGACATACTGCACTAATTATCTTGATAAACATATAAGGCACAGAACCAATATGTCCTGACTGGTTAATCCACACATTCATTGATTCAATGTGTGGGGGATGGGTTGACTCGTATTTTCAATTAAGGTTATCACATCTCAAAAAGCTTGGGAAATAACCTTCTTTGAGACGAGTCGTCTTACTGTAATCCATGTGATCCCAATAACTGACAAATGCCTGAGTGTTCCGGAATAACTAGTTAACCCCCACAGTGTGACACCACCCGCAGTTAACTATTGCATGTCAGACCTTGTGTTCTTCCGTTTAGTGGTGGTTGTTCCAGCCGATGTTCCACCGAGGACACCTTGCTTTCAGTACTGAGTGAGCTATGTCCTGGCTGTTTTCCCCTTGGCCTTCCTCTTGTACAGGTGCACAATGTACAGTATGGTCAATCTGTTCTCTTTTCCTTCTAGCCCTTGTTCAGTCTTCAGGGTAAGATTAGGGCAGATGGGATTCTCCTTGGTAACGCTGTGAAGCGAGTAATGCAGCATAGCAGTGCCTCTGGCCAGAGCACGGTGTTTAGGTGCGGGTCTAGCTGAAGGGAGAGGAGGTAGGAGAGGAGGTAGGAGAGGAGGTAGGAGAGGAGGGGGTGGCAAGCTGATAGTTCAGAGAGGGGCAGGGCAAGCCAAGCTTGCTTACGTGTTAGCATATCAAATGGGGTAATGAGCCAGCACAGGGGTGAAGCATGGGGATGGAGACATTAGGGGGTTTTGGCGAACATTGTTTTAAAGCTGGTTGTAATTATGGCTGAATATAGAAACCCTTTATGAATGATTTATTAACGTGAAGTGATACTCAATTTGAAGAAATCAATGTTCCTTCTCCTGTACAACAAGTCAGACTGTCTTTTCCTGCCTTCAAACTGAATGAAAGTGACCGGCCTCTTATCCATCCAAGATTGGAATGATGCTGTTGAGGGTGTCTCAGGGAGAGATGGGATATGCAAAAAACGAATTTACAATTCATACATGCGTATTCATACACGTGTGAAATAGGACAAATATAATAAGCACCCACCAAATGATTATTATTATTGTTATTATCATCAAGACATACAGTGTCTACTCTAACAGACCATGTTTAATTATGGTTATTTGTGTGATATAATGAGCATTCTTGTCTTATCATTACCCAGGTGTCATCAGGACAGCCCTATCCAACATGGACAGAGAGGCCAGGGAACGCTACTCTGTGGTGGTCCAAGCCAAAGACATGGCCGGCTCGGTGGGTGGGTTGTCAGGCTCCACCACCATCAATGTCACACTGACAGACGTCAATGACAATCCTCCTAAATTCCCCCAGAGTATGTAGACAGACGTCTTACTGTTTGTTTTTCTACCTCACTGTTTGTCCTTACAGATTGATTCTCTGCTGTAATAAAACACAATATTTTTATAGCGCTATATCGAATGCTATACAGGAGTTTAAAACACAAAGATGCTTGTACTGTGAGTAATGTACGATATAAATAGAATCATAGAATCAGTGATTCTGTTGATGTGTAATGCTCAGCCAAATGTTATTTTTAAAAACAACTTCTAAAGTTGTAGCCTATAATAGATGTTTTGCTAATTTGGGAGTGGCTATAAGTGATACAAACATGATGTAGTGTGTAGATGATCGTTGAATTGCAAGCAGGCAGGAAATGGGATTAATTAACCCATTCATTCACATTTACAGCTAGCTGGTATGCATAAACAGTAGGCTAATTATTCCACCATCTACTCATAAATGCTTTATCATACATGCTAAGATAATAACTTCTTGCTTATTCATGTGCTCATCCCATTACAGAAAACTACCAGCTGTACGTTCCAGAGTCTGCTCAGATTGGACAATCTGTGGGTAAAATCAAAGCCAATGATGAAGATTTGGGCGTTAATGCAGAGATGAGGTACAGCATAACCAACGCAGAGGGGAAGGCCATGTTCTCCATCACTACAGACACTGACCAGAGGGAAGGCATCGTATCACTAAGACTGGTACAGTACAGTGCTGATGCTCACCTTCATTCCATCACAACAACACCTATGCTTACGGTTCATGTAATAGTCCACTTTTTTAAAGATGGATATCAAATCATTTAAAAATAGATATACATTTTTTCACATGCGCCGAATACAACGGGTGTAGACCTTACTGCGAAATGCTTACCAACAGTGCAGTTTTAAGAAAATAGAAAATATTTACTAAATTAACTAAAGTAAAAAATAAATAAAAAGTAACACAATAAAATAACAATAACGAGGCTATATACAGGGAGTTCTGGTACTGAGTCAATGTGCAGGGGTACAGGTTAGTTAAGGATACCCTGGGAAATCAGATAATATCAGGTAATTACAAATAATTGCCTAATAAATATGCCAGGAGGTTACCAAATGTTAAATACTATTAGTAAGTACCCATTGTTACCTTGTACTTTCTCAAATACTAGCAGAAACAGGACAAAAAAGCACTACTTTGAAAAGAGGATTGCTTGCCGGTTTCCTCCGCAGCCTTTGAACTATGAGAAGAGGAAAGTCCACACGCTTCACATAGAAGGAGTGAACACACACCTGGACCGACGCTTCTCCCACCTGGGCGCCTTCAAAGACACCACCACCCTCCGGATCATCATTGGAGACGTGGATGAGCCGCCTGTCTTTTCCATAGACTATTACATCATGGACGTGTACGAGAACTCCCCCGTGGGAACAGAGGTCGGCACAGTGACGGCTCAGGACCCTGACAGTACCAAAAGCCCTGTAAGGTAAATTACATGCATGTGGCTGACATTTAGTGGGCATTTAAAACACCATCACAAGAATCAAAGTGTAATGAACACGAGTGGAGACAGAGAGCTGGTTTCAAGCGCAGGGCTCAGCAGGTGTTAATTGCAAAGGACTACAGGAGGAGGCAGGTAGCTGGGTCCAGGGGCAGGCAGAAGGTCTTACACAGTGGGTCCAAAAGGGCAACAGTACAGGCAGGGAAAAGGCTAGTAACATAGTCTGGGAGATCAGACAATATGAAGATAACAGGAAATCCAATAGGGAATAGGCGTCGTTAGTGAGGCAGGCAAAAACTATCATACACGGGAGGAGTAAATCACGGGAAAACCAGAGCTCCGAAAGACGTGTCACAAAACAAACAATACCTCACAGTGATGGGGTGCAAAGAACTGAACTAAACAGTGTGTGATAATGACATCCAGTTGTGTGAACAGGTAATTAGAATTCAGGTGATTGGGATCTGGAGAGTGAGCTGCGTTCAGGGGATCTAGGTGTTTGAGGGTGTGAGTTGGAAGCAGACGGTACACAAAGCTTCTACCTATGCATGTTGAAAGTCAGATATGTTTCGAACGAGAGATTCAACAGCATCATTTGATTTTCAATTAAATTAAATTAAAATAACTTAATTCATTCTATTTTAATTGTTCCCTCTGCTACATGTAGGTATTTTATAGACCACAGTGAAGAGGAGCAGGTGTATTTCACCATTGGTTTAAATAACGGGGTGATCAAAACCACCCGGAGTCTGGACAGAGAGGATGTGGCCTGGCACAACATCACTGTGATGGCATCAGAGGTTGGTAAGTACCATAATACACAGAGGATCTTCCGTTATTTCGCTTTCAAATAATGGCTTTCAAAATGGAGGATAAAATATGCTCATGACCCTGCATGAATGCATTAACGATGTCACTTTAATAATATGTATCAGTATTAAACACATGGCTCACTAAAATGAACAGCCAGCAGTGGCTTCTGGGATTGATGCCGGGGCTGCATGTAACATCATAGTGTGATGCTGAAGGTGGTCGGGTCAATCAATTTTTCTTTTCCCTCTCTTTTTCCACTGATGCTTATCTAAGCAATTACCCTTTCCTTTACCCTTTTCCGCACAATACTGTTCAGCTAATGGACTGAACTAGCCATTGATAAATGTCAGCTGACACTGTGCTGATGATGTTAAGTCACCATAATTAATGGGAAAACCAGTCCGCACCTTTCTGGAGACTGGTGTATGTTAATGAGGGATTCATGACTTACATAAACACTACAGTGCCCATTGACTTATTGCACATTTTGTTGTGTTACAGCCTGAATTCAAACTGCATTAAATAGATTTTCTCTCACCCATCTACACACAATACCTCATAATGACAAAGTGAAAACATGGTTATAGAAATCTTTGCAATGGTATTAAAAATGAAGTACAGAAATATCAAATGTACCTAAGTATTCACACCCCTGAGTCAATACATGTTAAAATGACTTGTGGCAGCGATTACGGCTGATTGTACAATATTTGCACATTATTCTTTAAAAAATGATTCAATCTCTGTCAAGTTGGTTGTTGATCATTGCTAGACAGCCATTTTCAAGTCTTGCCATAGATTTTCAAGCCGATATAAGTCAAAACCTTGTGTTTTAGGTTATAATACTCCTGGTGACGGGCCGGGCGCATGCACACTACCTCGTGTCGCCAGTTGTATGGCGTTTCCTCAGACAAACTGTTGTGGCTGGCTTCCGGGTTAAGCGAGCAGTGTGTCAAGAAGCGGTGCGGCTTGGCAGGGTCATGTTTCGGAGGATGCAAGGCTCTCAACCTTCGCCTCTCCCGAGTCCATACAGGAGCAGCGATGGGACAACTACCAATTGAATATCACGAAATTGGGGAGAAAAGGGGGGGGGGAAAGTACACAAAAATAATTGTTTTAAAAATTCTACAGCTGCACCATCGAGAGCATCTTGACTAGTTGCATCACCACCTGGTATGGCAAGTGCTCGGCATCCGACCGTAAGGTGCTATAGAGGGTAGTGCATATGGCCCAGTACGTAAAAAAATTGTCAAAGACTCCAGTCACACAAGTCATAGACTGTTTTCTCTGCTACCGCATGGCAAGTGGTACCGGAGCACCAAGTCTAGGTCCAAAAGGCTCCTTAAAACCTCTTTGTGCTAGACGTGCCGCTAGCGACCCACCTCGACCACATCCGGTGAAATTGCAGAGCGCGAAATTCAAAATACAAAAATCGTAATATTAAACATTCATAAAAATACAAGTGTCATACATCATTTAAAAGCATAACTTCTTGTTAATCCAGCCACTTTGTAAGATTTCAAAAAGGCTTTACGGCAAAAGCATACCATGCGATTATCTGCGGACAGCGCCCCGCATACAAAAGCATTAAAAACATTTTCCAAACCAGCAGGCGTCACAAGTCAGAAATAGCGATAAAATAAATCACTTACCTTTGAAGATCTTCCTCTGTTTGCAATCCCAAGGGTCCCAGCTACATAACAAATGGTTGTTTTGTTCGATAAAGTCCTTCTTTATATCCCAAAAAAAGTCAGTTTAGTTGACGCGCTTGATTCAGTAATCCACCTGTTCCACTCGTTCAAAATGCATACAAAGGAATCCCAAAAGTTACCAATAAACTTCATCCAAACAGGTCAAACAATGTTTCTAATCAATCCTCAGGTACCCTAATATGTAAATAAATGATACAATTTAAGACGGAGAACAGTGTGTTCAATACCGGAGATAAATAACGAAGTGCGCTCCCTCATCCACACACCACAAGACAAAAGTCAAAATGAGAGCCACCTTGAAAAACTACAAATTCTAGCTCATTTTTCAAAAAACAAGCCTGAAACCCTTTCTAAAGACTGTTAACATCTAGTGGAAGCCATAGGAACTGCAATCTGGGAGGATTTCCTTTGATTTTCCCATAGACAGGCATTTCAATGGGTGGTCACCTCAACAACAAAAAAATCTGGATGGATTCTCCTCGGGTTTTTTCCTGCCATATCAGTTCTGTTATACTCACAGACATTATTTTAACAGTTTTAGAAACGTCAGAGTGTTTTCTATCCAATACTATGCATATCCTAGCTTCTGGGCCTAAGTAACAGGCAGTTTACTTTAGGCATGTCAGTCATCCGAACTTCCAAATACTGCCCCCTATCCCTAACAGCTTCTACCCCCAAGCCATAAGAATGCTGAATAATTAATCAAATGGCCACCCGGACTATTTGCATTGAACCCCCCCTCCCCCACCCCCTTTGTTTTTACACTGCTGCTACTCGCTGTTTATTATCAATGCGTAGTCACTTTACCCCTACCTACACGTACAAATTACCTCGACTAACCTGTACCCTCGCACAGTACCGGTACCCCCTGTATATAGCCTTGTTATTGTTATTTTATTGTGTTCCTTTATTTATTTATTTTATTTTTACTTTCGTTAATTTAGTACATATTTTATTAACTCTATTTTCTTAAAACTGCATTGTTGGTTAAGGGCTTGTAAGTAAGCATTTCACTGTGAGGTCAGCATCTGTTGTATTTGGCACATGTGACAAATAACATTGATCCTCAAGGAACCCTTAAGTCTGTGTGGTAGTGGATCAGATGTGTATATGTAATCCACAAGTGACAATATGTGAAGTGGCAGCTTGCGGTTCTTATCCAATGATGAAAGGGAGTATAGTATAGTTAAGTGACCAGGTCACCTTTCAAGTGTCACCCGGTAACATGGCGAACCTCAGGACACAGACAAACACGAGATATACCAATGGATGGAGGCTCAGTGGAAATGGAACCTTAATTGATTGAGCGATACTCTGACGAAAGAAGGATGAACATCACATGCGCTAAAGTGCCTGGACCGAAATATACAGTTGAAGTCGGAAGTTTACATACACTTAGGTTGGAGTCATTAAAACTCGTTTTTCAACCACTCCACACATTTCTTGTTAACAAACTATAGTTTTGGCAAGTCGGTTAGGACATCTACTTTGTGCATGACACAAGTCATTTTTTCAACAATTATTTACAGACAGATTATTTCACTTATAATTCACTGTATCACAATTCCAGTGGGTCAAGTTGACTAAGTTGACTGTGCCTTTTAAACAGCTTGGAAAATTTCAGAAAATGATGTCATGGCTTTAGAAGCTTCTGATACGCTAATTGACACATTTTGAGTCAATTGGAGGTGTACCTGTGGATGAATTTCAAGGCCTACCTTGACATCATGGGAAAATCAAAAGAAATCAGCCAAGACCTCAGAAAAAGTCTGGTTCATCCTTTGGAGCAATTTCCAAACGTCTGAAGGTACCACATTCATCTGTACAAACAATAGTACGCAAGTATAAACACCATGGGACCACGCAGCTGTCATACCGCTCAGGAAGGAGACGCGTTCCGTCTCCTAGAGATGAACGTACTTTGGTGTGAAAAGTGCAAATCAATCCCAGAACAACAGCAAAGGACCTTGTGAAGATGCTGGAGGAAACATGTACAAAAGTATCTATATCCACAGTAAAATGAGTCCTATACTGACATAACCTGAAAGGCTGCTCAGCAAGGAAGAAGCCACTGCTCCAAAACCGCCATTAAAAAGCCAGACTACGGTTTGCAATTGCAAGTAGCTTGTGGACAAAGATTGTACTTTTTGGAGAAATGTCCTCTGGTCTGATGAAACAAAAATAGAACTGTTTGGCCATAATGACCATCGTTATGTTTGGAGGAAAAATGGGGAGGCTTGCAAGCCAAATAACACCATCCCAACCGTGAAGCACGGGGGTGGCAGCATCATGTTGTGGGGGTGCTTTGCTGCAGGAGGGACTGGTGCACTTCACAAAATAGATGGCATCATGAGGACGGAAAATTATGTGGATATATTGATATCGCAAGACATCAGTCAGGAAGTTAAAGCTTGCTCACAAATGGGTCTTCCAAATGGAAAATGACCCCAAGCATACTTCCAAAATTGTGGCAAAATGGCTTAAGTACAACGAAGTCAAGGTATTGGAGTGGCCATCACAAAGCTCTGACCTCAATCCTATAGAAAATGTGTGGGCAGAACTGAAAAAGCGTGTGAGAGCAAGGAGGCCTACAAACCTGACTCAGTTACACCAGCTCTGTCAGGAGGAATGGGCCAAAATTCACCCAACGTATTCTGGGACGCTTGTGGAAGGCTACCTGAAACGTTTGACCCAAGTCAAACAATTTCAAAGGCAATGCTACCAATTTCTAATTGAGCGTATGTAAACTTCTGACCCACTGGGAAGGTGATGAAAGAAATAAAAGCTTAAATAAATCATTCTCTCTACTATTAATCTGACATTTCACATTCTTAAAATAAAGTGGTGATCCTAACTGACCTAAGACAGGGAATTTGTACTAGGATTAAATGTCAGGAATTGTGAAAAACTGAGTTTAAATGTATTTGGCTAAGGCATATGTAAACTTACGACTTCAATTGTATATACAGTCCATTCACAAAGTTTTCAGACCTCTTCACTTTTTCCACATTTTGTTGCGTTACAGCCTTATTCTAAAATTGATTAAATATAATTTTTTTCTCATCAATCTACACACACTACCCCATAATGACAAAGCGAAAACAGGTTTTTAGAAATGTTTGCAAATGTACAAAAACCACAACTGAAATACATGACTTATATCAGTATTCAGACCCTTTGCTACGAGAATCTAAATTGAGATCAGGTACATCCTGTTTCCATTGATCATCCTTGAGATGTTTCTACAACTAGATTGGAGTCCACCATTGGTAAATTCAATTGATTGGACATGATTTGGAAAGGCATACACCTGTCTATATAAGGTCCCACAGATGACAGTGCATGAGGTCAAAGGAATTGTCCGTAGCGCTCCGAGACAGGATTGTGTAGAGGCACAGATCTGGGGAAGGGTACCAAAAAATGTCTGCATTATTGAAGGTCTCAAAGAACACAGTGGTCTCCATCATTCTTAAATGGAAGAAGTTTGGAACCACCAAGACTCTTCCTAGTGCTGGCCACCCGGCCAAAATTGAGCAATCAGGGGAGAAGGGCCTTGGTCAGGGAAGTGACCCGTTGGTCACTCTGACAAAGCACCAGGGTTATTCTGTGGAGATGGGAGAACCTTCTAGAAGGACAACTGTCACTGCAGCATTCCACCAGTCAGGCCTTTATGGTAGAGTGGCCAGACGGAAGCTACTCCTCAGGAAAAGGAAAATGACAGCTTGCTTGGAATTTGCACCTGAAAGACTCTCAGACCATGAGAAACAAGATTCTCTGGTCTGATGAAACCAAGATTGAAGTATTTGGCCTGAATGCCAAGTGTCACGTCTGGAGGAAACCAGGCTCCGCTCATCACCTGGCCAATACCATTCCTACGGTGAAGCATGGTGGTGGCAGAATCATGCTGTGGGGATGTTTTTTTAGTGGCAGGGCCTGTGAGACTAGTCAGGATCGAGGGAAAGATGAACGGAGCAAAGTACAGAGAGATCCTTGATGAAAACCTGCTCCAGAGCGCTCAGGATCTCAGACTGGGGCGAAGTTTCACCTTCCAACAGGACAACGACTCTAAACACATAGACAAGACAACGCAGGAGTGGCTTCGGGACAAGTCTCAATGTCCCTCAGTGGCCCAGCCAAAGCCTGGACTTGAACCCGATCAAACATCTCTGGAGAGATCTGAAAATAGCTGTGCAGCGACGCTCCCCATCCAACCTGACAGAGCTTGAGAGGATCTGTAGAGAAGAATGTGAAAAACTTCCCAAATACAGGTGTGCCCAGTTTGTAGCGTCATACCCAAGAATACTCGAGGCTGTATTCACTGCCAAAGATGCTTCAACAATGTACTGAGTAAATGGTCTGAATACTTATGTAAACATAATATACGTTTTTTATTTTGAATACATTTGCAAAAAATGCTTTTCTTTTGTTGCTTTGTCAGTATGAGGTATTGTGTGTAGATTGATGAGGGAAAACAACAATTTAATCCATTTTAGAATAAGGCTGTAACGTAACTTGTGATGTGCTTTTTAGATTTGTTTTACATAGGGGGTTATTAGATGTTTTTATACATACAGTAGCTATGCAATATAAAAGTGTTCTATTTAATTCCGTTTTTTTGAATGTTATTTTCAGACAATCCGAGTCTCGTCAGCCATGTTCCTATAACAATCCAGGTGTTGGATGTAAATGACAACGCTCCCTACATAGCAAGAGATGATGAGATCATTGTGTGTGAAACCTCCAGGGCAGGACAGGTGAGTATCTTTCATTAAACACACCTCCCTCCATCTTTTCAGCTCTTTTCCACTTTACTCCCCCTCTCTCCCACCTTCTCTCCCGTGAGATCATATTCTCCCTTCTTCAACTGTTGTCTTTTAAAACCTCTTATCACGAACTCACATGCATGCAGTCACACATATTCTCCCACAGACATGCACGCACAGACACACACACAGTACACACACATACCCTCTCTGCCTTTGTTGTGTGTTTGACACCATCAGGAATGGATTTATCTGTGGTGCTGCAGACTTTTGCAGCCTCTTGAACCCATAAATTATTCAGCATGTACCAATTTCTCCACAAACAGAGAGGAGCTGCATTAAGCGCAACAGAGCCAGATTGCAGAAAATGTTTATCATCTCTCATTCAAATTTGGTCCGTGTCCAGCAAACCACGACTGCTCAGATTCACATCGCAATAGCATTCTCTCTTCATATTTTTCCCCTTGAATGAAGATTACTAAACAGGCTGCAGCATATAATCAGTTAGCTGGCTGAAGGCGACAGATGATGCATGCTAAGATGTCGAGGCTCTTTTTCCGAAACTGCAACAAATTACATTAAATTGAAGTAACTTTCAGGAAATGTGTCTTGATGTATGGTAAATTATGCTGTTATGTTCATCGAAAGGAAGTAAATTATAATTTAGTTGAGAACTAATTGTACTTTTTTAGGGACACACAAAATCGTTGCCTCGACAGCTAATTCTGTATTTCCAAAGCTTAGTGTATTACTGTATCCTACCAAAAGTTCAGGAATGCTTCTTATAGACTGACAATGCTATAGCACAGTGGAGTGTAGGTACAGTAGCCAGGTGATTAACCACCAGGCAGTGGTGTATAAATACTTTAAAGTACTACTTAAGTAGTTTTTTGGGGGTATCTGTACTTTACTTTACAATTTATATTTTTGACAAGTTTTACTTTTACTTCACTACATTCCTAAAGAAAATAATGTACTTTTTACTCCATACATTTTCCCTGACACCCGTAAGTACTCGTTACATGTTGAATGCTTAAGAGGACAGGAAAATGATCAATTTCACACACTTGTCAAGAGATCCCTGGTCATCCGTACTGCCTCTGATCTGGCAGATTCACCAAAAACAAATGCTTCATTTGTAAATTATGTCTGAGTGTTGGAATGTGCCCCTGACTATCCGTAAAATAAAAAAGGAATTTGAAATGATTTATACTTTTGATACTTATGTATATTTTTTAAATGACTTTTACTTTTGATACTTGAAAAGTACTTTTAGACTTTTTTTACTCAAGTATGGCAGTTGGGTACTTTTTCCACCACTGCCACCAGGGCCGTGCAGAGACCATTCAGAGGGCAGGTGCTTGAAATGAAAAAAAGTCTGCAATTCATAACATACTTTTGTGTATATATAGTGTATGTGGACACCCCTTCAAATTAGTAGATTCGGCTATTTCAGCCACACCCGTTGCTGGCAGGTGTATAAAATCAAGCACACAGCCATGCCATCTCCATAGACAAACATTAGCAGTATAATGGACTTAATGAAGAACTCAATGACTTTCAACGTGGCACCGTCATCGGATTCCACCTTTCAACAAGTCAGTCAAATTTCGGCCCTGCTAGAGCTGCCTCAGGTCAACTGTAAGTTGTCACGACTTCCGCCGAAGTCGGTCCCTCTCCTAGTTCGGGCGGCGTTCGATGGTCGACGTCACCGGCCTTCTAGCCATCGCCGCCGATCCACTTTTCATTTTCCATTTGTTTTGTCTTTGTCTTACACACCTGGTTTCAATTCCCCAATTACTTGTTCATTATTTAACCCTCTGTTCCCCCATGTTTGTTTGTGAGTGATTGTTTATTTGTGATACGGTCCGTTATTGTGGGCTCGATTTATTGTGTTGTATTTTGTGAATTCTGAGTAAAACTACGTTTATTACTCATCTCTGCTGTCCTACGCCTGACTCCTCTACACCAGCTACACACAGGCATTATCGCAGTAAGTGCTGTAATTGTGAAGTCGAAACTTCTAGAAGCAACAACAGCGAAGTGGTAGTTCACACAAGCTCACAGAACGGGACCGCCGAGTGCTGAAATGCATTAAAAAAAATTGTCCTTGATTGCAACACTCACTACCAAGTTCCAAACTGCCCCTGGAAGCAATTTCAGCACAATAACTGTTTGTCGGGAGTTTCATTAAATTAGTTTCCATAGACGAGCAGCCGCACACAAGCCTAAGATCACGATGCGCAATGCCAAGCGTCTTTCTGGAGTGGTGTAAAGCTCACTGCCATTGGACTCTGGAGCAGTGGCCTGCACAGAGCACTGACCTCAACCCCATCGAACACCTTTGGGATGAATTAGAACGGCGACTACGAGCCAGTCCTAATCACCCAAATTTAGTGCCTGACCTCACTAATGCTCTTGTGGCTGAATGGAAGCAAATCCCTGCAGCAATATTCCAACATCTAATGGGAAGCCTTCCCAGAAGACTGAAGGCTGTTATAGCAGCAAAAGGGGGACCAACTCCATATTAATGCCCATGATTTTGTAATGAGATGTTCGACGAGCAGGTGTCCACATATACGTATATACCACCACCTAAAAGGGCACTTGGCGAGTGGGAGGGCAAAGGGGCATGTGCTCGGCACAGGTAGACTCCTATCTGTGCATGTACCTGGTAACCACTATAATTAGTGAATTGTCCATATGAGAGTTTTTCACTCAGGTCACTTGCTGACGCTAGCCAGTTTTTTTTTATGAACTGACAATACATCAGGGACAATGCTGTTTGAGACAGGTCATATGCCCTAGCTCAGATCTATACTCCTGCCTGGAAAAAGGCTGCATGTGGAACAATGGCACGTCCTAATGGAATGGCTAACAGAAAAGGAGGGAGGGAAAAGACGTGTTCCAGTCAGATAGTCTTTACTATGATACGAAAGTATATTGTGCGTTGACTTACTTAACTTATTCCTACTATATTTAGCTGCTTGTGGAGCAGTACATAATGTACTATGTGTATATATATAATATACAGTACCAGTCAAAAGTTTGGAGACACCTACTCATTCAAGGTTTTTTCTTTATTTTTACAATTTTCTACATTGTAGAATAATAGTGAAGACTTCAAACTATGAAATAACACATATGGAATCATGCAGTAACCAAAAGTGTTAAACAAATCAAAATATATTTTCTATTTGAGATTCTACAAAGTAGCCACCCTTTGCACAGCTTTGCACACTCTTGGCATTCTCTCAACCAGCTTCACCTGGAATGCTTTTCAAACAGTCTTGAAGGAGTTCCCACATATGCTGAGCACTTGTTGTCTGTTTTTCCTTCACTCTGCGGTCCAACTCATCCCAAACCATCTCAATTGGGTTGAGGTCGGGTGATTGTGGATGCCAGGTCATGTGATGCAGCACTCTATCACTCTCCTTCTTGGTCAAATAGCCCTTACACAGCCTGGAGGTGTGTTGGGTCATTGTCCTGTTGAAAAACGAATGATAATCCCGCTAAGCACTAACCAGATGGGATGGCGTATCGCTGCAGAATGCTGATGCAGCCATGCTGGTTAAGTGTGCCTTGAATTCTAAATAAATCACGGACAGGGTCACCAGCAAAGCACCCCCACACAATTACACCTCCTCCTCCATGCTTCACGGTGGGAACCACACATGCAGAGATCATCCGTTCACCTTTTCTGCATCTCACAAAAATCTCACATTTGGACTCATCAGACCAAAGGATAGATTTCCACTGGTCTAATGTCCATTGCTCGTGTTTCTTGACCCAAGGAAGTCTCTTCATATTGGTGTCCTTTAGTAGTGGTTTCTTTGCAGTAATTCGACCACGAAGGCCTGATTCACGCAGTCTCCTCTGAACAGTTGATGTTGAGATGTGTCTGTTACTTGAACTCAGTGAAGCATTTATTTGGGCTGCATTTTCTGAGGCTGGTAACTCTAATGAACTTATCCTCTGCAGCAGAGGTAACTCTGGGTTTTCCTTTCGTGTGGTGGTCCTCATGAGAGCCAGTTTCATCATAGCTTTTGATGGTTTTTGCGACTGCACTTGAAGAAACTTTCAAAGTTCTTGAAATGTTCCACATTGGCTGAACTTCATGTCTTAAAGTAATGATGGACTGTCATTTCTCATTGATTTTTTGAGCTATTCTTGCCATAATATGGACTTGGTATTTTACCAAATAGGTTATCTTCTGTGTACCACCCCTACCCTGTCACAACACATCTGACTGGCTCAAATGCATTAGGAAGGAAAGAAATTCCACAAATTAACTTTTAACAAAGCACACCTGTTAATTGAAATGCATTCCAGGTGACTACCTCATGAAGCTGGTTGAGAGAATGCCAAGAATGTGCAAAGCTGTCATCAAGCCAAAGGGAGGCTATTTTGAAGAATCTCAAATATAAAATATATTTTGTTTTTTTTTAAAACACTTTTTTTGGTTACAACATGATTCCATATGTGTTATTTCATAGCTTTGATGTCTTTACTATACAATGTAGAAAATACTAAAAATAAAGAAAAACCCTTGAATGAATATGTGTGTCTAAACTTTTGACTGGTACGATATATAGATATATATACATACTGTACATACATACATATATACACACCCACATTTCCCTCTCCCTCTTTTCCCCAAACTCCTCTCCCTCTTCTCTGACAGGTGATCCAGACAGTGAGGCCATCAGACAAGGACAACTTTGCAAATGGACGATTCTCGTTTGCCCTGCCAATTGACCTTCCAATCAATCCTAATTTCACCCTGATGGATAACGAAGGTAGGCTGGCTATTGTGGTTTTGTGTGGCAATGAAAAAAAATTGCACAACATCAACCACCACCAGGGATTCTGGGTGTGGACAGATATTTGTGGCAGATACTCTGGAGTGGCATTACAAACACAAATATATCTAGTGGCGTTTGTTGTCTAACAGCCCCGTTTACACTTTCTCCTCCTTTGAGACATATTTTAATATAAAAGGGAAGGACCTGCAGGGGTGTTTCCTTGGTAACAGACAATCATTTTCCTCGTCCTTATGTAACAGTGTAGGTTCCGTCCCTCTCTTCGCCCCAACCTGGGCTCGAACCAGGGACCCTTGCACACATCAACAACTGACACCCACGAAGCATCGTTACCCATCGCGCCACAAAAGCCGCGGCCCTTGCAACGCAAGGGGAACAACCACTTCAGGTCTCAGAGCAAGTGACGTCACCAATTGAAGCACTATTAGCGCGCACCACCGCTAACTAACTAGCTATTTCACATCGGTTACACTTATATTAGCTTAAGGCTACTTGGCTGAATTCAGAGAGAACACTGTTTTTAAATTTATTCCCTTGTCTGAAAACCCAATAGCTCCTTTGGCAGATCAGGGAAAATCTCGAAATTAAGGTAGACTTCCAAGACGGATGACAAAAACCTGTAAGATGCCAGACAGAGGCAGTGAGCTTCCACCGAGTTTTGTATCAGCGCTCTGTGCTCTCGGTGGTGGTATAGCCTAACACTTAGGTTTTATCCCCTCCCCGACTGGCCCTGTTTTCCCTCAGGCGCTTGTTCAGTGAAACCACATTTTCACTGATGTGCATTATGCCTATGTTTACACATACAGGAGCACCAGGTAGTACTCCTCAGCTAGAGCTAAAAGGAACACTGCTGCATCAGTGCACTGATTGGGTGGTAGTAGGATACTCTTGCTCCCTCAGGCTGTGGAATCTAGTAGATGTGGTTGTTATGTTTTGCTTTTGGAAGGTTTTGATTTCCAAAATTATTTAATATATAATCAGTGCCCTGTGGTATAATCTGGATGATTTCCTGATGTTCACCAAGTGATAGTCATGATTGATATTGCCAGAAATGCCTTGTGAATGCAGTAGAATTTTACAGACCTACAGCAGCTTATGCTCCAGGATGTGTTAGAGAGAAAGATAATAATCTATGATTTCCTCTGCTGTAATCATAATCATTTGGAGGAAGAAAGAAGCTGGGAGGTGGCTTTATATTCTATTGTCTCCCAAATGGAGGATGAATGAGAGATATATTGGTTCTTTTTTGTTTACCTGTTTCCTCTCAGTGGGCGAGGAGGTACAGTAATGAATTTTGACTTGAAGCTTGTGGGCCAGCGCCCCTGCATGCCAATAGGAATCCTATGTAAATGAACGCTTCCTCCAATGCACCTTCCCATGGGCTCGCTCTGTTGGAATACATTTGTTGATATCCAGAAGGTTGGCCCCTCCTCCTCCCCCCACCCCACCCCTCTTTCCCTGTCTCTTACCATCCCAAGTGACATGCTTTATCATGGCTCTGTGCGCCTGGGGGAAAATTAATCTGTATTGTGAAGAGGAGGGCCGTGATTGTGCATACAAAAGTGTAGCTCTGGGCCGTGAAAATGAAAATCTGCTGGAGCCTCTCCAGAATGAGAAAAACTATGGCAACAGCCGTGCTGGGCTGGATAGAATACTGTTGGCCGGTTTTAATAAAGCCTGAAGAGGCCGTCGCTATCTGTCCCCAGTCTTTTCTAATAGATAGCAGTGGGGAACTATGGGCATCCTCTACAATGTTGGCGAACACTCCTCATATCTCAGGGCAAGTTATTTGTTGTACTGGTCTTTTGTTCTCCCTGTTCTCCGTGGTTGCATATGTTATTTCAGGGGGAAAACTGGTCAGGGCAACGTTCCTTTAGATGGTATATTTTGGAAAAGTAAATAAAATTATGAAAATACACTACATTTTGTAGTAATGTTTGGATCAATACTTATTTGTCAATACAATTATACGGTACATTCAGTGTATTTTAAACTTTGTCATTCTGCTCCAGACAACACTGCCAGCATCGTGGCGCGGAGGCATCAGTTCAGCCAATCGGAGCAGGATCTCTATCAACTCCCTGTGGTTGTGAGGGATGGAGGAGAGCCTGTCCTGAGCAGCACCTCCACCCTGAACCTCCGGGTGTGTGTCTGCCAGAGAGGAGGAGGTGGCAGCAGCAGGGTGAAGGCCTGCCGAGTCCCGGCCTTCCTCTCCACTGCAGGCCTGAGCACCGGGGCCTTCATCGCCATTTTGCTCTGCATCATCATCCTGCTGGGTAAGAGACAAGAGAGGGGGGGAGATAGCATGGTAGGGAAGAGAAGATGGGAGAGAAGGGGGAAAGAGAAAGAGGGAGGGAGAGAGAAAGAGGAAGGGATAGAGATGGGTAGGGAGAGATATTCTTGCCTGTGTGTGTTTAGTCAACCGCTTAGAGCCACACTCCAGAGCTGGGGGAGGGGGAGAGAGAGAGACCTTCTTGCCTTGAGGTAGAGATAATGAAAGGCTTCACACCAGCTGGAGGAGTAACTCTGGCTGATTTGTTTCCAGCAGCTAAGGCCACAATTCCACTCTCAAATCAATGCATTGGAGAATAGGGTGTGCATTTTGAGCCTGTAATGACATATTGTAAGTCGCTGTGGTCTTGTCCCCTCTCCTCTGTCCTATACTGTAGCCATCGTGGTGCTATTTGTCATCCTGCGGAGCAAAAAGGGCAAGAAGGAGCCGTTAATCATCTCTGAGGAGGACGTCCGGGAGAACGTGGTCACATACGATGACGAGGGTGGGGGCGAGGAGGACACAGAGGCGTTTGACATCGCAGCACTGCGGAACCCCGCCGGGGCGGAGCGGAGGAGGCTGCGGCGGGAGGTAAGGCCGGGGACGGAGGGTTGGCTGGTGGCCTGCGGGCCCCAGAGCCCGTCCCTGGTTCTGCTGGATACAGAGGATATGCACCATGTCATTAGACAGAAAGTGGTGGAAGCTGACAGGGACACCAGCGGGCCGCCCTATGACTCCCTCCAGACTTACTCGTACGAGGGCCGTGGCTCTCTCACGGGGTCGGTCAGCTCTCTGGGGCTGGCCCAGGTCCTGCCCCCAGAGATCAGCTACAGTGACCTGGAGGACTGGGAGCCGGAGGGTAACACACTGTCCAGACTGTTCGAGACAGAACTCTCTGAGACAGAACAGACCATAGCCCCGTAAAACATCTGTCCTCTTCAATCCCGTTAAAGGTTAACCTAACAATACAGAGCTATTTGAGTTATAGAACTTGTTCCGTTTTGTTGTGGAATTGACTGTCATTTTACGCTGGGCTCTGACAAGTGAAGTGGGGGAATGTATTAACATTTTTGGAGAAAGACAAACCCCAAAAATGATGACGTTGTTTAAAAAGGAAACTATTTTCCCTAGTGTATATTTTTATTTATAAATAAAGTTCAATGATTCCGGATAAGTGAATTAATATGCAAGTTATGTGTCATGATGTATAATGTGTCCGGTTCCATAGTCTCCTTAGTACCAATGTGGTAAGTCTCTGGGTCAGTATTCATAAAGTATCTCAGAGTACGACTACTGATATATGATCAGGTAGGTCCCGTCAGTCCATATTATCAGGATCATTATGATCTAAAAGGCAAAACTGATCTTCAATCAGCGCTCCTACTCTGAGACGCTTTCTGAATATGTGCCCTACAACAGTAACCAACAGTCTTTCAACTCTTTCTTTAGTTAACCAATCTAAATTTGTGTACAGCTCCTCAAAACTACATCAGAGGAGCAGAGCAACTTTTAATTGGGAAACAACACCATTCTATGAATCATAATTGGATCCAAATGCTTTGGTGTACAGCTTTTTATCACTTCCTGGGGATTTATAAATCAGCTGTGAAAAGGTCTTGTTTCCCGCTCAGTCTTGATCAATTCCCAGGAGAGCTCCATAAAAAACGCAACAATAAATCGTTCCTTAATGTCTTTAATAATAACAGGCGATGAGGGGACTTCTATTTGAATTACTGGGCTATTTTTACAATACAATATTAATCATGGTTTCATGTTCTTATAATACACATAAAACACGAATAATGATAATCAAGTAAGATCTTATCCATTAACTCGCACTATGTCTTATATATCATATTGAAATGATAATGTGTCATGACACTACTTTCATTTAATTTAATATGATAATACAGCTAAACAGTCCATAAGACTATTCCACACCCACCTACAATAATACACAATAAGCTGCAATGCAACCATTCCTATTTTGCTGCTTATTCACAGCAAGATAATTAAGGGAGACAACTGTGACCCCCCCCCCCCCCCCCCCCAAAAAAAAAAAAGAATAATTCTGTTGCCATAATGGTTGTTAGATTATGAATAATGCATTACTATATATATAATTGCATTCTATCTGAGAAGGATGTTTAAAGGTTATGGAGGGTAAATAGCATCTCTGCGGCCTCCACAAATGTGATTACTTGTCCAGTTCCTTTTACCCATAAAGGAAACCCACCAGATGAACTGTTATGACAATTTTGCTTTAAGGTTGTCGGATCATCAAAGAGCTGATGATAAAAGGAGTATCCTGGTGAATCCCAGGTAATACGTTCTAATACAGTATAGATTCCTGTATCTTAGCGTTAGATGATGCTATATACTGTACTTCCTCATGAATTAAAGGGTCTATCATCAGTTGCTACATCAATTTTTGGACTTATAAAGTAATGTACCCAATGATTCTTGAAGAATATACACTACATGTGCAAAAGTATGTGGACACTTGCTCGTCAAACATCTGATTCCAAAACCAAAATCATGGGCATTAATATGGAGTTGGTCCCCCCCTTTGCTGCGATAACAGCCTCCACTCTTCTGGGAAGATGTTGGAACATTGCTCCGGGGACTTGCTTCCATTCAGCCACAAGCGTTAGTGAGGTTGGGTACTGATGTTGGGCGATTAGGCCTGGCTCGCAGTCGGCATTCCAATTCATCCCAAAGGTGTCCCTGCCATACTACAGCTTTGGTGGCTGTATGCTTAAGATCCAATGAGTAGAATAGTAGCCATTTTTTAATAGGCCTACTGTTAAAGGGATAGTTCGCCCAGATGACAAAATATCATATTGGTTTTCTAACCCTGTAAGCAATCTATGGATAAGGTGTGACAGCAATCCATGCTTTGGTTTAGGTTCCCTGGCACTTTTTCTGCATGCTAATGTTTTAGCATTTGTGGCACAAATCCCATTCAAGTCATGGTACTGATAATAGCATTTTTCGCACATCATGTTCAAATCATCTATAAGTGACTTTGTTGAGCTTCACAGTCAATTTTCTGATTATGTGGACATAATGCGCGGGATTTATGCCACAAATGCTAAAACGTTAGCATGTGGAAACAGTGCCAGGGAAACTAAACCAAAGCATGGATTGCTTTCATACCTTGTCCATAGAATGCTTACAGGGTAAAATATTAAACCAAAACAAATGTTTAGCTTGATGAAGGCAAGGTGTTATAAATCATATAAAAAATATTTTCTGCATGGAACACAACTTGCCATTGTTGCCACAAGCTTAAAATAGTCAGGGTTTCTGAGGTTGTTTACCTGGGGGATTTTAGAAATGTATACTACTTTACAGCCCTTGTCACTTTACCTCCCTCTCTATCATAAGACTAGCTGCTGTTGCTCCTGAATCCTGTCTTTCTTTCAGACAGCATTGTATACTGTAGCTACACACTCTTCTATTGTGCAAATTGATTAGACACACGTTTAACTACAAAAGTAGACCATGGACGAATGCAGAATGTCACATGCATGTATTTCATTTGATCCCCCTCTGCGTAAGTAGTTGGGGGAATCAAACAGTGATGAGCTGTTCTACTACATAGACCAAGGCTGGAGTGCTGTAATTTCCCATGCTGACTGACAGCTACAGTGGTACTGGAGCTAAGGCAAAGACATTCTCCATGCTTCTGTTAGACATGACTGCTGGTATTAGAAATAGTAACCTACATAATTGTCTGTCACTATTGGCCTTTGGATGAGAGGCAAATACTATCCTTCTCTGCAAATAGAGGGTTATTACTTACAGGGACAGTTACAGCCTATTGGGGGATGTTGTTTTTGCCATAATTCTGTTGAACAACTAAAAGAACCACCTACTGAAAAGATACTTGTATGGTATATCTGATTATTATTCATGAACATTTACATTTAAAATGACCATGGGTTTCCACAATCTACTAAGACACACTTATCTGGAATGGTGGTGTTCCTAACCAAATACAGTGGTGGAAACAAATAATTTACAAAAATTGAATAATTGGGCCTGGCCCACCATTCCAGAAACACTATGTTGCTGTTGCATGTTGACTCTGCCATGCCATCAGTCATCAGCAAGGTAATTCATCTGAGGATTGTTTGTATTCCAACCGTCATACTCAATCTGTGAACTCCATTCATCAACACCCACTTTCCTTTCCCCATCATATGGAATACCCTGAGGTGGGCTGTTTGAAGCACAAATGGACCTCATATGGTCTTAACAAGTTTGACACCATAGTAAACCTTTGCATAAGGCACACTGTGCGGAGGAAAACATCTATTGATACCAAAACACCATCTGGGTGGGAAGTATGTTTCTGCATACTGCACAGTACACATTGTTTCAATGATCAAACTAGAAGATACAGAACTCCAGAAAATATTACGAGCCACTAAGATGTACTGTACAGGATGTGCGCAATTTTATCTCACATGATTAAATCTCCATATTTCTGCAGCAAAGTGTGCAGTCAGGTAAAATATTAGTGCTATTGCTCCAATGAAATCTAGGTGAGGCCAATAGTTCAAATTATCTGCACCAGTGGAGGCTCCTCAGAGAGGAAGAGGGGGACCATACTCTTCAGTGAATTTCTGAAAAATAAAAATAGTGAAACATTAAAATAAGTTTCCCTTTCTAGATAAAACTATACTAAACATATTCACATCACCAAATAATTGATTAAAACACACTGTTTTGCAATGAAGGTCTACAGTAGCCTAAACAGAACTCTATAGGGTAGAGCCATGTTGTAGCCGGAGAACAGCTACCTTCTGTCCTCCTCTGGGTACATTGACTTCAATACAAAACCTAGGAGGCTCATGATTCTCACCCACTTCCATAGACTTATACAGTAATTATAACTTCCGGAGGATGTCCTCCAACATATCAGAGCTCTTGCAGCATGAACTGACATGTTGTTCACCCAATCAAAGGATTAGAGAAGGATTCTAGTACGGAAAGCATAAGCTACAGCTAGCTAGCACTGCAGAGCTTAAAATGTGGTGGGTAGTTGACTCCGAGAAAGACAATAGTTTGAACAGTTTTTAACAAATTCATTTCTTCAAAAATGAAGAGAAAGCGAGAGAGAGAGCTAGCTATATTTTGTTGTATTCTTTTCCCACTTTCACTTACTTAGCTAGCAAATGCAGATAGCTAGTTTAGCCTACTCAAACACCTGGCTCAATCAGAGAGGGATGCTATGTTACCTAGCTAGCTATGGCTATCCAACACTGGAATTCTTCCAAGTCAAGGTAAGCTTTTGGTTTTATTAATTTATTGCCACCGGTGTAACTGCTTGCTGACTGTACACTGTACTGCATGATTGTAGTGGGTTTACTAATGTGTTAGTTATAGTAGTTTGCTGACTATGATGTTAGCTAGTATGGTGACAAAGATCAAGTCTGTGTGTAGCGGTTAGCAGTTATGATATGAAGGTTAGGCTTGGATTTTTTTTCGCCTGGTCACAGGCAGCTGATGTCCACAAGCGAATTGAAAAAGTGAGGGGAGGAGAGTGCTTAGATGTGATTTATACAATGATCAAAGAGATCATGCTGTTTTTATGTGGCTGCTATGAAAGTGAACTGTGTTTGCATTTGATCAGTAACGTATTCATTCCACCGATTCTGTAGAAAAACGTTTCTTAAACGGAAGCAAACGGAACAAAACGGGGATAACCATAACTGAACTTGTCAAATAGAAACTCTAGTTTGCAAGTTTTGGACTAATGATTACACCCTAGATCAGCTAGATGCAGCCCAGCGTGTGCAAGGCGGTATTTAATGTCTGTCACCTTGATTACTAAATTTCTCTCGACCTGTGCACCTACGTTGTAAACGTTTATTCATAGGCTAGGTTGTAGCAACCTCATGATGGGTATTGGGAAAAATGTTGTATCATGTATTGTAGTAGCCTAAATCTATCGATGTTACATTGAATGGAATATGAATGACAGTCATCCAATATGCTTTAATAGAAATAGGGCCATAATCGTCCTCCCTTGTCTTAAACGGCAGTGACAGCCACTGATCTGCACATTGTTGATGTGCATGGGGCTCAGGGACCAGACCAAGACAGAGGGCGTAGGTAGGAGTAGTCGTCTCTGAGAGGGCTTTGGCTCTTTGATATGAAAGGGTGTGCAGGGTATCCTGCTGCTTGGCCTTGAAGACAGACAGACACAGGTGCATCGTGGCTGTCTGGGTGAGGAATTAGAAGGATTACTCTCTGGCATGTCTCCACAGCAGGGGACAAGGGGGAGGGAGGGAAGAATGGCAGGCACAGAAGCAAGACAGGTGGTTCAGACAGGATGGAGATGGAGTCTCTGATGAGGACTGACGCTAGGACAGGAAGACAGCACCAGACCAGCTCCAATGCATGGGGATACCTCACAGTACCAACAGCATCCAGGTACAGGGTGGTCTGATGGTCAAAGGTTAAGGTAGGATTGTGGGTTCGATTCCTGCTGGGGCCAACCATATGGAAAATGTATGCATGCATGACTTTAAGTTGCTTTGGATAAAAGCATCTGCTAACTGGGATATATTATTATAAATGATGATATTATATAGAGTATGTCATCCTCATGGATATCAGGACTATTCTGCGAGTTCTACCTTTACATAATGTACACAGCTCTAGTCTAAACAATGTATTAACAAAAAATAACACATTAATTATTTTAGTTCAGGATTATCACAGCTCTAAGTCTATTGTATATCTGACAAAAAATTAAATGGGAGAAAAAGATAAGATTTGTGCAAAAATGATCATCTTAGTTTTTTGAAACGTCAAAACGTGATTCAAGGATTCAATTTCATGACCTGTTTTTAAAAATATATGTTGTACAGTGAAGTCAAGGACAAATAACAGAATGCCACTGGAAACTGAGTGGCAACAACTTCAAAGAAAATGTCAAAGGAATCGATTGGGAACGGAAGGATGAGACGCAATGATGCAACGTAATTGATTTCATTATCATGGAAGCGTGTAGTTTACACTTTTTTGAAGCACAACGTTCAGTCGCTCTCTCTCTCTCCACCACTGTAACTTCCTGAAAGTTGATGAAAGCAACCTAGACTTTACCAAACCAATTTTGACAGGTGGTATGAAATAAGATATTTTGTCTTCTTTTTTTATGCTATATGTTAGAAAGTTTGCTATCTTTAAACATTTTATATTTTTCTCTGTCTTATGTCTGATGAGGACCTATTGGTCTCCTGAGGGAGCAAGAAGGGTCTGAATGAACCAAATGATGAACTAAACTAACTGCATTAAGAACAATTTTGACAAGTTCTTAATTATGGACGGCAATGGAAAGTATTGCCGTGACATTTCAAAGAGTGGACCACTTTTGTACATGATTAACATTTCCTCTAGGAAAAAAAGAAAAGAAAAAAGCTTTTCCATTAGTATGAACAATTTCCTCCTTGACCAACTTATGCACGTCAGGGTGGCTTTCAAGCGCCAGTAGTTCCATTCGAGCCTCCCATGACCACCTTCAATGTCTCTGCATGAAATCTGGAGACACTGAAAAAAAAACTATATGGAGCAATTTTCACATTAAAGTCTCAAATGCTTAACTGTTGTAGCCTATGTACTTTCATGTTCCACTTATGAGAAAACGTCTAAGTGTGTGCACTTACAGGCTCTGAAGCGGTCCAAAGATTGTATAATGGCAATTTTGATTTGACCTAATTTTAACCTTCTGTTATAAAGAGCACATGTTTAACTTCATAAAAAACCCGTTTCCCCATTTCAAGTTAAAGGGATACTTCGGGATTTTAGCAATGATGCCCTTTATCTACTTCCCCAGAGTCAGATGAACTGGTTGATACCATTTGTATGTCTCTGTGTCCAGTATGAAGGAAGTTAGAGGTAGTTTCACAAGCCAGTGCAACTAGCAGATACACATAGACTACCAGTCATTTCGTTAACGCTAGTTAGCAATTGCGCTAGCGCTAGTTGGCAAAAATGTATTCATGTGTTCATCTAACTCTGGAGAAGTAGATAAAGGGCCTCATTGCCAAAATCCCAAAGTATCCTTTTAAATAAAAGTGCACATTAAGTGGCAAATAAAGTAATAGGGTTGACTGTAACAGGGTTGACAATTTCATCTTAAATCAGCCATGAATCTCCTTCTGAGAAGAGGAACGGAAGCTTGATATATGCAACAGGGAGTGGCAGTTAGTTTCACCATATTAAAACGAGAGTTCAGTTCACTTAACAGGGTAACAGGGTTGACCTTAAAATGAGGGATAGACGTAAATGAATCACATGAAATAAATTATAATCTTCAGAAATGACTTTGTCAAAGCACCAAAATAACTAGAGCTTTACAATTATGGTGAAAACTTGGAGAAATGTTGGGGTTAATTGGGTAAAAATCTTCCTAGAAGTCACAGGGTGCCCGAAGGTGGGTCAAAACGCTGAATTTTGGCACTTTAGCAAGCCTTTATTCAAATAAAAATTCGGATTTATAGAGTTTTACATGTGGTCTATATTAAACGGCACTTCAGGGAATATAACAGGCTTTTTAAATTCAATATTGGTGTACTGTACAATTTCTACATAAAATATCAAAGGGGCGCAAAAGGCACTCATTTCATGGAACGACACATAAATTACGTTTTTAAATGTAGTGAGCAGTTTTGCTGAGGAGATTTCATGAATGACTGGATCCAGCAGTAACTCTTCCAAACTGTATAGGCTATTATGAACTCTTGCATTTCCCGCTCCTCCTCTGCTACTTATAGTATCCTACATATAGGTTAAGCTCAGAAACTGCAGGGTGGAGGTATTGTTTGATACTGCTGAGATGAGAATGCATTAAATACTGCAGAAAGAGACGTTTCTGAGTGCTAAGCAGAACTGGAGGTGTCTGCATTGCACTGGCCCACACATGCTGCTGAGCTGTAGCAGACTGTGTAGTGGTAGTATCATGTAATCATTCAGACTTTATTTCACAAGGTTTAGAAGTGGATAGAATGTAAATTCATAAAACCTAATTATGCAGTTGTGATCTTACACTTTCAATGTAAGCAACTTCCACAAGTAACATTTGAATAATTCCACAATATAGCCATTGGAGAGAGAATATGGTCTTAGGATTTGATGGATGGGTGTAGTGCAGACAGTGGTGGAAAAAGTAATCAATTGTCATAGTTCAGTAAAAGTAAAGATCCCTTAATAGAAAATGACTCAAGTAAAAGTGAAATTCAACTAGTAAAATACTACTAGAGTAAAAATCTAAAAGTATCTGGTTTCAAATGTAAGTACAGTGGTGGAAAAAGTACTCAACTGTCATATTTGAGCAGAAGTACAAAGTAAAGATAAATGCTATACATCAAATTCCTTATATTAAGCAAACCACACAGCACGATATTCTTGTTTTTTTTTTTACAGACAGAGGCACACTCCAACACTCAGACATAATTTCCAAACACAGTATTTGTGTTTAGTGAGCACTCCAGATCATAGGCAGTAGGGATGACAATGCGTTATATTGATACTGTAGGTATGTGAATTGACGGTTTTTATGGCGGTTTTGGAGCAGTGGCTTCTTCCTTGCTGAGCGGTCTTTCAGGTTATGTCGATATAGGACTCGTTTTACTGTGGATATAGATACTTTTGTACCGGTTTCCTCTTCACAAGGTCCTTTGCTGTTGTTCTGGGATTGATTTGCACTTTTCGCACCAAAGTACGTTAATCTCTAGGAGACAGAACGCGTCTCCTTCCTGAGCGGTATGACGGCTGCGTGGTCCCATGGTGTTTATACTTGCGTACTATTGTTTGTACAGATTAACGTGGTACCTTCAGGCATTTGGAAATTGCTCCAAAGGATGAACCAGACTTGTGGAGGTCTACAAAAGGTCTTGGCTGATTTCTTTTGATTTTCCCGTGATGTCAAGCAAAGAGGCACTGAGTTTGAAGTTAGGCCTTGAAATACATCCACAGGTTCACCTCCAGTTGACTCAAATTATGTTAATTAGACTATGACATCATTTTCTGGAATTTTCCAAGCTGTTTAAAGGCACAGTCAACTTAGTATATGTAAAGTTCTGACCCACTGGAATTGTGATACAGTGAATTATAAGTGAAATAATCTGTCTGTAAACAATTGTTGGAAAAATGACTTGTGTCATGTATAAAGTAGATGTCCTAACCGACTTGCCAAAACTATAGTTTGTTAACAAGAAATTTGTGGAGTGGTTGAAAAACGAGTTTTAATGACTCCAACCTAAGTGTATGTAAACTTCCAACTTCAACTGTAAGTATTTTGCACCACTGAGTGCAGATTTTGCATAGCCTAAATTCCCCATTGACTGCACAATTTCTTCCTCAAATGTACGCATCTCTTTCTGACATCCCACATCCCACCTTTCAAGACATTCTTTTTTATCCATGAAACATTTAGGATGAAGTCTTGATATCAGTGATTAACTTTTAAGAATGTCTAAGTTACATTTTAATTATTTTCAGCATGTTCTCAGACAGAAGCTCCATTAGGCCTCATGTAGGCATAATTAAATTCCATAGCAGATTCTGTGATTGGGAAATGAGACTATCATCACACTCAGCTATCTGTCTCAATGGCAATGACTAATTATTGGGCCACCAATAGCCCTAATGGACAACTAAAGGAAGTTTCACATCAGGGTTATTTCCTGGTGGCAAAGTCATATGACTAGTGGGGTTCTGTGTAGTGTGTGGTAACAGTAAGTACCCCCAGATTTTGAAGCAAGGCAGTTTTTCACCCTGACTGAATATCTGGGAATAGAATTGGATTATACTATACAGATAATCAGAGGCTAAAAGCCACAATGCAGATTCCGTCATCAAACATAAAACACAAAGTGCTCTTTTAACTTTTGCTGTTCTAATGTGAATTAGCCTAGCAGGAGGAAAATATTGGAATGTGCTGACTGCCCCCGACCCATCCACTATCTTGAAGTTTGTCTCAGCTAGCTACAGCAGTAAATAACTGTCATCTAGTTACAGTAACACTGTATAGATGTAGAATCTAAATAGCACATTATCCAAACAAGTTGTCACATGGGAGCCTTCAGACTAGCATATTTACTTCACTCAAAGTCACCATAAATTCAAAGCACACGCATAATTGACACTACTGGACTGCACATCAGACCCGAATGCAGTGTTCTCATCTGAACTGAAAATTAGATCCCGGTCCGACCCAAGCCCGGTGAGCTGAAGCCCCTGCTTTGAGAAAAGCGTTGTGGACTAGATAAATCAATCAATGTCAGATTTTTGTTTTCACTGAATCTTTGTATGGATATTTGGTAACAATTAGGCTGGTGAAATGTTAGATAAATTGAGGTGAGTGCTAATGATCTTTATTCAAATTTGCTCATACTGTATATTAGCAGATCATAACATTCTGACTAAAATGTTATGCAAGTCTGCTTGCTCTTCCCTTGCGTAGTAGCCTGTCCTACTCCCGACCAAAATCCTGTGACTTGCCTGATAATCAATGTGTTTCAATGAATCTCTGTCGATATATTTGTTTAATTGATCTCTGGCCGGACAAGTGGAAGTGGTAACTAATTTTTTTGTTTGCTCATCTGTCACTGATCAGAAACATTAGCATGCCTCCATATAGAGCCTAGGCAAATGTTCTATCATCCTAACCCAAATGAAACTTAAAATCCTGACTGCTGTCTTGCATGAAAATTCCTATCTTTATTCTGTAATCCATAGGTTGCATTATCAAGGCACGTCTCTCCTATGCATGTCAAATTACCGCTATAAACTTTCCTCTGCTTCTCTGTGTTGTCTCATATTGCTGCCCATCTGAGAGCTTCCGTAGAGAATGCTTGATCAACAAACGGTATGAGAGAAGATACTGTATGGCAATTTTTTAACAATGTGGTCTCACGTTGCTATATACAGGTAGGTACCGGTACAGAGTCAATGTGCGGGGGTACCAGTTAGTCGAGGTAATTGAGGTAATATGTATAGTCTGGGTAGCCATTTGATTACCTGTTCAGGAGTCTTATGTCTTGGGGGGTAGAAGCTGTTTAGAAGCCTCTTGGACCTAGACTTGGCGCTCCACTACCACTTGCCGTGCGGTAGCAGAGAGAACAGTCTGGCTGGAGTCTGACAATTTTTAGGGCCTTCCTCTGACACCGCCTGGTATAGAGGTCCTGGATGGCAGGAAGCTTGGCCCCAGTGATGTACTGGGCCATACGCACTACCCTCTATAGTGCCATGCGGTCGGAGGCCGAGCAGTTGCCATACCAGGCGGTGATGCAACCCGTCAGGATGCTCTCGATTGTGCAGCTGTAGAACCTTTCGAGGATCTAAGGACCCATGCCAAATCTTTTCAGTCTCCTGAGGGGGAATAGGTTTTGTTATGCCCTCTTCACGACTGTCTTGGTGTGCTTGGACCATGTTAGTTTGTTGGTGATGTGGATGCCAAGGAACTTGAAGCTCTCAACCTGCTCCACTACAGCAACAATGAGGAGAATGGGGCGTGCTCGGTCCTCCTTTTCCTGTAGTCCACAATCATCTCCTTTGTCTTGATCACGTTGAGGTTGTTGTCCTTGCACCACACAGTCAGGTCTCTGACCTCCTCCGTATAGGCTGTCTCATCGTTGTCGGTGATCAGGCCTACCACTGTTGTGTCATCGGCAAACGTAATGATGGTGTTGGAGTTGTGCTTGGCCGTGCAGTCATGAGTGAACAGGGAGTACATGAGGGGACTGAGTACGCTCCCCTGAGGGGCCCCGTGTTGAGGATCAGCGTGGTGGATGTGTTGTTACCTACCCTTACCACTTCTGGGTGGCCCGTCAGGAAGTCCAGGATCCAGCTGCAGAGGGAGGTGTTTAGTCCCAGGGTTCTTAGCTTAGTGATGAGATTTGAGAGCATTATGGTGTTGAATACTGAGCTGTAGTCAAGGAATAGCATTCTCACATAGGTCTTCCTTTTGTCCAGGTGTGAAAGGGCAGTGTGGAGTGCAATAGAGATTGCATCATCTGTGGATCTGTTGAGGCGGTGTGCAAATTGGAGTGGGTCTAGGGTTTCTGGGATAATGGTGTTGATGTGAGCCATGACCAGCCTTTAAAAGCACTTCATGGCAACAGACTTGAGTGCTTCAGGTCGGTAGTTATTTAGGCAGGTTACCTTAGTGTTCTTGGGCACAGGTGGTCTGCTTGAAACATGTTGGTATTACAGACTCAGACAGGGAGAAGTTGAAAATGTCAGTTAAGACACTTGCCAGTTGGTCAGCGCATGCTCGGAGTACACGTCCTGGTAATTCGTCTGGCCCTGTGGACTTGTGAATGTTGACCTGTTTAACCTCTTTGGGTAGGGGACAGTATTTTCACGTCCGGATGAAAAGCGTGCCCAAAGTAAACTGCCTGTTACTCAGGCCCAGAAGCTAGGATATGCATATAATTGGATTTGGATAGAAAACAATCTAAAGTTTCTAAAACTGTTAAAATTATGTCTGTGAGTATAACAGAACTGATATGGCAGGCGAAAACCCAAGGACAAACCATTCCCCCCCCAAAAAAATAATTCAGCCTACCACTGTTTTCAATGGCTGTCACTTTTATTATAAGGCGAAATCGTCCCCAATTGCAGTTCCTAGGGCTTCCACTAGATGTCAACAGTCTTTAGAAAGAGTTTCATGCTGGTTTTTGGAAAAATGAACCAGAAAATGGCTCCCATTTTGGCTGTAAGTCCAAATCCCTATGTCCATCCATGGCTAATTTAGGAAAGGGACGCTTTTAGCTAGCTAGCTAGCCACCAGGGGGCAACAATACATAGAGATGCAACAATTCAATTTTTTTTCTGTCAATAATGACATTTGGCTTGTGATGTGATTGGTCTGAAGCCAAATCCAAACTGGCTTTTTTAGTGCGCCACGACCATTCATAGCTGAGCTCACTCAGTTTTGCTCAATGCTGGCTATTTTATTTTATTTATTTTTTATCAAGGGAGGCCAAACACTCACTGGCTTCCCTTGCATTCAATGCTACGTGTGATTACTTATTTCCCTCATTAAAATGCAAATTATTTTATAACATTTTTGAGATGTGTTTTTCTGGATTTTTTTGTTGTTATTCTGTCTCTTACTGTTCAAATAAACCTACCATTAAAATTATAGACTGATCATTTCTTTCTCAGTGGGCAAACGTACAGAATCAGCAGGGGATCATATACTTTTTTCCCTCACTGTATACTCTTTCAGACCAGACAGCATCAGATAGATATGCTACACATACTGAGACAGAGAGGCGCTATTTTGTTTACTCAGATGCTTTCTCTGGTGATATATATTCAGCCTCTTGCGAACTGAAAGACATTTATGAAACACAGGGAGACGAAAGATATATGTTTGTATGTTTGTAAAAACAATTATGGGTACATTTTGGGGGGAAGCCTGGCTTCCCTTGACAGCCATGAATACATGTTACTGCTAACAACATTACAACAAACCATGCTTCATTTTTATCAATACCATGCACATCATTATGCTACATTTGGTAAAAGCAAATTGGACTGAAAACATGGGTATACTGTAAGTATAAATCACTGCAGAGTTCCTATTAGCTGTATTATATAGAAACCCATATCCGTCAACAAATGATGTTTAAAATGCCTCATGAATTCGGTTTATAATAAAACTTCGGGGAATAGGTTATCTACGCTACATAGGCCTTTTTAATCCAAAAGTATTGACTGGAATTAATCAATCAACACAATAGTAATGACATACTGTATGAAAATCTTTTTAATTACTGATGCAGAGGCCTACACAATGCAACCTTGCATGAAGTGAGCTCAGCCCTGTTAGTTTTACTGTCCAATCACAGTTGTTGTCTCTTTGTCTGTGTAAAGGTTTTAATGTTTTCATCCTCCCTAGGGCCAGGAGGTTTTCCGGGATAAAAAAAACAACATATGACCTGAATAGAAAAATAGATCTGGTCCCATCATAGCTCATGTAAAACCGTTTTTTACAGCTGATTTATTACTATATCATAAGCTACAACTATGGTCCGCAGGAAAATCTCTGGTCCACAGGAAAACAATCCCCCCCCCGGTCCCCCCACACTGGGACCTGTGGTACCACCTCTGAAATCACCACACAATGTTACAAATTTAAAAATGTACCCTATTTGTATGATCTACATTAAATAAAATAAATGGGGCTCAGTGCAGCCGGTGTGGGAAGATAACTCGATCTGTTGCAAAAAGGCCATACAAGCGATGCCATTCACTAATATAAACCTGTCTGTAATATAATCACATAGTTTACACATACCCACCGCGGACCTTTGACAAATAAATCTCAGTGTGACAAGGAATCCCATGGACTGTTTTGTCAACAAACTTAATGTATTCCAAACACTGGTGGTAACCAGAGCATTCCAATATTTTAGGTAGCCTAGTAAACGATGCCAGGCTCTGGTACTGTATGTTCTATTGCGAACTGTCTGGGACTTATTGCTGTTTGCCTGTTTACTACTCAATGATATTTTACTTATTGAAGTCAAAGACGAAATGAACTACAATACACTGGTCTCAAATATATTAGCTTAACTAGGATACACAGAACCACGGCGGACCCATTCTAAATTGAGAGGCCGAAAATAAAGTAGTGGTTATGTGGAAAGGAGTGGGTGTCGAAAGGAAAGTAGTGGGTGTTTGGAAAGGAGTGGGTGTCGAAAGGAAAGTAGTGGGTGTTTGGAAAGGAGTGGGTGTCGAAAGGAAAGTAGTCGGTGTTTGGAAAGGAGTGGGTGTCGAAAGGAAAGTAGTGGGTGTTTGGAAAGGAGTGGGTGTGTCGAAAGCACTCTGCTATAGGTTAGACCAGTGGTCCCCAACCCCCGGGCCGCGGACTGGTACCGGTCCGTGGGTCATTTGGTACCGGGCCGCAGAGAAAGAATAAATAACTTACATTATTTCCGTTTTATTTATTATCTGAGTCTGAACGATGTTTTATTTTGAAAAATGAACGCGGAGCACAGACACCTTCTCTTATACATAGAAATAAGATGGTTATCCCGAGGAAGATCGCTGGCCAGAGTGTTTGAATTACGAGAGCCGCTGCAGAGATTTCTCTCAGAAAAAAAGTCACCGCTGGCAGCACATTTCAGTGACGAGGAATGGGTCGCAAAACTCGCTTACGGTCACTTCAGGGGAAAATGACAACTGTCTTCAAGTTGGCAGATAAAGTAGCTGCATTTAAAGCCAAACTGGATTTGTGGGGACGGCGCGTGAACAGAGGTATATTTGACATGTTTCAAACGTTCGCAGGGATTTTGGAAGAGACTGAGCCCGAGCCTTCATTGTCCCAGCTGATGCACGATCACCTGTCTTTGCTTTTAAAAGAGTTTGAGCGCTACTTCCCAACCACAAAAGACCCACGAACTGCCAAGGAATGGATCCGCGACCCATTTGTCAACAAACCAGGTGAATCCAGCATGTCTATGCAAGAAGAAGATCAACTGCTGGAGATCGCAAATGACGGCGGCCTTAAAAGTATGTTCGAGACAACAACTCTGCCGGTGTTCTGGATTAAAGTCACGGCAGAATACCCTGAGATCGCCACAACAGCATTGAAAACCCTGTTGCCATTTCCGACATCCTATTTGTGTGAAGTGGGATTTTCTGCAGAGACAGCAACCAAAAAAATTACGGAGTAGACTGGACATAAGCAACACACTTCGGTTGTCATTGTCTCCCATTACCCCTAGATGGGACCGTCTCGTTGCAGAGAAACAAGCTCAGGGCTCCCACTGATTTAGCGTTATGGTGAGTTGTATTTTTCATGCACTTTATATTTGTTTTTGTGTTGTATCTTATTTTTAAGGCATGTTTAAACGTTACCATAGCGACCAGAGAGTGTTAGGGGGCAGAGAGGATGTTACTCATGTTATGTTGGTGCGATGTTACGAGGACGCTGCTAATAAAGTTGCATACACAGTGGATTCACGTTTATTATTATATTTTTTTTAAATACCACAGTTTTTATGCCGGTCGTATCATTTTATTTTGTGTATTTATACGCCACACCTTAAAGGCCGGTCCGTGAAAATATTGTCTGACATTAAACCGGTCCGTGGCCCAAAAAAGGTTGGGGACCACTGGGTTAGACAGTTTGATTGAGCTGTGTTTTTTTTCTTCTGTTTCTTACCATGCAACTACCGTACATTGAGCCACTGTATTGCATGAGTTTGGACTTCTGTTTTTAAGCAAAGGATGAGTCTGAGTCGTATTTCACTGTTAGTATTACACAAATAATTGTACATTTTCAGTTATAAAACTGACGATTGTTTATTTTTTATTAAAACTTTTGATTATGGGTGTACTGTTGCTTCATGTGTTGTATGCGTGTGCTTACTGTGATTGTCACCCTGATATTGGCTACTAGGTAGCTACTTCCCACGCCATTACAGGACACTAGTGTTTGTCAAGTTGGAGCGAAGGGTACTGTGTCCCGGTTTTGTTGCTATGCTGCCATTCATGCCCTCCACATTGAGTAGTAGACTGACTGTATGTATGTATCAAGGTGACATATAGATGGTTATCAATATTAGTGATTTCTTGTGTAGGCTGTTATCCTAATTGAAATAAAATCATGTGAGAGAAAAAAATTGCCACGTAGCTACTGCCGGCGACATGACCATGATACCCAGTAGGAAGCAAGCACAACACCGGAGTACTGGTCGCCGGCTTACTATCGACTCAGTAATGCAGCACAATAAACCACGCAAAACTGTCTTGAGTGGCAACAAATCTGCCCAATTAGCTGATTTGCTTTCCATATACCCACTCGTCACCGTATTGAGCTGCAGCTACCAATACCTGCTTTGAGCGGGACAACTGTCAGGCGGGTGTTGTGCGCTACCTCCGGAGGTAGCGGTTGAGAAGTAGCAAGTATGCAAGTTTACATTTGAGTAATGTGTGTAGCTGACGATATTTTTACGAAAAGTATAGCAAGTGTGAAGAGGCTATAAGAGATCTTTGGGGGATTGTACTGATGGTTTAAGTGTTACAGTTTTTGACAATTCCTTACACATGATTTCAGAAACTATGGCTCCTTTTCTCTAGACTCAACTCACAAAGCACACACACAACACGCACACATCTCTTGCAAAACCAAACACTTCATTCAAAACTATTTTAAATCTTCTCAAAATTGTGTTTTTTCATCAAAACTCTACACACAAACCATCAAATGATTAGCTCTTATACACGCCAACTACACACGGATGTGACAAATGTAACACTACTATCTTGTGTCTTTTGCATGTTCAGTGGAGTCCACGGCAGTTTGTCATAGCACTCACACGTACATGTACTGTACACTACTGTTCAAATGTCCTTGTTTTTGAAAGAAAAGCAAAAAATTTTGTCCATTAAAATAACATCAAATTGATCTGAAATACAGTGTAGACATTGTTAATGTTGTAAATGACTATTGTAGCTGGAAATTGCTGATTGTTTATGGAATATCTACATAGGCGTACAGAGGCCCATTATCAGCACTCATCACTCCTGTGTTCCAATGGCACGTTGTGTTAGCTAATTAAAGTTGATCATTTTAAAAAGCTAATTGATCATTAGAAAACACTTTTGCAATTATGTTAGCACTGCTGAAAACTGTTGGTCTGATTAAACAAGCAATAAAATGGGCCTTCTTTAGACTAGTTGAGTATCTGGAGGATCAGTATTTGTGGGTTCGATTACAGGCTCAAAATGGCCAGAAAAAAAAGACTTTTTTCCTGAAACTCATCAGTCTATTCTTGTTCTGAGAAATGAAGGCTCTTCCATGCAAGAAATTGCCAAGAAACTGAAGATCTCGTACAACGCTGTGTACTACTCCCTTCACAGAACAGCGCAAACTGGCCCTAACCAGAAAAGAAAGAGGAGTGAGAGGTGCACAACTGCCCTGGTGCACAACTGAGCAAGAGGACAAGTACATTAGAGTGTCTAGTTTGAGAAACAGACGCCTCACAAGTCCTCAACTGGCAGCTTCATTAAATAGTACCTGCAAAAGACCAGTCTCAACATCAACAGTGAAGAGGTGACTCCGGGATGCTGGCCTGGTGATGGAGGACGCCTTGCTGGCTGGTGATATTCCCTCCACGCTGTCCAGGGACATTCACAATGGCACGGTGGTCAATGGCATAATGTTCTGTCCCCGTCCCCTTTTTTTGGCTAGGTTGAAGCCAGCCTCATCAATGTAAATATAAACGTGCTGAATTGCAGCGGCATCCAGCTCCAAGACTCTCAGAAACAGACATAGACCTAGAGCAGTCAATATGGTGAGGGACAATACACTGGATTACAGTACTGTAATGTGTCTATACAATGCTGATATGATAGTAAATTCACAGTGTAGTACTTACTTGCACATATTCATAGCGCTCTTCTTTAACCCTCTCCGAGTTTCGCTCAAATGGCACCATGTAGACCTGTTTCATCCGGATTCGGTTGCCCTGTAATACACAATTCAATGTAGACAAGCCCACCTGGTGAATCTTATTGAATATCGTGTTGTCTGCAATTATGTGGTTCTGGATTTCTCCGTAGTCTAATGGTATTGTTTGCCACCACCATGTTCACAATAGCGGTCTCCTATTCTGGTGTGAACAGCCGGTGTCTTCCACCATGGCCTGGCCGTCTCTCTCAGTTCTGAAGAAGATCCACAAATATGATATGATTGGTTACAGTAAGCTAAAATAATATATTTTCTTTCAATATGAAATGACATTACTGTAACATTGGCCAACAATCACTGAGTAACATAGGCCTACTGATATGTCGGACTGCAGAATACTACAGTATACATACATAAAGAGCATAGAGTAGATGGTAGGTAACTTACCGGTTGTCATTTCTGAATGTACTGATGATAGATGCAACCGTGTAGCGGCTCAGGTTGGGCTGAACTCTCTGCCCAGCCTCCCTCATACTCAATCCATGGTTGAGCACATGGTTAATAACCTCTTACATCTAGACGTTCCGCTAGCGGAACACCTGCTCCAATATCCAATGATGGGCGTGGCGCGAAATACAAACTCCTCGAAAATCCGAAAACTTCCATTTTTCAAACATATGACTATATTACACCATTTTAAAGACAAGACTCTCCTTTATCTAACCACACTGTCCGATTTCAAAAAGGCTTTACAACGAAAGCAAAACATTAGATTATGTCAGCAGAGTACCCAGCCAGAAATAATCAGACACCCATTTTTCAAGCTAGCATATAATGTCACAAAAAACAAAACCACAGCTAAATGCAGCACTAACCTTTGATGATCTTCATCAGATGACACTCCTAGGACATTATGTTATACAATACAAGCATGTTTTGTTCAATCAAGTTCATATTTATATCAAAAACCAGCTTTTTACATTAGCATGTGACGTTCAGAACTAGCATTCCCACCGAACACTTCCTGTGAATTTACTAAATTACTCACGATAAACGTTCACAAAACAAATAACAATTATTTTAAGAATTATAGATACAGAACTCCTTTATGCAATCGCGGTGTCCGATTTTAAAATCGCTTTTCGGTGAAAGCACATTTTGCAATATTCTGAGTAGATAGCCCAGCCATCACAGGCTAGCTATTTTGACACCCACCAAGTTTGGTACTCACCAAACTCAGATTTACTATAAGAAAAATTGGATTACCTTTGCTGGTCTTCGTCAGAATGCACTCCCAGGACTTCTACTTCAACAACAAATGTTGGTTTGGTTCCAAATAATCCATAGTTATATCCAAAGAGTTTTGTTTGTGCGTTCAAGACACTATCCGAAGGGTAACGAAGGGTGACGCGCGGACGCGTATCGTGACAAAAAATTTCAAAATATTCCATTACCGTACTTCGAAGCATGTCAAACGCTGTTTAAAATACATTTTTATGCGATTTTTCTCGTAAAATAGCGATAATATTCCGACCGGGAGTCGTTGTTTTCGTTCAAAGACTCAAAGAAGAAAATGGACTCTTCACGTACACGCGCCCGCCCGTCTCATTGTTCTCAGATCGACCACTTACCAAATGCGCTACTGTTTTTCAGCCAGAGACTGCAGAGTCATCATTCAACGTTCTGGCGCCTTCTGAGAGCCTATGGAAGCCTTAGAAAGTGTCACGTTACAGCAGAGATCCACTATTTTGGATAGAGATGACAAAGAAGGCCAAGAAATGATCAGACAGGGTACTTCCTGTACAGAATCTTCTCAGGTTTTGGCCTGCCATTTGAGTTCTGTTATACTCACAGACACCATTCAAACAGTTTTAGAAACTTTGGAGTGTTTTCTATCCAAAGCTACTAATTATATGCATATTCTAGTTTCTGGGCAGGAGTAATAACCAGATTAAATCGGGTACGTTTTTTTATCCGGCCGTGAAAATACTGCCCCCTATCCATAACAAGTTAACCAATGTGGCCCTGATCTCATCTGAGACAACTGTCCTTCCACGTTCTCGTCCTCCTCTTCCTCCTCTTCCTCTCACTCCTTCACCTCTAGCTCTTGCTTCACCATTGACTTCCATTTTCCTCCAAAACAGGAGAGCTCATCTGGGGCCTTTTATAGTGCTAAAGCTCTGATTTCTAAGTGAACAATACAGCAACTAGTGTTCACACCTGTGAGGAGTGGGTGTTGCCAATTGGTGTATAGAGCTTGGCATTGTGATTGGCGTTGCTTTCCAAAGGGAGATTTTAATTTTGATGTGCCAAATGTAGAGAACTGTGTGTAGTGTTTTGCAAAAAGTGTGATATAGAATTGAAAACTGAGTGTAAAGCAGGAATTGTGCTTGCAATTTTGCGGACTTTGCTTAGGGATTTGGTACATGAGTTTCAGGTTTCGGAGATTGTGTTTCAAGTTCATATTATAGTGTGTAAACAATTGGGTAAAACTGTATATTACTGAATGTTGTGTTGTCAGTGATGATATGGTGTTGCAGTTGTCATAAACGTATGCTGTTGTTTGAAATAACCTTATTCACTATGTGTTGTTCCTGCTCTGCTGTGAACAGCTGGTTTCTTCCTCCATTGAAGGGTCGTCCAGCAATTCTGCTAAAACATGATGTGAATGGTTAGGGTGAAAGATTTCTTTCAGTATGAAATGTAATGTTACTGTAGTGCTGTAAGTACAGTAGCATGGTGTAGAGGGTAGGTTTACTTACCTGTTCTCATTTCGAAATGTCCGGATGACACTTGCTTCAGTGTAGCGGCTCAAGTTAGGCTGGACCCTCTGCCCAGCCTCCCTGAAACTCAAACCATGGTCAACCAAAGTGGCCCGGATCTCATCTGTGATTGTTTTCCTTCCTCCTCTTCCTTGTCCCACTCCTCGTCCTCGTCCCCCTCCTCGTCCTCGTCCTCTTCCTCGTCCTCTTCCCCCTCCTCGTCCTCTTCCCCCTCCTTGTCCTTGTCCTCTTCCTCGTCCCCCTCTTACTCTCACTCCTCTTCCTCTAACTCTCTGTCCAAAATTGGCCTCCATTGTTGTCCAAACCAAGAAAGCCAACCTGAAGCCTATTTATAGTGCTCAAGCTCTGATTTCTAAGTGAAGAAATTAGCTATACACGTTTTCACACGTGAGCACTGGGTGTAGGTAATCGCTAAATGAGTGTGGCATTTGGAATGTCAGTGTTTTCCAAACGAAACACAAGACTTGTTAGTTTTGAATGACGTGTCTAATGTAGAGTACTGTGTTTAGTATTTTGCAAAACGTGTGTTTTACACTTCCAAACTGAGTGTAAAGCAGATAATGTGCTTGCAGTTTTGCAGACTTGGTCTGAAGATTAGGTACATGAGTTAATGGTTTCACTGAGTGTGCCTCAAGTACCACTTTTAGTGTATAAGCGATTGTAAAAAACTGTAAGTGTCCTAACACCTGATTCAATCACCTAGATGGATCAGCCGAGCTTAGTTCAACCTGGCTCTCCGAATACTAAACCTTATCTACGTCCAGCAGCAGGCCACCACACTATGTTCTCAGGGTGGCTCAGAGGGAGAGGAAACAGGTTTACTATGAATGGAACGTAGACAACAGATTGGAATATATTGTGTTTGCGTAATGTATTGTATTGAATCAGCAAAATAGTTGTATATGTAATTGATTCATTATGAGAAACTGAAATGGTTTTCTGAAAATTAGAAATGAAATGCTAAGGGTTAGTTAAATATATTATTTACTCCATTAACACATGTGTAATACGAAATTATATCACTAATAATGTCACCAATTCTCTGCTATGTAAAACTATGTGCTATTAATATATGTGAAAACATGATCACCTACTGAGTTGTGTCACTGCCAAATCAGTCTGTCTGTTGCATTACCATCTCATGACACATACTGTCACCAACACAAGTGAGAGATGTACTGTATTAATTATATAGAGGGTTGCCAGGTGACGTATGACGCCTCCTGGCGGCCATGTTGGAAGACCACCGCATCAATTCTTCCGACAACAACAATAAATGAGTGGCTACCCCAAACAGTGCCTAAAATGACTGGATTCATCACCATGGTCAATCTCTGTGCAGTATTTGGCTGCTCTACCAAGGCAGGAAAGACAACAACAAAAAACTTTTTTTTTCAGATTACCGTGATCATAAAACACCAAGGAGATATGAATCAAGAAGTGTCAGAAAATAAATCTTCTTGCCAGTCAAGTCCTGAACCCAGACAGCTGTCAGTGCAGGGTCTGCTCCAATCATTTAATCACTGTCTGATCGATTTAGAGTTTCGTTTAGCTGTTAGCTGTTATGCTAACCAGGTGTTAACAACAAGACTACAGTGCATTCGGAAAGTATTCAGACCCCTTGACCTTTTCCACATTTGTTACGTTACAGCTTTACTATAAAAATTAATGAAAACTTTTTTTTAGCAATCTACACACAATGCCCCATAATGACAGAGTGAAAACAGGTTTTTAGAAATGTTTGCAAATGTATTACAGATAAAAAAAACAGAAATACCTTATTTACATAAGTATTCAGATCCTTAACTATGAGACTCGAAATTGAGTTCAGGTGCATCCGGTTTCCATTGATCATCGCTGAGATGTTTTAACAACTTGATTGGAGTCCACCTGTGGTAAATTCAATTGATTGGACATGATTTGGAAAGGAACACACCTGTCTATATAAGGTCCCACAGATGGCAGTGCATGTCAAAACAAAAACCAAGCCATGAGGTCAAAGGAATTGTCCGTAGAGCTCTGAGACAGGAAGGGTACCAAAAAATGTCTGCAGCACTGAAGGTCCCCAAGAACACAGTGGCCTCCATCTTTCTTAAATGGAAGAAGTTTGGAACCAGCAAGACACTTCCTAGAGCTGGCCACCTGGCCAAACTGAGAAATCGGGGGAGAAAGGCCTTACTCAGTGAGGTGAGCAAGGACCCGATGGTCACTCTGTAATCACTGCCAAAGATGCTTCAACAAAGTACTGAGTAAAGGGTCTGAATACTAATGTAAATGTTATATTTCATTTTTTTGTATTTTTATATATATTTTAAAGAATGTCTAAAAACCTGTTTTTGCTTTGTCATTATGGGGTTTTGTGTGTAGACTGATGAGAAAAAAACACTTGACCTCCACTACTGGAGGTCAGACCACCTGGTGAGGCACCTAGGATTCCAGACCTCATGACCCAAAGCCCTGACTCTTTAACATCCATCCCTGTAGCCATTTTGAATGCCTTGATGTCCTCCTTTAGCGCCAGCATCGGTTTGTGGTGGTAAATAGACGGCTATGAATAAAATAGATAGTGTGGTCTACAGCTTATCATAAGGTACTCTACCTCATGCCAATACCTCGAGACACCGCGCAGCAACTGTTATTGACAAATAGACACACACCCCCACCTCTCATTTTACCAGACGTAGCTTATCTGTCCTGTCAATGCGTGGAAAATCCCACCAGCTCTATATTATCTGTGTCATCATTCAGCCACAACTCGGTGAAACATAAGATATTTCAGTTTTTAATGTCACGTTGGTTGGATAGTCTTGATTGTATATAATCCATTTTGTTTTCTAATGATTGCACGTTGGCAATAGAACGGATGGTAGTGGAGGTTTACTCACTCCCTACGAATTCTCAGAGGGTAGCCCGACCTCCGTCCCCTTTTTCTTCTTCTTTTCTTCACGCAAATGTTGGGGATTTGGGCCCATTCCCGAGAAAGCTGTATATCCAACGCGTTGACTCGTTAAACAAAAATGATTTGTCCAGTTCGAGGTGAGTAATCGCTGTTCTGATGTCCAGAAGTTATTTTCAGTCATAAGAGACGGTAGCAGCAACATTATGTGCAAAATAAGTACAAAAATTAGTTACAAACCACGCGAAAAAAGCGAACAAAATAGCACAGTTGGTTAGGAGCCTGTAAAACAGCAGCCATTCTGACAGCATTTACCACTCTGAATTTACAAATACGTTTCCTTTTAAGATTTGTCTCAGGTCATGAAACAACAATACAGGCTGGATGTCTAAACAAAGTCAAATTTGAATGTCAATGACAACCATTCTATAACTGAGTTATCACTCATTGAAATCTGGTATCCTGGGTAATCTGGTTAATGATGATATCATTTATTAAGGGGCTCTTTCTTTATAGAATGTTGACAGCTGTATAGGAAAACATTGTATAGCTAAGATGCTCAAATTTAACTTAATAGCTACACTCACCAACACAGGATAAAGTTCACCCCTCATGCTGGCCCTGACCAAACTGGTAAACTGCCCCTCACTATAGTTGCACTGTCACGACTTCCGCCGAAGTCGGGTCCTCTCCTTGTTCGGCCGGCATTCGGCGGTCGACGTCACCGGCTTTCTAGCCATCGCCGCTCCATTTTTCATTTAAACAATTGTTTTGTCTTGTTCCCTGCACTCCTGGTTTTCATTTCCCCAATCGCACTACATGTATTTATTCCTCTGTTCCCCCTCATGTCTTTGTGTGAGATTGTTTCGTGTTACGTGTCATGTTTGACGCGCTATTTCTGGTGTGCGTTTATTCCGTGTTTTATTTCACGAGTACACACACCATTGACATGCACTTCTCCACATGGCCAGACTTATAGTGGTCTTATCCCCTTTGAATGCTATTATGCTCATCCTTGAAACATGCCATAAGGTTTGAAATAGACACCAAAGTGCACATACTGTACAAAGAAATACCTAGGCTAAGTAAAACAAAATGTTTTTTTATCTACTGCTCTGCTAACTAGCTAGCTAAAATGGCTAGCTAAGACAGAGAAAGGGGATGCAAATTCATGGATTGGGCACAGAACGTCTCTGGGCACAAAGGTCTTTGATCGCGCTGGTGAACAGTAGCTGACAGTGTCGGCTAGAGATGAGGTGCAGTAAGTAGCTGCCTGCAAGAATTTCTAGTCTTGTTTAGGTTTTCTCTGTTGCTAATTAGCATTTCGAATTTTGCGAGTAAATCAAGGCGAATATATTGAGAACTCACTTTGTTCAAGAGAGAATTACATTGCTATCAAAACTTCAAGCCAGGGTAAGCCTACATGAAACATGAGACTTTATATGAAGTAGTTCTAAAATTTCAGATGCAAAAATGTATTTTGAAAAAAGGATTGGAACCATTACCGGGTTTCACCGCTAGGTTTTCTGGGTATTATGGTGTGTCCACTGTGTCGGTCTATAGAGCAGTGGTTACAAAACTATGGGGCACGCCCGCGAGGGATCAACATTTAGTTGTAATGTTTGAGTCACTCAAATCCTGTACTGCATCAACACACGTATGACATAGCAAAATGTATAGAATTGTAGGAAATAAGCATTAAACCTGCAATATGTTCTCTCCACCAACAAGATGGGTGTGAACAGTTTGTGTCATGGACAGTGCTTGTGGATATAGAAATAGACATGGGAACCCCTGTATTAGTATTTCTTCTCAACCACCACTCAGATCAGTTCCTACCCTGTGTACATACATACTTAGGCAGAACGATTACACCATCTAGTGGCATGACAGGAGAAACTGCATTTTTTATCATTATATATATTTTTTGCTTATGAGTCCTATGCTTCTGTATCATTGTGCATGGCACATATACTGTGTGACTTACAATGGTTGTGTGTGGACTCTCCTGACAGCTATTGGCAGTGATCTGTTGGAAATCCTGTTCTACCCTTCACATTTTACAGCGATCCAGAGAATCCAAGCATATCTACTGACGTTGTTAACCCTCTCACACTGTGCAAGCACAACTATCTGAATACTTGTGCCTGAAGTGTAAAGATTTAACCTAGATCGCACCATCACACAATTTATGGGGAGAAAATACAGTGAGAGGTGATAAATTAGTCAGTGGCAGGCCTAGAGACCAGAGGTGTCCCTCTCAGCTCAGATCATGTTTAACTTTTAGTCTCCTGCCTAGTAATTAAAGTCCATCAACCATGAAATTGACAAGTGTGGGAATCTGTTCTCCCCTGTGAGGCATATGGCGGCATGCCAGTTCTACATTAATTCCACTCTTGTAGAATAGAGCAATGGCGCTGTGTGATAGTCTAATCAGTCTAAATCAACCCAAATCAAAGATATGAGTGTGTGAATAGTGAATACATTAAAATGGATGGATTAGTGAATTAGGCATACATTTAGTATAAGATTACTACATGAAACAACACATTAATATACAGTACCAGTCAAAAGTTTGGACACACCTACTAATTGCAGAATATTTCTTTATTTTTACTATTTTCTACATTGTAGAATAATAGTGAAGACATAAACTATGAAATAACACATATGAAATCATGTAGTTATCATAAAATTGTTAAACAAATCTAAATATATTTTATATTTGAGATTCTTCAAAGTAGCCACCCTTTACCTTAATGACAGCTTTGCACACTCCTGGCATTTTCTCAACCAGCTTCATAAGGTCACCTGGAATGCATTTCAATTAACAGAGGTGCCTTGTTAAAAGTTAATTTGTGGAATTTCTATCCTTCTTAATGTGTTTGAGCCAATCATGTGTTGTGACAAGGTAGGGGTGGTATACAGAAGATGTCCCTATTTGGTAAAAGAACAAGTCTATATTATTGCAAGAACAGCTCAAATATTCGAAGAGAAACGACAGTCCATCATTACTTTAAGACATGAAGGTCAGTCAACACGGAACATTTCAAGAACTTTGAACGTTTCTTCAAGTGCAGTCGCAAAAACCATTAAGCACTGTGATGAAGCTGGTTCTCATGAGGACCGGCACAGGAAATGAAGACCCAGAGTTACCTCTGCCACAGAGGATAAGTTCATTAAAGTTACCAGCCTCAGAAATTGTAGCCCAAATTAATGCTTCACAGAGTTCAAGTAACAGACACATCTCAACATCAACTGTTCAGAGGAGACTGCGTGAATCAGGTTTCCACGGTTGAGTTGCTGCAAAGAAACCATTACTAAAGGACACCAATAAGAAGAAGAGACTTGCTTGGGCCAAGAAACACAAGCAATGGATATTAGATCGGTGGAAATATGTCCTTTGGTCTGATGAATCAAAATTGTTGATTTTTGGTTACACCCGCCGTGTCTTTGCGAGACACAGAGTAGATGATCACCCCAACCCCAACCTCAACCCAATTGAGATGGTTTGGGATGAGCGAACAAGTGCTCTTCAAGACTGTTGGAAAAGCATTCCCAGTGAAGCTGTTTTTTTTTTAACTAGGCAAGTCTGTTTAAGAACACATTTTTATTTACAACAACAGCCTACCGGGGAACAGTGGATTAACTGCCTTGTTCAGGGACATATTTTTACCTTGTCAGTTCAGGGATTTGATCCAGCAACCTTTCAGTAACTGGCCCAACACTCTAACCACTAGGCTACCTACCATCACTTAAACTGCTGAGAGAATGCCAAGGGTGTGCAAAGCTATCATTATGGTAAAGGGTGGCTACTTTGAAGAATCTCAAGTATAACATCTATTTTGATTTGTTTAACACTTCTTTGCTTACTACATGATTCCATATGTGTTATTTTATAGTTTTGATGTCTTCACTTGTGGCACCCGGCAGAGAGAGGTGAGGGGAGTGGTGATTGAGGGGAGATATCTGGCAGTCTGTTGGCTCCACCCCCAGACCTTATATGGACTTCCTGCCCCAACGAGGCAAGACTGTAACCATTAACAAGCCAGGGAGGGTTTGGGGATAAAAGGGGTAAGCAGCCTGCACAACAGGGCAGAGTAGGAGAGAACCAAGTGTGATATGAAGAGAGAAGAGAGAAGAGAGAAGAGAGAAGAGAGAAGGGAGAAGAGAGAAGAGAGAAGAGAGAAGGGTGAAGAGAGAAGAACATCTGTGAGATTACACGTTGTGAACTGGACTGTCAGACTAACCCACTGTGTACTGGACGGGATAGGCTGAGAGCCCGAGTGTGAGGATTACTCCTGTGAAAAGGAACGTACAAAGAGAACGGCTTGTAGACTGTGAGGTGAATTCCCCCTTTCCCCGTGTACAAAAATCCCTAATAAACTTCCCCTTAGCATTCTATTTGTGCTACTAGTGCCAGTTTTGTTATTGAACTTGGTGATGTGGAAACCCCACACCCTTGATCCTGCTACACACTTATTCTACAATGTAGAAAATAGTACAAATAAAGAAAATCCCTTGAATGAGTAGGTGTGTCCAAACTTTTGACTGGTAGTGTATATACTGTATATTTTGCTGTATTTTCTGCTTATTATTTGGCCTATACACAAACTTCAACAAACAGGTATGAACAAGGCCTGTCCGAATCAATTCAAAGACATTAAGTGTAATTGTATCATTATGGCAATGTGCAAATCATTTACTTCAGGCTGTGGGTTGGAAACAACGCTCCTGTTTTGGAACAGAGTTCTGGTATCCTGCGGCCAATTCCACAGAACTCTTATACATAGGACCAATAGTTTTTCTGATCATGAAACCTGATCAGAAAAAAACTCCTTGAAATTGCAGAAAGGCAAACTCTGTCAGAATTTAACCACGAGGACGCTGGAGGGCTTCATAATGATTTATACACGCTCCTAAAGCCAGTGCACAAAGTGGCCACAAGATGGGGACATTAGATATAATAAAAAGTAAACAGGAAATGGGTGACTCAGTCCAAAAAGTTTGATAATGTTAGGCTAATGTAGTGTAAAACTATAAATAAAAGATACAAACGGTATCTAAATCATCCATGCCCTCAACTCAGATGGTAAGTCATGCAATAGGCCTATGTATGGACAAAACATCTACATCTCATAGTCTTGGACTGGATTGTAGGCCTACTGACAATTGATCAAAACCTAATTGATAGACCAATATCATCAATGACAAGGTGGATGGGCAATGTTTTGGTGTTTCAGTACAAAATGGCATGTAGATTGAGTGTTATGCATTGGTTTATTTTAACACTGCTTTCACCTTGAAGTCTGGTATCTTGTGATATATTAATCTGTTTGTACACTGAACAAAAATATAAATGCAACATATTCAAAGCTTTTACTGAGTTACAGTTCATATAAGGAAATCAGTCAATTTAAATAAATTCATCAGGCCCTAATCTATGGATTTCATATGACTGGGTTTCAAACGGAACAGTTTTATCTCCATCTTTACTTTCAAAGCCTCCATCATGGGCACTCTTATTGACTCATGTAGCTGCTTCGCTTGATGTATTTTTGTCTCTACCTTTTTGCTGTTGCTGTTATCTGTGCCTAACAATATTTGTAACATGTTTATGCTACTACCATGTTGTGCTGCTGCCATGTTGTGTTGCTACTGTTTTGTTGTCATGTTGTGTTGCTACCATGCTGTGTTGTCATGTGTTACTGCCATGTTGTGTTGTTGTCTTCGGTCTCTCTTTATGTAGTGTTGTGGTGTGTCTTGTCATGATGTGTGTTTTGTCCTACATTTTTATGTCATCCCAGCCTCCGTCCTCTTGGTAGGCCGTCATTATAAATAAGAATTTGTTCTTAATTGACTTGCCTAGTTAAATAAAAATAACTAAATAAAGATGCTCTACAGACTATTATTAACATTTCAACTATCTACTGACCCTAGCCCTAACTCTAACCCTTACCCTAGCCTTAGCCCTAACTCTAACCTTAACCATTACCCTAGCCCTAACTCTAACCTTAACTCTTACCTTAACCTTAACCTTAACCCTTACCCTAGCCCTAACTCTAACCTTAACCATTACCCTAGCCCTAACCTTAACTCTAACCTTAACCATTGCCCTAACTCTAACCATTACCCTAGCCCTAACCCTTACCCTAGCCCTAACCCTTACCCTAGCCCTAACCTTAACCCTTACCCTAACTCTAACCCTTATCCTAGCCCTAACCTTAACCCTTACCCTAGGCCTAACTCTAACCTTAACCCTTACCCTAGGCCTAACTCTAACCTTAACCCTTACCCTAGCCCTAACTCTAACCTTAACCCTTACCCTAGCCCTAGCCCTAACTCTAACCTTAACCCTTACCCTAGCCCTAACTCTAACCTTAACCATTACCCTAGCACTAACCCTTACCCTAACCCTAATCCTTATTCTAAACCTGACCATATCTGTAACATTAGCAAGCAGTTGCTTATCAACAGATAGTAAGTTGATAGCGAATCTACAGATGGATGATCCGGACTATCCCAATAAAGTGTGACCCTTTGAAATTATGCATTTATGTCCATTTGAATGTGGTTAAAATTCATGAAAATTGTCTGGTAGTGTAAATAAAATGTAAATTTACATCAGGTTTTTGACATTTTTATGTTTACTCACCTTAAATAAATTGTGAAAGCATGTGTGCTATGTGGCAGGTGGTGTGTGTGTCTTTTACTTTGTGTTCCCTTAGAAGAGATATCATGGAATGAACAGGATATGAGTGCATTTTCTTAGACTAGCCTACAAGTCAAACAGACTCTTTGTTCTTTGCAAAGTGACAGTATTAGGTGCCTTCTACACTCAAACGTAAAACAGCTAACATGTCTGACGATTTATTTATTTTTGACATAAGACATTTTCTCTGTCTCTATTTTCATCTCCAGTAGTACAAATAATAGCTTTCCTACTGCTGAGACCTACCTGCAGCTCTAACAGCTTCAGCTTCATGTTAAGAGGCTGATTATGTGATATGTAGATGAATCTCTTTTACCTTTTGGACTCGAGATTCATTTTACCGTGAGAAACCCTGAAAGACATCTGCTTTAGATACAGTACATTCTATTCTAAATTACTCCTACTCCTATATGGGCTCTGACCTCTCACAATGATTGAGGTTCTTCCTGTTTTCAATACAGTATTTTGGCTCCCATGGTAATAAGGTGCTTACAGTGCAAGGCTTTCATAACAGTATATATTTCCGACGTCGTAAAAGTTACAGATCACACTACTGGGTCTAGGGCATAGTTGAGATCAATGGTAAACCGTCAACTGCTGATCTGGAACAACAGTAAGGTTATTGAGAGGTTGTCTGCACATTGTTTTAGCTGGAGTACTTCATCTCTGGACAGCCAAGGGAATGTGTTTCCCACACCGGGCAATTACAGTATGATCACACAGAAATGACTGGGCTTCTAAGAGTGAGTCCCATGTTACGTAATGGCCTCCAGTTTAGAACTTATGTTGATGAAACAGAACTATTACCAGATATGCTGCTTCTTCATCTTTTTCTGCATGATGGATCACTTGATGTGAAAGATAATTCACTGTACCACTCTTTTCCATTTTTTGTCTGTGTACATACAGTACAGTAGCATATCATCTTCCCAACCAGTGGTTTGAGTGGATTGACCTCTTGTATTAACGTTGGTTGATTTATTGTCATAACCCGCTAATGTCAGCACTTTCACAAACACTCAGAGCAGTTGATGATCTCCCCAAGGTTGTAGGGACTGCCTCGACTAGCCTAATTAGTCTCACAATGAATCTCTGAATGAACAACTAGGATTGATATGTTAGTATGGTTTATGGTGCATGTTGGAACTAGCCCCGTAAACATTTGTACTGGGAAGAGGCAATGTGTTAAATTCGGTAAAGGTTGTTGATAGTAGGAATTATATAATGTAAAGATTATAGTATAGAAAATAATATAGAGTACAATAGAATGTTGAAGCCCATTGAGTTCTATAGAGAGGAGCATTATGGGTGACCATTGGCCAGAGGCAGTAAATCACAAGAAGTGTCCAGCTACAGAGGCTCAGAGAACTGTTCGTGTCTGGTGATCTGGTGAGCGGCCTAACCAGGAACACATGTGTACCCTTCCCACTACCTAACCACTAGCCCACCCCCTCACCAGGTGCACACTGCAGCCTCCAACAACAGTCCAATTTCCTGTGCAATCATAAGAGGATAAAGGTTTAAAGGACAATATATACTGAACAAATATATAAACGCAACATGTAAAGTGTTGGTCCCATGTTTCATGAGCTGAAATAAAAGATCCCAGAAATGTTCCGTATACACAAAAGCTTATTTCTCAATGTTTTGCCCAAATTTGTTTACATCTCTGATAGTGAGCATTTCTCCTTCGCCAAGATAATACATCCACCAGACAGGTGTAGCATATCAAGGAGCTGATTAAACAGCATGATCATTACACAGGTGCACCTTGTGCTGGGGACAATAAAAGGCCACTCTAAAATGTGCCATTTGAGAAAAAAATCTGAGTTTATGCTACAGGACTGCTTTTCTAGAGGTGACTGGAATATGTTCAGAGTCTCCACCCATAACATCAAGCTAACCACCTCAGTCACCGACTTCATAAGGAAATGCATCGGCGATGTTGTCCCCACTGTGAAGGTTCACTGCTTCCCCAATCAAAAGCCCTGAATTAACACCGAGGTTGGAGCTAAAATAAATGACAGGACTACCGCACACAGGGCTATCGCAAACAACCCTGAGGTTACGGCTGAGGACAGGAACAAGAACATGAAGTCCTGCTACGACCTCTGCAGTCATCAAATGAGCAAAAGGACAATATAGGAATAAGGAATGAGGAATATTACACAGGTTTCGCCACCCACCGCATGTGGCAGGGGCTACAGACCATTATGGATTACAAAGGAAGAATACCGGCCGTGATCTGCCGTACGATGTTTCCAGACGAATTCAATGCATTTTTGGCAGGCTTCGACAATAACAACATCGTACCGTGTGTAAGGGCCCCCCACCGACCCAGAGGGCTGGTTAATCTTGCTCTCCGAGCCCTACGTTAGTAAGGTCTTTAATTAACCAGGTCAACGTTCGCAAGGCCGCGGGGCCGGATGGTATTCTAGGGAGCGTTCTCAGAGCATGCGCAGATCATCTGGCAGGCATATTCACACTGCTCTACCTTGTTTATGGCACCGGAGAGGATGGCTGTCGTTTTATTGGCTCTTAAACCAACCGTGCTATTTTCTTTGTTTTTTCACATTGTTTGTAACTTATTTTGTACATAATGTTGCTGCTACCCTCTCATATGACTGAAAAGAGCTTCTGGAAATCAGATAATCGATTACTCACCTTGAATTGGACAAATAACATTTCTTTAATGCGTCGGACGAGAGGGATTTACTCCAAACACCCGTACAGGCCCTCATCCCCGTCATGCGCAGGAGAAAGAGACTGAGATTTTGTGGGAGATTGGTGTGCATTGTGAGGATCAGGCGACGAGTGGCTAATCTGCCTTTGACATCCGTACTGTTAGCCAACATACAATCTCTGGAAAATAAATGGGACGAACTAAAAGCACGTCTATCCTACCAACAGGAAATTAAAAACTGTAATATCTTATGTTTCACTGAGCTGTGGCTGAACGACGACATTAATAACATACAGCTGGTGGGTTATACACTGTATCGGCAGGATAGAACAGCAGCCTCTGGTAAGACAAGGGGTGGTGGTCTATATATATTTGTAAACAGCTGGTGCACGATATCGAAGGAAGTCTCAAGGTTTTGCTCGCCTGAAGTAAAGTATCTCATAATAAGCTGTAGACCACACTATCTACCTAGAGACTTTTTATCTGTATTTTTATTTGCTGTCTTACATTCCACCACAGACCGATGCTGGCACTAAGACCGCACTCAATAAGCTGTATACCGCCCTAAGCAAACAGGAAAACGCTCATTCAGAGGTGGCGCTCCTAGTGGCCAGGGACTTTAACCTCTATGGGCTAGGTGGGACGCTTGCGTCCCACCTACGTAACAGCCACTGGCAGCCTGTGGCGCGATTTTCAAAACCTTAAAAATCCTATTACTTCAATTTCTCAAACATATGACTATTTTACAGCTATTTAAAGACAAGACTCTCGTTAATCTAACCACACTGTCCGATTTCAAAAAGGCTTTACAACGAAAGCAAAACATTAGATTATGTCAGCAGAGTACCAAGCCAGAAATAATCAGACACCCATTTTTCAAGCCAGCATATAATGTCACCAAAACCCAGAAGACAGCTAAATGCAGCACTCACCTTTGATGATCTTCATCAGATGACAACCCTAGGACATTATGTTATACAATACATGCATGTTTTGTTCAATCAAGTTCATATTTATATCAAAAACCAGCTTTTTACATTCGCTAACATTTTACTAAATTACTCACGATAAACGTTCACAAAAAGCATAACAATTATTTTAAGAATTATAGATACAGACCTCCTCTATGCACTCGATATGTCTGATTTTAAAATAGCTTTTTGGTGAAAGCACATTTTGCAATATTCTAAGTACATAGCCCAGGCATCACGGGCTCGCTATTTAGACACCCGGCAAGTTTAGCACTCACCATAATCATATTTACTATTATAAAAGTTTGATTACCTTTTGTTGTCTTCGTCAGAATGCACACCCAGGACTGCTACTTCAATAACAAATGTTGGTTTGGTCCAAAATAATCCATCGTTATATCCGAATAGCGGCGTTTTGTTCGTGCGTTCCAGACACTATCCGAAATAGTAAAGAAGTGTCGCGCGCATGGCGCAATTCGTGACAATAAAATTCAAAATATTCCATTACCGTACTTCGAAGCATGTCAACCGCTGTTTAAAATCAATTTTTACGACATTTTTCTCGTAGAAAAGCGATAATATTCCGACAGGGAATCTCCTTTTCGGCAAACAGAGGAAAAAATCCCAAAGGCGGGGGCGGTCGGGGTCACGCGCATAAGCCCAGTGTCCCTTGATCGGCCACTTGAGAAAGACGATAATGTGTTTCAGCCTGGGGCTGGAATGACGACATTCTGTTTTTTCCCGGGCTCTGAGCGCCTATGGACGACGTGGGAAGTGTCACGTTAGAGCAGAGATCCTTAGTAAATGATAGAGATGGAAAAGAAGTTCAAGAAATGGTCAGACAGGCCACTTCCTGTAAAGGAATCTCTCAGGTTTTGACCTGCCATTTGAGTTCTGTTATACTCACAGACACCATTCAAACAGTTTTAGAAAATGTAGGGTGTTTTCTATCCATATGTAATAAGTATATGCATATTCTAGTTACTGGGTAGGAGTGGTAACCAGATTAAATCGGGTATGTTTTTTATCCAGCCGTGTCAATACTGCCCCCTAGCCCTAACAGGTTAATGCAGGGAAACTTAAATCAGTTTTAACTCATTTCTATCAGCATGTTAAATGTGCAACCAGAGGAAAAAAACTCTAGACCACCTTTACTCCACACACAGAGACATGTACAAAGGTCTCCCTCACCCTCCATTTGGCAAATCTGACCATAATTCTATCCTGATTCCTGCTTACATGCAAAAATGTAAGCAAGAAGCTCCAGTGACTCGCTCAATAAAAAAGTGGTCAGATGAAGCAGATGCTAAACTACAGGACTGTTTTGCTAGCATAAACTGGAATATGTTCCATGATTCTTCCGATGGCATTGAGGAGTACACCACATCAGTCACTGGCTTCATCAATAAGGTCATCGATGACATCGTCCCCACAATGACTGTACACCACATCAGTTAGCAGCGTGAACATACCCCAACCAGAAGCCATGGATTACAGGCAACATCCGCACTGAGCGGACTCAAGGAGCAGGACTCTAACCTGGAAGCTAATAAGAAATCCCCCTATGCCCTCCGACGAACCATCAAAAAAGAAAAGCGTCAATACTGGACTAAGATCGAATCGTACTACACCGGCTCCGACAAGGCTTATAAACCATTACAGACTACAAAGGGAAGCACAGCCGAGAGCTGCCCAGTGAAACAAGCCCACCAGACGAGCTAAATAATTTCTATGCTCGCTTCGAGGCAAGTAACACTGAAACATGCATGAGAGCATCAACTGTTCCGGACAACTGTGTGATCACACTCTCTGCACCCGATGTGAGTAAGACCTTTAAACAGGTCAACATTCACAAGGCCGCAGGGCCAGACGGATTACCAGGACGTGTACTCCGAGCATGCGCTGACCAACTGGCAAGTGTTTCACTGACATTTTAAAAATCTCCCTGTCCAAGTCTGTAATACCAACATGTTTCAAGCAGACCACCACAGTCCCTGTGCCAGAGAACACTAAGGTAACCTGCCTAAATTACTACCGACCCATAGCACTCATGTCTGTAGCCATGAAGTGCTTTGAAAGGCTGGTCATGGCTCACATCAACATCATTATCCCAGAAACCCTAGACGCACTCCAATTTGTACACCGCCCCAACAGATCCCCAGATTATGCAATCTCTATTGCACACTACACTTTCACACCTGGACAAAAGGAACACCTATGTGAGAATGCTACTAATTGACTACAGCTCAGTGTAGTACCCTCAAAGATCATCACTAAGCTAATGACCCTGGGACTAAACACCTCCCTCTGCAACTGGATCCTGGACTTCCTGATGGGCCTCCCCCAGGTGGTAAGGGTAGGTAACAACACATCCGCCACGCTGATCCTCAACACGGGGGCCCCTCAGGGGTGCATGCTCAGTCCCTTCCTGCACTCCCTGTTCACTCATGACTGCACAGCCAGGCACGACTCCAACACCATCATTAAGTTTGCCGATGACACAACAGTGGTAGACCTGATCTCCAACAATGACGAGACAGCCTATACGGAGGAGGTCAGAGACCTGACTGTGTGGTGCAAGGACAACAACCTCTCCCTTAACGTGATCAAGACAAAGGAGATGATTGTGGACGAGAGCATCCTGGCGGGTTGCATCACTGCCTGGTGTGGCAACCGCTCGGCCTCCAACCGCAAGGCACTACAGAGGGCAGTGCGTACGGCCCAGTACATCACCTGGGCTAAGCTTCCTGCCATCCAGGACCTCTATACCAGGCGGTGTCAAATTGTCCAAGACTCCAGCCACCCTAGTCATAGACTGTTCTCTCTGCTACTGCACGGCAAGCGGTACTGGAGCGCCAAGTCTAGGTCCAAGAGGCTTCTAAACAGCTTCTACCCCCAAGCCATAAGACTCCTGAACATCTAACCAAATGGCTACCCAAACTATTTGCATTGCCCCCCCCCCCCCCCATTCAACACTGCTGCTACGCTCTGTTATTATCTATGCATAGTCACTTTAATAGCTCTACCTACATGTACATATTACCTCAATTACCTCTACTAACTGGTGCCCCCGCACATTGACTCTGTACCGGTACCCCCTGTATATAGCCTCGCTATTGTTATTTTACTGCTGCTCTTTAATTATTTGTTACTTTTACTTCATACTTTTTTAAGTATTTTCTTAAAACTGCATTGTTGGTTAAGGGCTTGTAAGTAAGCATTTCACTGTAAGGTCTACACCAATTATATTCGGCGCATTTGACAAATAAAAATGTATTCGATTTAACAGCACTATCAACAAGGCAGGTCCTACAGGCCCTAGTTTTGTCGCACCTGAACTACTGTTCAGTCGTGTGGTCAGGAGCTATAAAAAGGGACTCAGGAAAATTGCAATTGGCTCAGAACAGGGCAGGACGGCTGGCCCTTGGATGTACACAGAGAGCTAATGTTAATAATATGCATGTCAATCTCTTCTGACTCAAAGTGGAGGAGAGTATGACTTCATCACTACTTGTATTTATGAGAGGTATTGACATGTTGAATGCACCGAGCTGTCTGTTTGAACTGCTGGCACACAGCTCGGACACCCATGCATACCCCACAAGACAAGCCACAAGAGTTCTCTTCACAGTCCCCAAGTCCAGAACAGACTATGGGATGCGCACAGTACTACATAGAGTCATGACTACGTGGAACTCTCTTCCACATCAAGTAATTGATGCAAGCCGTAAAAGAGGAGCCAAGATGATTTGGATGGACTCTGTCATTCCTGTAGAGTATCTTCTGTTTCCAGAAGGTGTCAAAGTTATCAATAAAAGTGACTCCAGCAGAGCTACAGTAGTCTTTTAGCCAGATGTGTAATGCCAGTAGTCTGCTGAATCTTTCACACCAGCAGCACAACGATGGTACTGGACCCCAACACACACACAACATGCATAGTTATTTACACTGACGCTACACAAATGCACACACACATACAATCATAATTTACACCGCTGCTACTCGGTTTATCATATCCTGATGCCTAGTAACCTTACCCCTATACATACAGTATCTACTTCTATCACTTCAGTATCCCTGCACATTGTAAATATTTTCTTGTGTGTTTTTGTTCTACCTTATGTTACGTTTAGTACTACATTGATATTGATTGCTCCATTGGGTTTGGAGCTTGCAAGAAAGGCATTTCACTCCACTTGTGCACATGACATTAAAAACTTGAAACTTGAAAAACCATGTCTAAAAATTGTGCAAAATCCATAGGCTGTTTGTGACTAACTGTACTCTTCAAGTCTTGCTACCCTGGTCTTCTTCACCCAGTATCTTTAGTTGGCAACCAGGTCCAATGTGTCTGTGAGTGATATTCACATTGAATACTTGCCTGGTGCACTGCATGGAGATCTAATACATGCTGTGGAAATGTTAGTACTATATTGTCTAGTACTATAGTCCCAGTTAACTGCTGTACTGGTATAGCTATTTAAGTCATGCCCTTAAACTGGTCAATGGTGCATAGGCTCATCTGTAATCCAGGTCACAAGCATGCCTCTGGAGGACTCCTGACACATATCCCAGGATAGATATGATAAAATGTATAGAAATTAACATATACATTCATAAAAATCTAAGAAGTAAAAAAAATAAAAAATAAATTGGGATGCATGCCAGCATAGCCACTATACAACACAACACTAAACAATACATTCATTTTACTATAACGGTTACAAATGGTGCCCACAAACTGTTAGGGCCTACATAAAGCTGTCCCAACAATAGAGTCCCAACAGCAGTCCCAATACCTTACCACTGCTACACATGGTTATCAGCAGAGCCTTGACTGGCAGCGAAAAAGTTTATTCATCCTCATTTATGGCCTTTAAAAAAAAACATAGCTGATATGGCTGACTTGCTTAAACACATGTGGTTTCTATTGACAATTGACATGTACAAACTATGGCATAAGGGGACGACAAGCAGATAAGAGACAATCCGTAATTTCGATTAAGACATTAATGAGCGAGCTAGGACGGACGTAGTCAATATAACTATTTGTTCAGCACTTTTGAAATGTACAGCAACAGAATTCAGAACATGGGCCATTCTTAGTGTTCTCCCTGTACACCAAGTCAGAACCGTAGGATAAATAAAGGGTGCTTTTCAGCAGTCAATGAAAGCTCTTACAATATTCAATGATTACATTTCTCAAAAACAGGTTATAGGCTACATGTGCACCACCAAGTCAGAACAGTAGGTGAAATTAAGAGATGAAAATAGACCAAATCATTTTATAACATTTTTTAAATGCATTTTTCTGGATTTTTTTGTTGTTATTCTGTCTCTCACTGTTCAAATAAACCTACCATTAAAATTATAGACTGATCATTTCTTTGTCAGTGGGCAAACGTACTAAATCAGCAGGGGATCAAATACTTTTTTCCCTCACTGTAGATTGCTTGTATACAGCTTTTAGATAATCCAGCCATGGTGTCAGATTTCAAAAAGGCTTCACGGCGAAAGCAAATCATGCGATTATCTGAGGACAGAGTCCAGCACACAAATGCATAACAAATTATTTTCAACCAGTGAGTTGCGACTCGAAGGTCAGAAATAGCGATATAATATACTGCTCAAAAAAATAAAGGGAACACTTAAACAACACAATGTAACTCCAAGTCAATCACACTTCTGTGAAATCAAACTGTCCACTTAGGAAGCAACACTGATAGACAGTAAATTTCACATGCTGTTGTGCAAATGGAATAGACAACAGGTGTAAATTATAGGCAATAAGCAAGACACCCCCAATAAAGGAGTGGTTCTGCAGGTGGAGACCACAGACCACTTCTCAGTTCCTATGCTTCCTGGCTGATGTTTTGGTCACTTTTGAATGCTGGCGGTGCTTTCACTCTAGTGGTAGCATGAGACGGATTCTACAACCCACACAAGTGGCTCAGGTAGTGCAGCTCATCCAGGATGGCACATCAATGCGAGCTGTGGCAAGAAGGTTTGCTGTGTCTGTCAGCGTAGTGTCCAGAGCATGGAGGCGCTACCAGGGGACAGGCCAGTACATCAGGAGACGTGGAGGAGGCCGTAGGAGGGCAACAACCCAGCAGCAGGACCGCTACCTCCGCCTTTGTGCAAGGAGGAGCAGGAGGAGCACTGCCAGAGCCCTGCAAAATGACCTCCAGCAGGCCACAAATGTGCATGTGTCTGCTCAAACGGTCAGAAACAGACTCCATGAGGGTGGTATGAGGGCCCGACGTCCACAGGTGGGGGTTGTGCTTACAGCCCAACATTTTGACTTGTTTTAAGGATATTACATCAAAGTTGGATCAGCCTGTAGTGTGGTTTTCCACTTTAATTTTGAGTGTGACTCCAAATCCAGACCTCCATGGTATGATAAATTGTATTTCCATTGATTATTTTTGTGTGATTTTGTTGTCAGCACATTCAACTATGTAAAGAAAAAAGTATTTAATAAGATTATTTATTTCATTCAGATCTAGGATGTGTTGTGTAAGTGTTCCCTTTATTTTTTTGAGCAGTGTATATGCCTTGCCTTTGAAGATCTTCTTCTGTTGGCACTCCAAAATGTCCCAGTTACATTACAAATGGTCCTTTTGTTCGATAAAGTCCTTTGTTATATCCATAAAAACTCAGTTTAGCTGGCGTGCTTCAGTCAATATTCCACTCGGTTTCTCTTCTTCAAAATGCATACAAAATGAATCCCAAACAATACCAATAAACTTATTCAAACAAGTCAATCAACGTTTATAATCAATCCTAAGGTACCCTAATCCGCAAATAAACAATACAATTTAAGACGGAGAATCATTATTGTCTTTACCGGAGATAAACAAAAAGAACGCTCTGTCTCGGCCATTCGCTTGGGAACACTACAGCCAAAATGGGAGCCACTTAGATAAACTACAACTTCTCACTCATTTTTCCAAAAACCAGCCTGAAACTCTTTCTAAAGACTGTTGACATCTAGTGGAAGCCCTAGGAACTGCAATTGGGGACGATTTCGCCCTATTATAAAAGTGCCAGGCATTGAAATCAGTGGTATGCTGAATGTTAATTTTTTTTGGATGGTCTGTCCTCAGGGTTTCAATGGGTGGTCACCTCAACAAAAAACAAAATCTGGATGGATTCTCCTCAGGTTTTTGCCTGCCATTTCAGTTCTGTTATACTCACAGACATTATTGTAATGGTTTTACAAACTTTAGAGTGTTTTCTATCCAAATCTACCAATTATATGCATATCCTAGCTTCTGGACCTGAGTAGCAGGCAATTTACTTTGGGCACGCTTTTCATCCGGATGTCAAAATACCGCCCCCTATCCCAAAGAGGTTTTAACAAACTATAGTTTTGGCAAGTCATTTAGGACATCTACTTTGTGCATGACACAAGTAATTTTTCCAACAATTGTTTAGACATTATTTCACTTATAATTCACTGTATCATAATTCCAGTGGTTCAGAAGTTTACAACACAAGTTTTCTGTGCCTTTAAACAGCTTGGAAAATTCCAGAAAATGATGTCATGGCTTTAGATGCGTCTGATAGGCTAATTTACATCATTTGAGTCAATTGGAGGTGTACCTGTAGATGAATTTCAAGGCCTACCTTCAAACTCAGTGCCTCTTTGCTTGATATCATGGGAAAATCAAAAGAAATCAGCCAAGACCTTTTGTAGACCTCCACAAGTCTGGTTCATCCTTAGGAGCAATTTCCAAACTCCTGAAGGTACCACGTTAATCTGTACAAACAATAGTACGCAAGTATAAACAACATGAGACCACGCAGCCGTCAAACCGCTCAGGAAGGAGACGTGTTCTGTCTCATAGAGATGAAAATACTTTGGTGCGAAAAGTGCAAATCAATCCCAGAACAACAGCAAAGGACCTTGTGAAGATGCTGGAGGAACCCCATACAAAAGTATCTATATCCACAGTAAAACGAGTCCTATATCTACATAACCTGAAAGGCCACTCAGCAAGGTAGAAGCCACTGCTCCAAAACCGCCATGAAAAAGCCAGACTACGGTTTGCAACTGCACATCAAATCAAATTTCAAATCAAATCAAATGTATTTATAAAGCCCTTCTTACATCAGCTGATATCTCAAAGTGCTGTACAGAACCCCAGCCTAAAACCCCAAACAGCAGGCAATGCAGGTGTAGAAGCACTGTGGCTAGGAAGAACTCCCTAGAAAGGCCAGAACCTAGGAAGAAACCTAGAGAGGAACCAGGCTATGAGGGGTGGCCAGTCCTCTTCTGGGGATAAAGATCGTACTTTTTGGAGAAATGTATTCTGGTCTAATGAAACAAATATATAACTGTTTGGCCATATTGACCATCGTTATGTTTGGAGGAAAAAGGGGGACGCTTGCAAGCTGAAGAATACCATCCCAACCGTGAAGCACGGGGGTTGCTGTGGGGGTGCTTTGCTGCAGGAGGGATTGGTGCACTTCACAAAATAGATTGCATCATGAGGACGGAAAATGATGTGGATGTATTGAAGCAACATCTCAAGTCATCAGTCAGGAAGTTAAAGCTTGGTCGCAAATGGGTCTTCCAAACGGACAATGACCACAAGCATACTTCCAAAGTTGTGGTAAAATGGCTTAAGGACAACAAAGTCAAGGTATTGGAGTGGCCATCTCAAAGCCCTGACATCAATCCTATAGAAAATTTGTGGGCAGACCTGAAAAAGCATGTGTGAGCAAGGAGGCCTACAAACCTGACTCAGTTACACCTGCTCTGTCAGGAGGAATGGGCCAAAATTTACCCAACTTATTGTGGGAAGCTTGTGGAAGGCTACGAAAAACGTTTGACCCAAGTTAAACAATTTAAAGGCAATGCTACCAAATACTAATTGAGTGTATGTAAACTTCTGACCCACTGGGAATGTGATGAAAGAAATAAAAGCTGAAATAAATCATTATCTCTACTATTATTCTGACATTTCACATTCTTAAAATAAAGTGGTGATCCTAACTTACCTAATTCATGGAATTTTACTAGGATCAAATGTCAGGAATTGTGAAAAACTGAGTTTAAATGTATTTGGCTAAGGTGTATGTAAACTTCCTACTTCAACTGTATGTAAGAATGCTGTTCATTGACCACAGCTCAGCCTTCAATACCATAGTACCCTCCAAGCTCATCATTAAGCCTGGGAACTGAACCCCGCCCTGTGCAACTGGGTCCTGGACTTCCTGACGGGCCACCCCCGAGGGGGTAAAGGTAGACAACAGCATCTCCACTACGCTGATCCTCAACACAGGGGCACTCTCAGCCGCTTCCTGTACTCCGTGTTTACCCATGACTGCGTGGCCATGCATGCCTCCAACTCAATCATCAAGTTTGCAGACGACACAATAGTGGTAGGCCTGATTACCATACAATGATGAGACACCCTACAGGGAGGAGGTGAGCGCCCTGGTGGAGTGGTGCCAGGAAAATCACCTCTCCCTCAATGTCAACAAAATGAAGGAGTTGATCGTGGACATCAGAGGGGGCACGCCCCCATCCACATCGACGGTCCGAAGTGGAGAAAGTGGAAAGCTTCAAGTTCCTTGGTGTACACATCATTGACAATCTGAAATGGTCCACCCACACAGACAGTGTAGTTCTATGACGACTGAAGAAATTTGGCTTGGCCCCTAAGACCCTCACAAACTTTTACAGATGCACCATTGAGAGCATTCTGTCGGGCTGTACCACCGCATGGTACGACAACCGCAGGGCTCTCCAGAGGGTGGTGAGGTCAGCCCAACGGATCACATGGGAACACACTGCCTGCCCTTCAGGACATCAAGAGCACCCAGTGTCACAGGAAGGCCAAGAAGATCATCAAGGACCTCAGCCACCCGAGCCACAGCCTGTTCACCCCACTACCATCCAGAAGGAGAAGTCAGTACAGGTGCATCAAAGCTGTGACCGAGAGACTGAAATACAGCTTCTATCTCTAGCCATCAGACTGTTAAATAACCATTACTAGCCGGCCTCCACCCAGTACCCTGCCCTGAACTTAGTCACTGTCACAAGCCGGCTACCACCCAGTGACTCATCCCTGCACCTTAGAGGCTGATTGATGCCTTATGTTCATACACATGGAACACTGGTAACTTGAATAATGGGACACTGGTCACTGTATAATGTTTAAATACTGTTTTACCCATTTCATATGTATATACTGTGTTCTAGTCAAGGCAATTACATTCAGCTATTGCTGTACATATACTATTCTATCCACATATTCTTCAGATATACTACATATTCTGTCCACATACTGTCCATAATGTCTATACCTTATATCCACACTTGTTATGTTACAGCCTTATTCTAAAATATTTTCCGGTTCTGTTCCCTGGACCAGTTCCAAACCCTGGTCACTGCTACACTGGTCTCAATTTTTGCACAAAACTTTTTTACCCTCACGTCCCTATTTGATTTTGGCAGAATATAAATGGAAATCATTACTACAAAACTTAAACATTTTGAGATCTTGAAAACACATTCTATGGCTTATGATGTTGTAGTACTCTGTAGAAATGTATTTTTCAATGTCTGCTTACACAAAATATATTGCTGTGTATACATGAGGTTTCATAACCAAAATATGTTTTACTGAAACAGAGACATAGATGTTTTCATCAAAGAAAAACCAGTGTGCTTATGATTGTTGTTATAGACTGGATGTTAACATTTTTACATATCGTGTTTCCAAAGACAAAGGATAAAATGATATTAAGATCTAAAGTTGTGCCTGAAATTATTGGATCCCTTGATAAAGATAAGCAAAAAAGACTGTAAGATATAAATAATTTAAATGCTGATGCTCCAAAAATGTAGCATTTATGTTATTTTATACCAATACAATTGCTCAGAGAAATAGATTTTGTTCAAGAAGTAATACAAAAAATTGCAACAAGATAGGGGTCGAAATTATTGGATCCCCTGTTTTCAATACACCAACACCCTCCCCTTGTGAGTATGACGACACTGAGCTGTTTTTAAAAATGTTTTATGAGATTGAAGAACACACTGGGAGGGATCTTAGACCATTCCTCCATACACAATCTTTCCAGATCCTTGATATCCTTCATATGTGATTATGGGCTATTCTCTTCAATTCCGGAGACTGAGATGGCCATTGCAAATTTGAGATTTTGTGGTCAATTAAACATTTGGTCACATATTAGTATAAAATAATATCATTTAAAAAATGTTTTGAACATACAGTTGAAGTCAGAAGTTTACATACACCTTAGCCAAACACATTTAAACTCAGTTTTTCACAATTCCTGACATTTAATCCAAGTAAAAATTCCCTGTCTTAGGTCAGTTAGGATCACCACTTTCTTTTAAGAATGTGAAATGTCAGAATAATAGTAGAGAGAATAATTTATTTCAGCTTTTATTTCTTTCATCACATTCCCAGTGGGTCAGAAGTTTACATACACTCAATTAGTATTTGGTAGCATTGCCTTACACTTGGGTCAAGCATTTCGGGTAGCCTTCCACAAGCTTCCCACAATAGGTTGGGTGAATTTTGGCCCATTCCTCCTGACTCAGCTGGTGTAACTGAGTCAGGTTTGTAGGCCTCCTTGCTCGCGCACACTTTTTCAGTTCTGCCCACAAATGTTTTATAGGCTTGAGGTCAGGGCTTTGTGATGGCCACTCCAATACCTTGACTTTGTTGTCCTTAAGCCATTTTACCATAACTTTGGAAGTATGCTTGTGGTCATTGTCCATTTGGATCACCCATTTGCGACCAAGCTTTAACTTCCTGACTGATATCTTGAGATGTTGCTTCAATATATCCACATAATTTTCCTCCCTCATGATGCCATTTATTTTGTGAAGTGCACCAATCCCTACTGCAGCAAAGCACCCCCACAACATGATGCTGCCACCTCTGTACTTAACGGTTGGGATGGTGTTCTTCGGCTTGCACGCTTCCCCCTTTTACCTCCAAACATAACGATGGTCATTATGGCCAAACAGTTCGATTTTTGTTTCATCAGACCAGAGGACATTTCTCCAAAAAGTACAATCTTTGTCCCCATATGCAATTGCAAACCGTAGTCTGGCTTTTTTTATGGCGGTTTTGGAGCAGTGTCTTCTTCCTTGCTGAGCGGCCTTTCAGGTTATGTCGATATAGGACTTGTTTTACTGTGGATATAGATACTTTTGTACCTGTTTCCTCAAGCATCTTCACAAGGTCCTTTGCTGTTGTTCTGGGATTGATTTGCCCTTTTCTAACCAAAGTACGTTCATCTCTAGGAGACAGAACGCGTCTCTTTCCTGAGCGGTTAGACGGCTGCGTGGTCCCATGGTGTTTATACTTGCGTACTATTGTTTGTACAGATGAACGTGGTACCTTCAGGAGTTTGGGAATTGCTCCCAAGGATGAACCAGACTTGTGGAGGTCTACAATTTATTTTTCTGAGGTCTGATTTCTTTTGATTTTCCCATGATGTCAAGCAAAGAGGCACTGAGTTTGAAGGTAGGCCTTGAAATACATCCACAAGTACACCTCCAATTGACTCAAATGATATCAATTAGCCTATCAGAATCTTCTAAAGCCATGACATCATTTTCTGCAATTTTCCAAGCTGTTTAAAGGCACAGTCAACTTAGTGTATGTAAACTTCTGACCCACTGGAATTGTGATACAGTGAATTATAAGTGAAATAATCTGTCTGTAAACAATTGTTGGAAAAATGACTTGTGTCATGCACAAAGTAGATGTCCCAACCAACTTGCCAAAACTATAGTTTGTTAACATGAATTTTGTGGAGTGGTTGAAAAATGTGTTTTAATGACTCCAACCTAAGTGTATGTAAACTTCTGACTTCAGCTTTACAATATACCTCCGTATTTGTATTATTTATTTGACAGTCTTTTTCGTTCATCTTTATCAAGGGATCCAACAATTCCGTCCCTCACTGTACCCTGTTTATACTGGTTCCTACTACTAGCTGCACAGTAATACGAACAAATGAGACACTAAGTTTAACTGGATGAAATCCAGTAAAATGCATCGGAAGTTGACTGCGTAAAACTGTTCATGCAATCTCCATACCTGGCCAAGGGGTGTGTTCTTGCCTGGAGCTGTGAAACTGGTCATGCAATCTCCACACCTATCATAGGGAGTGTTCTTGCCTTGAGCTAGGAAACTGGCCATGCGACTTCCATACCTGGTCTAGATGGTGTTCTTTGGAATTGTCATGGCCTGCCAGAACTGTACCTATCATGTACTGAGAATTGTCTGTGGGAAAATATTTCATATTTTCATATTTATGCCAAGGAAAATGACAGCAGACAAAAAAATATTTAGTAATGTATTAATTCAAAGACATTTAACGCATTGCAAAATGCAAATATCAACATTTATTTGTGTCTATTCAATCTACCTGCACCAATTTAGAGCATATGAAATCTTCCTCAACTTCGTTGCTTTTCAAATCAGAACAGGAATATATTCTACCAATCAAACGGTGCAGCTGTTTTAGTAACCAGATAACGGCTTTTCTTCCTAACTTCATGAAACAGCTGCCGTTTTGATCACTTTCCCAACAAGTTAGACAAAAACTTAAGCCCGTTTTCACTTGCACTGAAAATTCGAGCTGGTCAAGTGAAACCCAAGCCAGCACAGCCCAGTTTCACAACTGGTGCCAGCTTGATTAGAATTCGGGTTGGTGACGCCGTTACTATGCAACCACCAAGCTGATCACTGCCGGATGCTGACACAATGTTTAGCTAGCTCGTCTGGGCTTGTTGCTGTTTCATGGAAAATCTTGTCATACTGTAGTTATTATTCTTTAGCATGCTACTCCTAGAAACATCATTCAAACTTTAAACATGTACAAACATGTACATACCATAAGTTTTGTAGTGATTCCTATGTTGCTGATGTAAATAATATTTGTTGGTCTGTGGTGTGTAATGAAGAGCAAGCAGACGCCGCACTTCACATGTTTATTAACAAAATGACAAACTGTTAAATCCTGTGGATTAATGAGGAATTAAAAAATGGTATGGTTGAGAGGGATGAGGCAAAAGGAATGTCAAAACCGATTGGCAAACGTACTGCAAGTTGAGAAATCATGTGACTAAACTAAATTTTAAAAAAAATAAGAAACTACAGGAATTGCATTCAGACCCCTTGCCTTTTTCCACATTTTGTTACGTTACAGCCTTATTCTACAATGGATTAAATTGTTTTCCCCCCTCATCAATCTACACACAATACCCCACAATGACAAAGAAAAAGCATTTTTTTGTTGCTAATTTATAAAAATAAAAAATAAACTGAAATATGACATTTACAGTATTCAGACCCTTTACTCAGTACTTTGTTGAAGCACCCTTTGCAGTGATTACAACCTTGAGTCTTCTTGTGTATGACGCTACAAGTTTGGCACACCTGTATTTGGGGAGTTTCTCCCATTCTTCTTTGCAGATCCTCACAAGCTCTGTCAGGTTGGATGGGGAGCGTCGCTGCACAGCTATTTTCAGGTCTCTCCAGAGATGTTCGATTGGGTTCAAGTCCGGGCTCTGGCTTGGCCACTCAAGGACATTCAGAGACTTGTCCCGAAGCTACACCTGTGTTGTCTTGGCTGTGTGTTTAGGGTTGTTGTCCTGTTGGAAGGTGAACCTTTGTCCCAGTCTGCAGTCCTGAGCGCTCTAGAGTAGGTTTTTATCAAGGATCTCCCTACTTTGCTCCGTACATCTTTGCCTCGATCTTGACAAGTCTCCCAGTCCCTGCCTCTGAAAAACATCCCCACATCATGATGCTGCCAACACCATGCTTGACCGCAGGGATGGTGTGAGGTTTCCTCCAGACATAACGCTTGGCATTCAGGCCAAAAAGTTAAATCTTGGTTTCATCAGACCAGAGAATCTTGTTTCTCATGGTCAGAGTCTTTTGGTGCCTTTTGGTAAACTCCAAGCAGGCTGTCATGTGCTTTTTACTGAGTACTGGCTTCCGTCTGGCCACTCTACCATAAAGGACTGATTGGTGGAGTGCTGCAGAGATGGTTGTCCTTCTGGAAGGTTCTCCCATCTCCACAGAGGAACTCTAGAGCTCTGTCAAAGTGACCAGACCTCCCTGACCAGATCTGTGCCTTGACACAATTCTGTCTCAGAGCTCTACGGACAATTCCTTCGACTTCATTCCTTGGTTTTTGCTCTGACATGCACTTTCAACTGTGGGACCTTATATAGACAGGTGTGTTCCTTTCCAAATCATGGCCAATCAATTGAATTTACCACAGACGGGCTCCATCAAGTTGTACAAACATCTCAAGGATGATCAATGGAAACAGGATGCGCCTGAGTTCAATTTCAAGTCTCATAACAAAGGGTCTGAATACCTATGTAAATAAGGTATTTTTTTAATTTTTTTTATAAATGTGCAAAAATGTCTAAAAACCCGTTTTTGCTTTGTCATTATGGGGTATTGTGTGTAGATTGCTGAGACATTTTTAAATCCTTTTTAGAATGAGACCGTAATGTAACAAACTGTGGAAAAAGTCGAGGGGTCTGAATACTTTCCGAAGGCACTGTATACTATGAAACAAAGATAAATGACATAAACAATTAGAATAAAATACTTTGCAGCACCTTAAGTGAAATTATTGGCAAAAAGGCAAACTGAACTGCAACATTCGTTGAATCATATCAAATAAAATAAAATGTTATTGTCACATGCACCAAATACAACAGGTGTAGTAGACCTTACAGTGAAATGCTTACTTTCAAGCCCTTACCCAACAATGCAGTTAAGAAAAATAAGTGTTACAGTATTTATTAAAATACACTGAAGTAAAAAATAAATACAAAATGTAAAGAAAAAAGAAAATAGAAAAATAACAAATAATTAAAGGGCAACAATAAAATAACAGTAGCAAGGCTATATACAGGAGGGACCGGTACAGAGTCAATATGCGAGGTCACAGGTTAGCCGAGGTAATTGAGGTAATATGTACATGTAGGTAGAGGTAAAGTGACTATACAAATAGTCCGGGTAGCCATTTGATTAGCTGTTCATGAGTCTTACGGCTTGGGGGTAGAAGCTGTTAAGAAGCCTTTTGGACCTAGACTTGGAGCTCCGGTACCGCATACCATGCGCTAGCAGAGAGAACAATTTTAGGGCCTTCCTCTGACACTGCCTGGTATAGAGGTCCTGGGTGGCAGGAAGCTTGGCCCCAGTGATGTACTGGGCCATACGCACTACCCTCTGTAGTGCCTTGCGGTCGGAGCCCAAGCAGTTACCATACCAAATGGTTATGCAACCAGTCAGGAAGCTCTCGATGGTGCAGCTGTAGAACTTTTTGAGGATCTGAGGACCGATGACAATTCTTTTTAGTCTCCCGAGGAGGAATAGGTGTTGCTGTGCCCTCGTCACGACTGTCTTGGTGTGTTTGGACCATGATAGTTTGTTGGTGATGTGGACTTGAAGCTCTCAACCTGCTCCACTACAGCCCCTGTCGATGAGAATGGGGGCATGCTCTGTCCTCCTTTCCTGTAGTCCACAATCATCTCCTTTGTCTTGATCACGTTGAGGGAGAGGTTGTTATCCTGGCACCACAATACCAGGTCTCTGACCTCCTCCCTATAGGCTGTCTCATCGTTGTCGGTGATCAGGCCTACCACTGCTGTGTTGTCGGGAAACTTAATGATGGTGTTGGAGTCGTGTTTGGGCATGCAGTCATGGGTGAACAGGGAGTACAGAAGGGGACTGAGCACGCACCCCTGAGGGGCCCCCGTGTTGAGGATCAGCGTGGCAGATGTGTTCTTACCTACACTTACCACCTGGGGGAGGCCCGTCAGGAAGTCCAGGATCCAGTTTCAGAGGGAGGTGTTTAGTCCCAGGGTCCTTAGCTTAGTGTTGAGCTTTGAGGGCACTATGGTGTGGAAGCTGAGAGATAGTCAATGAATAGCATTCTCACGTAGGTGTTCCTTTGTCCAGGTGGGAAAGGGCTGCAGTGCGGAGTGCAAATCAGAGTGGGTCTAGGGTTTCTGGGATAATGGTGTTGATGTGAGCTATGACCAGCCTTTATTAGCACTTCATGGCTACAGACGTGAGTGCTACGGGTTGGTAGTTATTTAGGCAGGTTACCTTAGTGTTCTTGGGCACAGGGACTATGGTGGTCTGCTTGAAACATGTTGGTATTACAGACTCAGGACAGGGAGAGGTTGAAAATGTCAGTGGAGACACTTACTTACCAGTTGGTCAGCGCATGCTCAGAGTACACATCCTGGTAATCCGTCTGACCCTGTGGCCTTGTGAATGTTGACCTATTTAAAGGTGTTATTGACATCGGCTACGGAGAGCATGATCACACAGTCATCCGGAACAGCTGATGTTCTCATGCATGCTTTAGTGTTGCTTGCCTCGAAGCGAGCATAGAAGTCATTTAGCTCGTCTGGTAGGCTTGTGTCAATGTAGTCTGTAATAGTTTGCCACATCCGACGAGCGTCAGAGCCGTTGTAGTGCGATTTAATCTTAGTCCTGTATTGACGCTTTGCCTGTTTGATGGTTCGTCGAAGGGCATAGCAGGATTTCTTATAAGCGTCCGGGTTATAGTCCTGCTCCTTGAAAGCGGCAGCTCTACACATTAGCTCAGTGCGAATTTTGCCTGTAATCCATGGCTTCTGGTTGGGGTATGTATGTACGGTCACTGTGGGGATGACGATGCACTTATTGTTGAAGCCAGTGACTGATGTGGTGTACTCCTCAATGCCATCAGAAGAATTCTGGAACATATTCCAGTCTGTGCTAGCAAAACAGTCATGTAGCTTAGCATCTGCGTAATCTTAACACTTCCTTATTGAGCGAGTCACTGGTACTTCCTGCTTTAGTTTTTGCTTGTAAGCAGGAATCAGGAGGACAGAATTATGGTCAGATTTTCCAAATGGAGGGCGAGGAAGAGCTTTTGTATGCGTCTCTGTGTGTGGAGCAAAGGTGGTCTAGAGTTTTTTTTCCTTTGGTTGCACATGTAAAATGCTGGTAGAAATTACGTAAAACAGATTTACGTTTCCCTGCTTTAAGTCCACAGCCACTCTCTGAATGAGAATTTTCTTGTTTTCTTGTTTGCTTATTGCCTTATACAGCTCATTGAATGCGGTCTAAGTGCCAGCATCGGTTTGTGGTGGTAAATAGACAGCTATGAAAAATATAAATGAAAACTCTCTTGGTAAATAGTGTGGTCTACAGCTTATCATGAGATTCTCTACCTTAAGCGAGAACAACCTTGAGACTTCCTTAATATTAGATTTCGTTCACCAGCTGTTATTTACAAATAGACACAGACCACCACTCCGTCTTACCGGAGGCAGCTGTTCTATCTTGCCGATGCACCGAAAACCCAGCCAGCTGTATGTTATCGTTAAGCCACGACTTGGTGAAATATAAGATATCACAGTTTATAATGTCCCGTTGGTAGGATAGTCTTGATCGGAGCTCATCCGTTTTATTATCCAGTGATTGCACGTTGGCTAATAGGACTGATGTTAGAAGGGGATTACGCATTCGCCGTCAGATCCTTACAAGGCACCCCGACCTACGTCCCAGATATCTCTGTCTCATCTTCATGCGAATGACGGGGATTTGGGCCTTTACGTGTGTCTGAAGTAAATCCTCTGCGTTCGACTCGTTAAAGAAAAAATCTTTGTCCAGTATGAGGTGAGTAATCGCTGTCCTAATATCCAGAAGCTCTTTTCGGTCATAAGAGACGGTAGCATAAACATTATGTACAAAATAAGTTACAAATAACGCAAAAAAACACACACAATAACACAATTGGTTAGGAGCCTGTAAAACGGCAGCGCCATCTCTATGGCTCATTCGCCAAAAACAATCCACTGATATTGGCAATTACTTTAATGATTTTTTCATTGGGAAGATTAGCAAATTTAGGCATGACATGCCAGCAATAAACGCTGATACTACACATCCAAGTATAACTGATTAAATGATGAAAGACAAGCATTGTAATTTTGAATTCCATAAAATGTGGAAGAAGTGAAAAAAAATGTGTCTATCAACAATGACAAGCCACCGGGGTCTGAGGATAATAGCGGACGATATTGCCACTCCTATTTGCCATGTCTTTAATCTAAGCCTACTAGAAAGTGTGTGCCCTCAGGACTGGAAGGAAACAAAAGTAATTCCGCTACCTAAGAATAGTAAAGCCCCCTTTACTGGCTTAAACAGCCGACCAATCAGCCTGTTACCAACCCTTAGTAAACCTTTTGGGAAAGGTGTGTTTGACCAGATGCAATATTATTTTACTGAAAACAAATTGACATCAGACTTTCAGCACACTTATAGGGAAGGACATTCAACAAGCACGGCACTTACACAAATTACTGATGATTGGCTGAGAGAAATTGTGGGAGCTGTTTTGTTAGACTTCAGCGCAGCTTTTGAGATTATCGATCATAGTCTGCTGATGGAAAAACGTATGTGTTATGGCTTTATACCCCCTGCTATTTTGTGGATAAAGAGTTACCTGTCTAACAGAACACAGAGGGTGTTCCTTAACCTTTTCACGTGTGAGTTCCACATTTTTTATGTGTATGATGTCAGAATACACTCATTGTTCCAAAATGTGATTGTTACTCAACACGACAGTTAACCAGCACTGCCCTCAAACCAAGGAACTCTACCTGCTACTTATCTATAGGCTATGTTTCAACTTGTCCATTTCAACGTTTTTTTGAACAACTTGTATTTTCTAACGACAGTTTGAATTGAGGTGTGATCCGCCTCCTCATTTCACTGTTGCGGACAATTTATGTTTGAGGCTTTACTGAGCCGGACAAACTTCTCTCTTCAACGAGAGAACAAGAACTTCCCCAGTGTTTCCCCAGATCAAGTATGAAGACATCGTGCATCTCTAGTCAGAACTTGCGCAAACTTTTTTTTATTTTCGGTATATAATGTTGTTTCTACTGTAGCATGCTGTACGTATGAATGGAGCATAATGTATACTGCTCAAAAAAATAATGGGAACACTTAAACAACACATCCTAGATCTGAATGAAAGAAATAATCTTATTAAATACTTTTTTCTTTACATAGTTGAATGTGCTGACAACAAAATCACACAAAAATAATCAATGGAAATCCAATTTATCAACCCATGGAGGTCTGGATTTGGAGTCACACTCAAAATTAAAGTGGAAACCACACTACAGGCTGATCCAACTTTGATGTAATGTCCTTAAAACAAGTCAAAATGAAGCTCAGTAGTGTGTGTGGCCTCCACGTGCCTGTATGACCTCCCTACAACGCCTGGGCATGCTCCTGATGAGGTGGCGGATGGTCTCCTGAGGGATCTCCTCCCAGACCTGGACTAAAGCATCCGCCAACTCCTGGACAGTCTGTGGTGCAATGTGGCGTTGGTGGATGGAGCGAGACATGATGTCCCAGATGTGCTCAATTGGATTCAGGTCTGGGGAACGGGCGGGCCGGTCCATGGCATCAATGCCTTCCTCTTGCAGGAACTGCTGACACAATCCAGCCACATGAGGTCTAGCATTGTCTTGCATTAGGAGGAACCCAGGGCCAACCGCACCAGCATATGGTCTCACAAGGGGTCTGAGGATCTCATCTCGGTACCTAATGGCAGTCAGGCTACCTCTGGCGAGCACATGGAGGGCTGTGCGGCCCCCCAAAGAAATGCCACCCCACACCATGACTGACCCACCGCCAAACCGGTCATGCTGGAGGATGTTGCAGGCAGCAGAACGTTCTCCACGGCGTCTCCAGACTCTGTCACGTCTGTCACATGCTCAGTGTGAACCTGCTTTCATCTGTGAAGAGCACAGGGCGCCAGTGGCGAATTTGCCAATCTTGGTGTTCTCTGGCAAATGCCAAACGTCCTGCACGGTGTTGGGCTGTAAGCACAACCTCCACCTGTGGACGTCGGGCCCTCATACCACCCTCATGGAGTCTGTTTCTGACCGTTTGAGCAGGCACATGCACATTTGTGGCCTGCTGGAGGTCATTTTGCAGGGCTCTGGCAGTGCTTCTCCTGCTCCTCCTTGCACAAAGGCGGAGGTAGCGGTCCTGCTGCTGGGTTGTTGCCCTCCTACGGCCTCCTCCACGTCTCCTGATGTACTGGCCTGTCTCCTGGTAGCGCCTCCATGCTCTGGACACTACGCTGACAGACACAGCAAACCTTCTTGCCACAGCTCGCATTGATGTGCCATCCTGGATGAGCTGCACTACCTGAGCCACTTGTGTGGGTTGTAGACTCCGTCTCATGCTACCACTAGAGTGAAAGCACCGCCAGCATTCAAAAGTGACCAAAACTTCAGCCAGGAAGCATAGGAACTGAGAAGTGGTCTGTGGTCCCCACCTGCAGAACCACTCCTTTATTGGGGGTGTCTTGCTAATTGCCTATAATTTCCACCTGTTTTCTATTCCATTTGCACAACAGCATGTGAAATTTATTGTCAATCAGTGTTGCTTCTTAAGTGGACAGTTTGATTTCACAGAAGTGTGATTGACTTGGAGTTACATTGTGTTGTTTAAGTGTTCCCTTTATTTTTTTGAGCAGTGTATTTCAAATCAAATCAAATTTTATTGGTCACATACATATGGTTAGCAGATGTTATTGCAAGTGTAGTGAAATGCTTGTGCTTCTAGTTCCGGCAGTAATTTCTAACAAGTAATCTAACAATTCCACAACTACCTAATACACACAAATCTAAGTAAAGAGATGCAGTAAGAATATATACATATAAATATATGGATGAGCAATGACAGAGCGGCATAGGCAAGATGCAATAGATGTTATAAAATACAGTATGAGATGAGTAATGCAAGATACATAAACACAATTAAAGTGGCATTATTAAAGTGACTAGTGATCCATTTATTAAAGTGGCCAATGATTTCAAGTCTGTATGTAGGCAGCAGCCTCTCTGTGTTAGTGATGACTGTTTAAGTCTGATGGCCTTGAGATAGAAGCTGTTTTTCAGTCTCTCGGTCCCAGCTTTGGTACACCTGTACTGACCTCACCTTCTGGATGGTAGTGGGGTGAACAGGCAGTTGCTCGGGTGGTTGTTGTCCTTGATGATCTTTTTGGTCTTCCTGTGACATCGGGTGCTGTAGGTGTCCTGGAGGGCATGTACCGTAAATTCCGGACTATAAACCGCATCTTTTTTCCCACGCTTTGAACCTCGCAGCTTAAACAATGACGCAGCTAATATATGGATTTTTCCCGCTTTCAATTTTTTTTCTGCCAAGAAAACACATTCTGTGACGTGCTCAGTTTTTTGGCGGCATGAAGCTTTCATTAGACCAATGAAATTGCCAAACGGGTTAAGGTCAAACAACTTTTTTGTTTACTGTTTAGATTAAATCGAGCGCTCTCAAACTTCCCATCATTCTGATTACGGTAGTCATTTTGTCACCCTCATCATGGCAACGACACAGAGAAATGCAAATGATGCAGCTTTCAAGTTGAAGGTGATTGATCTGGCTGTTGGAAAAGGAAATAGAGCTGCTGCATGGGAGCTTGGTCTTAATGAGTCGATGATAAGACGTTGGAAACAGCAGCATGAGGAATTGACTCAGTGCAAAAAGACAACTAAAGCTTACTGCTAATTTTTTATTTTTTGTTACAAGCCGTGTTTCGTTAAAGCCTATTTATTTTTGTTACAAGCCGTGTTTCGTTAAAGCCTGTGTAAAGTTCATTTGTTTCAATGTACCGGTAGGCACCTGCGGCTTATTTATGTTCAAAATAATATTTTTTTTTAAATTCAGTGGGTGCGGCTTATATTCAGGTGCGCTTAATAGTCCGGAAATTACAGTAGTTTTCCCCCGGTGATGTGTTGTGCAGACCGCACCACCCTCTGGAGAGCCTTGCGGTTGTGGGCGGTGCAGTTGCCTTACCAGGCGGTGATACAGCCCGACAGGATGCTCTCAATTGTGCATCTGTAAAAGTTTGAGGGTTTTAGGTGACAAAACAAATTTATTCAGCCTCCTGAGGTTGAAGAGGTGCTGTTGCGCCTTCTTCACCACACTGTCTGTGTTGGTGGACCATTTCAGTTTGTCCGTGATGTGTACGCCGAGGAACTTAAAACTTTCCACCTTCTCCACTGCTTTCCCGTCGATGTGGATAGGTGGGTGCACCCTCTGCTGTTTCCTGACATCCACGATCATTTACTGCTTTATTCACGTTTTCAAGTTCTGGTGCAAAATCATGCATTCCGATTCTTGCATAGATTGTAATCTTTTTTGAAGGTTGTACTAATTATGATGAGCTAATGCTAAGCTATTTTCCAGCTGTGTGGTGCCATGTTTGACGACATCATACAATGCATTCTGGTTGTCACATAAGTGTCTGTCAGACCAAAGATGTTATAACAAGGGATAGTTCACTCGACTGACTAATGGTGCTTTCAAGACTGGGAACTCTGAAAAATACGAGGCCATATCATGACGTCAGTGAACTTCAGGTCAGAAGGTCGGAGCTATATAAAGAGGACCGAGTTCTCGACCTGGAATTCCGAGTTGGATAACTGTTCAAAACGATTTTGCCCATTCAGAGCAATTTTTTTCCCGAGTTGCAGTTGTCTTGAATACGGCATCAGATTGTAGCTATGGTACCTCAGGGTTGCCAGCTCAGACCCCCCCTTTCCAAGGGTTTTATTTTTATTTAGAGTGTAAACTTCTCCTGTGTTTGCCCATTTTATTGATATCCCCCATCATAGTAATATTTCCTGCATCACATCCCTCCACGATACCTCCCTCCATTTCTACCCCCACAAACCCCCCTAAAATGGTTTCATCCCTGTTTAACTTTCACACTACGGTTAGGCTAGGCAGTAGGCTTGTATTTGGTGTGATGATCTGTGAGGGGATAACATTATAATTGCTTTGTGATTTGTCAAAAATGGTAAATGACTTGGCAAGTCATGTGCTCCGTTTCTTGTATACACTGTAACAAGTACATTGAAGATTTGTAATATGCTGAAAAGTGGACAAATTAAGTTCATATTTTCAGGGAATGGGCACAGCCATCTTTGACTTTGTTTATTTGTGTCTTATAGTGATTGGCATTCTGGGATTTGGGAGTTTTCGCTTGCCAAACATAAACAAACATGGCTGCCATCATAAAGAATTTAGCTGCTGTTAGCTTAGCTGACACCCATCTCTTTTCTAAACCATATTACATTTCTCTCTTGTGCTCACCAGAGATGTGGTACATTGTAAACAAGTCTAGCTGTTAGGTCGCTAACTGTTTTTTGTTAGCGCAACCTGTTATTTAGACTGGTTTATGGAATGAGTTTGGCTGTGGATATGTTCTGTGTGATATTTGGATGATGATGTTCGCATTTATCTTTTTCAATAAAAGGTGAAATTGACGAATAAAGTTGTGAAGACCTTTGTTTCCCAGCAGTACAAAACATTGTTCAGATGCTTTTCAGAAAACAATACTGTTTAGACAAGTTTGTTTCATCATATGTTCTGTTACTAGTGTTCCAATCACATATTTGTGATGGTATGCTACAGGGACCAGTCAACAATGATCACAAATATGTGATCGTACGTGGCAAAGGGTTAATGGAAGCCTCTCCAACATAATCCAGGTAGAATCAGAAATTCCTCAGGGCAGCGGTCGACGCCTTACTTTTTTCAATCTTTACTAATGACATGTGACTGGCTTTGAGTAAAGCCAGTCTATGTATCTGGATGACTCACTATACAGATCAGCTACTACAGCGAGTGAAATCACTGCAACTTAAAAAAGAGCTGCAGTTAGATTCAGAATGGGTGGCAGGGAATAAGTTAGTCATAAATATTTCAAAATCTATAGCATTGTATTTGGGACAAATAATTTGCTAAACCATAAACCTCAACTAAATATTGTAATAAATAATGTAGAAATTGAGCAAGTAACCCTGGATTGTAAACTGTCATGGTCAAAACATGTTGGTACAACAGTAGCTAAGATGGGAGAAGTCTGTCCATAATAAAGTGCTGCTCGGCCTTAACGACACTATCAACAAGGCAGGTTCTACAGTCCCTAATTTTGTCGCACTTTTCAGTCGTGTAGTCAGGTGCCACAAAGAGAGACCTCCAGAAAATTACAATTGGATCAGAAAAGGGCAGCACGCCTTGCCCTTATATGTACACGGATAGCTAACAGTAATAATATGCATGTAAACTCTCATGACTCAAAGTGGAAGAGAGATTGACTTCATCACTGCTTGTTTTTGTAAGAAGTGTTAACATGCTGAATGCACCGAGGTGTCTGTTTTAAACGACTAGCACATAGCTCGGACACCCATGCATACGCCACAATACATGCCAGCAAAGGTCTCTTCACAATCGCCAAGTCAAGAACAGACTATGGTATGTGCAGAGTACAACATAGAGCCATTGCTACATGGAACTCTATTCCACATCAGGTAACTGATGCAAGCAGTAGAAATCAGATAAAACATTTAAAAAAAGATACACATACATCTGATGGAACAGCGGGGACTGAAGAGACACACACACAGGCACAGATACTCATAAGGCACACACACACAGATGTTGTATTGTAAATATGTGATAGTGAAGTAGTGGCCTGAAGGAACACGCTAAATGCATTGGGTAAAGTGTTATGAAATGTAATATTTAAAATTCTATAGATCTGGCTTAATGTTGCAAGACCCCAGGAGTGTGGGGATCCTTAATAAATACAAATAGACAACAACAATGAGTGCACAAAACATTATGAACACCTTCCCCCTTTTGCCCTCAGAACAGTCTCAATTCGTTGGGGCATTGAGGTGGACTCTATAAAGGTGTCAAGCATTCTACAGGGATGCTGGTCCATGTGGATTCCAATGCTTCCCACAGTTGTGTCAAGTTGGCTGGTGGACCATTCTTGATACACATGGGAAACTGTTGTGTGAAAAAGCCAGGAGTGTGAAAAACTCAGCAGTGTTGCAGTTAACACACTCAAAATCGGTGCACCTGGCACCTACTACAATACCCCGTTCAAAGGCACTTAAATATTTTGTCTTGCTCATTCACCCTCTGAATGGCACAAATGCACAATCCATGTCTCAATTGTCTCAAGGCTTAAAAAAAAATCATTCTTTAACCGGTCTCCTCCCTTTCATCTACACTGATTGAAGTGGATTTAACAGGTGACATCAATAAGGGATCATAGACTGACCAGGTGAAAGCTATGTCATGGAAAGAGCAGGTTTTGTATATGCAGTGTATATTGGTCCAGACAATATATTTACCAAAGATTATTCTGAGCATTTGATTGTATTCACATAACTTGATTCTTGAAATGTGTAAAAAACAGTAACCCCATGTGTCCAAAGACTAAATATAGTACTATACAGAAATGGCTGTAGGTCACAAACAACTGAGTTGAATCATATATTATGCATATTTGGGTTTAGAACAGGTCAAAGAACAATACTATATGCTTTTCAACATACTAAGTCATTTTAATGATTTTTTTTTAACATTTTCTCAAAATCCCAACTTTGATTGACACTGGAAGTACGATAATCTTAACATTTCAATGTGGCCTGTCTAGACACTTTTACTAACTATGTTGACACCAAATTCCATGCATTTACACCAAAAGTAATTTATTCTGAGGCGCATTTTGATATTGTACAAGGAGGTTAATCACAAAGACATATTTAAGTTGGAGTGACTGTTGTTTGTACCACACAACGTGATTGATTAACTTGTCTTGAACCACAAAGGTGGAGAACTCATAGGTCAATAGTTCCTTGTTAAGGGCACATGACTGCGAAATAGGCCCACTGTCCATCCTTATAAAGGAAGACGTCTGATTATCAACAGTGGGGTCTCTGTTTCCCTAGCTGGGTAAGGCTGATCCCACACAGCCAAAGGGCAACTGACATTTCTGTAGTGTGGTAATTCAATATACCCCAAAAAATGTGCAAAGCTTTCCAACAGATGTGTCGTTCCATAAACATTAAGTTTATAAACGGTCACCGATATTAACAACACAGGATTTCATTAAAGTGGATGGGACTTGGATGACATAATGACACCTCACACAACATTTTCTTTCACTCATGATTTTAAGACAACGATAATGCATTGGGGTGACGGTAGGTAAGAGGTAAGTTATGAGTACAAAAAAATAGAAATATATATAAATATAAAACTTCAATTGCATCTCTTATTTTTGGCATGGACCTGTAATCTAAAGCGACAAAATCAAACAATACATAGATGACGATGTGAGGATACAATACAAAAATGGAAAGTGTTTAAGGATTCATTCAAGATTCCATCTCTTGCATAGCAACTGTTTGTGCTTATTGAGAGTAGAGAAGAAAAAAGCCCTGTAGCATTATACCATTAAAGGCCTCTATCTCTGACTGACTGACTCACTCATCTGTTATTGCAGGGGCAGGCAGGCAGCAAAATGACATTAATCTGGGGTGATCCTGAGGCTGATCGTCAGGGATTACAGGAGGGGCTGGCAGGCCATGGGTATAAAGTACAGGAGCTGCTGTCCATCCATACCAGCGCATGAATCTCATCTGCACTGGCTCTTGTTATTAAATTGCATTGGTTTACATTTCTGTTTTGTAGTATTTACTGATCGTTTTGTCAATGGGGTTAACAATTAGCAGATTCTGACACAAATGCATGTGCTAAAATGGCACATGATATATATATATATATATATATATTATATATATATATATATATATATATATATATATATATATATATATACTGGGGAAAATGAATGGAGGATGGCGTGACACGTGGCTGTTTACTTGAAGGACCGGCGGACCGTGCGTCCCTTGAGAGGCTGAGTGGGTCTGTAGTTGTCCTGCATGCAGCAATGTGCCTCTCCGTCCCCACTGAACTTCAAGCTGCGGAATTGACCCATCTGTCAAGCGAGAGAGCGCGAGAGAGGGAAAGGGAGATACAATGGTTAGAATCAATGTCAACACTGCGGCCTTTGACTCATGCTAAAGTGGTTGCTGTGGCTTACTGCTCTCCAAAAACAATTTCCTATATTTAGATCATATAATCCCTAAAACAATACCAAATTAGTACCAATGTTCCTATAGAGGTCTAACTGATCACAATGTAGAGTGAAGTTTTGAGAATAAAGAGTGAAGGACACAATCACAGAGAGGAGAATAGAACAGTATGCGCAATGACACCAGCGTGCAACAGGGAAACCCCTCTCTGGTGGAGAGTTCACCTAAACCTCACGTGGCAAACCATGTGGGTCTCGTATTGGCCTGCAAAGCCATATAAATTTGGCATTAGTGCAAACTCCACAATTGGAATCAAAGTTATCATCGATGTACAGCCATAAGCAAGTAAGCATAGAGTGTACATTCAGGTTACTATAAGAATGAAAATGTCTTCACTAAATTGATATTACTATGCATACAATGACAATGACCGGCTGCAGAGTCTGTACAGTCTCATTTCCTAGTAAAAGTTCAAAATGTAGGTGCAGACAGTATCAATTGACACACTGTCCAACTTGTTCTCATATACAGTGAAAAGTGAAATCAACAAAAACTTCTGAAAGTGCATTAATTTTCTTTATTCTGAAGTCTCACACTCTTTAGGCATGGGTCCTAGATCGTCCTACTGTATGTAAGTGAAAGGCTTTTTCCAACACCACATTGCATCAGTACTCTGTCAGAACTGAAAAATTCTCCACCCAAGTTATTGCTGCCTTGCGCGACATCTTAACTTTACCTCAGCAATGCACATGGCTGAATGTAGCCCTCCATAAATCAACACTATCTTCATGATGAGATATGTGAGACAGTGCTTTTGACTGCAGCTTTTTGAGCTTTCAGTAAACAAGTCTCCTTGGGGACCCATTTAAATGCCAGCTGGTGAAATTGGACTTCAGGATTTGATATCCCCAAGGCTCAGCATGGAGCTTCAATAAAAAAATCAAATCAAAGTTTATTGGTGGCGTATACAGTTCAGCAGATGTTATAGCGGATGCAACGAAATGCTTGTGTTACAAGCTCCTAACAGTGCAGCAAAAATGTCAAACATGTACATAAATAATCAAAAACTAGAAATAAGAAATCCCAAAGAAATCAGAAACAAATTCTGTTATCAATCCAAATAACACTATCAGTAATCCAAATACAATCTATGTATATATACACACACACCAATAACATATACTAAGAATTAATGTACAGCAGTAGATACTGTACATTACAATGAGTTATGTCAAGAATACAGTGTATAAATAAACAGTGTAACAAAATGCAATGTACAGTAGTAGGTATATTAGCATTAACTACAGTGAGGGAAAAAAGTATTTGATCCCCTGCTGATTTTGTATGTTTGCCCACTGACAAAGAAATGATCAGTCTATAATTTTAATGGTAGGTTTATTTGAACAGTGAGAGACAAAATAACAACAAAAAAATCCAGAAAAACATGTCAAAATGTTGTAAATTGATTTGCATTTTAATGAGGGAAATAAGTATTTGACCCCTCTGCAAAACATGACTTAGTACTTGGTGGCAAAACCCTTGTTGGCAATCACAGAGGTCAGACGTTTCTTGTAGTTGGCCACCAGGTTTGCACACATCTCAGGAGGGATTTTGTCCCACTCCTCTTTGCAGATCTTCTCCAAGTCATTAAGGTTTCGAGGCTGACGTTTGGCAACTCGAACCTTCAGCTCCCTCCACAGATTTTCTATGGGATTAAGGTCTGGAGACTGACTAGGCCACTCCAGGACCTTAATGTGCTTCTTCTTGAGCCACTCCTTTGTTGCCTTGGCCATGTGTTTTGGGTCATTGTCATGCTGGTATACCCATCCACGACCCATTTTCAATGCCCTGGCTGAGGGAAGGAGGTTCTCACCCAAGATTTGATGGTACATGGCCCCGTCCATCGTCCCTTTGATGCGGTGAAGTTGTCCTGTCCCCTTGGCAGAAAAACACCCCCAAAGCATAATGTTTCCACCTCCATGTTTGACGGTGGGGATTGTGTTCTTGGGGTCATAGGCAGCATTCCTCCTCCTCCAAACACGGCGAGTTGAGTTGATGCCAAAGAGCTCCATTTTGGTCTCATCTGACCACAACACTTTCACCCAGTTGTCCTCTGAATCATTCAGATGTTCATTGGCAAACTTCAGACGGGCATGTATATGTGCTTTCTTGAGCAGGGGGACCTTGCGGGCGCTGCAGGATTTCAGTCCTTCACGGCGTAGTGTGTTACCAATTGTTTTCTTGGTGACTATGGTCCCAGCTGCCTTGAGATCATTGACAAGATCCTCCCGTGTAGTTCTGGGCTGATTCCTCACTGTTCTCATGATCATTGCAACTCCACGAGGTGAGATCTTGCATGGAGCCCCAGGCCGAGGGAGATTGACAGTTCTTTTGTGTTTCTTCCATTTGCGAATAATCACACCAACTGTTGTCACCTTCTCACCAAGCTGCTTGGCGATGGTCTTGTATCCCATTCCAGCCTTGTGTAGGTTTACAATCTTGTCCCTGACATCCTTGGAGAGCTCTTTGGTCTTGGCCATGGTGGAGAGTTTGGAATCTGATTGATTGATTGCTTCTGTGGACAGGTGTCTTTTATACACAGGTAACAAACTGAGATTAGGAGCACTCCCTTTAAGAGTGTGCTCCTAATCTCAGCTCGTTACCTGTATAAAAGACACCTGGGAGCCAGAAATCTTTCTGATTGAGAGGGGGTCAAATACTTATTTCCCTCATTAAAATGCAAAACATTTTACAACATTTTTGACATGTGTTTTTCTGGATTTTTTTGTTGTTATTCTGTCTCTCACTGTTCAAATAAACCTACCATTAAAATTATAGACTGATCATTTCTTTGTCAGTGGGCAAACGTACAAAATCAGCAGGGGATCAAATACTTTTTTCCCCTCACTGTATCAAGAATACAGTATACAGTGCCTTTGAAAAGTATTTAGGCCCCTTGATTATTTCCACATTTTGTTACGTTACAGTAAAATTGATGAAATAAATAAAAAGACACAGCAATCAACACACGATACACCATAACTACAAAGCGAAAACATTGAGCTCAGGTGCATCCTGTTTCCATTGATCCTCCTTGAGATGTTTCTACAGGTGGATTGGTGTCCACCTGTGTTAAATTAAATTAATTGAACATAATTTGGAAAGGCACACACCTGTCTATATAAAGGTCCCACAGTTGACAGTGCATGTCAGAGCAAAAACCAAGCCATGAGGTCGAAGGAATCGTCCGTAGAGCTCCAAGACAGGATTGTGTCAAGCCACAGATCTGGGAAAGGGTACCAAAAAAAAAATCTGCCGCATTAAAGGTCCCCAAGAACACAGTGGCCTCCATTCTTAAATGGAAGAAGTTTGGAACCACCAAGACTTTTCCTAGAGCTGGCCCCCCAGCCAATCGGAGGAGAAGGGCCTTGGTCAGGGAGGTGACTGACAGAGCTCTAGAGTTCCTCTGAAGATGGGAGGACCTTCCAGAAGGACAACCATCTCTGCAGCACTCCACCAATCAGGCCTTTATGGTAGAGTGGCCAGATGTAAGCCACTGCTCAGTAAAAAGGCACATGACAGCCCACTTGGACTTTGCCAAAAGGAACCTAAAGGACTCTCAGACCATGAGAAACAAGATTCTCTGGTCTGATGAAACAAAGATTGAACTCTTTGGCCTGAATGCCAAGCATCACGTCTGGAGGAAACCTGGCACCATCCCTATTGTGAAGCGTGGTGGCAGCATCATGCTGTGAGGATGTTTTTCAGTGGCAGGGACTGGGAGACTCGTCAGGATCGAGGCAAAGATGTACGGAGCAAAGTACAGAGAGATCCTTGATGAAAACCTGCTCCAGAGCGCTCAGGACCTCAGACTGGGGCGAAGGTTCACCTTCCAACAAGACAACAACCCTAAGCACATAGACAAGACAATGCAGTAGTGGCTTCGGGACAAGTCTCTGAATGTCCTTGAGTGGCCCACTCAAAGCCTGGACTTGAACCCGATCAAACATCTCTGGAGAGACTTGAAAATAGCTGTGCAGCGACGCTCCTCATCCAACCTGACAGAGCTTGAGAGGATCTGCAGAGAAGAAGAGGAGAAACTCCCCAAATACAGGTGTGCCAAGCTTGTAGCGTCATACCCAAAAAGACTCACTGCTGTAATCGCTGCCAAAGGTGCTGCAACAAAGTACTGCGTTAAGGGTCTGAATACTTATGTAAATGTAATTTTTCACAGTTTTATTTGAAATAAATTAACAACATTTCTAGACCTGTTTTTGCTTTGCCATTATGGGGTATTGTGTGTAGATTAAGGGGGGAAAACTATTTAATCCATTTTAGAAAAAGGATGTAACGTAACAAAATGTGGAAAAAGTCAAGGGGTCTGAATACTTTCCGAAGGCACTGTATGAATACACATTGTGAAAAACAGTATAAGAGGTGTCTGCTATGTACAGTAGCTATGTACTGTTGCAGATATGTTTCTTATTTCATCATAGGAAGACAGATTGTAGTGCAGGTGCTTCTACACCTGCATTGCTTGCTGTTTGGGGTTTTAGGCTGGGTTTCTGTACAGCACTTTGAGATATCAGCTGATGTAAGAAGGGCTATATAAATACATTTGATTTGAAATTTGATTTGATTGTCTTTATAAATAATTTACAGACAGACTTCGGAAGTTCTAAGACTGCATGGAGCAACAAATACTTTTTTAGCCCATGATATAGGGAAAGAACATACCTTTACTACGCATGCATGTTATATTAATATGGGTGTAGGCTACTTTCATAGAAGTGGTGGGCTACTCAAATGATACTGGCAGGAGTTACTAAAGAAGCACTATGGGCCACCCATATAATGTAATCTAAAGTGAATGCGGCCAAGTCCATTAAGTGAATGGCTAAACTTCTGACTATAAAAACTAGAGTACTTCTAAACTTGCGGGGGCTGTGTGGCAGGGTGTGCTACACCAGTGCTGACCTTGGTCAATGAATTGGGGCTGAACTGATGAAGTTGATTAGTGACAATGAAGGTGCTGTGAAAAATGATTGTACCTGGGTAGGGCTGACACTGATTGATTCCTTCAGGACAATCCAGGTGACACTCTCCAGCAGAGGGGGAGTGGTCAGGGAGCCATTGTATGTCCAGTAGTCCAGTGAGTCAGGCAGCAGAGTTTCGGCGTCAAAGTTGGAAAATGTAGTTTGCTTCCCCTACAGAAGACAAATTGTGATTCATACATGTTTAAACAAAGACTTACTTCAACATTCCCATCCAATTCCCACTACAGTTAAATTTGAGTAGTAGTCAGTTTTGATTTCACCTTTGATTTGATGGCCTCCAGAGCATCCAGCACTTTTTGTAGTCTGGCGTTTTCAGCACCAATCTATAGGAAACAAGAATTCACAGTCAAACAAGGGAATCAGGCTACTTTTAGAATTAAATCACAAGGAAGCATAAATAGCATATGAACTCATTTTAAACCTTTAAATTGAATTAGATCTGTACCTTCAGAAACACTCCAACTACAGCAAGACCATCGGGATGGCTAGCAGCTTCCCCAAAGCTGCGGTACTTGGTGTTCCAGTGCACCAGATGGAGCTTTAAAAACAGAAAGATGATGTCAGGTTTAACTCAGGCAGCCAATCAAAATACTGATCTGAAGCCATACAGCTTGTCCTGTTGTAAAATCTAGGTCTTGAACTGCCTACCTCACATGGGAACTTGATTCCATTGACGGTGTGCTCAGAGCCCCTGTAATCACTGCCTCCCCAGTGGAAGTGGAACTGCTTCAGCCTGTATGTGCCGGTGATGGGGCCTCCAGTCAGTGCTGCGAGCAGGAACGCACGGACACACACAAAATACACGCACACACTTTTAATGTTGCTCTTCAAAATATCCAAAGTGTCCAAATGCAGGCAAATGACAGATGATTACTAGTCATCTAATACAGTTACAGGCTGTTGCATTTGAATTGATTTAAGGCAGGTATTCCTCAGGGGTATGCCAAATAAAAATGTGATTCACATTATTATTTTTTTCACATTTTAAAAAACAGTCCATTTATATTTTCCAACGGGGCTATACATTTGGGTGAGGCTTTTTTTCTCGCCTGGGTAGCCTCGTTTCACTGCCAAAAATAAAACGAAACCATCTAGTGTTAAGCGAAATAACAACACGATGTCAAATACAGGTAGCCTAGTCAAATAATTAACATCCAATCAAATGAACTGTTACTCTGTCGCAGGAATTCCACTAACAGTCCGTATGTAGCCAAATGTAGCTTCTGCTCATTCCGTTTGCTTGAAAATGGATAAATGGTTTAAAAAAAAGTAAGGCCCGCGTCCATAGAGACACATACCAGCTCTACTGGTAGTACTGCTACTATCAGCTCTACTGGTAGTACTGCTACTACCAGCTCTACTGGTAGTACTGCTACTACCAGCTCTACTGGTAGTACTGCTACTACCAGCTCTACTACACCTGCCGACGACCCAAGTTGTTCTGCTTCCACGAGCACATCCAATGCTAGCATCAGTAATTCCACATTTGTTGTTAGCCCAGCTAGCATGGACACTGACAGTTGTGAATCTGATGCAGTCGAAGAGCTACTGTCCCCTTACCCAGGAAAGCACCGAACAACAGACAGGGACGTTGGACCATTGAAGAGGCACAAATATGATGAGAACTACATTGATTTGGGGTTCACTTATATTGGGAGTAGTGACTTTCCTCAGCCACAGTGTGTTATATGTGCAAAAGTACTATCTCCCTAACAACTCAAAAGAAACACGTTGGGAAGCAATACCGCAATATGCTTACTTCATAGATGATTATCCTGATCGTAAAATACACTACTATAAAATAATGATAAGGTAGGGTAGGAAACGTTCATTTTGAACAATCTAGTCTGCAGACAGGTGTGCTTGCTTCCCGGCACCACGTCAATAGACAACAACCCGACAACTAGCGTCTTTTCAAACACCTGCCTGCTCTCAAGTCACCTAATCAATATGATCTACTGTACAGCAGCCTATATGGACAAAGACAGTGTGTTTGATATTTGTTTGACACAGCCACTAAGTTAATATGTAACCAGTTTGCAGCAACCCTCATTCTCTTGTTGCCTCTTCCCTTACCTTACTGAATCCCCACCTCAGAACCCATCAGAATGCAACTTGTACAGAAAATGAAGGTCATATTTTGTGAAGTGAGAAACGGAGATAATCATGTAATGTATATAACTACATATGGATTCTAAGGCTTACTTGAACTGTCAGTATCATCCACAAAGCCAACTTGGAAGGAATAGCCATTGTTCAGAATGTCTGTGCAGTTGGATGGGTCATACTTCAGTTTGAGGGGCTTCAGGGTAGAATCGTAGGATGCTTGGCCACAAATAATATTAATAGGAGACTGCCTGGATCCATTAGCAATGGGGAAGTGCTTAGACCACTTGTTAGGTCCTATGGTAGAAAAAACAGGACAAAGACAAACAGAGGAAACATACAAATGTATCATTCACTCTATTCTAAACAGTCCAATTATGTTCTCACAGATACGTTTATGAATTTATGACAATAACCTAATATTAACACTTATTTACAGCAGTTATTTTTTTCAGATAAGAAATGCATAGAGCTACTCTTTCATGCAACTGTTGCAATTTAGTTTCAACTAGTAGTTTGCAAAAAGTGCAGTCAGCGTCAGATGATAGTGAATGCCTCACCGTCAGATCTTCTGTAACCCCAGTCATGAGACATGTTTATTGACTTCTGCTCCGACGCAAATATAATCCCTTTCATATGGTTAGACCTCGACGCAAGGATCCAACTTGTGATACCCTTGAACAACAGGTGTCAGGGTTTAGGCTATATAGACTTCCCCTCGTATCAGTTGTCCTGTACCTCAAGTGGGTGGGTTTAGCCGCGTTATCTTTTGGCGTCATCAAAGCAGGTGTTGAAGCAGAATCAATACATGAACCGTATCACACCACGTTCCGTTGGTCCCATTCACTGTGGAGCGCGTCGTTCTATCAGTCGACCTTGTCTCAGATGGTGAGAAAGAAGGAGAACCTGTTGAGTGAGTGCATTCCAGACAATATAGTCTGCCAAAAGCTTTGCTGTTAGTAAATTACACACATTTGTGTAGTTCCTTCAGCATGGTCTCCTCTGAGAGGGTTTTATAGTGATATCCCGAAATAGATGTTTCTTTCTTCTGTTAGCGAGGCATGCCAGTTTCACTGACCTTGAGCTATTCTACGTAGTCTCAGCCAGTAGTAGAAGACTTAGCCTGTCGTATGTGAGATGTGAAAAGAGCAGAATCGACCAGATGGAAAACAAGTCTGCAAATCAAACTGCAATGCATTTTATATTTTCTATGAACTGCCGATGTCCCTTTGAAGTCGGCGTCCTGTCAGCGTGAAAACATAATATTGTACGCGCAATAGACTCTTCCTCTCCAGCGCTTAAAGGGACAAAGACAATAGGACGTCAGTCACCAGTAGTAGGCCTACAGGTAATTAGATTTGGCACAATATTTGCCCAGATGTGCATAAATAATTTGGCAAAGCTTGTTTTTATGCGCCTATCAGTTTAGTCACTTTATAACATAGGTTAATAACATGTCATTTAGAATGAGTTGACTAATATGAAACAAGTGCTAATGAATTATACATTCCATTTTGTTGATAATGTAACGCATAGTTTTTGGTAATTAAAAATATTCTTTAAAATGCCTTTTTTCAGGATTTGTGTATTTTAATCAGGATATTTTACTTTATGCCAAGTCCAAGAAAATGTCATGTGCATTTGCTTCCATCTACTGGTACAATGATGTATCATCTACTCTCTTAGCAATGACTACAACGTGTGGCAATTGCTGGGTATTGCTTCTTGACATAATTCCTACCAAACTTTAACAAGGTGACGCAGGTGAGTTAAATAATAATGAATAGGCTATATGCGATACAGTTTGGGATCTAACCAGTTGTGCAGTAAGCATATAGGTTGGAGATGTACATTTATTTTCAAGACTTTTCTATAACAGGAAAAATTCAAAACAGACAATGCGGAAACGTTGATTAGAAATAAATCAACATTTCACTGTCATTTTGATAATATCCCATTCTCTTGTGGGGAATGTAAATGATCATATTATGACACAATCACACACACATGTTGTGCCAGTTCTTTATTTAGAAACACATGTGTTTTATGTAAGCCCTGATTAGATCCCCATATTTGACAGTTGCTTCTCAACATGTACTGTAGCTAGTCTTTTATAGCTAGTCTTTTGTTTTTGTCACTGACACACATACTCAATGCCAACACATCCCTTTGTGCATTTTGACTTGCAAAGGCTGGATGAGATGATCCATGATTAACACAGTACAGAATATCTTGGAAGTAGGAAGTAAAATGTCTGCTTTAAGATTATATCATTTAAATGATGCTTCAGCATCCTTTTAACATTTTATTTTTTTTGCCACCATTTTTTTCGCTGTAAAGTGCACATAGACACTTTTGTTAGGGTGCGGCATAGTTTGTCAGCAATTAGATATTTTTCATTGTACAATATCAGTATGATATATATATATATATATATATTATATATATATATATATATATATATATATTATATATATATATATATATAGTCAAGTCATATTAGGGCAAATCATACTGTGACTCATCTTATTTAGACACATCTTGTTAGGTACACAAAGAAATAAAAAGGCGTGCATGATGCCCAACCTTCCATCCAAAGAATGCCAGAAATAGTCAAAAGTTGTGTAGAAACATTTACATAAAAGAGAGGCTCTCCTCTGGAGTTAGTTGTACTTGTATTGATATGACCACACACGTCAGCCCTCCAGTTGAGTAAGTGGCCTAAAGATGCTCAGTACTATTATGAGAGTTTAGGACTATAAGGTTCTATCTGCATTTCTGTCCAAACAGAGTAGTTATTGACATAGCCTTCTGTTCAGTGTTCTCTACCTACTCTAAATACCGCAGTTCGTGTTAAGGTCAAAAGAATACAATCAAAAATTGCTGACCATTCAAACCAATGAGAGTTCGGAACTTTAAAGCCAATTATCTCAATCGTCTTTTTGCACATAGAACCTTATAGTCCCAAGCTCTCGCAAAGTCTCAGTGAAAAGGACTCATTAAGCCCACAGAAAGAAGGGCTTGATTTGTCATTTCTACCTATAAACTACTAGCAAGGGACCAAATGACAATGACTAATTGGGTCTATAGTGGGAGAGAGGATGGGGTAGTGGCATGTATAAATCAGAGTACTAAAATTAGATAAGTTCGATTTACAGATGATTGGGGACCTTTCAACAAAGATCTCACTACTCATGAGCCCATTGATGGTGTAGACAACATAGTATACAACAGTCTTAGGGTAGAATAGAAATAAATTGGCATCTGGTACAGAGAGCAAACCTAAAACATCTGCAAGACATTATTTAATAGTGAGTGTTTATCGTATTTCTTGTAAGAAATGTAATGCAGCCATCTGAGCTCTTACTTACACTAAATGAGCCTTTTTAAAATTGAAGCAAATCAAACATGTTTATCCTGATTTTATCCATTCAGCTCCTGCATTACTTTCTTTCTTCTTCTTACCAAAAAACATCTCACCCTACGAACAAAATCAATACGGAGGAATCTCAGCTCTGAAAGGGTGTGATTTAGCCTCTTTTCATGGCACAGATGTGCGTTTTTGTTCCCAGTTCAGATGGAATAGTAAGCCTGAGTATGGGAACAAATGACACCAACACAAGGATCTTCTGACGTGATCTCATTTGGCCTATTTACATTTTACATTTTAGTCATTTAGCAGACGCTCTTATCCAGAGCGACTTACAGTAGTGAATGCATACATTTCATACATTTTTTTCCCCCCGTACTGGTCCCCCGTGGGAATCGAACCCACAACCCTGGCGTTGCAAACACCATGCTCTACCAACTGAGCCACACTGAGCCACACGGGACCGAATCTCTACGATATTTGATTCCTACGCCGATTTCTCTGACCGACAGGAAATGGCATCAGCAGTCTGACAAGACAGAACAGTTTGACCTTCACAGACAACCAAGTGGAATGCTTTTCCTCACATTTTTTTATGTTTCTATACACTTATGAAATAAACACATCCGTGTCATTGTTTTTGATCAGGAAATATTTAGATCTAGAGTATACTATAGCCTAAATGGTCAGTTCATACAAAATGAACGCCAATCTCTCCAAAAAGCAAGATTTAATTTCACTCTTCAGTCCCAAACTTAAACTTTATTACATATTTACTAACTAATTTGTTGTCGTTTCTCACAGTTTTGATTTATCAGCAGAATTCTGTGGCAGACTAAATTGCAGCTGTCATGGGTTTTCTTAATGTCCCCCTCTGTTTATAGTGACAGCATGATAGCTAATGAGCCACAGTTGTGGACAAGCCCACTCTGTTTTCAAAGCAGATGCCAGTCCCCATTTGATCTCCACTGAATAACCTGCCATCTCCTCTCCTCTCTGCATGCACAGTTCCTATTACCTCACAGGATGGGAGAATATCTTATTGTCTAGTGCTTTGATAGGTCAGCATGTTGAGCTGCGTGAGTGTATAGCTACAGTATGTGATGTTTCTTTATAAAAATGTCAATGTGTGAGAGACACTGTGTACAAAACGTCTCTTTCGACGACATAGACTGACCAGGTGAATCCAGTCGAAAGCTAGGATCCCTTATGGATGTCACCTGTTAAATCCACTTCAATCATTGTAGATGAAGGAGAGGAGACGGGTTAAAGAAGGATGTTTAAGCTTTAAGACAATTGAGACATGGAGTGTTATGTGTGCCATTCAGTTGGTGAATGGGCAAGAAGAAATTGTGCTTTTGAACGGGTTATGGTAGTAGGTGCCAGCCGCACCGGTTTGAGTGTGTCAAGAATTGCAAACCTACTGTTTTTTTTTCCATTCAACAGTTTGCTGTGTGTATCAAGAAGGGTCCACCAACCAAAGGACATCCAGCCAACTTGACGCAACTATGGGAAGCATTTGAGTCAACAACGGCCAGCATCCCTGTGGAATGCTTTCAACACCTTGTAGAGTCCATTCCCCGAAGAATTGAGGCTGTACTGAAGGCAAAAGGGGGTGCGGCTCAATATTAAGGTGTTCATAATGTTTTGTACACTCAGTGTATGAAACCGGTAAAGCTATAGCACACATTGGACATAAACAGTAAAGATTGTTTGTATGATACTATTATGGTAAGTAGTTCACTACTATCAAAACTGTAGAATTTTAGGCAGGGGACTGGAGGACACAGTTTTGTAGTCCTGAAAGTAATCCCTCAGCATTTCACTTTAACATGTAAAGCATTGCTTTCAATCATGCAATCATTGCCACTTTAGTTACAAACACAGCTACACTGTGTGTGAGAATCATTTGAAATTTGGCCACACTAAATGTTGTATTTTATTTTCTAAGGGCCCCTAACACACAATACACTGCCCCTCTCTTTACACAATGCTGGGATAAAAACAAACTTAATTGGATCAGTATTACTGGCAATGGATGGGAACAATCTGCTCTTGCTTTTTAGGGATTGAATTGGACACAACTCTAGGAAATGCTGTATAATTAGGCTATTAATAGCCCACAGTCAATTTCCTTTGTTAGGTCTGTAATGTAGTGAACGTTATGCCATAATCCAGTCTGTCTATTCATAGTGTGGGATTCCAGTTCCATGTTTTACAGTAGCCAGACTGCAGAAGGGATATGCCATGTGAACTATGTAATGCCAGCATACTTCTGAGTAAAGTTAAACTAAAGTATATGAACGCCAGACCTCAGTTCTTATCAACATAAGCAATCTAAATAACTGGATGTTACAAGGTCTAGATGTATGCTTACATAAATCTGTTCGGCACAAGTATTCACATCTCTGACAAATGTATATATTTTTTTAAACCATTTTTAAAATCACAAAATATAATACACAGTGTACAAAACATTAGGAACATCTGAAGGGGTGAAGACAGGTTAGAGAAGGATTTTCAAGGCTTGATGGATTGCCTATGTGTGCCGTTCAGACAGAGGGTGAATGGGTAAGACAAAGGATTTAAGTGCCTTTGCACAGGATATGGTAATAAGGCCAGGCACGCCGGATTGTGTCAAGAACTGCAACGCTGCTGAGTTTTTCAACCGTTTCCCGTATGTATCAAGAATGGTCCACCACCCAAAGGACATCCAGCCAACTTGACACAAATGTGGGAAGCAATTAAGTCAACATGGGCCAGCATCCCTGTGGGCCAGCATCCCTATGGGTAGCTTTCGACACCTTATAGTCCATGCCCCGACGGTTTGAGGCGGTTTTGAGGGCAAAAGGGGTTGCAACTCAATGTTGTACACTCGGTGTATGTTTTGTTGAAAATATGATAGAGCAATTCATTGTTGCGAAGTCAGTTCTATGTTTGGTGGCAATTGTCTCTCCTATGTGCTGAAGGAAAACATTTTTATAAATAATTAATAATTATACTCTGTATTCCCTACGCAATTGTCTCCATCGCAACAGTTTAGCAGCCAAAAACAATTAATTGTCCCTAGTCCCGCCACCATGCCGGGTCTTAGTGGCATCTTGATTCTGCTGTGTGGGTTTTCCTCCTCTGCGCGTTGCATCAACAGAGCGAGCTGTCAGGTGCATGGAGCAGAGGCTCGTGCGGTTTGATACCCCACCACCAGTCGCTTCTATTATTTCTCATAAACGGTTGTTTCATTTAGGATTTATCGAATATCGTTCCACTCATGAATTTTGACTTGAGAATACACTGAAGGTAAGCTCTCAATATTTTTCCGATATGTTGCATGTTTTCCTTCATACAAATAGCAAGTGGTTGATTTGATAAATATACTGATGGTGAGGAATGTACCACATTAGCCTACTATCTACCTTCTTTGACAACTGTTTGTTGGCCCGAAAGGCATTATTTTAAAATAGGCTACATTGTAATCACCAACATGATGGTTGTATCACACACACTTATAACACAATGAAATTCTATAATTCTAGCGCCGATATAGCAGCCCACATCAGTTGCACACAGCAGCGCAACATATGAAGCTTGATGAAGACAGCAAAAGCCAAGCCTGCTGCTCCTACACATGTCGTGAATAGTCTGTGCGCTGTTTGAGTTAAAGCTATTAATGCACGCAAATATTCTGACAGTATTCTATTATTTTCTTGTCTTGGAATGCAGTGCATGCTGTGTCTATAGCTCGTGAATCATTTAACTGTTCAATAAGTGTTTGGAAACAAGTTTTTGCTATTTGCATAGTTGAACATGAGTGTTTTGATCAAACGACACTTTATTCCTATTGGTATATCACATAGCCTACTAATCAGGGGACAAATTGTAGTATTTCATAGATGTATACAGTTGCTCTTAATTATTGTTTCAAGTCATGGACAGAGATGGGCGTTATCATTCTCACAGAGAGAAGACGAGAGAGAAGACATCAGTGTTGCAGATGTATCTATGTAACTAAGCAGGTATTGCCAGGGTTTCCCCTCCTAAATATTATTCATACCTACAACAGATAGCACTTTTTTAGGGTCTTCCTCTGACAGAGGTCCTCGATGGCAGGAAGCTCGGCCCCAGTGATGTACTGGGCTGTACACACTGCCCTCTGTAGCGTCTTGCTGTCGGATGTCAAGTAGTTGCCATACCAAGTGGTGATGCAGTCAGTCAAGATGCTCTTAAGGGTAGAGCTGTATAACTTTTTGAGGATCTGTGGGCCCATGCCGAATATTTTCAGCCTCCTGAATGGGGAAGAGGCGTTGTCGTGCTCTCTTCATGACTGTGTTTGTGTGTGTGGACCATGATAATTCCTTAGTGATGTGGACAACGAGGAACTTGAAGCTCTGGATCTGCTCCACTACAGCCCTGTGGATGGGGGTGTGCTCAGCCCTCTGTTTCTTGTAGTCCACGATCATCTCCTTTGTCTTGCTGACATTGAGGGAGAGGTTGTTGTCCTGGCACCACACTGCCAGGTCTCTGACCTCCTCGCTATAGGCTGTCTCATCGTTGTCGGTGATAAGGCCTACCACCGTTGTGTCATCAGCAAACTTAATGATGGTGTTGGAGTTGTTTGGCCATGCAGTCTTGGGTGAACAAGGAGCACAGTAGGGGAGTCTCGTGGTATTGCTCGCCTGAGGTAGAGTACCTCATGATAAGCTGTAGATCACACCATCTACCAAGAGAGTTTATCTATATTTTTTGTAGCCGTCTATTTACCACCACACACCGATGCTGGCACTAAGACCGCATTCAACGAGCTGTATAAGGCCATAAGCAAACAAGAAAATGCTCATCCAGAAGCGGTGCTCCTAGTGGCCAGGGACTTTAATGCATAATTTCTAACAGCATGTCACATGTGCAACAACAGGGGAAAAAAACTCTAGACCACCTTTACTCCACACACAGAGACACGTACAAAGGTCTCCCTCACCCTCTATTTGGAAAATCTGACCATAATTAAATTCTGCTGATTCCTGCTAACTAGCAAAAACTGAAGTTGGAAGTAAGAGTGACTCGCTCAATACGGAAGTGGTCAGATGACATGGATGATACGCTACAGGACTGTTTTGCTAGCACAGACTGGAATATGTCCCGGGATTAATCCAATGGCATTGAGGAGTATACCACCTCAGTCACTGGCTTCATCAATAAGTGCACCGATGATGTTCTCCCCACAGTGACCGTACGTACCTGACCGAGTCTGTAATACCTACAATGTTTTTACTTAGTAAATATTATCTTATTTCCTTCACTGCATTGTTGGTTAAGGGCTTGTAAGTAAGCATTTCACACTAAGGCCGGTTGTATTCAGTGCATGCAACAAATACAATTTGATTTGATGTGTTTATTCCCAGGATCCTTAGTTTAGTGGTGAGTTTGCAGGGCACTATGGTGTTAAACGCTGAGCTGTAGTCAATGAACAGCATTCTGACGTAGGTGTTCCTTTTGTCCAGGTGGGAAATGGCAGTGTGGGGTGCAATAGAGATTGCATCATCTGTGGATCTGTTGGTGCGGTATGCCAGTTGGAGTGGGTCCAGGGTGTCTAGGATGATGATGGTGTTGATGTGAGCCATGACCAGCCTTTCAAAGCATTTCATGGCTACAGATGTGAGTGCTAATGGGCCAGAGTCATTTAGACATGTTGCCTTGGCATTCTTGGGCACATGGACTATGGTTGTGTTCTTGAAACATGTAGGTATCACAGACTGAGTTAGGGAGAGGTTGAAAATGTCAGTGAAGACACTTTCCAGCTGGTCAGCGCGTGCTCGGAGTATGCGTCCTGGTAATCCGTCTGGCCCTGTGGCCTTGTGAATGTTAACCTGTTTAAAGGTCTTACTTACATCTTTGCTAGGTAAAGCCCCACCTTATCTCAGCTCACTGGTCACCATAGCAGCACCCACCCGTAGCACTCGCTCCAGCACGTATATTTCACTGGTCATCCCCAAAGCAAACTCCTTCTTTTGGCTGCCTTTCCTCCAGTTCTCTGCTGTCAATGACTGGAACGAATTGCAAAAAAATTTTTTTTTTTAAATGTTAAAAACATTTTAAAAAAAATCACTGAAGCTGGAGACTCATATCTCCCTCACTAGCTTTAAGCATCAGCTGTCAGAGCAGCTTACATCATTGCACCCATACACAGCCCATCCGTAAATAGCCCACCCAACTACCTCATCCCCATATTGTTATTTTTTTTTGCTCCTTTACACCCCAGTATCTCTACTTGCACATCTATCACGCCAGTGTTTAATTGCTAAATTGTAATTATTTCGCCATTATGGCCTATTTATTGCCTTATCTCCCTAATCTTACTACATTTGCACAAACTGTATATAGATTTTTCTATTGTGTTATTGACTGTATGTTTGTTTATACCATGTGTAACTCTGTGTTTGTATCACACTGCTTTGCTTTATCTTGGCCAGGTCGCAGTTGTTAATGAGAACTTGTTCTCAACTGGCCTACCTGTTAAATAAAGGTGAAATTAAAAAATGTAATAAAAAAAAACTTTGGCTACAGAGAGTGTGATCAAGACCTTTTAAACAGGTATTGATCATACCAGGAAGTGTTCAGTCCCAGGGCCCTGAGCTTAATGACCAGCTTGGAAGGGACCATGGTGTTGAAAGCTGAGCTGTAGTCATTTAATAGCATTCTCATATAGGTATTCATTTTGTCAAAATGTGATTGGGCAGTATGCAGTGCTGTGGCAATTGTTTGTGGATCTGTTGTGGTGCAATGCAAATTGAAGTGGGTCCAGGGTGTCAGGTAACCAGGGTGTCAGGTAAGGTGGAGCTGATTTTGGTCCTTGACCAGCCTCTCAAGGCACTCCATGATGACAGAAGTGAGTGCTACAGGGCAATAGCTGTTTAGGCAAGTTTCCTTTGTTTGGTTGGGTACAGGGACAATGATGGACAACTTGAAATGTGGAGATTACAGACTGAGATAGGGAGAGGTTGGATATGTTCATAAATACTCCAGCCATACCATCTGGGCTGACTGCTTTGAAAGTATTCTCAGACTTAAGTCTTACTCATGTCGTCCACAGAGAAAGAGAGCACACTGCAGCGGGGATTCTCATAGGAGGATCAATGTTTTCCTTGGAGCAAGCGTAAAAAGGATTTAGCTCGTCTGGGACTGAGGCATCGGTGTTCGCCACGTAGCCGGTTTTCCCTTTATACAGTAGTCCTTGCAACATGTCTTGCATCATTGAATTGCGATTCCATTTTGTCCCTGTACTGTGTTTTTGCATCTGATTGATTTTGTTGCCATTTACCCACGGTTTTTGGTTGGGATATGTACGATATGATACAGTTGAAGTCGGAAGTTTACATACACTTAGGTTGGAGTCATTAAAACTCGTTTTTCAACCACTCCACAAATTTATTGTTAACAATCTAGTTTTGGCAAGTCGGTTAGGACATCAACTTTATGCATGATGCAAGTAATTTTTGCAAAAAATTTTACAGACGATATTATTTCACTGTATCGCAATTCCAGTGGGTCAGAAGTTTACATACACTAAATTGTCTGTGCCTTTAAACAGCTTGGAAAATTCCAGAAAATGATGTCATAAGAAGCTTCAGATAGGCTAATTGACATTTGAGTCAATTGGAGGTATACCTTTGGATGTATTTCAAGGCCTACCTTCAAACTCAGTGCCTCTTTGCTTGACATCATGGGAAAAATCAAAAGAAATCAGCCAAGACTTCAGAAAAATAAATTGTAGACCTCCACAAGTCTGGTTCATCCTTGGGAGCAATTTCCAAATGCCTTAAGGTACCACGTTCATCTGTACAAACAATAGTACGCAAGTATAAACACCATGGGACCACGCAGCCGTCATACCGCTCAGGAAGGAGACGCGTTCTGTCTCCTAGAGATGAACATACTTTGGTGCGAAAAGTGCAAATCAATCCCAGAACAACAGCAAAAGACCTTGTGAAGATGCTGGAGGAAACAGATAAAAAAGTATCTATATTCACAGTAAAACGAGTCCTATATCGACATAAGCTGAAAGTCTGCTCAGCAAGGAAGAAGCCACTTCTCTAAAACCGCCATAAAAAAAAAGCCAGATCGTACTTTTTGGAGAAATGTCCTCTGGTCTGATGAAACGAAACAAAAATAGAACTGTTTGACCATGATGACCATCCTTATGTATGGAGGAAAAAGGGGGAGGCTTGCAAGCCGAAGAACACCATCCCAACCGTGACGCACGGGGGTGGCAGCATCCTGCTGTGGGGGTGCTTTTGCTGCAGGAGGGACTGGTGCGCCTCACAAAATAAATGGCATCTTGAGGCAGGAAAATTGTGGCTATATTGAAGCAACATCAAGACATCAGTCAGGAAGATAAAGCTTGGTCGCACTTCCAAAGTTGTGGCAAAATGGCTTAAGGACAACAAAGTCAAGGTATTGGAGTGGCCATCAAAGCCCTGACCTCAATCCTATAGAAAATGTGTGGTCGGAACAGAAAAAGCATGTGCGAGCAAGGAGGACTACAAACCTGACTCAGTTACACCAGCTCTGTCAGGAGGAATGGGACAAAATTCACCCAACTTATTGTGGGAAGCTTGTGGAAGGCTACCCGAAACGTTTGACCCAAGTTAAACAATTTAAAAGCAATGCTACCAAATACTTAGTGTATGTAAACTTCTGACCCACTGGGAATGTGATGAAAGAAATAAAAGCTGAAATTAATGTTCTCTGAACTATTATTCTGACATTTCACATTATTAAAATAAAGTGGTGATCCTAACTGACCTAAGACAGGGAATTTTTACTAGGATTAAATGTCAGGAATTGTGAAAAACTGAGTTTAAATGTTTTTGGCTAAGCTGTATGTAAATTTCCGATTTCAACTGTGTGAACAATATAAACTCAACAAAAAAAAGAAACGTCCTCACTGTCAACTGCATTTATTTTCAAACTTAACATGTGTAAATATTTGTATGAACATTAACAAGGTTCAACAACTGAACAAGTTCCACAGACATGTGACTAACAAATGGAATAATGTGTCCCAGAACAAAAGGGGGGGTCAAAAGCAACTGTCAGTATCTGGTGTGGCCACCAGCTGCATTAAGTACTGCAGTGCATCTCCTCATGGACTGCACCAGATTTGCCAGTTCTTGCTTTGAGATGTTACCCCACTCTTCCATCAAGGCACCTGCAAGTTCCCGGAATTTATTTTGGGGGGGGGATGGCCCTAGCCCTCACCCTCTGATCCAACAGGTCCCAGATGTGCTCAATGGGATTGAGATCCGGGCTCTTCTTTGGCCATGGCAGAACACTGACATTCCTGTCCTGCAGGAAATCACGCACAGATTGAGCAGTATGGCAGGTGGCATTGTCATGCTGGAGGGTCATGTCAGGATGAGCCTGCAGGAAGAGTACCACATGAGGGAGGAGGATGTCTTCCCTGTAACGCACAGAATTGAGATTGCCTGCAATGACAACAAGCTCAGTTCGATGATGCTGTGACACACCGCCCCAGACCATGACAGACCCTCCTCCTCCAAATCGATCCCGCTACAGAGTACAGGCCTCGGTGTAACGCTCCTTCCTTTGATGATAAACGCAAATCCAACCATCACCCCTGGTGAGACAAAACCGCAACTCGTCAGTGAAGAGCACTTTTTGCCAGTCCTGTCTGGTCCAGCGATGGTGGGTTTTCGCCCATAGGCGACGTTGTTGCCAGCGATGTCTGGTGAGGACCTGCCTTACAACAGGCCTACAAGCCCTCAGTCCAGCCTCTCTCGGCCTATTGTGGACAGTCTGAGCACTGATGGCGGGATTGTGCGTTTCTGGTGTATCTCGGGCAGTTGTTGTTGCCATCCTGTACCTGTCCCGTGGGTGTGATGTTCGGATGTACCGATCCTGTGCAGGTGTTGTTACACGTGGTCTGCCACTGCGAGGACAATCAGCTGTCCGTCCTGTCTCCCTGTAGCTCTGTCTTAGGCGTCTCACAGTACGGACATTGAAATGTATTGCCCTGGCCACATCTGCAGTCCTCATGCCTCCGGTATGCCTAAGGTACGTTCACGAAGATGAGCAGGGACCTTGGGCATCTTTCTTTTGGTGTTTTTCAGAGTCAGTAGAAAGGCCTCTTTAGTGTCCTAAGTTTTTATAACTGTGACCTTAATTGCCTACCGTCTGTAAGCTGTCACTGTTAGTGTCTTAACCATTCCACAGGTGCATGTTCATTGAACAAGTGTTTAAACCCTTTACAATGAAGATCTGTGAAGTTATTTGGATTTTCTTTAATTATATTTGAAAGACCGGGTCCTGAAAAAGGGACGTTTCTATTTTTGCTGAGTTTATGTTTGATATGCATCGTATGATATGTACAATGTTTGAGAGACCCAGTGGGATTGTAAAGTATTGTTCTGTGGAAAGACAATAACAAAAGGCATTACATTTGATTAAAGGTCAAAATTGATCTAGAGACAGAGCAGGGAGTAATTGAGTTGATCAAAAAATAATCTTAATGTAATATACAGAACATTTTGACTTAACTGGCATCTGTCAAGCTCTGCCATTTTCTAAGAACGTATTGGGCTAGGCTACTATCATCCTCGGCCACTGGATTAGTATTCCTTTTTAAAGCTGCAATATAACTTTTTTGGGCAACCGACCAAATTCCCCATAGAAATGTGAGTTAGTCTTTCTCATTGAAAGCAAGTCTAAAAAGCAGTAGATATGTTCTAGTGTGCTATTTCTATGCTTTCCGATCTTATGTTTTGTTTTTGCATCTTTTACTTTCATTTTGACACCAGCTTAAAACAGCTGGTTATTGAAAATATATTTCACAACGGTTTAGATGGTACAATGATTCTCTACACTTGTTTTGTCACTATCGGAAATTACTTATTTAATTACTTCTTATTTGTCAGCAAGAGTCCTAAACACAGGGAGAATCAACTTAGAGACATTTGGTTGTCAACTTCATTGTGCCACACACTACGAAGGAGGATAGATATTGCATTTCAATTGAGTTAGGCCAAATAATATACTGTTTGTAGATAAAGTAGCCTTGCCAAAGTGTCTTCACATCACAGGCTGCAGTATCACAGTATCACAAAGTGAAACTGATTGTCAAGCACCCTCCGCATCACAGTCCCCCTTTCACTGTGTGTCAGAACTATATCAGGATTACATACACTACCATTCAAAAGTTTGGGTTCACTTAGAAATGTCCTTGTTTTTGAAAGAAAAGCAAATTTCTTTTGTCCACTAATATAACATAAAATGTATCCGAAATACAGTGTAGACGTTGATAATGTTGTAAATGACTATTGTAACTGGAAACGGCAGATTTTGTTTTATTATGGAATATCTACATAGGCGTACAGAGGCCCATTTATCAGCAACCATCACTCCTGTGTTCCAATGGCACGTTGTGTTAGCTAATCCAAGTTGATCATTTTAAAAGGTCAATTGATCATTAGAAAACCCTTTTGCAATTATGTTAGCACAGCTGAAAACTGTTGTCTGATTAAAGAAGCAATACAACTGGCCTTCTTTAGACTAGTGGAGTATCTGGAACATCAGCATTTGTGGGTTCGATTACAGGCTCAAAATGGCCAGAAACAAATACCTTTCTTCTGAAACTCGTCAGTCTATTGTTGTTCTGAGAAATTAACAGAAATTGCCAAGAAACTGAACATCTCGTTCAACGCTGTGTACTACTCCCTTCACAGAATAGCGCAAACTGGCTCTAACCAGAATAGAAAGAGGAGTGGGAGGCCCCGGTGCACAACTGAGAAAGAGGACGAGTACATTAGAGTGTCTAGTTTGAGAAACAGATGCCTCAAGTCCTCAACTGGCAGCGTCATTAAATAGTTTCATAGAAAGTATGTTCCTCTGTCCAGTGTCTGTTATTTTTGCCCATCTTAATCTTTTCTTTTTATTGGCCAGTCTGAGATATGGCTTTTTCTTTGTAACTCTGCCTAAAAGGCAAGCATCCCGATGTCGCCTCTTCACTGTTGACGTTGAGACTGATGTTTTGTGGGTACTATTTAATGAAGCTGCCAGTTGAGGACTTGTGAGGCATCTGTTTCTCAAACTAGACACTTTAATGTACATGTCCTCTTGCTCAGTTGTGCACCGGGGCCTCCCACCCTTTCTATTCTGCCTAGAGCCAGTTTGCGTTATTCTTTGAAGGGGGAGAGGTAGTCACCAGCAATGCATTTCAATTAACAGGTGTGACTTGTTAAAGTTAATTAATGTGTTTGAGCCAATCAGTTGTGCTGTGACAAGGTGGGGTGGTATATAGAAGATAATATGGACTTGGTATTTTACCAAATAAGACTATGGGAAGAACAGCTCAAATAAGCAAATGGACTGTTTCTATCTTTACTTTAAGATATGAAGGTCAATCAATCTGGAAAATTAAGGACTTTGAACGTTTCTTCAAGTGCAGTCGCATAAACCATCAAGCGCTATGATGAACTGGCTCTCATGAGGACCGCCACAGGAAAGGAAGACCCAGAGTTAGCTCTGCTGCAGAGGATAAGTTCATTAGAGTTAACTGCATCTCAGATTGCAGCCCAAATAAATGCTTCACAGAGTTCAAGTAACAGACACATCTCAACATCAACTGTTCAGAGGAGACTGCGTGAATCAGGCTTTCATGGCCAAATTGCTGCAAAGAAACAACTACTAAAGGACACCAATAATAAGAAGAGACTTGCTTGGGCCAAGAAACACGAGCAGTGTTTCTGGTGAAATCTGTCCTTTTGGTTTGATGAGTCCAAATTTGAGATGATTGGTTCCAACCACCGTGTCTTTGTGAGACGCAGAGTAGGTGAACGGATGATCTCTGCATGTGTGGTTCCCACCGTGAAGCATGGAGGAGGAGGTGTGATGGTGCTTTGCTGGTGACAGTCAGTGATTTATTTAGAATTCAAAGCACGCTTAACCAGCATGACTTCTGCAGCGATACACCATCCCATCTGGTTTGAGCTTAGTGGGATATAATTTGTTTTTCAACAGGACAATGACCCAAAACACACGTCTAGGCTGTGTAAGAGCTATTTTACCAAGAAGGAGAGTGATGGAGTGCTGAATCAGATGACCTGGCCTCCACAATCACCTGACCTCAACCCAATTGAGTTGGTTTGGGATGAGTTGGACCGCAGAGTGAAGGAAAAGCAACCAACAAGTGCTCAGCATATGTGGGAACTCCTTCAAGACTGTGGGAAAAGCATTCCAGCTGAAGCTGATTGTGAGAATGCCAAGAGTGTGCAAAGCTGTCATCACGGCAAAGGGTGGCTACTTTGAAGAATCTCAAATATAACATTGATCTATTTAACACTTTCTCGTTACTACATGACTCCATATGTGTTATTTCATAGTTTTGATGTCTTCTATTATTTTACAATGTAGAAAAATAGTAAAAATAAAGAAAAACCCTAAGTGTCCAAACTTTTGACTGGTACTCTAAGCATAATAGATATATATAGATATATAGATATATATATATATATTAAGTGCATTCGTTAAGTATTCAGACCCCCCCCCCAGCCTTATTCTAAATTGGATTAAATAAAACAAATCCCCATCTAGACACAATACCCCATAATGACAAAGCGAAAAGTTTTTGTGCAAATATATTAAAATTAAAAACAGAAATATCTTTACAGCACCAGTGGTGTAAAAAGTACCCAATTGGCACACTTGAGTAAAAGTAAAGATACCTTAAAGTACTACTTTAAGGTATCTTTAAAGTAGTACTTTAAAGTATTTTTACTGAAGTACTTTAAACACTGCACCCCTACTTCCCATAGCTATGTGCAGTGGGATAGAGGGCAAGTGGGTCCTGAGGAGGAGAGAGGCAGGTCCAAATGTGGAGGAGGGTGCATAATCAGATTTATTAGGGCCCAGCTAGTCCACTGTGTCAAGTGAACTGGCACAATGTCAGTTCATCTCTAAACAGCATCGGCTCCATACAGCCAGAAATAGACGCCAGCCAAGGATTTGCTCTTAGAACTGCAGCTAGCTCTGTCTCTACCACGATAGAATAGATGGGATTCTATTATATAGGGCTGGAGCAGAAACTGTTTTTCAGACTGTCTAGTCGAAAGCAGGAGTTAGATCAGTGTAGTGTTTTTCATGTTGTAATTTATCAAGACATTCCTCTGATTAAAACTGTTAGTAAGGCTGAGGTTCAATTTGAAATAGATGTGAAGCTGATAGGAAGCTGGGTACCCTGTAGAATACTCTGTGGTAGACCTTTAACTGACTGACACTATCTGTGGTCTTGCAGACCACTTTCTGTATGGATCTAAAGGAGAAACGCATACTGCTGTACACGCTCAGTTTTGTATTATTGTTACAGTCACTGACTTGTAGAGTCAATAGTGGTTTATATCCTCCTCATAATAGTTCGCTTTGGATTATCTGTCAACCCAGCAATTACCCATTCCTCTCAAACCTCCTCCTGCTCCACTAGTCCCCAGAGAGTCCTTCCAATGGCTTATCCTCTGAACTGTTGAACCACTAGGGAACATAACACTACATTAGGTCAGGTGTAGGCCACAATCTCTCAGGACAGTTTAAACCTTTTCACACTACTAATACAAGCCAAGCCAGAGCAAGCTGTACTGTGCTGTCCTCGTTACCCATCCACCATAGTTGCTGGAAAGGAAAATGTGAAGATAGGCAAGCAAGCAAGCACAGTATGTTTCAGGTCTGCAAGCAAGCACAGTATGTTTCAGGTCTGCACTAAAAGGGTGTGAAAATTGTATTTTATTGACTGCCCACAAAATTGTGTGTTTACCCATCCCAGATTTGGCCTTTAGGTGCAGGGCATCTCTATAAATGGGAAATCTTTGGCACACAGATAAACTCAGCAAAAAAAAGAAAACGGGCCTTTTTCAGGACCCTGTCTTTCAATGAAAATTCATAAAAATCCAAATAACTTCACAGATCTTCATTGTGAAGGGTTTAAACACTGTTTCCCATGCTTGTTCAATCTGGTGGCCACACCAGATACTGACTTACTTTTGATTTTGCCCCCCCTTTTTTCAGGGAGACATTATTCCATTTCTGTTAGTCACATTTCTGTGGAACTTGTTCAGTTTGTGTCAGATGTTGAATCTTATGTTCTTACAAATATTTACACATGCTAAGTTTGCTGAAAATAAACGCAGTTGACAGTGAGAGGACGTTTCTTTTTTTGCTGAGTTTAGTATGAAATGTGTATGTGCAAAGTGTTTTTCAATATCATTCATTTTACATGATTTCTTCCTGCCTGTGTTGGGCTACTAAAATAATTGATATGCTGGCTTATTCACCTGCTGAGGCATTCACTCTATGCTGCTGAACCTATGACACTTTCTTTTAGGATTAAGTTTTAATCAATGCTGGGCATGATGGTCTGGTTGGTATAACAAAAAAAGACTAAGACGTGATGTTTTCAAATGTACGGAATGGCAGTGTCCAAAAAAACCTAAAAGTAATTTTCATCAAACTGTTGAGATGTACAGTATTTGCTTCAGGATTAAGAAAATGTATAAATGCATTCAGAATGTCTTTCAACAGACCTGCGTATTCCTCAGCCATTTTGAATGTTGAGTGTGAGATTGGTTGGTTTATGCATTCAAGGGTCTATCTGGAAATGCAAATTACTTTCTACACATTGCACAGTTGCTGCCTGTTGAAATCATTTGTGTTGCAGGGTTTGACCATTGCGTTGATTGCAGAAGGTCCAGGGATTCAAGGAAAATATAATGGTATGTGGTATAGCAAGCTTTGTGTGGGGATTTTCACCCCATATAGCAGGTCTTTCTTAAACTATGGGTCGGGACCCAAAGTGGTCGTAAGTTAGGAGAATGCATACGGTTGAAATCGGAAGTTTACATACACTTAGGTTGGAGTCATTAACTCGTTTTTCAACCACTCCACATTTCTTGTTAACAAACTATAGTTTTGTCAAGTCGGTTAGGACATCTACTTTGTGCTAGACAAGTCATTTTTCCACCAATTGTTTACAGACAGATTATTTCACTGTATCACAATTCCAGTGCGTCAGAGGTTTAAAACACTAAGTTGACTGTGCCTTTAAACAGCTTGGAAAATTCCAGAAAATTATGTTATGGCTTTAGAAATGTCTGATAGGCTAATTGACATTTGAGTCAATTGGAGGTGTACCTGTGGATGTATTTCAAGGCCTACCTTCAAACTCAGTGCATCTTTACTTGACATAATGGGAAAATCAAAAGAAATCAACCAAGACCTCAGAAAATAAATTGTAGACCTCCACAAGTCTGGTTCGTCCTTGGGAGCAATCTGCAAACGCCTGAAGGTACCACGTTCATCTGTACAAACAATAGTATGCAAGTATAAACACCATGGTACCACACAGCTGTCATACCACTCAGGAAAGAGACGTGTTCTGTCTCCTAGAGATGAACATACTTTGGTGCGAAAAGTACAAATCAATCCCAGACCAACAGCAAAGGACGTTGTGAAGATGCTGGAGGAAACAGGTACAAAAGTATCTATATCCACAGTAAAACGAGTCCTATATCGATATAACCTGAAAGGCCGCTCAGCAAGGAAGAAGCCACTGCTCCAAAACCGCCATAAAAAAGCCAGACTACGGTTTGCAACTGCACATGGGGACAAAGATCATACTTTTTGGAGAAATGTCCTCTGGTCTGATGAAACAAAAATAGAACTGTTTGGCTATAATGACCATATTTATGTTTGGAGGAAAAAAGGGGAAGCTTGCAAGCTGAAGAACACCATCCCAACCGTGAAGCACGGGGGTGGCAGCATCATGTTGTGTGGGTGCTTTGCTGCAGGAGGGACTGGTGCACTTCAACAAAATAGTTGGAATCATGAAGGAGGAAAATTATGTGGATATATTGAAGCAACATCTCAAGACATCAGTCAGGAAGTTAAAGCTTGGTGGTAAATGGGTCTTCCAAATGGACAATGACCCCAAGCATACTTCCAAAGTTGTGGCAAAATGGCTTAAGTACAACAAAGTCAAGGTATTGGAGTGGCCATCACAAAGCCCTGACCTCAATCCTATAGAAAATTTGTGGGCAGAACTGAAAAAGTGTGTGCGAGCAAGGAGGCCGACAAACCTGGCTCAGTTACACCAGCTCTGTCAGGAGGAATGGGCCAAATTTCACCCAACTTATTGTGGGAAGCTTCTGGAAGGCAACCCAAAACGTTTCACCCAAGTTAAACAATTTAAAGGCAATGCTACCAAATACGAATTGAGTGTATGTAAACTTCTGACCCACTGTGAATGTGATGAAAGAAATAAAAGCTGAAATAAATCATTCTCTCCACTATTATTTTTACATTTCACATTCTTAAAATAAAGTGGTGATCCTAACTGACCTAAGACGGGGGAACTAAGACAGGATTAAATGTTAGGAATTGTGAAACTTTTAAATTCAGTTTTTGGCTAAGGTGTCTGTAAACTTCGCACTGATAGTGTATATAATATAATCACACAGTATTTCAGGGGTTGGCAACAAGTTTGTTTTAGTTCCAAAGTATTCGCACCAAAAAAAAATTGGGGTCGTGTCTAGGGATGCAAAACTCCGGTAATTTTCAACAAATTACCTGGTTTTGCAACCCTAATCGTGTCTCAATGTAATCAAGGTATGAAATGATTGTTATTTTCATATACAATATCAATACAGTGGCTGGCAAAAATATTCACTCCCCTTGGCATTTTTCCTATTTTGTTGCCTTACAACCTGGAATTAAAATTGATTTTTGGGGGGTTTGTATCATTTGATTTACACAACATGCCTATCATTTTGAAGATGCAACATATTTTTTGTGAAACAAACAAGAAATAGGACAAAACTTGTGCATGCATAACAATTCACCCCCCCCCCCCCCCAAATTCAATACTTTGTAGAGCCACCCTTTGCTTTGCAGCAATTACAGCTGCAAGTCTCTTGGGGTATGTCTCTGTACGCTTGGCACATCTAGCCACTGGGATTTTTGCCCATTCTTCAAGGCAAAACTGCGCCAGCTCCTTCAAGTTGGATGGGTTCCGCTGGTGTACAGAAATCTTGAAGTCATACCACAGATTGTCATTTGGATTGAGGTCTGGGCTTTGACTAGGCCATTCCAGGACGTTTAAATGTTCCCCCTTAAACCACTCAAATGTTGATTTATCAGTGTGCTTAGGGTCAGAATTTGCCTGTATTTAGCGACATCCATCATTCCTTCAAGTCTGACCAGTTTCCCAGTCCCTGCTGATGAAAAACATCCCCACAGCATGATGCTGCCACCACCATGCTTCACTGTGGGGATGGTGTTCTCGGGGCGCCAGACTTAGCGTTTTCCTTTATAGCCAAATAGCTCAATTTTACTCTTATCTGACCGGAATACACTTTCCCACATGCCTTTTGGTGAACACCAAATGTGTTTGCTTATTTTGTTCTTTAAGCAATGGCCACTCTTCCGTAAAGCCCAGCTCTGTGGAGTGTACAGCTTAAAGTGGTCCTATGGACAAATACTCCAGTCTCCGCTGGGGAGCTTTGCAGCTCCTTTAGGGTTATCTTTGCTCTCTTTGTTGCCTCTCTGATTAACGCCCTCCTTGTCTGGTCTGAGAGCTTTGGTGGGCGTCCCTCTTGGTAGGTTTGTTGTGGTGCCATATTCTTTCATTTTTTAATAATGGATTTAATGGTGCTCCGTGGGATGTTGTCACGTCTGTGTGTAGGAACAGACCAAAGCACAGCGTGGGTATCGTTACACATAATTTATTTTAATGTGAAACTATGCAAGACATACAATAAACCATGAACAAAACAACAAACAGTGACAAAGAGGTGCTACATGCACCAACTCAAAATAATCTCCCACAAAACAAAGGTGGGAAAAACAACTACTTAAATATGATCCCCAATTAGAGACAACGATGACCAGCGGCCTCTAATTGGGGATCATCAAAAAAAAACAACATAGAAAAACAGAAACTAGAACCAAACAACATAGAAAAATTAAACTAGAATAAACCCCCCAGTCATGCCCTGACCTACTCTACCATAGAAAATAAGAGCACTCAATGGTCAGGACGTGACAGATGTTCAAAGTTTGGATATTGTTTTATAGCCCAACCCTGATCTGTACTTCTCCACAACTTAAAATTTTGTTTTACTTTTTTTATTTCACCAGGTAGGCTAGTTGAGAACAAGTTCTCATTTACAACTGCGACCTGGCCAAGATAAAGCAAAGCAGTTCGACACATACAACAACACAGAGTTACACATGGAACAAACAAACACAGTCAATAATACAGGATAAAAAGTCTATATACAGTGTGTGCAAAATAAGGGAGGTAAGGCAATAAATAGGCCATGGTGGCAAAGTAATTACAATATAGCAATTAAACACTGGAATGGTAGATGTGCAGAAGATGAATGTGCAAGTAGAGATATTGGGGTGCAAATGCGCAAGATAGATAGATAGATAAATACATTATGGGGATGAGGTAGTTGGATGGGCTATTTACAGATGGGCTATGTACAGGTGCAGTGATCTGGGAGCTGCTCTGACAGCTGGTGCTTAAAGCTAGTGAGGGAGATATGTGTCTCCAGTTTCAGTGAATTTTGCAGTTCGTTCCAGTCATTGGCAGCAGCGAACTGGAAGGAAAGGCGGCCAAATGAGGAATTGACTTTGGGGGTGACCAGTGAGATATACCTGCTGGAGCGCGTGCTACGGGTGCGTGCTTCTATGGTGACCAGTGAGCTGAGATAAGGCGGGGCTTTGCCTAGCAGGGTCTTGTAGATGACCTGGAGTCAGTGGGTTTGGCGATGAGTATGAAGCGAAGGCCAGCCAACGAGAGCGTACAGGTCGCAGTGGTGGGTAGTATATGGGGCTTTGGTGACAAAACGGATGGCACTGTAATAGACTGCATCCAATTTGTTGATTAGAGTGTTGGAGGCTATTTTGTAAATGACATCGCCGAAGTCGAGGATCGGTAGGATGGTCAGTTTTACAAGGGTATATTTGGCAGCATGAGTGAAGGATGCTTTGTTGCGAAATAGGAAGCTGAGTCTAGATTTCATTTTGGATTGGAGATGCTTAATGTGAGTCTGTAAGGAGAGTTTACAGTCTAACCAGACACCCTAGGTATTTGTAGTTGTCCACATATTCTAAGTCAGAACCGTCCAGAGTAGTGATGCTGGACATGCGGGCAGCGATCAGTTGAAGAGCATGCAATTAGTTTTACTTGCATTTAAGAGCAGTTGGAGGCCACGGAAGGAGAGTTGTTTGGCATTGAAGCTTGTCTGGAGGATAAGGTACGGATAAGGTATGGTGGGATTCGAAATGGTCGGTAATCTGTTTGTTAACTTGGCTTTCGAAGACCTAAGAAAGGCAGGGCAGGATAGATATAGGTCTGTAGTAGTTTGGGTCTAGAATGTCTCCCCCTTTGAAGAGAGGGATGACAGTGGCTGCTTTCCAATCTTTGGGAATCTCAGACGATACGAAAGAGAGGTTGAACAGGCTAGTAATAGGGGTTGCAAAAATATCGGCAGATAATTTTAGAAATAGAGGGTCCAGATTGTCTAGCCTGGCTGATTTGTAGGGGTCCAAATTTTGCAGCTCATTCAGAACATCAGCTATCTAGATTTGGGTGAAGGAGAAATGGGGCAGGCTTGGGTGAGTTGCTGTGGGGGGGTGCAGGGCTGTTGATCGGGGTAGGGGTAGCCAGGTGGAAAGCATGGCCAGCCTTAGAAAAATGCTTATTAAAATTCACAATTATAGTGGATTTATTGGTGGTGACAGTGTTTCCTAGCCTCAGTGCAGTGGGCAGCTGTGAGGAGGTGCTCTTATTCTCCATGGACTTAACAGTTTCCCAGAACTTTTTTGAGTTTGTGCTACACGATGCAAATTTCTGTTTGAAAAAGCTAGCCTTAGCTTTCCTATCTGCCTGTGTGTATTGGTTCCTAACTTCCCTGAAAAGTTGCATATCATGGGGGCTATTCGATGCTAATGCAGAACGCCACAGGATGTTTGTGCTGGTCAAGGGCAGTCAGGTCTGGAGAGAACCAAGGGCTATATCTGTTCCTGGTTCAATGTTTTTTGAATGGGGCATGCTTATTTCAGATGGTGAGGAAGGCACTTTTGAAGAATAACCAGGCATCCTCTACTGACAGGATGAGGTCAATATCCTTCCAGGATACTTGGGCCAGGTCGATTAGAAAGGCCTGCTCGCTGAAGTGTTTTAGGGAGCATTTGACAGTGATGAGGGGTGGTCGTTTGACCGCAGTCCCATTACGGATGCAGGCAATGATCGCTGAGATCTTGGTTGAAAACAGCAGAGGGGGGCAAGTTGATTAGGATGATATCTATGAGGGTCTATTACAGAAGTCAACAAATGAGAGCACCTGGTGAATAGGAGTGGAGCTAGGCACTGCAGGGCCTGGATTAACCTCTACATCACCAGAGGAGGAGTAGGATAAGGGTACGGCTAAAGGCTATAAGAACTGGTCGTCTAGTACGTCCGGAACAGAGAGTAAAGGGAGCCGGTTTCTGGGCACGATAGAATAGATTCATGGCATAATGTACAGACAAAGGTATGATAGGGTGTGAATACAGTGGAGGTAGGCATTGAGTGATGATGAGAGCGATATAGTCTCTAGAAACATCATTTAAACCAGGTGATGTCATCGCATGTGTGGGAGGTGGAACTAAAGGGTTGGCTAAGGTATATTGAGCAGGGCTAGAGGCTCTACAGTGAAATAAGACAATCACTAACCAGAACAGCAATGGACAAGTCATATTGACATTAAGGAGAGGCATGCGTTGCCAAGTGATCATAGAGTCCAGTGAGTAGTGAGGCTGGTTGGAGACACGGCGATTCAGACAGCTAGCGGGCCAGGGCTAGCAAGCTAATAGAAGGGCCTCAGAGGGACGTCGCAACAGGAATTGTGTTTATAGCCTCCTCGTGCGGAGCCTCCTCGTGCGTTTATGTCGGTAGACCAGTCGTGATGGATTGGTAAAGGGGACCAGTTCCGTGTGGTAAAGGGAACCGGTCCAATTGGCAGAAAGGTATAGTGGCCCAAGAAGTTGTCCGATGGACCTATTCAGCGAACAGCCGATATGCTCTAGACAGCTAGCGGGCCGCGGCTAGCGGGCTAGCAGATGGGCATTCAGGGGATGTCGCGACGGAGGGGCCAGTTGAATAACCCCCTCGGGCAGATTAGATTTGTCCCTTACCTGTTTGGAGAGCTCCTTGGTCTTCATGGTGTCGCTTGCTTGGTGGTACCCCTTGCTTAGTGGTGTTGCGGACTCTGGGGCCTTTCAGAACAGGTGTATATTTGCTGAAATCATGTGACAGATCATGTGACACTTAGATTGCACACAGTTGGACTTTATTTAACTAATTATGAGACTTCTGAAGGTAATTGGTTGCACCAGATCTTATTTAGGGGCTTCATAGCAAAGGGGTGAATACATATGCACGCACCACTTTCTTTTTTTTTCTTTTTTTAATTTTCTGAAGCAATTTTTTTTTCATTTCACTTCTGCAATTTGGACTATTTTGTGTATGTCCATTACATGAAATCCAAATAAAAAAATCTATTTAAATTACAGGTTGTAATGCAACAAAATAGGAAAAACGCCAAACGGTTGAATACTTTTGCAAGGCACTGTATCTTAGGTATGCTAGCTATGCTAACCAGCTTATACGAACGGGAGTTAGCATTTAGCAGTCACTTTTTCTAAACCTGAAAAGGGACAACTTCTACATGTAATGCGAAAATAGCCAAATATATCCAAATCAGACTTGAGTAACCACACAATGGAAATTGAACAACTTGTCATGTTTCACATTGCACAAAATGGATGTACTATCGTGAAACATGTCTGTTTGTGCATGGAGAATGTTGTTGACTATTTCTATGTATTAAGTCTCACTTCTGCCTGGCTCTCAAATAAATGGATGATTCATATTTCACTGGGTAAAAAAAATATTCAAGGCACTCCCCTGAGTATCATATATTATTATGTGAAGGTATGCTAAATATGTTGTTACACACCACAGCTTCAATCCTGATGATAATTTCCAGTAATTTCAATATTTAGCAAATTATAGATTTTTTACTTAATTTGAGTTGAAATGACCCCAAACTGCATTCATAAAAAAAAAAAATTGTAGTCATAATTTATTCACTCCCAAAAGTCTGAATCATAGTTTATTAATGTGCCTTAGTAAAACTACTTTCCCCATTGCACTGCATGCCTTTTGTGTTCATCTTTACTTTGTAATTGAATGCGCCAAAGGCATGGCCTGAATCTCTCCCTTGGTCCCTACACTCCACACTACAGATGTCGGATCTTAATTTGAGCCAGTTTGATACAGAAGTAAAATAATCCTGCAGCGACAGGAAATGTTAATTAATATGTGGAGTATAATTTAATGGGCATTTTTGTAAGGTTGATGCATGTTTCGTAATGCAAAATCATGTAAAAAATGTCAATGTGGAAATTACAAACTTCAGAAGACTTTTTAAACCTCATACCCTACAAGTTTTAAAGTTTTAAGTTCTGCTGCAATAGGGTGATCAAGTGAAGGTCCTACATCTGTAGTTGATCTGACAGGCAGGAACCGACTGACCACTGGAGCGTGCTTCACTTTTCATTTCTAGCTGGACCCTCGCCAGTCCAGTCCCTTGACTTCACAATGTTCCTTGGCACCCTACCAAGTCGCCTTTCTCAATCAGGTGTCTTGTTATTTTTTTAGAACATAGCTATTCTTAGAGTAGGAATCCTTACCCGGTTTGAGTTTTTGGTTCTAGATTTGTGTCACCTCACGAGATGTTAACTCTTCTGACTGCTTGGTGTCTCTGTGAAGGTTAATTACATTTCAATATCTTGCTGTTTTGGAGCATGTGAAGAAGATTACTCTAATGGACCATAGCTATACAGCTATTTTTAAATCCTTTAGTTAAATGATATATACTTCCTTTTGTGAAATATTCATGCATCATTTTACACACAGTATTTTTCTCTACCCAAACATGTTTTGACCAAGAACACATTTTCTTCAAAAGAGAAAGCATGCAAGTGTGGCTGAGGTGGTTAGGTGTACAGAATGAGTAAATCTACCTGAGACCTGAAGACCCATGCTAGCTCCCAGAGCGCATGCCTAAGCTCTACTGTAGCTCAGTGGGCTATCGTGATCATGAGTTACACCGACAACATAGGTTTGTATCTGTAAACCCCAGGTCCCCAACCATACAAAACAAGAGCGCTGTAGGAAAGAGGTGGAGAGATTATCATCTTGTCATTCTCTCAGCCTCGGCAGTTGTGACTGTAACATGTTAATCAGGATTTGGGGAACTGTGTGCTCTGACACAGACTCAACAGGACATGCTGAGGAACCCAAGTGACTAACTACTGTACCCTGGGAATGGCTGGTTAAAGACCTCTGCGATGACACAACAGTAACCTATGTGTGTACACTGTGAGTCACTGAGTGGATTGGAAGATAGTCAAGTTGTTTGCTAACAGATGGTGGCTGATTGACTGGTCGAAACTTAACTTTATATAATTTCCCCATCATTCACTGTAGCAGTATATTTCACAATTTCAGTGTATCATTTTTTTTATGTGTAAACATCCCAAAAATCTGTGGAGAGGAGTATGAAAGATTTTTCTTGTTTCAGGAACAGCCACTAGTTCTGAAACATTGATGTTTCAGCATATGCATTATTCAAATCAAATGAAATGTTATTAGTCACATGCGCTGAATACAAGAGGTGTAGACCATCCAGTGAAAGGCTTACTTACAAGCCCCTAACCAACAATGCAGTTTAAAAAATACAAATAAGAATAAGAAGTAAAAGGAACAAGTAATTAAAGAGCAGCAGTAAAATAACAATAGCGAGACTATATACAGGGGGTACCGGTACAGAGTCAATGTGCGGGGGAACCGGTTAGTCGAGGTAATTGAGGTAATATGTACATGTAGGTAGAGTTATTAAAGTGACTATGCATAGATAATAACAGAGAGTAGCAGCGGCGTAAAAGAGGGGGTGGGGGGGGCAATGCAAATAGTCTGGGTAGCCATTTGATTAGATGTTCAGGTGTCTTATGGCTTGGGGGGTAGAAGCTGTTTAGAAGCCTCTTGGACCTAGACTTGGAGCTTCGGTACCGCTTGCCGTGCGGTAGCTGAGAAAACAGTCTGACTAGGGTGGCTGGAGTCTTTGACAATTTTTAGGGCCTTCCTCTGACACCGCCTGATATAAAGGTCCTGGATGGCAGGAAGCTTGGCCCCGGTGATGTACTGGGCCATACGCACTACCCTCTGTAGTACCTTGCTGTCAGAGGACGAGCAGTTGCAATAGAAGGCAGTGATGCAACCAGTCAGAATGCTCTCTGGTGCAGCTGTAGAACTTTGAGGACCTGAGGACCCATGCCAAATCTTTTCAGTCTCCTGAGGGGGAATAGGTTTTGTTATGCCCTCTTCACGACTGTCTTGGTGTGCTTGGACCATGTTAGTTTGTTGGTGATGTGGACACCAAGGAACTTGAAGCTCTCAACCTGCTCCACTATAGCCCCGTCGATGAGAATGGGGGCATGCTCGGTCCTCCTTTTCCTGTTGTCCACAATCATCTCCTTTGTGTGGATCACGTTGACAGAGAGGTTGTTGTCCTGGCACCACACGGCCAGGTCTCTGACCTCCTCCCTATAGGCTGTCTCGTCGTTGTCGGTGATCAGGCCTAACACTGTTGTGTCATCGGCAAACTTAGTGATGGTGTTGGAGTCGTGCATGACTGTGTAGTTATGAGTGTACAGGAGGGGACTGAGCATGAACCCCTGAGGGGCCCCCATGTTGAGCATCACTGTGGCGGACGTGTTGTTACCTACCCTTACCACCTGGGGTCGGCCCGTCAGGAAGTCCAGGATCCAGTTGCGGAGGGATGAGTTTAGTCCCAGGGTCCTTAGCTTATTGATAAGCTTTGAGGGCACTATGGTGTTGAATACTGAGCTGTAGTCAATGAATAGCATTCTCACAGGTGTTCCTTTTGTCCAGGTGTGAAAGGGCAGTAGGGAGTGCAATAGAGATTGCATCATCTGTGGATCTGTTAGGGCGGTATGCAAATTGGAATGGGTCTAGGGTTTCTGGGATAATGGTGTTGATGTGAGCCATGACCGGCCTTTCTAAGCACTTCATGGCTACAGACGTGAGTGCTACCGGTTACCGTAGTGTTCTTGGGCATAGGGACTATGGTGGTCTGCTTAAAACATGTTGGTATTACAGACTCGGACAGGGAGAGGTTGAAAATGTCAGTTAAAACATTTGCCAGTTGGTCAAAGCATGCTCGCAGAACACGTCCTGATAATCCGTCTGGCCCTGCGGCCTTGTGAATGTTGACCTGTTTTAAAGGTCTTACTCACATTGGCTGCGGAGAACGTGATCACACAGTTGTCTGGAAAAGCTGGTGCTCTCATGCATGTTTCAGTGTTATTTGCCTCAAAGCGAGTATTAAAGTAGTTTAGCTCACCTGGTAGGCTCATGTCACTTGGCAGCTCTCGGCTGTGCTTCACTTTTGTAGTCTGTTATGGCTTGCAAGCCCTTCCACATCCGTCGAGGGTCTGAGCCAGTGTAGTACGATTCGATCTTAGTCCTGTATTGATCCTTTGCCTGTTTGATGGTTCATCAGAGTGCATAGTGGGATTTCTCATAAGCTACCGGGTTAGAGTCCCACTCCTTGAATGAGGCAGCTCTAGCCTTTAGCTCAGTGCGGATGTTGCCTGTAATCCATGGCTTCTGGTTGGAGTATGTACGTACAGTCACTGTGGGGACGACATCATCAATGCACTTATTGATGAAGCCAATGACTGATGTGGTGTACTCCTCAATGCCATCGGAAGAATCCCAGAACATATTCCAGTCTGTGCTAGCAAACCAGTCCTGTAGCTTAACATCTGCTTCATCTGACCACTTTTTTTATTGACCGAGTTGCTGGTACTTCCTGCTTTACTTTTTGCTTGTAAGCAGAAATCAGGAGGATAGAATTATGGTCAGATTTTCCAAATGGAGGGCGAGGGAGAGCTTTGTACACTTCTCTGTGTGTGGAGTAAAGATGGTCTAGTGTTTTTTTCCCCCTCTGTTTGCACATTTAACATGTTGATAGAAATTTGGTAAAACGGATTTAAATTTCCCTGCATTAAAGTCCCCAGCCCTTGTAGCAATCTGTTTATGTACTGCTCTCATTAATTTAAATGTGTGTTAATTCACACATTAAACTGTATCACATGTCAGTCCTTCAAATGTAATTACATTAAAGAAGCAATGTTTGATCACTTGTTGAGGCAAAGTAAATTTAGTCAATTACTGAGTAGAGTCAGATTTCACCCAATAGAAATTAATTGTTACCAGAAATGTGAAACCCCGATCACATGGATCTAATACTTACTGTTATATATGTCTCTTCCCAAGATAAACCTGTTAATATTCCTATTTCCTACAAACTCTCCAAAGTTCTGTACTGTAAGCTATACTGTACTGCAAGCTGTATGTTGACAATTCAATCGTCCAACTTTGCTTCTTGATGAGCGTTTTCCTGTTCGCTTATGGCAGAATACAGCTCATTGAGTGCGGTCTTAGTGACAGCATCGATCTGTGGTGGTATGTAGACAGCTACGAAATTACAGATTAGGTAGATCGTGTGGTCTACAGTTTATCATGAAATACTCTACCTGAGGTGAGCAAAACCTTGAGTCTTCCTTAGATATCGTACACCAGCTGTTGTTTACAAATATACATAGTTCGACTCCCCCTTGTCTTATCAGACGCCACTGTTCTATCCTGCCAATACAGCGTATAACCAGCCAGCTGTATGTTGATAATGTCGTCGTTCAGCCACAACTCAGTGAAGCATAAGATATGACAGTTTTTAACCTCTATGGGCTAGGTGGGACGCTAGCGTGCCACCCGTGGTGCACTCCATCAACAGCAGGTGCATTTCAAGAGCGGCAAATTTGAATCCAAATAAATGTCAAAATTCAAATTTTTCAAACATACAACTATTTTACACCCTTTGAAAGATAAACATCTCCTTAATCTAACCACGTTTTACGATTTCAAAAAGGTTTTACGGCGAAAGCATAAATTTAGAGTATGTTAGGACAGTACATTTACAAGAGTTGTGTGTAATGTTTTATCAAGTCAAAGACAGGGTCACCAAAACCATAAAACCAGCTAAAATGATGCACTAACCTTTTACAATCTCCATCAGATGACACTCCTAGGACATTATGTTAGACAATGCATGCATTTTTAGTTCTATCAAGTTCATATTTATATCCAAAAACAGCGTTTTACTATGGCATTGATGTTGAGGAAATCGTTTCCCTCCAATAACCGGCAGTCAAGTCAGCGTCACAAATTAAATAATTAAAATTAGAAAACATTGGTAAAATATTATATTGTCATTTAAAGAATTATAGATTTACATCTCTTGAACGCAATCAACTTGCCAGATTTAAAAATAACCTTACTGGGAAATCACACTTTGCAATAATCTGAGCACTGCGCCCAGAAAAATACGCGTTGCGATACAGACTAGACGTCATGTTGGGGAGATCTAAAATCGAAAATACTATGTAAATAATCCATTACCTTTGATTCTCTTCATCAGATGTCACTTCCAGGTATCACAGGTCCATAACGAATGTAGTTTTGTTCAAAAAAGCTCATCATTTATGTCCAAAAATCTCCGTCTTGTTAGCACATGATCTAAGCCAGCCGGACTTCTCGTCATGAACGAGGGGAAAAAATATATTTACGTTCGTTCAAACATGTCAAACGTTGTATAGCATAAATCATTAGGGCCTTTTTTAACCAGAACATGAATAATATTCAAGGTGGACGAATGCATACTCTTTTATAACGTATTGGAACGAGGGTACCCAACATGAACTCGCGCGCCAGGTGTCTAATGGGACATCATCGTTCCATGGCTCTTGTTCGGTCAGATCTCCCTCCAGAAGACTCAAAACACTTTGTAAAGGCTGGTGACATCTAGTGGAAGCAATAGGAAGTGCCAAAATATTCCTCAGCCCCTGTGTTTTTCAATGGGATAGGTTTAAAGGTAATACAACACATCAGGTATCCACTTCCTGTCAGAAAATGTCTCAGGGTTTTGCCTGCCAAATGAGTTCTGTTATACTCACAGACACCATTCAAACAGTTTTAGAAACTTTAGAGTGTTTTCTATCCATATATAATAAGTATATGCATATTCTAGTTACTGGGTAGGATTAGTAACCAGATTAAATCGGGTACATTTTTTTTATCCAGACGTGCAAATGCTGCCCCCTAGCCCTAACAGGTTAATGTCCCGTTGGTAGTTTAATCTTCCTCGTAGGTCGTCGATTTTATTTTCCAATGTTTGCATGTTAGCTAGTAGAACGGATGGCAGTGGTGGTTTATTCGATCGTTTACGAATTCTCAGAAGGCAGCCTGACCTCCGTCTTCTATTCACGTAAATGACAGGGATTTGGGCCTGTTCCCGGGAAAGCAGTATGTCCTTCACGAAAAAAAGCTTATTCCAGTTCGTGGTGAGTAATCGCTGTTCTGATGTCCAGAAGTTATTTTCGGTCATACGAGACTGTAGCAGCAACATTATGTACAGAATAAGTTTAAAAAAATAAGCAAACAACGCCTGTAAAACGTCAGCCATTTTCTCCCACACCATGATACAATATTGATTCAAATGTACTGTAATGTACACTTGGAAATTGTCACAATATAAATCTTAGGCAAAAATGCATTTCTCACATTATTTTTTAAACAAATTGTTTCTATAAAACAAAATGAACTGCAGTTGAATAGATTCATCCAATTATTTGATGTTTACTAAGAGTGTACTATGATAGCTGTTTGAGATTATAAAAAGATTACAGTACATTATTATAGTACACTTTAAAATGATCAATGGCTATTCTTGACTATTCTCTCAATATATATTATATAGACTATGTACACAGTTACCCCGTACCCCTGTAAATCGACTCTGTAACGGTACCCCGTGTATATAGCCAAGTTATCGTTACTCTGTGTATTTATTATTACTTTTATTATTACATGTTATTACTTTTCTATTTTCTTTCTCTCTGCATTGTTGGTATTTCACTGTTAGTCTACACCTGTTGTTTACGAAGCATGTGATGAATAACATTTGATATGTCTCTATTAAATTATCATTTTATTAATCTACTTCTTTGACATTCTTTAATCTGTGTACTATGAGAGCTGTTTCATAATGGATTAACGGGTTCATTTTTCTAATTACTTGAATCCTCATCACAACAAGTCCTCTGGGAGAGTGAATAGAGATTAAAATATTTTTTCCAAATGAAATACAAATACAGTAATTGACTTGGTTCTGCAGTTCTTGATATTATAATTGATTTGATAATGTTATGAATATCAAAAGCTCTATAGATTTTTGCCGGGCCAAATGTTTTATCAATCCCTGTCTGAAGCTATAAAAGTGCAGTACAAAAGAGAGCTTACTGTAATGTCAGTTAATGACAAAGATGGAAATGTTATTTTATAGAAACCAGTAAATGGAGGGGAGTTGTGTCTTACTTCAAATTCTGACTGCAATGTTTCACTTAAATCTCAAGTAGATATGTTGGTTCCCATAATTTACTAGTCATATGTTATCCTTAAATGTCAATGGTCGACAAAAAAGTGGAATTGAAGATATTTAAAATGCCGGTGGTAATAGTGTTTTCGTAAGAACAGACATAGGTTTGTGTATTTCATGGTTTCAGAATGACGGATATCATCCAATCTTGGAATGCCACAATGCAATACTACTACATGCCGTATAACTATGATTTATGTGTATTCATGAAACCAAGATGAATCATGAAATGACTCATTAGTGGGCTATCGTGATAATTAATGCATTTTTCTATTTAACTCACAGTACTGTGAAGATATCAAAACATGGCTTTCACCTTTCTAAAGAAACGATTACATTTGTGACCCGATTCAGGAAGCTAGGCGTATGTCGCAAGTCACGACTTCACAGGAGAGCCATTTGAACGTAAACATTTTTTTTTATCAAAATGCGTTTTTTGCCAGAAATGCCTTCTTGAACATGTGAATGTTCATGTGCCTTAATAACAAAATCATATGCCATCTTTAAATACGAATAAAATTGTTAAATTACTAGTCAAGTTGGTTAAGCCACAAAAAAGTTGGCAACCTTCCCACTAGCTATGATTGGCTGAGATAATGAGTGGGCTGGACATGCCGAGAGAGGAGTTCGGATTAGTTTGCCATAGAAGCTCGGCAGTCTGTGTTGGTAATACTGTCGAACACAGCTCTTTTTTTAAAATGTTGTGTAGTGGAGCTGCATAAGTGTGGCTCTCCACTTTCTGGAGGATCAAGTTTTAAAATCAGTGGAATTGGATTATGATCGCTAAAGAGATGGAGGAAATATCTGTCTCCTGATTACATCTTCAAAATAAGGGCAACCGTGGCATGGCATTCCTGACAGGGAGACGCTGGCTCGTTAGCTAATGTGACGTGTGTACAACACCCATTGAATATGGCCGGTGTTAGTAAACGTCTGCAAAAAAGCGTAATGAAATTGTTGCCAGCAATTTAGGCTGTTTTCATGTTATCCAGAGGTAAACAAATCATCTGCCAGAGTGTCGTGTGCACTTCGAGAGCGAAACGAGATGGCTGGGGATAAAGCTTAGGGTGAGGGCATGAACGATGCTGAATGGGTGTAGACAAAGAAGATCTCTTCACTAGATAGCAAAACATTCAAAGGCGATTTTCTCAAAAGGGAGTTTACAAGTTGATCAACTTTCAAAGCAGAATTACTTTTCCATTGTTCCTCAAATGCAGTGTATGATATACCATTTTGTAGCTCTAAGTCTCTACTTTTATATAATGTAAAAATCACAATTTCAAATTTTGCTACATAAGACCGAAAATCCAGGTGGTGAGTCACATTTAGCCATTATGATGAGCCATTGTGACTGCCATAGTAGATTCTAAGTAAGATTTAACAGCGGTAAACACACAAGACAGATATCACCCATATTCCTTCCTCTCATATCCCTACTGCTGCTAGGGTTGTAGACTGAATGCTGTCAAACTCCAAGATAAGGCTGTATTACTCACACAGTATCAGATCAGTGGTGCTAGTTCAGAACCATGGATTGCACCAAGCAGACCTCACCACCAAACTTGCCCAAGTGCAGCGTTTCAAAGTAACTCACTGTTACATTATTTATCGTGGTGAATGGCTGTTGATGATCAGAAATTGACTTTATTCAGCTCTCAGTCATGAAATTGGTTCTCATACTTGCTGTAGCTGTTAGCTGTTATTCTGTCTTTGCTCAGCGCTCCCCTCAACTGTAGAAGCTATTCAGAGAATGTTCACGTAGTACCATGCTGTGTGAATTATGGATGGATGTACGGTTCAGTAGGTTAGTGTCCCAGCTCACGAGCTAAGTGTTGAGATTTGTGATACTGGCCTGGTTTCTGTAGGATGAGGGTGGTGGTGTGGTTGTGGCAGTGACCGATACTATAACTAGACTGTGAAGGATCCACTTTTAGGTTGGATGAGAATTTCCCCATACACTCGCCCTTGTGTTTACTTCTACCTTCTGGAAGAGGAATGTAGGGAAGTATGCCATGTAAAGTGCAGACGTCAAAATGATGAACAATGAAACAGGGATGTATACAGTATCTTGCAGAGATGATCGCAAAAGCCTGCTTAATTAATCAACTTGCCAACGCAGCTTCTTATCTTCTAATTGGTAGTGGGTTCTGTTGAGACAAAATTGTGTATTGGTGGAGAGTAAAGTCCTGTGTGTATCGTTAGAAAAGTGTGTGTGTGTGTGTGTGTACTTGCATGCATGCATGTGCATCGCTCTGTGTGCGTGTGCAGTGTGTCCCCCTGCTGGGAGGATGGAGCCACTCAAGCCTCCTGAAGGAAAAAGTGCAGTGACTGCAGTCAGACCACTTTGGGCAAGGCCACAGGCTTAAACACACAGATCAAGAGTGGTTACTGCCCGCACAAAAGGCAGTGAAAAATGCATGGGAACGCACAATGCAGTGATGTCAGAGGATTAATCCACTAACAGTATCTGGGCCACTGCAGCTAGAGGTGGAGGAACAGAGGATCCTCAGCTATATGCGGAGCTAGGCTCTGTCACAATGGATGTCTGAGTGGGAAGAAAGAACTGAGAGGAGGGGAGTGGGGAGGAAAGAGGAGAAGGGAGGGGGGGTTGGATTGCCAGCAGCATATTAGTTGGGCTTCTGACTGACTGAGAGAGCAGCAATGCCAACAGCAGCATTGACTTGAATCATTCCAGCTGACACGGAGAATCCTTTGCATCCTAGAAAAGGGGATTAGTCCCCAACAAGGCAACAAAGTGTTTCTTTATTACAGCACAGGCAGGCTGTGAATATGTCTCATATGTTATGCGTCCCAAATGGCACCCTATATATAGTGCACAACATTTGACCAGGGCCAATAGGAATAGGGTGCCATTGGGGACGCAACCTAAGACAACCATTACTCAGATCAGTCACCCTCCTAGTGAATATGAAGAGGAACTCAACCTGCAGTGTACAACCTGAGATGAGACGGTGAGAGGGCCTCAGACTGTACTGCAGACAATAACTGTTCTCTCTCAGCCCAGCTACTGGTGAAACGGGAGAGCGAGATAGATCCCTAGAGCTCATAATCTTATCAGTTTAGCGCAGAGAGGGAGCAAAGTTGGACGATTGAATTGTCAACATACAGCTTGCAGTACAGTATAGATTACAGTACAGAACTTTGGAGAGTTTGTAGGAAATTGGAATATTAACAGGTTGATCTTGGGAAGAGACATATATAACAGTAAGTATTAGATCCATGTGATCGGGGTTTCACATTTCTGGTAACAATTCATTTCTATTGGGTGAAATCTGACTCTACTCAGTAATTGACTAAATTTACTTTGCCTCAACAAGTGATCAAACATTGCTTCTTTAATGTAATTACATTTGAAGGACTGACATGTGATACAGTGTAATGTGTGAATTAACACACATTTAAATTAATGAGAGCAGTACATAAACAGATTGCTGCAAGGGCCAAGTAAATTCGTTAGGCCAAGTGATAAGAGACAAATCTGCATCAATCGATAATACATGTCATTTGATATAATAAACTGATTGAGAAAAACAGTGTAAAATGAGCAGTTTTCTCAGGACAAGGACATGGGACAGATTCCAATACATTGTGCATGTTTAAATCACTATTCATCTTAATCTAGGATTAAAGATGGGATTCTAGGAGCAGATCAAGGAGTTTGAAACAATCAGTTAGGCTTTTACATATTTATTTCATTAAGTCTTTGCTTCAGACTGCATTTGTTGCAAATTATTTTGGGGAGCTTTCAGTTTTCATACAGTGGAGAGTTTTCAGCTTTCCAAACCATATGATATCACCTCACCTAGAGACAGACACATACAGTTGAAGTCGGAAGTTTACATACATTTAGGTTGGAGTCATTTAAAACTTGTTTTTCAACCACTCCACAAATTTCTTGTTAGCAAACTATAGTTTTGGCAAGTCGGTTAGGACATCTACTTTGTGCACGACGCAACTAATTGTTCCAACAATTGTTTACAGACATATTATTTCACTTATAATTCACTGTATCACAATTCCAGTGGGTCAGAAGTTTACATACACTAAGTTGACTGTGCCTTTAAACAGCTTGGAAGATTCCAAAAAATGATGTCATGGCTTTAGAAGCTTCTGATAGGCTAATTGACATCATTTGAGTCAATTGGATGTGTACCTGTGGATGTATTTCAAGGCCTACCTTCAAACTCAGTGCCTCTTTGCTTGACATCATGGGAAAATAAAAATAAAAAAGCCAAGACCTCAGAAAAAAAAATTGTAGACCTCCAGAAGTCTGGTTCATCCTTGGGAGCAATTTCCAAACGCTTGATGGTACCACGTCCATCTGTACAAACAATAGTATGCAAGTATAAACACCATGGGACCACGCAGACGTCATATGCCTCAGGAAGATCTGTTCTGTCTCCTAGAGATGAACGTACTTTAGTACGAAAGTGCAAATCAATCCCAGAACAACGGCAAAGGACCTTGTGAAGATGCTGGAGGAAACCGGTACAAAAGTATCTATATCCACATTAAAACGAGTAATATATCGACATAAGCTGAAAGGCCGCTCAGCAAGAAAGAAGCCACTGCTCCAAAACCGCCATTAAAAAGCCAGACCACGGTTTGGAACTGCACATGGGGACAAAGATTGTACTTTTTGGAGAAATGTCCTCTGGTCTGATGAAACAAAAATATAACTGTTTGGCCATAATGACCATCGTTATGTTTGAAGGAAAATGGGGGAGGCTTGCATGCCGAAGAACACCATCCCAACCGTGAAGCACGGGGGTGGCAGAATCATGTTGTGGGGGTGCTTTGCTGCAGGAAGGACTGGTGTACTTCACAAACTAGATTGCATCATAAGGGTGGAAAATTATGTGGATATATTGAAGCAACATCTTAAGACATCAGTCAGGAGGTTAAAGCTTGGTCACAAATGGATCTTCCAAATGGACAATGACCCCAAGCATACTTCCAAAGTTGTGGCAAAATGGCTTAAGGACAACAACAAAAAGTCAAGGTATTGAAGTGCCATCACAAAGCCCTCACCTCAATCCTATGGAAAATTTGTGGGAAGAACTGAAAGTGTGTGCGAGCAAGGAGGCCTTCAAACCTGACTCAGTTACACCAGCTATGTCAGGAGGAATTGGCCAAAATTCACCCAACTTATTGTGGGAAGTTTATGGAAGGCTACCCAAAACGTTTGACCCAAGTTAAACAATTTAAATGCTACCAAATACTAATTGAGTGCATTTAAACTTCTGACCCACTGGGAATGTGATGAAAGAAATAAACGCTGAAATCATTCTCTCTACTATTATTCTGACATTTCACATTCTTAAAATAAAGTGGTGATCCTAACTGACCTAAGACAGGGAATTTCTACTAGGATTAAATGTCCGGAATTGTGAAAAACTGAGTTTAAATGTATTTGGCTAAGGTGTATGTAAACTTCCGACTTCAACTGTATAATATCAAAGAGTCTGTGACAATTACTGATTGTATGCTCAAAGTCCTAGTCAGAGACCGAAAAACAGTGTTTTAGGAACAGAAGTCATACAGTATTATTACCTAATCAAATCAAAGTTTATTTGTCACGTGTGCCGAATACAACAGGTGTAGACCTTACAGTGAAATGCTTACTTACAAGCCCTAACCAACAGTGTAATTTTTAAGTAAAAGTAGGTATTAGGTAAACAATAGATCACTAAAGAAATAAGAAGTAAAAAGACAGTGAAAATAACAGTAGTGAGGCTATATACAGGTGGCTGAGCAGTTGCCATACCAGGCAGTGATGCAGCCAGTCAGGATGCTCTCGACGTTGCAGCTGTAGAAACTTTTGTCGATCTGAGGACCCATGCTAAATCATTTCAGTCTCCTGAGGGGGAATAGGTTTTGTTGTGCTCTCTTCACGACTGTTTTGGTGTGTTTGGACCATTCTAGTTTGTTGGTGATGTGGACACCAAGGAACTTGAAGCTCGCAATCTGCTCCACTACAGCCCCGTCGATGAGAATGGGGGCATGCTCTGTCCGTTCCTGTAGTCCCCAACCATCTCCCTTGTTTGATTACATTGAGGGATAGGTTGTTATTCTGGCACCACCCAGCCAGGTCTCTGACCTCCTCCCTATAGGCTGTCTCATCATTGTCGGTGATCAGGCCTAATGATGGTGTTGGAGTCGTGCCTGGCCATGCAGTCGTGGGTGAACAGGGAGTACAGGAGGGGACTTAGCAGCAACCCTGAGGGGCTCCAGTGTTGAGGATCAGCGTGGCAGATGTGTTGCTACCTACTGTTGGAATCGGCTAAACGTTTAACATTGAGATATTAAATAAATGATAGATCAGAAGCATAGAATATAGGGAGTGCTTCCTTTTGTAGTCTGTAATAGGTTGTAGGCCCTGCCACATCCGACAAGCGTTGGAGCTGCTGTAGTAAGATTCAATCTTAGTCCTGTATTGGCCCTTTGCCTGTTTGATGGTTTGTCTGAGGGCATAGCAGGAGAGTCCCACACCGTGAAAGCGGCAGCTCTACCCTTTAGCTCAGTGCGAATGTTGCCTAAAATCCATGGCTTCTGGTTGGGGTATGTACGTACAGTCACTGTGGGGACGCTGTCCTCGATGGACTTATTGATAAAGCCAATGACTGATGTGGTGTACTCCTCAATGCCATCGGAAGAATCCCGGAACATATTTCAGTCTGTGCTAGCAAAACAGTCCTGTAGTTTAGCATCTGCTTCATCTGACCAATTTTTTATAGACCGAGTTGCTGGTGCTTCCTGCTTTAATTTTTGCTTGTAAGCAGGAATCAGGAGGATAGAATTTTGGTCAGATTTTCCAAATGGAGGGCGAGGAAGAGCTTTGTATGCGTCTCTGTTTGTGGATTAAAGGTGATCTAGAATTTTTTTCTCTCTGGTTGCACATTTAACATGCTGATAGAAATTAGGTAAAACTGATTTGTTTCCCTGCATTAAAGTCCCCGGCCACTAGGAGCGCCGCCTCTAGGTGAGCGGTTTCCTGTTTGCTTATTTTTTGCTTATTTCCTTATACAGCGTCCGTATGTGGTGGTAAATAAACCGCAACGAATAAAATTTATGAAAACTCTCTTTGTAGATAGTGTGGGCTACAGCTTATCATGAGATAGTCTACTTCTGGCGAGCAAAATCTAGAGACTTCCTTAGATTTCGTGCACCAGCTGTTGTTTACAAATATACACAGACCCCCCCCCCCCCCCCCTTCGTCTTTCAGGAGTGTGCTGTTCTGTCTAGCCGGTGCAGCATATATCCCGCTAGCTGAATGTTTTCCATGTCGTCATTCAGCCACAATTCGGTGAAAATGTAAGATATTAGTTTTTGATGTTCCGTTGGTAGGATATTCGTGATCGTACCTCATCTAATTTATTGTCCAATGATTGTATGTTGACAAGTAATATTGATGGTAAGGGCAGATTTTTCACTCGCCGTCAGCGGATCTTTACATGGCACCCCACCCTGTGTCCTCTATACCTGTGTCTCTTTCTCTTGCCAATGACGAGGATTTCGGCCTCATCGGGTGTCTGAAGTACATCCTGTGCGTCCTGCTTGTTGAAGAAAAAATATTTGTCTAATCCGAGGTGAAGGATCGCTGTCCTGATATCCAGAAGCTATTTTTTGCCATAAAATACAGTGGCAGAAACATTATGTGCGGGATTAGGCGCACCTAAAACGGCTGCCATTTCTTATGGCGCCATCTTACTCCTACAGGTTAGAGTACCCATCTGGGGTTAAAAGCGCAACTGTGTCTTGCGCTTTTATTCATCACATCAACCCGGTTTCCATCCAACCATTTCATGCGGCTGAAAGTCATGACCTGGCTTATGGAAGCAGGAAATGCCGGTACAATTTATAAATCGCAACAGAGAATTTGATCGTTCGACATGTTGGGATCTTTTTGTGTGTGTAAAATTAATTATGGTAGAAATGGCGGTGGAAATGCATGCATTTTATTAGGCTACAGAATAAATAAATTATTTACATTTACGTCATTTAGCAGACGCTCTTATCCAGAGCGACTTACAAATTGGTGCATTCACCTATGATATCCAGCGGAACAACCACTTTACTATAGTACATCTATATCTTTTTTGGGGGTGGGGGGGTTAGAATGATTACTTAATCCTATCCCAGGTATTCCTTAAAGAGGTGGGGTTTCAGGTGTCTCCGGAAGGTGGTGATTGACTCCGCTGTCCTGGCGTCGTGAGGGAGCTTGTTCCAACATTGGGGTGCCAGAGCAGCGAACAGTTTTGACTGGGCTGAGCAGGAACTGTGCTTCCGCAGAGGTAGGGGGGCCAGCAGGCCAGAGGTGGATGAACGCAGTGCCCTTCTTTGGGTGTAGGGACTGATCAGAGCCTGAAGGTACGGAGGTGCCGTTCCCCTCACAGCTCCGTAGGCAAGCACAATGGTTTTGTAGCAGATGCAAGCTTCAACTGGAAGCCAGTGGAGTGTGCGGAGGAGCGGGGTGACGTGAGAGAACTTGGGAAGGTTGAACACCAGACGGGCTGCGGCGTTCTGGATGAGTTGTAGGGGTTTACATGCAGGCGGGGCTCCCTGCCTGCGCCATTCAATTATGATGAACTTCAAAGCGTGGTGAAAGTGTACGCTGATGAGCTTGATGCTCCTTTCCAATAAATATCTAGGGTCTTATTCTGGTGACATGATGATCGATGCTTGGCTGCCGTGACAAGTAAAAATCTATTTTATCCATAATCATCTCATCTAGGTAGCCTACCCGCACTGCATATGTGAGCTATTGGCTAGATCGCACTTGCCAAGACTAGAGTAGACACATATGCTGTATAACGCAACTGTAACGTCTTGTCTGTGGTGTGGCGGAAAGAAGCGCAGGAAGCAGCGAACACTGTGTGGTAATTTTAATGGAACCACCCGTACAAAATAAAAGGTCTCCCAACAACAGGGAAAAATACAATGGACAAGCACAGTCAACAAACGCAGTTGACATACAGAAAAACAAAAAGGGAATCGGTGGTAGCTAATAGGCCGGTGACGACGACCGCCGAGCGCCACCCGAGCAGGAGGGGGCGCCACCGTCGGTAGGAATCGTGACAGTACCCCCCTCCTGACGCGCGGCCCCTGCAGCGCGCCGACACCGGCCTCGAGGCCGACCCGGAGGACGAGGCGCAGGGCGATCCGGACGGAGGCGGTGGAACTCCTTCAACATGGATGGGTCCAAGACGTCCTCCGCCGGCACCCAGCACCTCTCCTCCGGACCGTACCCCTCCCAGTCCACAAGGTACTGCAGGCCCCCCGCCCGGCGTCTCGAGTCCAGAATGGCCCTTACGCTGTACGCCGGGGACCCCCCGATGTCCAGGGGGGGTGGAGGGGCCTCCGGCACCTCATCTTCTTGTAGGGGACCAGCCACCACCGGCCTGAGGAGAGACACATGAAACGAGGGGTTAATACGGTAATAGGAAGGGAGTTGCAACCGATAACACACCTCGTTTATCCTCCTCAGGACTTTGAAGGGCCCCACACACTGCGGCCCCAGCTTCCGGCAGGGCACGCGGAGAGACAGGTTCCGGGTCGAGAGCCAGACCCTGTCACCCGGTGCGAACACCGGCGCCTCACTGCGGTGGCGGTCAGCACTCCTTTTCTGCCTAGCACTGGCCTCCTTCAGTGAGTCCTGTACTGCTTTCCAGGTCTCCTTGGAGTGCTGAACCCAGTCCTCCACCGCAGGAGCCTCGGTCTGGCTCTGGTGCCATGGGGCCAGGACCGGCTGGTACCCTAGCACACACTGGAAGGGTGACATGTTAGTAGAGGAGTGGCGAAGTGAGTTCTGGGCTAACTCTGCCCAAGGAATATACCTCGCCCACTCCCCTGGCCGGTCCCGGCAATACGACCTCAGGAACCTGCCCACCTCCTGGTTCACCCTCTCCGCCTGCCCATTGCTCTCGGGGTGATAACCGGAGGTTAAACTGACCGAGACCCCCAGCCGCTCCATAAACGCCTTCCAGACCCTGGATGTGAACTGGGAACCCCGATCAGAGACAATATCCTCCGGCACCCCGTAGTGCCGGAAGACGTGGGTAAATAGGGCCTCCGCAGTCTGCAGGGCCGTAGGGAGACCGGGCAAGGGGAGGAGACGGCAGGACTTAGAAAACCGATCCACAACCACCAGAATCGCAGTGTTCCCCTGAGAGGGGGTAAGATCTGTCAGGAAGTCGATAGACAGGTGCGACCATGGCCGTTGCGGAACGGGGAGGGGCTGTAACTTCCCTCTCGGTAAATGCCTAGGAGCCTTACTCTGGGCACAGACCGAACAGGAAGAGACATATGACCTCACGTCCTTAGCCAAGGTGGGCCACCAATACTTCCCCCTTAGACTCCGCCCTGTCCTCTCTACACCAGGATGACCCGCCGCAGGTAGCGTGTGCGCCCACCGAATCAACCGATCGCGAACTTTGAGCGGCACATACTTGCGCCCCACGGGCACCTGCGCAGGCGCAGGATCCAACACCAGTGCCCGCTCGATGTCCGCGTCCACCTCCCACACCACTGGTGCTACCAGCCTAGACGCTGGAATGATGGGAGTTGGATCGATGGGGCGGTCATCCGTGTCATACAGACGGGACAGCGCGTCGGCTTTAGTATTAAGGGAACCCGGTCTATATGAGATGGTAAACCTAAACCGGGCGAAGAACATGGCCCACCTTGCCTGACGTGGATTCAGTCTCCTCGCTGCCCGGATGTACTCCAGGTTTCGGTGGTCGGTCCAGATGAGAAAGGGGTGCTTAGCCCCCTCAAGCCAATGTCGCCACACCCTCAAGGCTTTGACTACCGCTAGCAACTCCCTGTCCCCCACATCGTAGTTACGCTCTGCCGAACTGAGCTTCCCTGAGAAGAAAGCGCAGGGGCGGAGTTTCGGTGGCGCACCCGAGCGCTGTGATAGCACGGCACCCACCCCAGCCTCGGATGCGTCCACCTCTACTACGAACGCTAAAGACGGGTCCGGGTGCGCCAACACGGGCGCGTCGGTGAACAGGGTCTTCAACTTCTTGAAGGCTCCGTCCGCCTCCGTCGACCATCTCAAACGCGCCGGCCCCCCCTTCAGCAGTGAGGTAATGGGAGCCGCTACCTGGCCAAACCCCCGGATAAACCTCCGGTAGTAGTTGGCAAAGCCCAAGAACCGCTGCACTTCCTTCACCGTGGTTGGAGTCGGCCAATTACGCACGGCCTTAACGCGGTCACACTCCATCACCACCCCCGTGGTGGAAATGCGATAACCCAGAAAGGAGACGGCTCGTTTGAAAAACTCACACTTCTCAGCCTTAACGTATAGGTCATGCTCCAGCAGTCTACCAAGCACCCTGCGCACCAGGGACACATGCGCGGAGCGGGTTGCGGAATATATCAGAATGTCATCGATATAAACAATCACGCCCTGCCCGTGCAGGTCCCTGAGAATCTCGTCAACAAAGGATTGAAAGACGGCTGGAGCATTTTTCAACCCATACGGCATGACGAGGTACTCATAATGGCCTGATGTGGTACTAAAGGCGGTTTTCCACTCATCTCCCTTCTTGATACGCACCAGGTTATACGCGCTCCTGAGATCCAATTTTGTGAAGAACTGTGCTCCGTGAAATTATTCCACCGCCGTAGCGATAAGAGGTAGTGGGTAACTAAACCCCACCGTGATCGCGTTTAGACCTCTATAATCAATGCACGGACGCAGACCTCCCTCCTTTTTCTTCACAAAAAAGAAACTCGAGGAAGCGGGTGAGATGGAGGGCCGAATGTACCCCTGTCCCAAGGATTCCGTGACGTATGTCTCCATAGCCGCCGTCTCCTCTTGTGACAAGGGGTACACGTGACTCCTGGGAAGCGCAGCGTTAACCTGGAGATCTATCGCACAATCCCCTTGTCGATGAGGTGGTAATTTAGTCGCTCTCTTTTTACAAAAAGCGATCGCCAAATCGGCGTATTCAGGGGGAATGCGCACGGTGGACACCTGGTCTGGACTCTCCACCGACGTGGCACCTATGGAAACTCCTAGACATTTCCCTGAACACTCCTCCGACCACCCCTGGAGAACCCCCTGTTTCCATGAAATGAGGGGATTGTGACCAGCCAGCCAGGGGACCCCCAGCACCACTGGAAACGCAGGTGAATCAATAAGGAAAAAGTTAATGCTTTCCCTATGATTCCCCAGCGTTACCATGTCCAGCGGCACCGTAGACTCCCTGACTAGCCCTGACCCTAATGGTCGGCTATCTAAGGAGTGCACGGGGAAGGGGGAATCTATCGGCACCCGTGGAATGCCCAGCTTAATGGCAAGTCCACGGTCCATAAAGTTCCCAGCTGCGCCTGAATCGACTAGCGCCGTATGCTGGGAAGAGGGAAAAAAATTAGAAAATGAAACAGGCAAAAACACATGACCAACAGGGGTTCTGGGCGAGTCTGGTGCTGACTCACCTGAGGTGACCGAGAAGTGTTCTGCCTGCCTTCTCGACTCCCAGACTGGCTCCTCCAGCACCGGTCGGCCGTGTGTCCTCTCCGACCACAGCTGGTGCAGGAGGAGCCACCTCCTCCGGTGCCCCTTGGCACGGCCCCCCCTACCTCCATAGGGGTAGGGGCAGGGGTGCACGGGGGTGGAACGGGCAGGACCCTCTCCGAACGCCCGCGGGCAGCCAGCAAATTGTCCAACCGTATGGACATGTCAATGAGTTCGTCCAGGGATAGATTGGTGTCCCTACAGGCCAGCTCCCTGCGGACGTCCGCCCGGAGACTACACCGGTAGTGGTCTATGAGGGCCCTGTCATTCCACCCCGCTCCAGCAGTCCTAAACTCCAGCGCGAAGTCTTGAGCGCTCCTCGTCTCCTGCCTGAGGTGGAACAGCCGTTCACCCGCCGCTTTACCTTCGGGGGGGTGGTCGAAAACAGCCCGAAAGCGGCGGGTGAATTCTGGGTAGTGGTCCCTCGCCGAGTCTGGAGCGTTCCAGACCGCATTAGCCCACTCCAGAGCTCGGCCCGTCAGGCAGGAAACGAGGGCACTTACGCTCTCCTCTCCTGTAGGAGCAGGTCTGACGGTGGCCAGGTACAACTCTAGCTGGAGAAGAAACCCCTTGCACCCAGCCGCCGTCCCATCGTACTCCCTCGGGAGTGCCAGGCGAACTGCGCCAGAGCCAGACGTCGTAGGAGGAAGAGATGGTTGTATCGGGGGGGGTGTAGGTGGAGAGAGGATACCACTCCTCTCCCATCGTTCCATCCTCTCCATCATCTGGTCCATGGCGGATCCGATGCGATGCAGGACCGATGTATTGTGCTGGACACGTTCCTCCATTGAGGGTAGTGGAGTGCCCGCTGCTCCCGCTGATTCCATGCTCCTTCTGGTGGTGCGGGATTCTGTAACGTCTTGTCTGTGGTGTGGCGGAAAGAAGCGCAGGAAGCAGCGAACACTGTGTGGTAATTTTAATGGAACCACCCGTACAAAATAAAAGGTCTCCCAACAACAGGGAAAAATACAATGGACAAGCACAGTCAACAAACGCAGTTGACATACAGAAAAACAAAAAGGGAATCGGTGGTAGCTAATAGGCCGGTGACGACGACCGCCGAGCGCCACCCGAGCAGGAGGGGGCGCCACCGTCGGTAGGAATCGTGACAGCAACAGATTTTATGACAATACCATCAGTAGAGTTGAAAATGCGATGGAAACAGAACATCGGAATTTAACCACAAAGTTATTTTTATGTGCACTACTGTATGTTATCACGCACAGCCTTTTTATCTGCAATAAGTCAGTTTGATGGAAACACATCTCTGGTGGGAAAATATAAACATTTTAGAATATTTGCATGAAAATCTGTCGCCAATAGGATGGAAACCTAGCTATAGACCTATACTTGTAGAAAATGTTTATTGACATTTTGCTCTTAAAAATGCCAATATTTACATTTCGAAAGACCTTGAATTATGTCAATTACTCAGGATTGATGTATAATAATCGGTTAGATTGGTGCCGTGACCCTGGTCATTCAAAGCAGACAGAGTGTACTGTAGGAAGACTTGTGTTAGCTCCCACTACATTATCTCATCTGGGTAACATGGTCTTGAGTTATGCCATCAACTGTGGTTTGACCTAACACCTGATTGGTTATGCAGTAGGCCTAACCCTAGACTAGTCTAGAGGGATGGGCACTCTACCGTCTGGTTGTGCAGTATTGTCAGGTCACTGCTGCGTTGTACACACTGACATTATGTCTAAGGGTCAAGACAATTTGACTTAGCCAAAAAGATGACCTTGTGAATCATTTCTCATTTATTTATGCACACTGTATACTGCGCTATTCTGGGTTTAACGTGGTGTTACAAAGGAATAAAAAAGATTAATATCTGCAAAGCTTTTTAAAATCCCCTGATGAAAAATTTAAATGTTGTGTATTTAATCATTCTGTGACGTCAGCTACTCCAATGCTGAGTTCATTTTGGGCTGCAAAGTGAGTCCCTGCCTAAATGATAACTGATGATACATGTGGCATTTAACTTTAATAATACAGTATTGCCAGTGTGGGAGTAATGTCAAATTTCACATAGTCGAAGACTAGCTCTACAGTTGAAGATCAGTTCAGTCCAAATCGTGGCCCACCCACAGACCTTCATGGTCCTTCTATGAGAGTCGATATTCTACGTTTCTTATTATTCCTTGTATCACGATGAAAGATAATTATTCTACAAAGGCCAAAGATCATCCCTGTGGCCCACACAGAGCTATTCTGCCCCTGTGAGCCTGTGACTCATCATTCAGTCATTTTGTGTCTCGAGGAGAGAATCTGTTGGCTCATCCACAGACAGAAGGGTCTGTGAGGTAATGGACTGACCTACATGTGGCAGCAGGCTAATGGATCCTGTGATTAATCAGTGTATATAACAAGGGGGTGATGCTATGTCCAGTATGTCTGGAGAGCTAGGGGATAGTGGTGAGAAGTCATTCAGGTTTTAATTTAGGCTACCTTCTCTTATTATGCTATTCGGGAATAATGGCACAACTATGAGATTCAAATCTCTTGTGACCCTGCTAGTCCTAATTAAGGAGATTAATGTGTTTAAACTATTAGGAACTAATGGGGGGGAGAAGAAGAATGATAATTAAGCAGCCTAGTCTCATAGACTAGACGTAGCATTGTAAATGTAAATCCGAAACACTGAAATTAGTAACCATACCAATTATAACATAAGACAGAAGGTTACTTAGGTAAAAACAAAAGTAGGGTAGTTGGTCCGGGTGGATGGGTGGGCGTATAACATATGGGTAGATTAGGTGTTCGAATGTCATCATGGACAACTTTAGCATTTTAGGTTATTTGCAACTTTGAAACGACGTACTAGTTTTTAGCTACTTTGCAACTACTTAGCATGTAAACTAACCCTTCCCCCAACCTTAACCCTTTATCCTAAATCCTAACCTTAACCCTAACCCCTAGCCTAACTAACATTAGCCACCTAGCTAACATTAGCATTAGCCACCTAGCTATCAAATCAAAGTTTATTTGTCACGTGAGCCGAATACAACAAGTGTAGACCTTACAGTGAAATGCTTACTTACAGGCTCTAACCAATAGTGCAAAAAACGTATTAGGTGAACAATAGGTAGGTAAAGAAATATAACAACAGTAAAAAAACAGAACGTACAAATGCAAACAAAGCTGATTGTTAAACATTTAAAAACATCCTTACAATAAGATTCATTTTACACAATTCAGTGTGCCCACCCTGAATACACAGTAGCGAGGCTATAAAATTAGTGAGGCTATATACAGGAACCAGTTAGTTGGGCTGATTTGAGGTAGTATGTACATGTCGATATGGTTAAAGTGACTATACATATATGATGAATAGAGAGTAGCAGTAACGTAAAAGAGGGGTTGGTGGGTGGTTGGGACACAATGCAGATAGCCCTGTTAGCCAATGTGCGGGAGCACTGGTTGGTCCGCACAATTGAGGTAGTATGTACATGAATGTATAGTTAAAGTGACTATGCATATATGATAAACAGAGAGTAGCAGCAGTGTAAAAGGGGGGCACACAATGCAAATAGTCCGGGTAGCCATTTGATTACCTGTTCAGGAGTCTTATGGCTTGGGGGTAAAAACTGTTGAGAAGCCTTTTTGTCCTAGACTTGGCACTCTGGTACCGCTTGCTATGCGGTAGTAGAGAGAACAGTCTATGACTGGGGTGGCTAGGGTCTTTGACAATTTTTATGGCCTCCCTCTGACACCGCCTGGTGTAGAGGTCCTGGATGGCAGGCAGCTTAGCCCCAGTGATGTACTGGGCCGTACGCATTAACCTCTGTAGTGCCTTGTGATCAGAGGCCGAGCAATTGCCGTACCAGGCAGTGATGCAACCAGTCAGGATGCTCTCGATGTTGCAGCTGTAGAACCTTTTGAGGATCTGAGAACCCATGCCAAATCATTTTAGTTTCCTGAGGGGGAATAGGCTTTGTCGTGTCCTCTTCAAGACTGTCTTGGTGTGTTTGGACCATTCTAGTTTGTTGTTGATGTGGACACCAAGGAAATTGAAGCTCTCAACCTGCTCCACTATAGCCCCGTCGATGAGAATGGGGGCATGCTCGGTCCTCCTTTTCCTGTAGTCCACAATCATCTCCTTAGTCTTGGTTACGTTGAGGGATAGGTTGTTATTCTGGCACCACCCGGCCAGGTCTCTGATCTTCTCCCTATAGGCTGTCTCGTCGTTGTCGGTGATCAGGCTTACCACTGTCGTGTTGTCTGCAAACTTAATGATGGTGTTGGAGTCGAGCCTGGCCATGCAGTCGTGGGTGAACAGGGAGTACAGGAGGGGACTGGGCACACACTCCTGGGGAGCTCCAGTGTTGAGGATCAGCATGGCAGATGTGTTACTACCTACCCTCACCAATTTGTAACATATATATGTTTTTGTCAATTTGTAAAATTTTGTACGAATTGCAATTCGTAACATTTTGTACGAATGGCAATGATATATTGCATGTTAGTTTTTTTTCGTTTTTTTCTTATGAAGCACTTTGAGATTTCTATTTTAAAAAGCAATATAGAAGTTAAATATTAATATTATTTAGGAGAATAGCTAATTTCACGCCCCGGTCACCATTCATGTTCTCTCTTCCTCTCTCTCATATATAGTGTGTTTACATAAAGTCAGAGAATTAGCCTACAGCTACATCATATCCTCTCTGTGTCGTTATTGAACTGAATGGGTCTTCATCTAGCCTAGAGCAGTGGTTCTCCATCCTGGTTCTGGGGACACAAAGGGGTGCACATTTTTGTTTTTGCCCTAGCACTTCACATCTAGCCTGGTTGCTGTCTCTGTTCAGCTATTACATTCCACTACTTGCCACTCCTGTCATTTGCCAAAGAAACTGGCCTTTTGGCAATCTTCAAATATGAACATTCTATCATTAATTAGCTCGAGGAGATCAGAGGATTTGATCCTGATTGATAACCCTCACAGCTGTCGTCCAATCACAATGTTTATGCAAATTAGACTGATAGAACATTTTCCTAACACAATTCATACATTTGATTGGAAAATTGGAAAACATTTGAGCATTCTGACATAATACATTTCATTGTAAAGATAAACAATGGGTGCGGGGAGAACAGAGGATTCCTGTTAATTGAGTTTTTACCACCAGCGAATGTGATCACATTACACCAAAGCTCTCGCAATTCAAACTTCCTATTTTATATCCAGCAATCAAGAGCAAAGTGCTTCTTTCCTCTAATATATATCCCCCCCACACACACACACACACACACACACACACACACACACACACACACACACACACACTGGGTGTACAAAACATTAGGAACACCTGCTCTTTCCATGACAAACTGACCCCTTATTGATGTCACCTGTTAAATGCACTTGAATCAGTGTAGATACAGGGGAGGAGACAAGGATTTTTATGCCTTGGGACAATTGAGACATGCAATGTGTATGTGTGCCATTCAGAGGGTGACTGGACAAGACAAAAGATTTAAGTGCCTTTGAATGTGGTATGGTAGTAGGTGCCAGGGGCACCGGTTTGAGTGTGTCAAGAACTGCAACGCTGCTGGGTTTTTCACACTCAACAGTTTCCCGTGTGTATCAAGAATGCTCCACTACCCAAAGGACATCCAGCCAACTTGACACAACTGTGGGAAGCATTGGCATCAACATGGGCCAGCATCCCTGTGGAACGCTTTCAACACCTAGTACTCCCTGCTCCAACGAATTGAGGCTGTTCTTATGGCAACATGGGGTGCAACTCAATATTAGGAAGGTGTTCCTAATGTTTTTTACACTCTGTGTATATTGCTACTTCTGGGACAGCCAATTGGCTATAGGCTACTGGTTCAAGAGATATAAGAGTAATAGCACACTATATTTTACATACAGCAGGTTTTTAAAGGACCAGAGTTTGGTCTGCTGCGTGTTAAAATTTTTGCCATGGAAAAAATATTGCGATACTGGTATTGAACCGGTCCTAGTAAATTGTAGGCCGACAGATGTGCTTTTGACGTGCAAACTCATTCCTAGTGTGTGTTTGTCAGTGGTTGAATTTAATAAGCCAATTTCAGGTCAACAACTTTGACTTTTAGCGTTCCGTTCCAAAAGATGATTGCCAGTCGAGTGACAAATTAATTTTGACAAACAAATTAGTTTGAAACAACAGTGCCACAAATCACTTGTGCAGATGATGAAGTACTGCCTTTAAAATCAACCCTGAGAAGAGGGAGGGAGATAGAGGGCCCATTATCAACATCTGAATCCTGAATAGTTCCATTTCATTTCAGCAAGCCATGACACCCACTATCTCAGGTTGTTCTGAAATTGTTTCTGTAGTTCGAAACCGATACTATTGACATTCCTGAAACATCTGAATCCTAGAAATTAAAATGGTCAATTTGGGTGCAAACAATTAGCTGAAATTCTCAGAGATCAAATTATATTACAACTAAATAATGTTTCAGGAATACTAATCGTATCTGTTAATAACTACAGAAATTATTTCAGAACAATCTGAGATGGTGGGTGTTGAAATCCTCTTGTGCTTTTTGAGGTGGAACAAACCTCCTTTCAGCACAATGATCCCTGGCAGCTGCTATATGCTTCCATATACAGTCCCTTTCTGCTTTTAAACTGCTTTGCCTGCCGCATTGCTCTCTCTCTCTGCCTCCTTTCTCCTTGCCAGCTAATAATCTAAAATTACATTTTAATTAACTTTGAATAGTACCCACCTTATGCTTTCCTGAGGCCGTTGCTAAGCCGTTCTATAAACCGCCGTGGCCAAGGGAGGTTTAATTTCATACACTTCCGACCAACCGAGGCCTTTATGTGATGTCACATTCACTCAGATTGTCACATAACACACAGCAAAAGCATATGGAAGAGGATAAATGTTACGAGATGGTTATATTGCAACTTAAACCAGGAGGGCAGAGAACAAGTGGAGGAATCTCCTTCCGCGTCACTTCCCTTTCCCTGTTCTGACATGGCACACAACAAGAGCTTCTATTACTATATCACCTGCAAAGTCTAGCGGAAGTTTGCTTTAAAACAGAACTCCAATCTCTTCACCTTACATCAACGTCCTCCATTAATTCCTATGCCAGAGTAGCAGACCTTCCATCTCCCACAGAAATTCAATCCGTGTCCCTTCAAATCTGAACATATTGCATTATCCACCCGCAGTCATTTGTTCCCCTAGCCCCTTAGGCAGTGCCATACATCAAGGGCCCTGGCTGTTCTGCTCTACTCTGCTCCTCGCTGCTCCTCTGCTGTATCTTCTCATTGTGCCACTGGTTTAATATTCCCTAGCTTATTCCAGCGTCCCGGCGACTGGGTTTGACGCTGCAGCTGGGGGAGGGAGGGAGAGAGAGAGAGGAAGCTGCCTCATCACATGAAGTAATAGATAGAGGCTCATAAATGATCCCCATCAGTCATAGAGCGCTGAGGCTGGGGAAGAGGCATAATAATAAGGAGCAATGCGCATGCCACGTCCACCTGAGCATCTGTCTTTTTCAGCCGTCTATTTCCTGTTTGAGTGGGGCAACATCCACTTGTCACTTAAATCTCGCAGGATTGATTGATTTTCATTTTACTCCTGTGACTCTTTCATATGCTGGCTTTTGCCTGTCGTTTTTTCCCCTGTTAACGTTACGAAATGTTTGTAATTACCTGTCGAACACACCCCGGTAATGGTTGAAATGGGCTCAATGGAATACATTGTCTTTCCGTTGAGTCTATAAGAATGCTAAAGCTTCGTCAGGGATTTAACACATCTCAACACTTACATAACAAGAATGAGAAGAAAGCTACATTTCTTTTGATGGGTGTTCCTTTTTTGTGGAATTGAAATAAGTAATTTGCTACAGTTGAAACGTTAACAAATTAGATGCGCTGAAATGAAAGCAACAACTAAAAATGAACACTGGGATTATAATGATATTATGTCTGATCTCACAAACAATGTAAAGTATGTGTATATATAGGTGTAATCTAGAGCCAAGCATGTTGATTCTTAATCTGAGGGTACCTTGCTATTGACACACTTGTTTGTAACATAACGTGATAACAACAGTAATTAATGAGGCAGTCTAGACAGTGCAGGTGAGTCCAGGTAGGCCTAGACAGAGGATTTTTTTTGTGGTTCCAGTCGTGTTCCATCCTTTATGTTAATGATTACCGTACCTTGCTACAATAAGGGCTGCAAATGGCTGACAATTGAATTAGCCTAAGCTCAATATGAATTCTAACAGCCAGATAACTCTCTACATGTTAGTGAAAAGAGGGAGATGGGGAGTCTACTTCCCACCTTGTCAAACATAATTTTACATTAGGTATGAATTGAATGAATGAAGCGTTGGGAAATAGATATGGTCAGGAGAACAGGAGAGGGTGGGTTGGAAGTGTTAGGGTATGGTTGCAGTGTACTGAAATAAACAGCTTAAACAGTTTTTGTGTGCACTGTTTTGCACCGCATAACCAGGCAACCTCCATGTGCTGCAATCGACTACCTGAACTTATTACTAACCTATTATAATGATGAGAGAGAGAGAGGGGTGTGTGTGTGCGTCTGTGTGTGTGTGTAGTGATTTTGATTGTTACGAACGTTTGGGGGCATTGTGGGAGATTGGGAATAGAAAGAATCACAGCACACACCATAAATTCAGCTCATCTGGGAAATCAACACTGCGTTCAAAGTCATTATATCCTCTTTTTGTTGGCAGTTTACAAGTTTATGTTATGGAGTCTCATCAAAGATAACATCTAATGATCAAAGCCAATGATGCTTGTCTGTGTGAATAACAATGTTGCCGGAACAGCTTATGCTGTGTTACATCCTAGGGCTAGGGGGACTGGCGATATGTAATCAGGGAAATGTTCTTTTTAGACCTTGGGCAAAGCTGGGGCTTATCTCAAATTGTACTCATGGCTCCTTCTTCAGAACAAAGGGCTGTGGAGTACGGCTGAAGAAGCTATTTCATAATTTAGCTGTGGTATCTCTGTCTGCACCACTGTACTGTAGCTGGCCGAATTAGCGTGAAGGAATTCAAGTGTCAGTGCGTCTAACTATCACTTCAGGATTTCTGATTGCACAACTGTCTCGGTGTGAACCCTGTGTCATCTGAACTGAAAATTCAATTGAATTAACTTTTTTAAATGTAAAAATAGACAGTGTATTGTTTCATGAGACATCTCTAATACATCCTAATGAAATGACCCTTTCTGTTTGTTTGCTTTTGTCTTTTCCAGTGGACTACATCGGTGTGAAGGCTAACACACAGGGATTCCGATGCCTTCCAGACAACAATCTACGATGGGGAATTGAAGAGGGTGAGTAGGATTATTAATGGTTACTCAAGAGTTGGTTTTGGGTTAATTGAAATGTATACATGTGTACATTATATTGACTGTGGCCACTGGCGAGGTCAGGCCAGACTAAACACATTTTATCTTCACATGAATCCATTCAGCCAAACAACCCCTCAGCCACACACCAACTCAATCACAGATACGTACCGCAATTCTTCTATTTAGAGGGGAAGAGGGGTGATAAAGGATCATGACAGGGATCTATAAAGGCCTGAGGCAGAAATCAGAACAGACTTTCCAGTGGTAGCTGGAGGTATAAAGTAGCACCTCAAAATGCTGGTCACAGAAAGATGAGGCCAAAGGGACAGGCAGATGACTGACCTGGCAGTCAGAGCTGTCAGTTTGGCCCAGTGGAACACGGGGGAGTGAGAGACAACAGGCAGACAACAGGAACAAAGTGACACACAGAGGCTCTGCAGCAGCCTGGGACAGCCTGGTCAAAAGCAGTGCAGTAAATAGAGAATTGGGTGCCATTTGGGACACAGACAGGGTCTGGTAGCAGGGAGAGAGGCCAGTTAACCTCACACTGCACGTGTCTGGATGATAGTGTTCTTAGTTCTTTATATCACCACAACCAGTGCCATGAGAATACCAAGTATGATGTTATGTTTTGAAGGGAAAGCCTGCAGCTAAACAACAAATAGTAGCTGTTCATGAAATGGAGATCATGATGTCCCGGGATGGAGTAGTGTGGAGTAAAGAAACAAGCTTTTAGCTATGACACACTGAGCTGGTGAGGAAAGGAGTGGGGTAGAGAGGAGCCAGGAAGAGAAAGGGAGTAAGCCGTCTGATCAGAACCACAGCAGGGCAGCATTCTCAATTCAGTTTGAAGACTACAGTGGAGCGGACCCATAAGTGAACATCAGAGGGCTTTCACACTGTCTCATAATATTCACTGCCTCTTTTAACAGCTGCGCACACAACCGTAATTTTTATGTTGCCCTGCATTGACTATACCCCATGTGTTTTCACAGCTGACCCTTGTAATTTGATTGGCTGTGCCAAGTTAACAGTACACATTTGTGCCAGAATTCTGCCTAAGCGATTCCATCAACCGCTTTTGGGTCTGTGGTTAAAAAAATGAAAGTAAAAAACAAAAATCTTGCTTCCAGCATTTTCAGCTGTGATGTTTTTTTTTCTCCTAAGTGCACCAGAAGGTGAGACGTAGTGCAAAAGGCACTCACTTGGAATCTGTACTCCATTCGCCCCTGGCGAAAACACTGCTCATTAAATCTTAAGAGAAATTGTGTATTTATTTATTTTTTGTCTTTTAGTGGTGTTATTTCTGGGAGGGGTAGAGATCTGATGGTATAGTAGATAGTAGATGAGAAGGAAGCATGAACAACAATTATTATTGGATTATACACGTTAGAAATGTAAGGGTTTTGAGCTGGTAGTAATGTATTTATAGTAGAATTTGGTGTAGAAGCATGATGAGTGGAAGCATAAAATGAAACCCTGCCTATAACATATTCCAAAACTGTACTCAAGTACTGTAGCTTCACTGTATGGAAGCTAGGAAAGCAGTCCCAAGACATATGTTTGACATGTTGGTGACAGTACGTTACTGTAGGTGTCTGCCTGCTTTACAACTGCTGCTGCTCACTTGACATCAGCTCACTCTTTCATACTTAAGCAATAAGGCCCAGGGGGGTGTGGTATATGGCCAATACACCACGGCTAAGGGCTGTTCTTAAGCACGACACAACGCGGAGTGCCTGGACACAGCCCTTAGCTGTGGTGTACTGGCCATATATCACAAACCCCCGAGGTGCCTTACTGCTATTATAACCTGGTTACCAACAGAATTTGAGCAGTAAAAATAAGTGTTTTGTCATACGCATGGTATACCACGGCTGTCGGCCAATCAGCATTCAGGGCTCGAACCACCGAGTTTGTAATGGTAATTTTACCATGGCATTGTTGAATACTCGTTTCTGATTGGATTGAAGGGCATTCTAGAGTGTGTATTACCTCCCTATAACGCACTATAGTTCTTTTTTTTTTTTTTAAGGGGTGGATCAGTTTTAATATTGCAGATAGATTGTTGCTTCAATTGATGTAATTGTCTGCATCAGTTCCAATCCCGCATATATTTACCACTTTTTGGGTAAATATACATACACATATACATACACATACATATATATATGTATGTATGTATGTATGTATGTATGTGTGTGTGTGTGTAGTGTGTGTGTGTGTGTGTGTGTGTACACACACACACACACACATATATACAGTTGAAGTCGGAAGTTTACATACACCTTAGCCAAATACATTTAAACTCAGTTTTTCACAATTTCGCAAAATAATTTTGCACGCCCAATTTTTCAGTTTTTTATTTGTTAAAAAAGTTTGAAATATCCAATAAATTTCGTTCCACTTCATGATTGTGTCCCACTTGTTGTTGATTCTTCACAAAAAATTACAGTTTTATATCTTTATGTTTGAAGCCTGAAATGTGGCAAAAGGTCGAAAAGTTCAAGGGGGCCGAATACTTTCGCAAGACACTGTAATTCGTAAAAATCCAAATAACTTCACAGATCTTCATTGTAAAGGTGTTTAAACACTGTTTCCCATACTTTTGATTTTGACCCCACTGTTGACCCCACTGATTTTGACCCCACTGTTGACCCCACTGTTGACCCCACATTTGACCCCACTGTTTCCCATACTTTTGATTTTGACCCCCCCCCCCCCCCCCCCCCCCAACATAATCTTGTTATGTTGAGTAAACTAATAAACAATAACACTTAGGCTTCTGCCTTCAGTTTATACATATTATACACATTTTACAAGAGTTATATTTTGTTTGTTTTTAGTCCTTCCTCTATTTCCTTCCATCCAGTTTGATTTCTATTTGTAACTGTGCTATTTCATAATATTTCTGAACCTATATACATTTTACAGACCCTGTATGTTTTACATTGGTTATGTTGTTATTAGTCCCACCATTCAGCTCCCTTCAACCCCTCCCATCTATCTCTTAACACCATCCATTTTGAACCTTTCTATTCTCATAGCTTCTACAGATTGTAAATTAAAGATAAACATTTTTGCTAAAATAATTATATTATTGATTGATTGACGGTGACTTTTCAAATCACCCAGTATTGCTGTCTTCAGGATTAGTTCTAGGTAAATGTTGCAATTATTCAGCCATTCCTGGACCTGTGACCAAAAACGAGCTACATATGGACAGTACAAAAATAAATGATCAAATGACTCTGCCTCTTCGCAGCAAAATCTGCAGACCTGGGAAGATTGTATCCCCCATATATATAACATTCTATCGGTTGCAAGAATTTTGTATAATAATTTAAATTCTAAGTTTTGAATCCGGTGTCGTTTTGCGTATCAGTTCATACATAAACCATGTGCCATGGAATCAGTACATCGAAAATCTCTTCCCAACTATTTTGCAATTTATATGTCACAGCTGTCAGTTTTTTGGTCCTTAAATGGAGTTGGTATATGTTTTATTTATCACACTTTTCTTTAACCATTTATGTTCTTTAATACAGGGCCGACATACAAGTTCCTTACTTTTTCCCACTTCTACTTGCCTCGTCCATTTTTTGTGGTAATGCTGCAATTAGTTGGATGTAATTTTGAGTAGAGCAGACATTTCCATATGTCTGTGTTAGCTGCATGTGTGACATAACTCCACCAGTCCTATTTATGATATAATTTACAAAAATTACTTCATTTTTTTTATTTATCAAAAAATACGTTTTTTTTATCAGTTAGTATATTTGAGTTTAACCACTATTTGTTGTATTATTTGTTCCGTCTTTTTCAGGTGGATTAAACTGAAATTGCAACCAACTTTCTAAGGCTTGTTTAAAACTAACGACATTTTGGAGATTTCATTTTCATATAACCGAAAGTGAGGAGTTGTAATCTGAATTAAGGGAAAAAGGCCATTCTTGAACATGGGGTGAGACATTCTTACTAATTTACTAGAGAACCATTTCGGATTTAAGTACACTGCTCAAAAAAATAAAGGGAACACTAAAATAACACATCCTAGATCTGAATGAATGAAATAATCTTATTAAATACTTTTTTCTTTACATAGTTGAATGTGCTGACAACAAAATCACACAAAAATAATCAATGGAAATCCAATTTATCAACCCATGGTGGTCTGGATTTGGAGTCACACTCAAAATTAAAGTGGAAAACCACACTACAGGCTGATCCAACTTTGATGTAATGTCCTTAAAACAAGTCAAAATGAGGCTCAGTAGTGTGTGTGGGCTCCACGTGCCTGTATGACCTCCCTACAACGCCCGGGCATGCTCCTGATGAGGTGGCGGATGGTCTCCTGAGGGATCTCCTCCCAGACCTGGACTAAAGCATCCGCCAACTCCTGGACAGTCTGTGGTGCAACGTGGCGTTGGTGGATGGAGCGAGACATGATGTCCCAGATGTGCTCAATTGGATTCAGGTCTGGGGAACGGGTGGGCCAGTCCATAGCATCAATGCCTTCCTCTTGCAGGAACTGCTGACACACTCCAGCCACATGAGGTCTAGCATTGTCTTGCATTAGGAGGAACCCAGGGCCAACCGCACCAGTATATGGTCTCGCAAGGGGTCTGAGGATCTCATCTTGGTACCTAATGGCAGTCAGGCTACCTCAGGCGAGCACATGGAGGGCTGTGCGGCCCCCCAAAGAAATGCCACCCCACACCATGACTGACCCACCGCCAAACCGGGCATGCTGGAGGATGTTGCAGGCAGCAGAACGTTCTCCACGGCGTCTCCACACTCTGTCACATGAGCTCAGTGTGAACCTGCTTTCATCTGTGAAGAGCACAGGGCGCCAGTGGCGAATTTGCCAATCTTGGTGTTCTCTGGCAAATGCCAAACGTCCTGCACAGTGTTGGGCTGTAAGCACAACCCCCACCTGTGGACATCGGGCCCTCATACCACCCTCATGGAGTCTGTTTCTGACCATTTGAGCAGGCACATGCACATTTGTGGCCTGCTGGAGGTCATTTTGCAGGGCTCTGGCAGTGCTCTTCCTGCTCCTCCTTGCACAAAGGCGGAGGTAGCGGTCCTGCTGCTGGGTTGTTGCCCTCCTACGGCCTCCTCCACGTCTCCTGATGTACTGGCCTGTCTCCTGGTAACGCCTCCATGCTCTGGACACTACACTGACAGACACAGCAAACCTTCTTGCCACAGCTCGCATTGATGTGTCATCCTGGATGAGCTGCACTACCTGAGCCACTTGTGTGGGTTGTAGACTCCGTCTCATGCTACCACTAGAGTGAAAGCACCGCCAGCATTCAAAAGTGACCAAAACATCAGCCAGGAAGCATAGGAACTGAGAAGTGGTCTGTGGTCACCACCTGCAGAACCACTCCTTTATTGGGGGTGTCTTGCTAATTGCCTATAATTTCCACCTGTTGTCTAGTCCATTTGCACAACAGCATGTGACATTTATTGTCAATCAGTGTTGCTTCCTAAGTGGACAGTTTGATTTCACAGAAGTGTGATTGACTTGGAGTTACATTGTGTTGTTTAAGTGTTCCCTTTATTTTTTTGAGCAGTGTATAACTTTTGTATGACTGATGCCTTTAGTTAGAGGTCTAATGCTTTTAATATTTAATAATTTCTGTCATCTGAATTCATATTCGTTATATAAATAGGCCCTTTTTAATTTGTCTGGCTTGCCAATCCAAATAAAATTAAATATTTTTTGTTCATATAATTTAAAAAGCAGGTTACTAGGTGTAGGCAAAACCATAAGCAAATTGGTAAACTGTGATATGACTAAAGAGTTCATCAGGGTGATTTTTCCACAAATAGACCGGTATTTTCCTTTCCATGGTAGCAAGATCTTATCTATTTTTGCTATCTCTATAAAAACAAATTTGGAGTTAGATCATTTCTTTCTTTCGGGATTTGTATATCGAGTATATCCACATCCTCATCTGACCATTATATTGGTAAACTATACGGTAATGTAAAAGTTGAATTTTTTGTGGTCCAATACGAACACTTATCATAATTTGGTTTTAATCCAGAGTGGTTAGCAAAAGTATCCAGATCCTTTGAGGCTGTGGAGGGATTCTAATTGTGGTTTTAAAAGAACAAATAAATCATCAGCGTACAATGAGACCAATGTTTTTAAGCCATGGATTTCTAATCCATTAATATTATTATTGAATCTAATTTTAACAGTTAACATTTCATGGCAATAATAAGTAGCAATGCCGATAGTGGACAACCTTGTTTTACTCCTCTTGACAGTTTTAAACTTTCTGAGATGTAGCCATTATTTACTATTTTACATCTCGGGTTACCATACATATATTTAACCCATTTTATAAGAGATTCTCCAAAATTGAAATATTCTAGGAATTTATATATAAACTCCAGTCGTACTTTATCAAAAGCCTTTTCAAAATCAGCTATGCAAACCAGTCCTGGTTTCCCCGATATTTGTTAGTATTCTATTGTTTCCAGTACTTGTCTTATATTATCTCCAATGTATCGTTGATGTATAAAAACCTGTCTGATTAGGATTAATAATATCCGACAATACTTTTTTAATTCTATGCACTAAGCATTTTGCTAGAATTTTTGAGAGAGGCCTCCAATTTTTTAAATAGACTGGAACTTTATATTTCCAATTTGAATCCTGTTTCAGTAATAATGAAATCAGACCTTCTTGTTGAGTGTCTGACATTCTACCATTTATAGATGAGTGGTTAAAACATGCTTATAACGGTCCTCTGAGTATATCAAAAAAAGGTTTGGTATACCTCCAGTTGCATAGCATCCAGCCCTGGAGTTTTCCCGGTCTTTAATTGCGTGAAGAAGTTCCTCCTCTGTAATTTGGCCTTCACATGAGCCTTGCTGTACAGCTGTTAATTTTACATTATTAATAGAAAAAAATCTATACAATTAGCTTCAGTTAGTGGAGATGGAGGAGACTGAAACAAAAACATGTGCTTAAAGTACTTTACTTCCTCTTTCAAAATATTATTTGGTGAATCATGGGTGACTCCAACATTTGTAACAAGTTTCAGTAAATTATTTTTGGTAGCATTTCTATGTTGAAGATTAAAGAATAATTTGGTGCATAGTTCGCTTTATTTTTTATGATATATTGCACTTGATCTTTCTTGAAAAAGTTCCTCCATTTTTATTTTTTTTCCCTCTTTTTTCCTCTAACTTATTCTGAGCCTCTATTGTACTGTTTTTATTGCTATCTATGTGGACTGTTAATCCTTCCATTTCCTTAGATGAGTACTGAATTGCATGGGCACATTTAAGTGTCCCATACAATAAGGGGATCTGCTGTACCTATGTTATTGCGGAAAAAGTCAGTTATCTGTCCTAGTTATAAACAAGTTATCATCCAGTAGGCTTGATTAAATTTCCAATATCCTCGCCCCTCATGGAAATTCTATAGTTAATTCTTACATGTTCAATGTTTGAGCTGCTTTTGTAAGCAAAAGTCAAATGGTAAACATTGTTAAATTAAATGTTCTTAGTTGCAAGCTAGGACTGATGGTTTGGTTAGCTAAACTAGCAAGAGTTTTTTTTGTTACCAAGGCAACTACTGTTCTATCTAGTAAGCTTGCTAGCTACTTCAGTGGATGGTGAACACATTTCTTCTAGCGGTAAATTTGTGAAATTATAGCCATGGAATCATAGGGATAATCAACTCGAGGCTCTATGCGTTCTCTGGAAAATAATCCATGTAAGGTTAGTTCCACTCCACTAGCGCATCGTGGAGCACACCTTCCACGTCGTTCATTATTTTCCAAAGAACGCATAGCCCTTCTTTGATTATTCCTTACATATTATATAGTTGAAGACCAGTGGTGGTCGGTTCTATTTAAAATGAGGGAGGACAATTTATTTTTTCATGCGCATGGCCTTATTTCTATTACACAATATTGGATGACTGTCATTCATATTCCAATCACCCAGTAATGTCGATAGGTTTAGGCTACTACATGATACTCACATTTTCCCTATACCCATCATGAGGTTGCTACAACCTAGCCTATGAATTAATGCTTACAACGTAGGTGCACAGGTCAAGAGAAAAAATTGAGGTGACAGTGACACATGGACAGACAGTGACACATTCAATACCGCCTTGCACACTCTTGCCTGCATCTAGCTGATCTAGGGTGTAATCATTAGTCCAACAGTTGCAAACGAGAGTTTCTATTGGACAATCTCCGGAATGTTTATCCCCGTTTCGTTACATTTGCTTCTGTTTAAGAAACGTTTTTCAACAAAATCAGGGGGAATGAATACACCCCAGTTCACTTTCATAGCAGCCATGTTGTATTCCTTCTTGCATCTATGCGCTTTTCTCCTCACATTTTCCCTTCGTTTGTAGACTTCAATGCACAACACATCAGCAGTATCTGACCATGCGAAAAAACCTTTCCAAGCCAAAACATATCATAACCGCTACACACAGCTTACATCTTTGTCACCATATTAGCTAAAGTAATGTCATTGTCAACATAGCTAATAGAATTCACGTGTTAGTAAACCCTCAACAATCATGCAGTAACGTTAGTGTATAGTCAGTAAGCAGTTTAGCATTTACACCCCTTGCACAGTCTTTCACAAAAATGTATTACATTTGATGTACACAACCTAATCAACATTTTCAAAGTGAAAGAAAAATTATAGAACATTGTCCAATTGAATTAAAAGTTAAAAGGGAAGATGTCTTGATTGCATATGTCTTCCCACCCAAGAGTTAATACTTAGTAGAAGCATATTTGGCAGCCATTACAGCTGTGAGTCATTTTTAATTAATAAGATTCTACAAACTTTGTTCAACTCTTAGGGCAACATATACTAAACCAAAATATTAATGCAACATGCAACAATTTCAAAGATTTTACTGAGTTACAGTTCATATAAGGAAATCAGTCAATTTAAATACATTTTTTACGCCCTTATCTAGGGATTTCACATGACTGGGAATCCAGATATGCATCTATTGGTCACAGATACCTTAAAAATAATGGGCCTGACAATGGACCTCGTCACGGTATCTTTGTGCATTCAAATTGCTATCAATAAAATGCAATTGTGTTCATTGTCCATAGCTTATGCTTGCCCATACCATAACTCCACTGCCACCATGAGGCACTCTGTTCACAACGTTTACATCAGCAAACCGCTTGCCCACACGACGGGCGGTTGGACATACTGCCAAATTCTCTAAAAATTATGTTGGAGGTGGTTTATGGTAGAGAAATGAACATAAAATTCTCTGGCAACAGCTCTGGGGGACATTCCTGCAGTCATCTTGCCAATTGCACACTCCCTCAACTTGAGACATCTATGGCATTGTTGTGTGACAAAACCACAGCATGGATCCATAATAAATACAAATACCCGATAATGTCAGTGGAATTATGTTTTTAGAAATGTTTACAAATTAATTTTAAAATGAAAAGCTGAAATGTCTTGCGTCAATAAGTATTCAACCCCTTTGTTATGGCAAGCCTAAATGAGTTCAGGTGTAAAAATCTCCCTAACAAGTCGCATAATAAGTTGCATGGACTCACTCTGTGTGCAGTAATAGTGTTTAACATGATTTTTGAATGACTATCTGTAAGGTCCCTCAGTCGAGCAGTGAATTTTAAACACAGATTCAACCACAAAGACCAGGGAGGTTTTCCAATGCCGCGCAAAGAAGGCCACCTATTGGTAGATGGGTAAAAATAAAAAAATAAGACATTGAATATCCCTTTGAGTATGGTGAAGTTATTAATTATGCTTTGGATTGTGTATCAATACACACAGTCACTACAAAGATACAGGCAACCTTCCTAACTCCGATAGGAAGGAAACCGCTCAGGGATTTCACCATGAGGTCAATGGTGACTTTAAAACAGTTCCAGAGTTTAATGGCTGTAAAATGAGAGAACTGAGGATAGATAAAAAATATTGTAGTTACTCAACAATACTAACCAAAGTGAAAAAAAGGAAGTCTTTACAGAATACAAATATTCCATAATATGCATCCTGTTTGCAACAAAGCACTAATGTAAAACTGCAAAAAAAATGTGTCAAAGGTATTAACTTTATGTTATGTTATTATTAACAAAGCGTTATGTTTGGGGCAAATTCAACACAACACATCACTGAGTACCACTAAACCTAATCCGAATGAGAGTTGTCTATTAATCAGCTACCAAAAAGTAAGCTTACATTCATCGTAAATATTCAAATTTAATATTTCTGCCTGTTGTATATTTCTGCCCCCCCCCCCCCCCCCCACCCCCCAGGCATTATTCTGCACTTTTGGAGCTTATGTGTGTCACAATATCTATTCATTGAACCACTTTTGCAGTTAAATATTTTTAAACAACCATCCATTTCATTGGAGAAATTAGAGATGTGGAAAAACATGTTTATTTTGTTCTTACTCGGGTAGGCGCATCTCAAGTTTGGAGGCCTTGCAACTAGCTTACTAACACAATACTTGAAAATGCATACGACAACAACATTGCATTCACTCTACATTACTGGTCTATATGACAAAGTGAAAAGAAGGAAGCCTGTGTTAAAAAATATCCACTCCAAATCATCCATTACTTTTGCAACAAGGCCGTTAAGTAATACTGCAAGACAACACCGCAAATAAATGACCTTTTTGGCCTAAATTTACAACTACAGGCTTGGATCAAATCCAATCCAATACAATACAATTAATACAGAGTTAAACCCTCTGTATTTTCAAGTGTTGTGGTGGCTGCATCATGTTATGGGTATTTTTGTCACCTGTAGGGACTGGGGAGTTTGTTAGGATCAAAATAAATATGAAAGCAGCAAACCGCAGGTTAACACTTAGAGGAAAACCCGCCTCAGTCTTTTGAAACCCTAACCCTGGGATAGAGTTTTTTATTTTTCAGCGGGACTGTTACACAATTTGTAATGCCAAAGGCACATCAGAATGGTTTTCCAAGAGGTGTTGAGTGGTCCAGTCTCAGTCCTGACTTAAATTTCCTTATAAAAGGTTTGATTATTTCTGTCCATCAATGATTCCCAAACAAATTTACTGAGCTTGGATAAATGTACTGAGCTTGACAAAAACAATGGATAAATGTTGACCTAAGAGTTTCGCAAAGTTAGTCTTATTCTAAATTATTCACAGCTGTAATGGCTGCCAAAGGGGTTTCCATTAATGCTGAGGTGTGAAGACATATGCAATAATCTAGACATTTTTCTTTCACTTTGAAAATCTAGAGTAGGTTGTGTAGATCTGCAGGGAAAAAATTGAATGTATTCCCTTTTTAGATTTGAATTTTCAAGGCAGAAAAATGTGAAGATTTTTTTTATTACATTAATTACTACAGTGTATATATTACAGTTTTATTTTACTAGAGTAATTGTACTATAGTTAACTGTAAATATGACAGTATACTACAGTAAGTACGACAGTAAAGTTTGCAAAAACACTACATATTCACTGTATTGTTTTTACTATTTATACCATAGTGTAGTATTTTTTTCATGTGGGTAGCAACTATTAAGAGAGTCATGCAATGTGATGTGTGTCTTCTGTACATGTTTGGACCTTCTCCTTTGATCAACACAGATGAATGCCTATCCACCTGTGACTGGGACTGGATGCGCATGCTCTAATTCCACTGTCACTCACTGGAGATAAGCAGGAAGACAAAGCTTGCGTCCCAAATGGCACCCAAGCGGATTCCCATCCTTGGGTATTTACCAAATGGCAACCTATTCTTTACGTAGTGCACTACTTTTGTAAGGAATAGGGTGCCATTTGGTAAACAGCCAAAGATGGGAATCAGCTACCCAGGGAGGGTACTGTACCTCATCTCACAGCTGTGGTGTGAAAGCCAAAGCTCTGGTGTGAAAGCCAATGAGGTTGCTCAGAGCTGTCTGGCACTGCAGTTAATAAGTGGTGAAGTGTGGAACAATCAGCTCTGTGGGATCATCCATCCAGCTGAAAGGCTTTTCTGCATCTCAAATGACACCATATTCCCTATAAAGTGCACTACCTTTCACCAGAGCCCTATGGTGCCATTTGGGATAAGGTGCCATTTGGGATGCGCAGCCTCCGTGTATGGGAGGATGATGATGCAGTCGGAATGGATCCAGCTGTCACAGTAGGTGGTAGCTGATTCTTCAATGGAAAGGATTAACTAAATATAGGTATTTGTGCATTTCAGATATATTCATGAATGAGATATACACTATGTATACAAAAGTATGTGGACATTCAAATTGGTGGATTCGGCTATTTTAGCCACACCCATTGCTAACAGGTGTATAGAATGGAGCACACCGCCATGCAATCTCCATAGACAAACATTGGCAGTAGAATGGCCTTACAGAAGAGCTCAGTGATTTTCAAGGTGGCACCGTCATTGGATGCCATCTTTCCAACAAGTCAGTTCATTAAATATCTGCCCTGCTAGAGCTACCCCGGTCAACTGTAAGTGCTGTTATTGTGAAGTGTTATTGTTATTGTGAAGTATGAGCAACAACGGCTCAGCTGCGAAGTGGTAGGCCGCACAAGCTCACAGAACGGGAGCACCGAGTGTTGTAGCGCATAAAAATTGACTGTCCTCGGTTGCAACACTCACTAGTTCGAAACTGCCTGTGGAAGCAACGTCAACACAAGAACTGTTGTCGGGAGCTTCATGAAAGGGGTTTCCATGGCTGAGCAGCCACACACAAGCCTAAGATCACTAAGTGTCGGCTGGAGTGGTGTAAAGCTTACCGCCTTTGGACTCTGGAGCAGTGGAAATGCGTTCTCTGGAGTGATGAATCACACTTCCTCATTTGGCCAATGGACGAATCTGGGTTTGGCGGATACCAGGAGAATGTTACCTGCCCCAATGCATAGTGCCAAATGTAAAGTTTGGTGGAGGAAGAATAATGGTCTGGGGCTGTTTTTCATGGTTCGGGCTAGGCACCTTAGTTCCAGTGAAGGGAAATCTTAATGCTACAGTATTCAATGACATTGTGGCAACAGTTTGGGGAAAGGCACTTTCCTGTTTCAGCATGACAATGCCCCAGTGCACAAAGCAAGGTCCATACAGAAATAATTTGTTGAGATCGGTGTGGAAGAACTTGACTGGCTTGCAGAGACCCCTGACCTCAACCCCATCGAACACCTTTGGGATGAATTGGAACGCCGAATGCAAGCCAGGCCTAATCTCCCAACATCAGTGCCCGACCTCACTAATGCTCTTGTGGCTGAATGGAAGCAAGTCCCTGCAGCAATGTTCAAATCAAATAAAAATATATTTGTCACATGCGCCGAATACAACAGGTGTAGACCTTACAGTGAAATGCTTACTTACAAGCCCTTAACTAACAATGCAGTTTTAAGGAAATACCTTTAAAAAAGTAAGAGATAATAATAACAAATAATTAAAGAGCAGCAGTAAATAACAATACAGGGGGTGCTGGTACAGATTAAATGTGCGGGGGCACCGGTGTCGAGGTAATTGAGGTGATATGTACATGTAGGTAGAGTTATTAAAGTGACTATGCATAGATAATAACAGAGAGTACCATCAGTGTAGAATTGGGGGGGGGGGGGGGGGTGGCAATGCAAATAGTCTGGGTAGCCATTTGATTAGATGTTCAGGTGTCTTATGGCTTGGGAGTAGAAGCTGTTTAGAAGCCTCTTGGACCTAGACTTGGCACTCCGGTCCTGCTTGCCATGCGGTAGCAGAGATAACAGTGTATGACTAGGGTGGCTGGAGTCTTTGACCATTTTTAGGGCCTTCCTCTGACACCACCTGGTATAGAGGTCCTGGATGGCAGGAAGCTAGGCCCTGGTGATGTACTGGGCCGTACGCACTACCCTCTGTAGTGCCTTGCGGTTGGAAAACGAGCAGTTGCCATACCAGGCAGTGATGCAATCCATCAGGATGCTCTCGATGGTGCAGCTGTAAAACCTTTTGAGGATCTAAGGACCCATGCCAAGGGGGAATAGGGGGAGGGGGAATAGGTTTTGTTGTGCCCTCTTCACGACTGTCTTGGTGTGCTTGGACCATGTTAGTTTGTTGGTGATGTTGACACCAAGGAACTTGAGGCTCTCAACCTTCTCCACTGTTCCAACATCTAGTGGAAAGCCTTCCCAGAAGAGGGGAAACTGTTATAGCAGCAAAGAGTGATCAACTCAATATTAATGCCCATGATATTAAAATGAGATGTTTGCCAAGCAGGTGTCTACATACAGTGGTATTCATACAAAGTATTAACCCCCCTTCACATTTTTCTGCTGCCACCATCATGCTTCACTGTGGGGATGGTGTTCTCGGTATGATGAGAGGTGTTGGGTTTGCGCCAGACATAGCTTTTTGGCCATCAAGGAAAACACTAACTTTTTGTCTCATCTGACCAGAGTACCTTCTTCCATATGTTTGGGGAGTCTCCCACATGCCTTTTGGCGAACACCAAACTTGTTTGCTTATTTTTTTCTTTAAGCAATGTTTTTTTTCTGGCAAATCCTCCATAAAGCCCAGCTCTGTGGAGTGTATGGCTTAGTGGTCCTATGGACAGATACTCCAATCTCCGGTGTGGAGCTTTGCAGCTCCTTCAGGGTTATCTTTGGTCTCTTTGTTGCCTCTCTGATTAATGCTCTTCTTGCCTGGTCCGTGAGTTTTGGTGGGCGGCCCTCTCTTGGCAGGTTTGTTGTGGTACCATATTCTTTCCATTTTTTAATAATGGATTTAATGGTGCTCCGTGGGATGTTCAAAGTTTCGGATCTTTTTTATAGCCCAACCCTGATCTGTACTTCTCCACAACTTTGTCCCTGACCTGTTTGGAGAGCTCCTTGGTCTTCATGGTGCCGCTTGCTTAGTGGTGCCCCTTGCTTAGTGGTGTGGCAGACTCTGGGGCCTTTCATAACAGGTGTGTGTGTATATATATATATATATATATATATATATGTGTGTATGTATGTGTGTGTATATAATATATATACTGAGTTCATGTGACACTTAAATAAAGTCCAGTTGTGTCCAATCTAACTAATTATGTGACTTCTGAAGGTAATTTGTTGCACCAGATCTTATTTAGGGACTTCATAGCAAAGGGGGTGAATACATATGCACACACCACTTTTCCGTTTTTAATTTTTTAGAATTTTTTGAAACAAGCTATTTTTTAAATTTCACTTCACCAATTTGGACTGTTTTGTGTATGTCCATTACATGAAATCCCCCCCAAAAATCTATTTCAATTACAGGTTGTAATGCAACAAAATAGAAAAAATGCCAAGTTGGATGAATACTTTTGCAAGGCACTGTACTTTTGGTCATGTAGTATATTATCCATGCATGAATCTGTTCCAAATATCAGTCTCTTGAAAAGCTGCATTGGTTTTCTTTATGGAGAGGACAGCAGTTGTGAACTGCTGTGATAATGTAGAGTGTGTTAATTTTGGGTTTATTTTGCAATCCATTCTTCTGTGTGTGTAAAAATAATACAAATATATGAAAAATTAAAGGGCAAAAGGATGTGTTCAATATCAGAGAGATTACATTGCATGTCAACAGACTGCTGCTAAACAGAGTCCATTCTACAGAGCTGCACAGTATTTTGGAAATGGATTAATCCAAAGCCTGAGCGAGTAGATAGATGCAGAGCAAAAGAAACATGTGACATAGTCGGTAGTGCTGTGTTACAGAGACACCATGGTTCATTCCTAACATGGATTCATGGAAGCCAGGTTTCTCTGCAGTGGGGAGATAGGGATGTTTAGAGCCCCCTGCAGTGCACTGAACAGGAGGATAGGGCTGGAGGAGTGGGTTGTTGTAGATCTACAGGGAACAAACGGGCCATTTGATGAATAAATGTTTCCCGTAGGTAGTGTATGTAATTAAGATCTGACTCAGACTTTTAGGGTTGAGGAGAGGAGTATTTGTGTGTGTGTGTGTGAGAGACAGAGAGTTTAAATCAAGCCAGATTAATTCAGACTATGAAGACTCTAAACCCCCCCCCCCCCCTTGTAAAATATAGGCATTTCCAAAAAGGACAGTGACATGTATAGACTGTGTATATTATGTTGGTTGTTGTCTGCTATCTTGGCTATATAGCCGGAGGATATGTTAATGATGTGTTGACCATTTCAAAATTAAAACATGGTTGGGTGCACTGTACAATTAGCTGTGGTACATTCGTCATAAAGTTACTTTTTTAGAATGTTCTGTGTATTGTCACGACTAATGGTTTTTCTGTTAGTTTTTACCAAGTGCAGTTATGACTCAGCTCTTAGAGTAAAATAGATTCTTCTCAATATGATTTCACAGTCTTGAAGAAATGTATTTATTGAGAACAAATTATGGACCAAGGAAATCTTGTATGTCTTCAATTTGTTATTGAATTTAAATGCTGTTTTTTTGTTTCTCTGCTTCTAGTGTTTGTGCTCTTTCAGGAAATGTAAATCAAGGCAGATAGCTAGCATATTTTCCAAGTGAATATGTTAGCACTACAGGCCTTTGATATTTGCTTGCTCTTTGTTTGGTGAGGAGGGAAAGTACGGAAGCACATTAATGACAGTGCATGCCTCTAGGACGTGTTTTCATGTGGAACACAAATGGTGGATCTTTCTCTCTCTCTCTCTTGGAATTTAGCCAGAACTATTTTACAACCTAAATAGCTCTATGTTTCTAAGGGTGTTGGTTGTTAGGAATCAAAGCTTGTTGTTTGAAATATGATGGAATTTGATTTTCCTCTCTTGAAAGTAATACTGATTATCATAAGTGGATTATGTATGCAGTTGATGGAGTTGTCACCTATATATTATGAATGTCCTGATGCTGTATTTTAATTTGCTTTCCAATCCATATCCTTCATCTGCAGTGTGGTAATGCATGGTGATTTATTTTAATTGCAAATGGTAGCGACAATATGTTTTAATCTATAGATCAAAATCCTATAGGAGCATCCTATTGGGGTGACATCAGTGACTCTCGCTATAGGCTCAGCCAGCCAGAATTCTGTTCCATTGCCAGAAATGGGAATTAAAACTGCTGTTTGCATTCACATTGTTGCTCCGCAGACAATTAACTATTCTACATGTGACAGAGGGATTACATATAGAATACCATTAAAATATAGTTTACAGCCAGTTCACTGGTGGGTCCATACAATGTCCATATACGCAGACATGTATTTGTGTGTTCAATCTTTACATAAAACATATTTGGTCCAGATGCTCATCTTTGCATTTTGAACAGAATGGCAGAGAAAAGCGTGTTGGAGCTTGCTATTTTCTGTGTGAAAGAGAAAGGAGTCTGAGCCCACGCTCTGTGCAGGCTGGGCTGAATCATAAGAGTGAGTGGGCGGGAAACGCATTTCTTTCCTCAGAAAGACAGAGATTCTGCTCTGACGTATATCCCTGGCGCACTGGAGAACACAGCCTCCAGCAGGTTTTCTCTGACATTTATTTTTCTCGGACTTTCTAATTTTAATGTGACTGTATGTATTATGGGTGTCTGTACTCTTAACAGGATGACGTCATCGTTGACCTATGACAGCAGACAGGAAATGTATATGCATACATTGCAAACACCCTTTTTATAGAAATATGCAACCTCCATACAGTACCAAACCATTTCCTTTCACACTAATATGGATGCTAGGCTGGACAAAGCTGTAAATATTGATTGATGGCCTGCAACAGATAACAATACAGTCTCTCGCCATCAGCCTATGAACTCAAGCTGACCTGTTCAGACTTGCAGTGTACAGGTCATATACTGTAATGGGATAGAGGAGGGTGTAAGACAGTGGGGTGTGTACACGTGGGACCTGTACGCCCTGGATTTCATCATAGAGGCTGATGAATGAAGGAGGTCAGTGTGCAGAAGACACGTGATACAAATCCAGAGAGCACTTGAGCAGTGTCCTCATGCTGTTGTCTGCTTTGATTTATGGAGCTGCCATCAGAGTGTCTCCTTCCACTGTCAGCTGGGTGATCATCAGTACTCTGCCTCCTGAACACATGTGAGGGCCCATCCCAACTAGTGTTTGTGTAGAAAAATCCCAAATGCTTGTTTTTACAGATAATAAAATTTCTGATTCAGAGCTCCAAAATGAAATGTCATACACTGTGATTGGAGGACACGTGGGACAGTTATGCTGCTTTAAAAATGTTTAAACTTGTTATCCCACTTAGGAGACAAGAAATATTTTGATGAGTGCTTGAGAGCTCTTTGTTTATGCCCATTCAACATCGTTCACACCCTCTTAAGCCATAGGCCCACCCATCTCTTTAAGATTTCACATGTAAACACATGGCCAACCATCAGCATGGTCAACCCCGCCATTATCTCATCCAATCATGGCTAGCCAGGAAGGATCCTGTCTTTTTCCCTATATAGCACAGTGCTTTCTCCTTGTCTAAACTAGGCTCCTAATTTAAAATTGTATTCATATTTAAAGGATCCCATCAAATTTTGTCTTTAATGCAAATGACAATTCACATGTTCAAGAAGGCATATCTGCACACAAAAACATATATGTTTTAAAGGCCCTACTGTGAAGTAGGAACTAGCGTCATCCACCCACGTTGGGCTGGCGTGTCACAAATAGCATTGCCTCCTCTGGTATGTCCTTACAGTAACATGGATCTGCTGATTGGATAGCAGTGAGTGCACTATACTATACCTAGGTTCAGGATAACAACTAACTATAACAACCATGGCACTACACTACAGTTCCTAGATAGATCACCTTACTGTGTGTTGCAAAGGTGTTAGCTTGAGGGTTTCCCTTGGCAAAGTAATGTAAAATCTGTCTAATAGTTAAAGATACTATTAGAAAGAATATAAAATACTGTTTTGAATATAAATAGTCTGTCTGGCTCTGGCACCTACAGTGAGGGGAAAAAAGTATTTGATCCCTTGCTGATTTTGTACATTTGCCCACTGACAAAGAAATGATCAGTCTATAATTTTAATGGTAGGTATATTTGAACAGTGAGAGACAGAATAACAACAAAAAAATCCAGAAAAACGCATGTCAAAAATTTTATCAAATGATTTGCATTTTAATGAGGGAAATAAGTATTTCACCCCTCTGCAAAACATGACTTAGTACTTGGTGGCAAAACCATTCTTGGCAATCACAGAGGTCAGACGTTCTTGTACTTGGCCACCAGGTTTGCACACATCTCAGGAGGGATTTTGTCCCACTCCTCTTTGCAGATCTTCTCCAAGTCATCAAGGTTTCGAGGCTGACGTTTGGCAACTCAAACCTTCAGCTCCCTCCACAGATTTTCTATGGGATTAAGGTCTGGAGACTGGCTAGGCCACTCCAGGACCTTAATGTGCTTCTTCTTGAGCCACTCCTTTGTTGCCTTGGTCGTGTGTTTTGGGTCATTGTCATGCTGGAATACCCATCCACGACCCATTTTCAATGCCCTGGCTGATTGTCCTGTCCCCTTAGCAGAAAAACACCCCCAAAGCATAATGTTTCCACCTCCATGTTTGACGGTGGGGATGGTGTTCTTGGGGTCATAGGCAGCATTCCTCCTCCTCCAAACACGGCGAGTTGAATTGATGCCAAAGAGCTCCATTTTGGTTTCATCTGACCACAACACGTTCACCCAGTTGTCCTCTGAATCATTCAGATGTTCATTGGCAAACTTCAGACGGGCATGTATATGTGCTTTCTTGAGCAGGGGGACCTTGCGGGTGCTGCAGGATTTCAGTCCTTCACGGCATAGTGTGTTACCAATTGTTTTCTTGGTGACTATGGTCCCAGCTGCCTTGAGATCATTGACAAGATCCTCCCGTGTAGTTCTGGGCTGATTCCTCACTGTTCTCATGATCATTGCAACTCCACGAGGTGAGATCTTGCATGGAGCCCCAGGCCGAGGGAGATTGACAGTTCTTTTGTGTTTCTTCCATTTGCGAATAATCACACCAACTGTTGTCACCTTCTCACCAAGCTGCTTGGAGATGGTCTTGTAGCCCATTCCAGCCTTGTGTAGGTCTACAATCTTGTCCCTGACATCCGTGGAGAGCTCTTTGGTCTTGGCCATGGTGGAGAGTTTGGAATCTGATTGATTGATTGCTTCTGTGGACAGGTGTCTTTTTTATACAGGTAACAAGCTGAGATTAGGAGCACTCCCTTTAAGAGTGGGCTCCTAATCTCAGCTCGTTACCTGTATAAAAGACACCTGGGAGCTAGAAAACGTTCTGATTGAGAAGGGGTCAAATACTTATTTCCCTCATTAAAATGCAAATCAATTTATAACATTTTTGACATGTGTTTTTCTGGATTTTTTTGTTGTTATTCTGTCTCTCACTGTTCAAATAAACCTACCATTAAAATTATAGACTGATCATTTCTTTGTCAGTGGGCAAACGTAAAAATCAGCAGGGGATCAAATACTATTTTCCCTCACTGTATGTGGCCATCCATGAGTATTTGGCATAGGCCTACTGATCTGTTAGTATATAAACCGTTTATTAACTGACATTTTGTGATAAATCTGAGGATTTGGCTTGGTCAGACAATAGTCCCTTAATTTAGGAAGCAAAATTATATAGGGTTTTCAATCACGGAGTTGAGGAGAATATTCTATCCCTCCCCAGATTTGAGTTTTCTTCGATTGCACTCCTTGGAGGGTCAGTCAGGGCAGCCTTGAATCATGTTATTTAATGTCTTGGAGAGTCAGCCAGGGCAGCTTTGAACCATGTTATTTAATGTCTTGGAGAGTCAGCCAGGGCAGCTTTGAACCATGTTATTTAATGTCTTGGAGAGTCAGCCAGGGCAGCTTTGAACCATGTTATTTAATGTCTTGGAGAGTCAGTCAGTGCAGCCTTGAACCATGTTATTTAATGTCTTGGAGAGTCAGCCTCAAACCACCGTTACATTGTTGCACAATGTTATTCAATGTCTTATAAGAAACAGCCCAACACTGAATGGAGAATGTAGGCCACTGAGAGCCCCATAGCTCATTTTCTTGTTCCTCTGTCTTACTCCTGTGGATTGGATAGTTTTCTATAGTAGATCTACTGTACTATACATGCTAAGATTAGTTTAGAGATGTGGCTGGCCTGTCTTGCTGCTTCAGGGGTGGCTTTTGCACAGCCAGCCCGCCTGCTTGATAGTGATTCTCACAGACAAGCCAGTCATGGGAACACAACGCAGTGAAAACTGTTAGCTTCTTATGAATTAGCCTTGAATGCTCTATCACTGTTTCTTTACTCCAAATTCAAACTTCATGGTATTGGCGGTGGATATGATCCCAATGATAGTCACAGTAATTAAAAAAAAAGTTATGGACAAATAATAAGAAGTAGCATCACGTCATATTTCATAAATATTTCATTTATACAACTGTGTTCACAGTGCTGTGAGATTTGGGCATTTTATAATGCCCTATTTGGTATTCCAGAAAACTCCTCTTCCCCCCATGGCTTTACTTCTCCATCCACTCACCCAGCAGCTTTCCTCTAGGAAACATAGTTCAGTAAAACGTGTTGTAATTAACATGTAAACTTCAAAGACAATAGTCAATAAAGAAAAAAAACACACTGCTCCCATACGCAGAAGCCTCAGATTCCCACTAAGTTTGTGATTTTAAACTCTGTTGGTTTTACATTCAAGTATCTACTATCTAAGTATGTAGTATCCATCTTGCATATTGAGCCTGTAGTAGAGCACGATCTGTTCTCAGTGGCTGAGTATGCCAGGACTGTCTTCCCCCATGCCTTTATTGAAATCAACCAGTGTCTTTATTGACATCACCCAAAGAGTCAATGCTACTGTTGGTGGCTATATATTAGATTTTGTCATTGTGTAAGCTGTTATTGAATGTATCAGATATGTTTGCAGGAATTTTGCAACAAGGTTTAATTTTGTTTCCATGGTGACATGTCCTGTCCTTCCTTTCCTTCAGCGATATTTCTGAAGCAGTATGCGTGTTTGCTTACACACACACACACACACACACACACACACATAGATATAGATATATATATTGATAGATATATATATTGAAATAGTATTTGATCCCCTGTTGATTTTGTACGTTTGCCCACTGACAAAGAAATGATCAGTCTATAATTTTAGTGGTAGGTTTATTTGAACAGTGAGAGACAGAATAACAACAAAATAATCCAGAAAAACACATGTCAAAAATGTTATAAATTGATTTGCATTTTAATGAGGGAAATAAGTATTTGACCCCCTCTCAATCAGAAAGATTTCTGGCTCCCAGGTGTCTTTTATACAGGTAACGAGCTGAGATTAGGAGCCCACTCTTAAAGGGAGTGCTCCTAATCTCAGCTTGTTACCTGTATAAAAGACACCTGTCCACAGAAGCAATCAATCAGATTCCAAACTCTCCACCATGGCCAAGACCAAAGAGCTCTCCAAGGATGTCAGGGACAAGATTGTAGACCTACACAAGGCTGGAATGGGCTACAAGACCATCGCCAAGCAGCTTGGTGAGAAGGTGACAACAGTTGGTGCGATTATTCGCAAATGGAAGAAACACAAAAGAACTGTCAATCTCCCTCGGCCTGGGGCTCCATGCAAGATCTCACCTCGTGGAGTTGCAATGATCATGAGAACGGTGAGGAATCAGCCCAGAACTACACGGGAGGATCTTGTCAATGATCTCAAGGCAGCTGGGACCATAGTCACCAAGAAACCAATTGGTAACACACTACGCCGTGAAGGACTGAAATCCTGCAGCGCCCGCAAGGTCCCCCTGCTCAAGAAAGCACATATACATGCCCGTCTGAAGTTTGCCAATGAACATCTGAATGATTCAGAGGACAACTGGGTGAAAGTGTTGTGGTCAGATGAGACCAAAATAGAGCTCTTTGGCATCAACTCAATTCGCCGTGTTTGAAGGAGGAGGAATGCTGCCTATGACCCCAAGAACACCATCCCCACCGTCAAACATGGAGGTGGAAACATTATTCTTTGGGGGTGTTTTTCTGCTAAGAGGACAGGACAACTTCACCGCATCAAAGGGACGATGGACGGGGCCATGTACCGTCAAATCTTGGGTGAGAACCTCCTTCCCTCAGCCAGGGCATTGAAAATGGGTCGTGGATGCGTATTCCAGCATGACAATGGCCCAAAACACACGGCCAAGGCAACAAAGGAGTGGCTCAAGAAGAAGCACATTAAGGTCCTGGAGTGCTCTAGCCAGTCTCCAGACCTTAATCCCATAGAAAATCTGTGGAGGGAGCTGAAGGCTCGAGTTGCCAAACGTCAGCCTCGAAACCTTAATGACTTGGAGAAGATCTGCAAAGAGGAGTGGCCAACTACAAGAAACGTCTGACCTCTGTGATTGCCAAGAATGGTTTTTCCACCAAGTACTAAGTCATGTTTTGCAGAGGGGTCAAATACTTATTTCCCTCATTAAAATGCAAATCATTTTATAACATTTTTGACATGCGTTTTTCTGGATTTTTTTGTTGTTATTCTGTCTCACTGTTCAAATAAACCTACCATTAAAATGATAGACTGACCACTTCAGGGGATCAAATACTTTTTTCCGTCACACTATATATATATATATACATACACACACACACACACACACACACACACACACACACACACACACACACACACACACACACACACACACACACATGCCTCACTTTGACAACCCATATTAACACCGCAAACTAAAGGCCATGGAAATTTGAAAACATGTTGCAGTAATGTGTCCTTTACTGTAAACAACATCCACTTGAAATAGACCTGTATCAACAGTAAATTGTACAGTAGTGTGTTATATCATTTTAGTACGTTTGATAGAGCCTTTCACAGCTTTGTTTAGATCCATTAACGTCATTCCCCTCCCATCCTGAGCTTGCGCCACATGGTGAAATCCATTTGTCAAGGATGCATTTAGCTACAGTTGTTAGGGGCTAAAGAGTCTTCTGGTTTTTATGTGCACAACATATTAACTCATTCAGAACTGGGAATTTGAAACTGTTCATATCTTTTCGGAATATTACCCTTACTGAAGAAGTATCCAGTCAGATGAGACAACCATCAACATTCAGGTCCTTGTAACATTCTGGTTCTTATTCTTTCAGCTAGAAAATTGATTATCAGTAAATGACCAGTAAACCACATAATAGCTGTGTTATAATTGTGTGTTTGACCAGATACAATGCTATTTCACAGTAAACAAATTAACAACAGATGTTCAGCATGCTTATAGGGATGGGCATTCAACATGTACGGCACTTACACAAATGACAAGGGAGTTTTTCCTAGCCACCGTGCTTCTACACCTGCATTGCTTGCTGTTTGGGGTTTTAGGCTGGGTTTCTGTACAGCACTTTGTGACATCAGCTGATGTAAGAAGGGCTTTAGAAATACATTTGATTGACTGATGATTGGCTGAGAGAAATTAATCATACAAAGATTGGGAGCTGTTTTGTTAGACTTCAGTGCAGCTTTTCACATTGATCATAATCTGCTGCTGGAAAAACGTATGTGTTTTGGCTTTACATCCCCTGCTATATTGTGGATCGAGAGCTACCCGTCTAACAGAACACAAAGGTTGTTAATTAGTGGAAACCTTTCCAACATAATCCAGGTAGAGTCAGACATTCCCCAGGGCAGCTTTCTAGGCCCCTTACTTTTGTCAATCTTTACTAATGACCTGGCACTGGCTCTGTGTAAAGCCTATGTGTGTATGTACCGTGCCTTGCAAAAGTATTTATCCCCCTTGGTGTTTTTCCTATTTTGTTGCATTATAACCTGTCATTTAAATTAATTTTTATTTGGATTTCATGTAATGGACATACACAAAATAGTCCAAATTGGTGAAGTGAAATTCAAAAAGAACTTCTTTCAAAAAATTCTAAATGGAAAATTGGTGCATGCACATATATTCACCACCTTTGCTATGAAGCCCCTAAAGAAGATCTGGTGCAACAAATTACCTTCAAAAGTCACTTATATATATATATATATATATATATATATTATATATATATATATATATATATATACTGCTCAAAAAAATAAAGGGAACACTTAAAAAACACAATGTAACTCCAAGTCAATCACACTTCTGTGAAATCAAACTGTCCACTTAGGAAGCAACACTGATTGACAATAAATTTCACATGCTGTTGTGCAAATGGAATAGACAACAGGTGGAAATTATAGGCAATAAGCAAGACACCCCCAATAAAGGAGTGGTTCTGCAGGTGGGGACCACAGACCACTTCTCAGTTCCTATGCTTCCTGGCTGATGTTTTGGTCACTTTTGAATGCTGGCGGTGCTTTCACTCTAGTGGTAGCATGAGACGGAGTCTACAACCCACACAAGTGGCTCAGGTAGTGCAGCTCATCCAGGATGGCACATCAATGCGAGCTGTGGCAAGAAGGTTTGCTGTGTCTGTCAGCGTAGTGTCCAGAGCATGGAGGCGCTACCAGGAGACAGGCCAGTACATCAGGAGACGTGGAGGAGGCCGTAGGAGGGCAACAACCCAGCAGCAGGACCGCTACCTCCGCCTTTGTGCAAGGAGGAGCAGGAGGAGCACTGCCAGAGCCCTGCAAAATGACCTCCAGCAGGCCACAAATGTGCATGTGTCTGCTCAAACGGTCAGAAACAGACTCCATGAGGGTGGTATGAGGGCCCGACGTCCACAGGTGGGGGTTGTGCTTACAGCCCAACACCGTGCAGGACGTTTGGCATTTGCCAGAGAACACCAAGATTGGCAAATTCGCCACTGGCGCCCTGTGCTCTTCACAGATGAAAGCAGGTTCACACTGAGCACGTGACAGACGTGACAGAGTCTGGAGACGCCGTGGAGAACGTTCTGCTGCCTGCAACATCCTCCAGCATGACCGGTTTGGCGGTGGGTCAGTCATGGTGTGGGGTGGCATTTCTTTGGGGGGCCGTACAGCCCTCCATGTGCTCGCCAAAGGTAGCCTGACTGCCATTAGGTACCGAGATGAGATCCTCAGACCCCTTGTGAGACCATATGCTGGTGCGGTTTGCCCTGGGTTCCTCCTAAAGAAAGACAATGCTAGACCTCATGTGGCTGGAGTGTGTCAGCAGTTCCTGCAAGAGGAAGGCATTGATGCTATGGACTGGCCCGCCCGTTCCCCAGACCTGAATCCAATTGAACACATCTGGGACATCATGTCTCGCTCCATCCACCAACACCACGTTGCACCACAGACTGTCCAGGAGTTGGCGGATGCTTTAGTTCAGGTCTGGGAGGAGATCCCTCAGGAGAACATCCGCCACCTCATCAGGAGCATGCCCAGGCATTGTAGGGAGGTCATACAGGCACGTGGAGGCCACACACACTACTGAGCGTCATTTTGACTTGTTTTAAGGACATTACATCAAAGTTGGATCAGCCTGTAGTATGGTTTTCCACTTTAATTTTGAGTGTGACTCCAAATCCAGACCTCCATGGGTTGATAAATTGGATTTCCATTGATTATTTTTGTGTGATTTTGTTGTCAGCACATTCAACTATGTAAAGAAAAAAGTATTTAATAAGATTATTTCTTTCATTCAGATCTAGGATGTGTTGTTTAAGTGTTCCCTTTATTTTTTTGAGCAGTGTGTATATATATATATACACCTGTTATGAAAGGCCCCAGAGTCTGCAACACCACTAAGCAAGGGGCACCACCAAGCAAGCGGCACCATGAAGACCAAGGAGCTCTCCAAACAGGTCAGGAACAAAGTTGTGGAGAAGTACAGATCAGGGTTGGGTTATAAAAAAATATCTGAAACTTTGAACATCCCACGGAGCACCGTTAAATCCATAATTAAAACACGGAAAGAAAATGGCACCACAACAAACCTGCCAAGAGAGGGCTGCCCACCAAAACTCACGGACCTGGCAAGGAGGGCATTAATCAGAGAGGCAACAAAGAGACCAAAGATAACCCTGCAGGAGCTGCAAAGCTCCACAGCGTAGATTGGAGTATCTGTCCATAGGACCACTAAACCGTATACTCCACAGAGCTGGGCTTTACGGAAGAGTGGCCAAAAAAAAGCCATTGCTTAAAGAAAAAAATAAGCAAACATATGGGAGACTCCCCAAACATATGAAATTCTATATTCTGGTCAGATGAGACTAAAATGTAGCTTTTTGGCCATCAAGGAAAACGCTATGTCTGGCGCAAACGCAACATCTCCCATCTCCCATCACCCCGAGAACACCATCCCCATAGTGAAGCATGGTGGCAGCATCATGCTGTGGTGATGTTTTTCATCGGCAGGGACTGAGAAACTGGTCAGAATTGAAGGAATGATGGATGGCGCTAAATACAGGGACATTCTTGAGGGAAATCTTCCAGAGATTTTAGACTGGGGCGGAGGTTCACCTTTCAGCAGGACAATGACCCTAAGCGTACTGCTAAAGCAACACTCGAGTGGTTTAAGGGGAAACATTTACATGTCTTGGAATGGCCTAGTCAAAGCCCAAACCTCAATCCCATTGAGAATATGTTGTATGACTTAAAGATTTCTGTACACCAGCGGAACCCATCCAACTTGAAGGAGCTGGAGCAGTTTTGGCTAAAAGAATTGGCAAAAATCCCAGTGGCTAGATGTGCCAAGCTTATAGAGATATACTCCTAGAGACTTGCAGCTGTATGGGGATGTAATAGTTATGCACGCTCAAGTTTTCATTTTTTTTATCTTATTTCTTGTTTGTTTCACAAGAAAAAATATTTTGCATCTTCAAAAGTGGTAGGCATATTGTTTAAATCTAATGATACAAACCCAACAAAAATACATTTTAATTCCAGGTTGTAAGGCAACAAAATTGGAAAAATGCCAAGGGGGTGAATACTTTGACAAGCCACTGTATGCTAATGACGCAACACTAATCACGTTTAGCTACCACAGCAAGTGAAATCACTGCAACACTTAACAAAGAGGTGCAGTCAGTTTCAGAATGGGTGGCAAGAAATAAGTTAGTCCTAAATATAAAAAAAAAACTAAAAGCATTGATTTTGAAACTAATCATTCACTAAATCCAAAATCTTGTAACGAATAATGTAGAAGTGAGGAGACTACATTTCTTGGAGTAACCCTGGATTGTAAACTGTCACGGTCAAAACATATTGTTGCAACAGTTGCTAATAATAAACCAGTGGGAATCTTAACAACGCTATCAACAAGGAAGGTCCTACAGGCCCTAGTTGTCACACCTGAACTACTAATGTCCAGTCCTGTGCCACAAAAAGGGACTCAGGAAAATTACAATTGGCCCAGCACAGGGCAGCATGGCTGGCCCTTAAGTGTACACAGAGAGCTAACATTAATAATATTCATGTCAGTCTCTCATGGCTCAAAATAGACGAGAGCTTGACTTCATTACTACTTGTATTTGTGAGAAGTATTGACATGTTGAATGCACCGAGCTGTCTGTTTTTAAACGACTAGCACACAGTTTAGACACCCATGCATACCCCACAAGACATGCCACCAGAGGTCTCTTCAAAGTCCCCAAGTCCAGAACAGACTATGGGAGGTGCACAGGGCTACATAGAGCGATGACTACATGGAACTCTATTCCAGATCAAGTAACTCATGCAAGCAGTAAAATCAGATTTTTTAAAAACAGATAAAAATACACCTTATGGAAAAGCAGGGACTGTGAAGAGAGACACACACACACACACACACACACACACACACACACACACCACACACACACACACACACACACACACACAGGCACACGTCTGTTGTGTAATGTTTTTTTATTATTATTGTATATAACTGCCTTCATTTTGCTGGACCCCAGGAAGAGTAGCTGGGAGATCCATAATAAATACAAATAATCACATTAAACATCTAACAAGCTCTCGTCTATTTTGAGCCATGAGAGACTGACATGAATATTATTAATGTTAGCTCTATGTGTACACTTAAGGGCCAGCCATGCTGCCCTGTGCTGGGCCAATTGTAATTTTCCTGTTACAGAGAGAGAAAAAAATATATCCATTGTTTAAAGTAACTGTCCAGTGTTTACAGATTTCTATGAAATATGACCTATAATTAATTACAATATGAGTGAAATATACCAGTCATTAAAAACATTAATGCGAGTAGATCGCTGATTGACATCATCCTCTTTGAGGAAATGGAAAGCATTTTTTTAAATGGTCTGTTTGAGACTTTTTTTAAAGTGTTTTTTTCTGTAATTCATGCTTTGGCCACATGAGTATAGGATGAGTCAACAACATTATTTGGATATGAGATAAAATAATGTTTACTGGACAGTTACTTTAAATGATGCAAGTCTCCTGCTTCATTTAATAACTTTGCTGGACTCCTGTTTGATATTGACATATTGTAATCGTTGCCTTGGCCATGAATTGCTTATTCTTTACACCTTCTGTAGATGCATAACATGGGCCACGGAGGTGCACAGTGACAAATTACATTAAAATGTGTCAAATTGATCTCATTTATCGATGAAGATTTGTACTGTAACATCTTGGTCAGTTTGTCCCTTTTATATTTTATATAAAATAATCTAATGTGAGGTACCTGTTATGGAAATGTGTTAGGTTATGCATCTAAGGGTTAAACCAATGAGTGTTCCTATACAGGAGAGCATCCAATGATTGCACATTATTATAATAATTATGTCCTACCAAGCAACACGCAAACCATAAAGAGACGGCCATATAGTGAGATATGTAGAGTCTATGTTGTCTCTCAGTAGCGTTGGAATGCATTTCTGTGACTCAAAGGCTTTTGTTTGCCGGCTTTCTAAAATAAACAGACATCAAAACGCTTGGCACATGCGCTTTGAAAACGATCGTCGAGAGGTTTTAGCCGTCAATCTGATGTGCTTTTCTGTCTCCACGTCTCCATTAGGGAATGCAGTTTGTCCAACATTTAGATACGTTTCCTTAGTGACTTTCTGAGAATTAATATCCTGTACATGCTAGTTTGAACATTTCAAGTGAGTTGTTTTTGTCGTCCCCAAAGCACTACAATGCACAAATCTAATGGCCATGGGTATTCTATTTGTGTCTCTATTCTTCCTGTCTGCCTGATATAGGCAGCTTGGGTCCTTTTAAATCAAATGAAGCAAATCATGCATCATTTCAGAAAAGCCTTAGAGCAACAATATGCTGCTGCGGTGGTGGTGTAAAATTCTATTCAATGATGTTGATATTACAGTGGGGTGTTCTTATTTTTCCACATTTCTCTAAAATCTCAAACTGCATGAGTAAGACCGGTCAAATGCCTGGTCTTTACATTCACTTACTGTACCTAACCAAAACTGTGAATGATAGTCAAAGCTAAGTCCAGATGGAAACTCACTCACTACATGACAGCACTGTGAATTGGAGACTTTTGAAGGCCATATAGATGTCACGTTTTCACCTCTGTGTGTCACCCAGGCCCAGGCAGTGTGTGTTGTGACAGGGAGACGGATGGGGAAGTGGCCCTCTCATTACAGACAGGTAGAGCTGGGTGGAACTCTAATGGGTTGGCTGAGGATTGTCAGGAGACATCACATGATGGATCTCTGCACTTCAGAAGGGATAATAGCAAGATATTGAACCTTCAGTCGCCTGTCACTACTATTGTGGAGGAGACCTGAAATATCATGATTCATTTATATCATAACCCTGGAAGAGTTGGTTGTTGTTGGATTCCCTTTACAGAGCGGCAATCCACAGGAAATAGTAAGAGACTAGGTCATTGATTGATTGGTTACTCTTGATTGTAACAGAAGTTGATAATTTATCTGTAATTAGAAAGACTTCAAAACCTAATCTCTGTCCCAAATGGCACCCTATTCCCTATATTGTGTGCCAATTTAGATGAGGGCATGGCACCCTATTCCATATACAGTGCACTGCAGTGCACTAGGGTATAGGGTTCCATTTGGGACGCACACCTAGGGTTGAAATATTTGGTATGTTCAGAATATGAACGCGGGCAATGGAATGCAAAGACGGTATCTGAAGCAGTAGTGTAATGTCAGGATTCCTTGAATGCTTTTGATAATGCTGTCACTGTATGGTTCTTTTTCTCAGTTGTTCAGGTAGTCAAATGTACGTATGTTGCTGGCTCCAAAGAAACATGAGAAAAGCCGTAGAGGACAACTGATCAAAGGCGAGAACTGAATCCCATTTGAAATGTAGACAACTTGGTCTGTCTGTCGACAGCACTCTAATACTGTCAAGCAAGCACTTCTCTCTGTGTGTCTGTCAGATCCCTGCCTTGAATTACAATTCTCTGTTCTCTTCTGTTTGTTAGGAAAATTGCTTCCCAGTGGAGTTTCAAATGCTTGATGGTATGTTTGGAAATGGGATAGCTAGCTACCTTATCTTTCTATGCTCTCTTCCTCTTTTTCTTTTAATCCCCCCTCTCTCTTTCTCTCTCTCGCTTGCTGTCTCTCTCCCTCTCTCTCGGTCTCTCTCTCTCTCGCTCGCTGTCTCTCTCTCCATCTCTCTCTTCCTTTTGTTCCATCTGCTCTCCTTGCCTCTGTGTAATGACCCTTTTCCCTCAGAGACCAATTACTCACTAACCGTAACCACTCTCATTAATAGTTATGAAACAGACAGATGGATAGTTTTCATGCAACACTGTTGTAATGAAACATATACATGTACTGTAACTGTAGTTAGCCTTCTCCTACTGGTAATGACTGTGATTGGTGATTGGGACATTCAAACTGCTCGTTCCACGACTTTGAACAGACCCTTAGTATTAAGACCATCTGAACATACAATGTGAAGTATCCAGTATAAGGTTAAGTTGAAAATAATGAGTTATTTATTTTTCACTTGGAAACTTGATTTAATACAGATCTGATTAAACCTCCTTTACTGTAAAATTGCCTCAATCAAAACTGTGATGAAGCAGTATTAAATCAAATCACATTTTATTTTGTCACGCACACATGGTTAGCAGATGTTAATGTGAGTGTAGCGATATGCTTTATACAAGCAAATGCACCACTTGGCTAATGTATCTGGAAAAGAGTTGACAAGTAGCTGGCTCTCTGGTTACATTGTTTATTGGGCAACAAACTGAGCAACCAACTGCAAGTTATTCTTCAAAGTTCCCCATGCTTTAGGATTCAGCAGTGAAGGATAGCTAGTGCACCTTGTTATAGTTGGCCTGTACTGTACTAGTGGAGCTGTCATGTTATGTTAAGCAGCCTGCTGCCTAATGAAGGCCAAGTAGGTCAGGGAAGCCAGCAGCAAAGAAAGATGGTCCTCTGTGGGGTGAGAGAGGCTGCATACTGTACTTCAGATGTCCTCTCTCTGAAGGTGTAGAGGAGACCAACTTCCAGACTCCCCTCACACACTGTCTCCGTCCCAAATGGCCCATAGGGCTCTGGTCAAAAGTATTGCACTATATAGGGAATAGGGTGCCGTTTGGGAAACAGCCACTGTAACACCTCAGATTTAAAAAAAAATATCCCTAGACAACAGCAGAACAGATATACTTACTGTAAATAAAAAAAGGTTGGTTTTTTTCAATAATTTTTCAGATTGTCATGTTCAGTAGGCAAATATAACAATCAAGCATGATTTTCAAGAAGATCGCCTCCCAATCTTGCCAGTTCCTCTCCACAAGTGTAATTTGTGTTATTGCTAGACATGATGGCTATATCATAAACGTATAAATCATTACTGTGTAGGCTGTCATTGTGTGCTTCCAAAGTTACCATTGCTACACACTCGAGGCTCCCGAGTAGCGCAGCGGTCTAAGGCACTGCATCTCATTGCAAGAGGCGTCACTACAGTCCCTGGTTTGAATCCAGGCTGTATCACATCCGGCCGTGATTGGGAGTCCCATAGGGCAGCGCACAATTGGCCCAGCATCGTCTGGGTTTGGCCGGTGTTGGCTGTCATTGTAAATAAGAATTTTGTTCTTAACTGACTTGCCTAGTTAAATAAAAATCTAAATGCTCTAAAGGTGTTAGCATTTACACTTTGTTGAAAAGCAGGCAGCTAAAGCCAGTCAACTAGCAGAGACAGCCTTCTAGACTACATCCTTCCCTCCACAGTGAGTGATGCCAGGATCCTGGGGTTCAACCCCCAGTGCCATTAGAGGATCACAGGGGCCAATAATAGTCCAATAATAACAGGGCTGGCTGCTTTCTCTCTGCCACCCGTTGAGCCCCCTTCTTTCCTGCTGCGCAACCCGACGGGTTCTGCTTCCTGTCCTGACAAACTTCACACAGTCAACACAGCTGAATGAGAGGCTCTCCGCCTGCTGCAATTACTATGATGCGCCTAGCATGATCTGTTCTGTTGTACAGGTGCAACCAGAAGAAGACTCAGTGAAGATGTTGTTGTTGTCAGTGTTGGTTGGTGGAGAGGAGGAGGCTTTTCTCTTTTGACTGTGATTAGACTGGGTTGTGGTTCATATTACAATTACATTTATTCCCAGCTTGTGATCAGAAACACTCAAAATAAAATAAAAAATCTTCATTTCCATCTTACCTTATGTCAGGAGATTGCATAATGCAATGATACATGTTTTTTCAAAAATTCACTCAAAGGGTCTGTGAATGAAAAGTATTAAGGGAGTGAACATTATTTATAAAAAGGTTTACCTGTGGAAAGTCGGACCTCTCTGAAATGAAAATGGATGTCCCTCCCCTCAGCAAAATATTTTTTACCAAAACACTCTAGGAGGCTTAAAACTAAAAGTGACACTCCCCCTATACCCAAAATAATAATTAAAACAAAGTGGAGAGCAGTGAACATGCCTACCATTTACCCTCACTTCATGGACAGACCAGAGGCTTAGATATGCCATATTAAAAACTGTTATTGTCCTGTAAGCATCACATGGCAACACAGGATTTCTATAGCGCAGAGGGCTGTGGGCCAGAAGGTTGTGGGTTCACTGACAACCGTGGACAAGAGTAGGGGGTGGAAAGATCTAATTTATAGTAAGTGCATTGCATGAATCTGTCATCGTATTTGCAGGTCCGAGAAACAATAGCCTTTTATAAACATTTCATACAATTCTATGTAATTTTACATATAAGCAGAATATTTTTTATACCACACAAATTACTGAAATTACAGTATAACAATGGACAGAGATATGCCTATGTGTTCATCTTATCATATTTCTCTAATGCCAAATCAGTGTGTGTCTTGTTTACAACAAAACTGTCTCTGTTTGCAAATAAGTCAATCTGAGACGTCATTAAGAATCTGAGCATGGTACTTTAAAAGTTTTGCCAACCTTTCCACCCCAGAAACTCTACTCAGCAAACTGGATGTAATCTATCAAAGTGCCATCTGTTTTGTCACCAAAGCCCCATATACTACCCACCACTGCGACCTGTGCTATCGTTGACAGGCCCTCACTACATATCCGTCTCCAAACCCATTGGCTCCAGGTCATCTATAAGTCTTTGCTAGGTAATGCTCCGCCTTATCTCAGCTCACTGGTCACCATAGCAACACCTACCCCGTAGCACGCGCTCCAGCAGGTATATTGCACTGGTCATCCCCAAAGCCAACACTTCCTTTGGCCGCCTTTCCTTCCAGTTCTCTGCTGCCAATGACTGGAATGAATTGCAAAAATCTCTGAAGCTGGAGTCTTATATCTCCCTCTCTAACTTTAAGTATCAGCTGTCAGAGCAGCTTACCGATCACTGTACCTGTACACAGCCAATCTGTAAATAGCCCACCCAACTACCTCATCCCCATATTATTATTTACCCTCTTGTTCTTTTCCACCCCAGCATCTCTACTTGCACTTCATAATTTGCACATCTATCACTCCAGTATTAATGCTAAATTGTAATTATTTCGCCTCTATGGCCTATTTATTGCCTACCTCCCTACTCTTCTACATTTGCACACACTGTACATTGATTTTTCTATATTTCTTTTCTATTGTGTTATTGACTGTACGTTTGTTTATGTGTAACTCTGTTGTTTGTGTCACACTACTTTGCTTTATCTTGGCCAGGTCGTTAAATAAAAGTGAAAAACAGACAGAGTAGGCTGGCTATTCTGGCTATTAACTGCTGGCTATTCTTCTTCTGTGGCGTAACCCGACAAGAGAAGGTCACAAGTGTTTCCCTAAACTATCTGGGTTAAAACATATTCCATTGTACAGAAAGTGAATAGCTTAATCAATTGATAGTGACAGAATTAGTCTCCTTCCCAAGCAAAGTCCATTTTTCTCCTCGGCTATAGAAGGTTGTAGCTCAGCCTCTGAATGTCAAAGAAACAAAACAATGATTTCACCATATGCATCGGAGTCACGTCTTTCCCAGGTATTTACAACTTGTTTGTAGCATAAAGCATCGTGGACCAAAGCGCTCTTATAGATCACTTTTTGCCATTTTGAATAAAATACCCCCTCATACCCCCTCGATTCGAGTCCTGATTTTAACTTAGCCTACTTCCGTGTCAGTGAAGAGTTGTTATTTAAAGAGTGCATTGTGGGTGGAGGAATTGGCAGACAAATCTATGGATATTGCAGCCAATAGCCTAATTTCGTCTGCCAAACAGGTAGGCCTACCTCTTATTTTTTAAATAAGAAGAAAGCCCTCTTGTTGTTAGTAAAGTCTAATTTAAATTAAGACTGTTTAAATCAATTATGTCTCCTGGAATTTGACTACTTTGAGCATCATGAGCTGTCCATTTCTGATTGATTCTGCCGAGGTTGCTGCTTCAACTTTCAGCACCAAATTGTCAGTTACTCAAATCTGGCTTATTGTGAGGTCAGTAACTCTAATAAATACATCATGGGCAAGAAACATGTTGTTTTTATTTAAAAAAAGAATTAGAGTAGTAGCAAGCTATATTATCAACGTTTATCTCCGGTCCTGTCATGTCCTGACCCTAGTAAGATGTCATTTTCTATAGTAGAGTAGGGCAGGGCGTGACAGGGGGTGTTTTGGGTTGTTCTATGTTTTCTATTTCTATGTTTAAGTTCTAGTTTGTCTATTTCTATGTTGGGATTGTTTGGGGTTGATCTCTAATTGGAGGCAGCTGATCCTCATTGCCTCTGATTAGAGATCATATTTAAGTAGGGTTTTTTCTTATTGTCTGTGGGTTATTATCTTTTGAGTAGTGTGTTGTCCTCTCTACGTCACGGTTTGTTATTTTTGTATATTCAAGTATTTAAGTGTATTGCATTCAGTTTCACTTTTAATAAATATGTGGAACTACGAACACACTGCATTTTGGTCCGCTCCTTCAAACAGCCGTGACAGGTCCTCTTCCTCATCTTTGCACTCTCTTTCTCAAACTGAAAATAACATAGGCTATAGGCTAGTCTGCCTGCAAGATAGACCTAATAAAAAAAATGTTGGTGGGAAGAAGCCTTTGACTCTCCTACTGAACTGTCATTGTAGGCCTACACAGCACAGCACTGGTTAGGCAGCACACAAAAAAGGGTTTTATCCGCAAGGGCAGAGCAGGCCGGGGCTCAGGGTTGTAATATTCATTGCGGTGTGTAATGCAGCCTAGTTTTATTTACACCATCCCAGCAGCTATCTTAGAAATGTAACTTTGCTCTGTGCTTCTCCGAGCATGCATTTCGTAGCTTATAGCCTATAGGCTATGGATAATTTGATTGAGACCAAATTACATAGCCTATAGGCACACTTGATATTGTGCACCCAGTGGAGAATCAGAGATCAAGGGCGGCATCAGGCACACATTGATATATAGCCTAATAAGCAACTGATTCTAAAACACAGAAATATATACATTTTATCAATTACAAATTACATGACCCTCCCCTGGACAAGATCAAAAAATACTAAAGCCTCCCCTTGACTGCAATTGAAAAGCCCTCCCCCATTTTCCTCCAGGTACCAATTCTGTAAATTTCGATCCACCCCTAAAATAAAAATGGTCTTTCTCCATATGGTTTGAGTAGAGTAATGATCTACCATGAGACATCACCAGGGGATAGGATGGCGCTCCCGCTGTTCCACCATTTGATATTCATGAAGATTCACTAATGACAAGCACATCAAAGTACCAGTTGGCCAGTCTAAGCCATGGGCCCAGGAAAACTAGCTAGTGTTGCAGAATTATGAAATCGAAGCTGAACTGTGACAGTATTCTTGAAGTGAAGCTTTTTACTCCTTGACATGTCCTCTTTGTCTGTCATTCTCTATGCTAGGAACCCAATACTCCTCTGGTTTTGTGAGTGTTTAAATAACCTCTCAGAAACTAATGCTTCACTGACAAAACATTATGTGTGTGTTGAAAATACTGATTTAGGATCTCAGCTCTCCCTATGCAATCCTAACCTTCACAATTATTAGAGTAGATTTGAGAAATAATTATTACTGAGTGAATTGTTTTGAGAGCACTAAGCGCATAAAAAACAAAAGGAACATACAATGTCTACCGTCTGGATTTCCAGTTGTTCTAACAGTTTGTTGTTGTTTCTCCCATCCTGTCTTCACAGCTCCTATCAGGAACATCATCTGCAGCGGTTCCCAGGCTGTGGACTGAACAGACACCATGAAGGGTCTATCAAGCAGCCGCAGTCACCACCATGTGGTCACCTGTGACCCTGGTTCCTACGATGCCCTAGGCCATGGCCACCACCCTGATCGCAAGCCCTACTTGATCAACCAAATGGACATGCCCATGTCCCACCCCTCTGACCACCCCTACTACGGCCAGGTGCAGAGCCACATCCAGCTGAGGAACCACGCTGCCTTCCCCTCAGACAGTAGTGTGGTGCCCTATGGGACCTTCCCCAGACGACACTACAGCAGCTCACACCACGAGCTGAAGGATCGGATGGGGAAGGATGAGTGTCCTGTGGTGCCCTATGGTGTGGGTGTTGGTGTGGGTAACATGGTCCCCAACAAGGGCGTCAACGTCCGCCTGCCAGTCAACCTGCTGGACCAGTTTGAGAGGCAGCCATCGTTCACGCGGGATGGGTACCACACGCTGCAGTACAAGAGGACAGCTCTGGAGCAACGCAGCGACAGCCCCGGACGCATCCGCCACCTGGTCCACTCCGTCCAGAAACTCTTCGCCAAGTCCCACTCCCTGGAGGGGCCACACACGCACTCCAAGCAGGGCAGCATCAATGGCAGCAGGAATAGCCCCGAGAGTGAGACGCCCCCCACGCAGAAGCACCGCAAACGCAGCAAGAGTAGGGAGCGCTGCAAGTCGGCAGAGCCAAAGCAAAGGAGCTCCACCTCGGGCTACTGGAGCTCAGACGACCTCCTGGATGACCGAGACGTCTGCCACAGCCACAGCCTGTTCCACAGCCCCACTGGAGTCATGACCATGGGCCGCCACCCGGACAAGTCCCAGTCACAGTACTTCATGGAGGCCTACAACACCATCAGCGAACACGCCCTGAAAACGTCGCGCAGTAATAACGATGTAGTAAAACACACCTGTGTCCCCTCCCATATCCCCATAAGCATGGACGCCCAGCTCATGAAGAAGAGCTTGTGGTCGTCCAGTCTAACGGTGAGCAGGGCTCGCGAAGTCTACCAGAAGGCCTCAGTTAACTTAGATCATAAAGCACTAGTGAAATCTGAGGCTTGTCAGCAGGAGCGCTCATGCCAGTTCTTGCAGGTATGCAATTCTTAAAATGTACCCCTAAACTTCCCCCTCGTCCAGCTATTTACCCCACTGGAGAGGACCTACCCCCCCTCCACTTTCATTTGATTTGAAGAGAGAAGTAAGTGCAAGCCCAGTAGTGGCCTTACTTTCTTTAGTAGGCTTTTTTCTTTTAAACCCATCAGTGACTGGCATTATTTCCTGTTTATAAACCTCTTAATTTCATAGATTTCCCAGTTTTGGGGTTCCTTAATTCTTTCCTTGCGTGTGTGCGTGCGTGCGTGCGCGCGAATGCAAGAATATTTGTGTACTATTCTCCTGATGCTGTTCACTAAGATTGTTGCTAAACCCATCAAATCTGAAATTCCACATTCAAAACACAGTTGGCCCAACAGATGCACAAATAGCACATCTCTAAATAGATCTAAGCAGTCCACTTCCACTCAGTTTTTACAGAAATATCAAAAGAGGGATTATAAATTATTATGATGTTCATGTAGCTAAATTATATGTAAATGTTGTTCTGTGCAGTATGCTAGTTTCTCATCTCTTTCTCCTTCTCACTTGTTCTATATTCTAAATCAGTCAAAACAAAATCAATATGGCTCTTCCATTTTTACATAACATTCCCCATTGGACGTTTTCTTTTTTACTTTACAAACAAAACCAACAAACCACAGGGCTAAGTAATTCAAATTAAACAAATGAAAATAACTCAAATAAAATAAAACACCAAAAGAAGAAAATGTACATTATAAAGTATAGCCTAAACAAGTAGGCAAGGCATTTTGTAGTAATCAAAAGAAAAATAGGTGGAGACATCAATCAGCAGATAACTTCCACTCAATCAGAAAAGTTTTGAATGTTAGGAAGAAAATCTATTAAAGGACCCCAGATTTCCCTGAATTGAGAGTAGCTTTTCCTGATAGGCATGATATTTTCTCTGAGGTACAATATGACATCACCTCCTTCAACCATTGTTGATAGAGCATGTTCTGATGTCCATTTTGTTAAGATGCACTTTTTACCTGCTGTAGCAGCAAGAAGAAATACATATTTGTTTGTGCTAGCTGATACTGTATTTACCAAGGTTATGTTCCCTAACACCCACATCTTGGGGTAATTAGTTTTTCTGTCTCTAATATCTCTGATGTAATTTTACTGATATTTTCCAACAAATTCTATAGGTAGGGACATCTCCATAACATATGCAGTAATCTCCAGTATTTATCTCACATCTAGGATATTTGTCAGTTATCTTATCAAGTAAATTCAGTCTATATGCAGTAAAATATGTCCTGTGCAACATATTGAATTGCATCTGTCTATGTTTGGTTGCCATCAAGAAGCTCTGAGAGATTTCAAGCAAGTCATCCCAGTCAACTGAGTCATAATTACAACCTATGTCTCTGTCCCATTTGTATGTTAGGTTATTATATGTAGGTAGATTATTATTGAGTATGTTATACATCCTTGAGATCAGACCTCGAGTTGACCTAGTACTATGGATACCATTTTCGAGCAGTGATTCCTCTGGAGTATTAGGGAAATTGTATTTTGTCATTTCTTTTACCCAGTGCCTTATCTAAAGGTATTTAAAAAACCTAGTTTGAGGAAGCTCATGCTCGTCTTTGTGTTGTTTAAATTATATTAATGTATTTTCCTTATGTAAGTCCCCAACAATAGAAATTCCTTTAGAGTTCCATAAATGTAATGTTCTATTAGCAATTGCCTTTGGAATAAGTGGATTGTTCATTAACGGAGTAAATCTTTAAAGTATGTTATTGAATCCAAGCAGTTTATGAGCTCTCTGCTATGAGTTAAAAGTGTTTTGATGATGGGATTCTTTGTAAATGCTATTATTTTGGTGTCCCACAAAGGGGATCCCTTTCAAAGTTACAGATGTAATGTATTGCTCTTCTATTGATGGCCACCGGGGGCCATATAGGACGCAAATGAGTGGCTAGATAATATAGTTCAAAATTAGGAAGTGTAAGCTTTCCTTTGGGATAAGGAGCTTGAAGAGTTTGAATGCTTACACAGGCTGTTTTTTTCTGCCATTGAAAATAAGATATTACTTTATTTACATTTTGTAAGAAATTTGCAGGTAGCTTCAGTTGTATGGACTGAAATAGGTATAATAATTTGGGGAGGATATACATTTGTATTGTATTGACCCTGCCTATCTATGAAAGAAGCAGTGCATTCATCTATTGATATCTATCTTAGTTATCTCTAGTAGAGTCCTATGATTATCTTTCACAAAAGTATAACATTATTTCCTTACATGATAAAGAGGTACTTAAAACCGTCCTGTGACTATTTCAGAGGTCATACGGGATTTCTAATAGTAGCATGATCCATATTATTCGGCATTACCTCAGTTTTGTCAGAGTTTAATTTGTATCCCGAGACTGCACTATAATACTTTAAACATTTGAACACGGCAAGGATGGAATGTACAGTTCAAGTCGGAAGTTTACATACACCTTAGCCAAATACATTTAAACTCAGTTTTACACAATTCCTGACATTTAATCCTAGTAACCATTCCCTCTCTTAGGTCAGTTAGGATCACCACTTTCTTTTAGGAATTAGAAATGTCTGAATAATAGTAGAGAGAGTGATTTATTTCAGCTTTTATTTCTTTCATCACATTCCCAGTGGGTCAGAAGTTTACATGCACTCAATTCGTATTTGGTAGCATTGCCTTTAAATTGTTTAACTTGGGTCAAACGTTTCGGGTAGCCTTCCACAAGCTTCCCACAATAAGTTGGGTGAATTTTGGCCCATTCCTCCTGACAGAGCTGGTGTAACTGAGTCAGGTTTGTAGGCCTCCTTACTCACACACGCTTTTTCAGTTCTGCCCACAAATGTTCTATAGGATTGAGGTCAGGGCTTTGTGATGGCCACTCCAATACCTTGACTTTGTTGTCCTTAAGCCAATTTTCCATCCTTATTATGCCAACTATTTTGTGAAGTGCACCAGTCCCTCCTACCGCAAAGCACCCCCACAACATGATGCTGCCACCCCTGTGCTTCATGGTTGGGATGGTGTTCTTCGGCTTGCAAGCCTCCCCCTTTTTCCTCCAAACATAACAATGGTCATTATGGCCAAACAGTTCTATTTTTGTTTCATCAGACCAGAGGACATTTCTCCAAAAAGTACGATCTTTGTCCCCATGTACAGTTGCAAACTGTAGTCTGGCTTTTTTATGGCGGTTTTGGAGCAGTGTCTTCTTCCTTGCTGAGTGGCCTTTCAGGTTATGTCGATATAAGACTCGTTTTACTGTGGATATAGATACTTTTGTATGTGTTTCCTCCAGCATCTTCACAAGGTCCTTTGCTGTTGTTCTGGGATTGATTTGCACTTTTCGCACCAAAGTACGTTCATCTCTAGGAGACAGAACGCGTCTCCTTCCTGAGCGGTATGGTGGCTGCGTGGTCCCATGGTGTTTATACTTGCGTACTATTGTTTGTACAGATGAATGTGATACCTTCAGGCATTTGGAAATTACTTCCAAGGATGTGGCCTTTTTTTTTCTGAGGTCTTGGCTGATTTCTTTTGATTTCCCTATGATGTCAAGCAAAGAGGCACTGAGTTTGAAGGTAGGCCTTGAAATACATCCACAGGTATACCTCCAATTGACACAAATGATGTCAATTAGCCTATCAGAAGCTTTTAAAGCCATGACATCATTTTCTGGAATCTTCCAAGCTGTTTTTAAAGTCACAGTCAACTTAGTGTATATAAACTTCTGACCCACTGGAATTGTGATGCAGTGAATTATAAGTGAAATAATCTGTCTGTAAACAATTGTTGGAAAAATTACTTGTGTCATGCACAAAGTAGATGTCCTAACTGACTTGCCAAAACTATAGTTTGTTAACAAGACATTTGTGGATTGGTTGAAAAACTAGTTTTAATGACTCCAATTTACTGTATGTAAACTTCCGACTTCGACTGTATTAGATCACTCACATACAATAATAATGCTAGAGGCTAAATTGCTATTGCAAAAATTAAATCGTTTTGTTGTCCCCATACCAAGTACAAAAGTGTCTGAAAGCAGACCATTGGTCAACAGTTTCTAGTTTCAAAGTTTATTTGCCACATGCACAGGATACAACAGGTGTAAAACATTACATTGAAATTCTTATCTTGAGAGCTCTTTCCCAACAATGCAGTGATGATGATGATAATATTAATAATAATAATTAAATATGCACGATATATCGGTGAACATATCAGAATCGGACGATATTAGCTAAAAATGCCAACATTGGTATCGGCCCGATAGTTTAACGCCGATGTTAAAAACCGATGTCAAAGCTACCGTGCATACCTATATGAAGTAATGACGCCACATAAAATTTTGCGCTACACGTGCAACACAGCAGTCCTAACCTTGCCCACAATGTCTGCTGTGTGGATCGAGCAGTCAACAAGTCAAGCAGTCATTTGAAAGGGTAAGAAAATCCATTAAAGCCAAGATAATTGAATTCATTGCCCTTGACAATCAACTGTTCTCTGTCGTGGATGATGTTGGCTTTCGCTGAGTGGTCGAGCACCAGTACACACTACCAAGTGCGCTTTTTTTCAGATGTTGCCCTACCGGAGTTACACAGTAATAGCGTCACTGCTATTAGCTTCACGACATACATACTATGGAATGCCGTTTGGCTCTTGCGTGTCAAAAAATATACAGTAGCACTGTCAAAGCTGTACAAAAAAGTCTGCAAACACCAGCCATGAATGATGTGCTTACAATAACGCGTTGGTAATAAAGGATCATATGTTCAACCGCAACTTCTGGGGTAGCTAGCTTTAGCTTGGTACTTAGCTAGCACCAATACAACCAGCCAGAAAACAATGACCAGTAGAAACTGCAGTCATTTTCATTTTTCTTAGCAATGATTTAGGAATCCTTGCGAGTAAGTATTAGCTAGGTTGCCACTTGTTGTTAGCCTATTAAAATTGAACTTTCATTCATGAAAATAAATAGCTAGCCAGCTACTTAACCCTGTTGCCCAAAGCTAACGTTATAAGCAGCCAGCTATCTTCATCTGGCTACTGACGCTCGACCGGGCCGGCCATACTTTTATTTTGAAGGCTAACCTCAAAGTCCACTATTGTGGCTAATCCTTATTTTGTCTAGCTTCACATACAGTGGGGCAAAAAAGTATTTAGTCAGCCACCAATTGTGCAAGTTCTCCCACTTAAAAAGATGAGCGAGGCCTGTAATTTTTATCATAGGTACACGTCAACTATGACAGACAAAATGAGGAAAAAAATCCAGAAAATCACATTGTAGGATTTTTACTGAATTTATTTGCAAATTATGGTGGAAAATAAGTATTTGGTCACCTACAAACAAGCAAGATTCCTGGCTCTCACAGACCTGTAACTTCTTCTTTAAGAGGCTCCTCTGTCCTCCACTCATTACCTGTATTAATGGCACCTGTTTGAACTTGTTATCAGTATAAAAGACACCTGTCCACAACCTCAAACAGTCACACTCCAAACTCCACTATGGCCAAGATCAAAGAGCTGTCAAAGGACGCCAGAAACAAAATTGTAGACCTGCGCCAGGCTGGGAAGACTGAATCTGCAATAGGTAAGCAGCTTGGTTTGAAGAAATCAACTGTGGGAGCAATTATTAGGAAATGGAAGACATACAAGACCACTGATAATCTCCCTCGATCTGGGGCTCCACGCAAGATCTCACCCCGTGGGGTCAAAATGATCACAAGAACGGTGAGCAAAAATCCCAGAACCACACAGGGGGACCTAGTGAATGACCTGCAGAGAGCTGGGACCAAAGTAACAAAGCCTACCATCAGTAACACACTACGCCGCCAGGGACTCAAATCCTGCAGTGCCAGACGTGTCCCCCTGCTTAAGCCAGTACATGTCCAGGCCCGTCTGAAGTTTGCTAGAGAGCATTTGGATGATCCAGAAGAGGATTGGGAGAATGTCATATGGTCAGATGAAACCAAAATAGAACTTTTTGGTATAAACTCAACTCGTCGTGTTTGGAGGACAAAGAATGCTGAGTTGCATCCAAAGAACACCATACCTACTGTGAAGCATGGGGGTGGAAACATCATGCTTTGGGGCTGTTTTTCTGCAAAGGGACCAGGACGACTGATCCGTGTAAAGGAAAGAATGAATGGGGCCATGTATTGTGAAATTTTGAGTGAAAACCTCCTTCCATCAGCAAGGGCATTGAAGATGAAACGTGGCTGGGTCTTTCAGCATGACAATGATCCCAAACACACCGCCCGGGCAACGAAGGAGTGGCTTCGTAAGAAGCATTTCAAGGTCCTGGAGTGACCTAGCCAGTCTCCAGATCTCAACCCCATAGAAAATCTTTGGAGGGAGTTGAAAGTCCGTGTTGCCCAGCAACAGCCCCAAAACATCACTGCTCTAGAGGAGATCTGCATGGAAGAATGGGCCAAAATACCAGCAACAGTGTGTGAAAACCTTGTGAAGACTTACAGAAAACGTTTGACCTGTGTCATTGCCAACAAAGGGTATATAACAAAGTATTGAGATAAACTTTTGTTATTGACCAAATACTTATTTTCCACCATAATTTGCAAATAAATTCATTAAAAAATCCTACAATGTAATTTTCTGGATTTTTTTTTCATCTCATTTTGTCTGTCATAGTTGAAGTGTACCTATGATGAAAATTACAGGCCTCTCTCATCTTTTTAAGTGGGAGAACTTGCACAATTGGTGGCTGACTAAATACTTTTTTGCCCCACTGTAGATGGGTCCGATCACCATTAATCAAATAAGAACTGTCTTATAAATTAGGGTTATTTTAGATGACACCTAGATTATGTCATTTTGCTATGTTTTTGGGGTAGAAAATTGTTTGCATCCATGAGCTAGCCAGCTTTTTTTATGACCAACACTATAGGTGTGCGATACAACTTTATCAAATCAAATTTTATTGGTCACATACACATGGTTAGCAGATGTTAATGCAAGTGTAGCAAAATGCTTGCTACCAGCATCATAGCATACGTATCGATAAATCGTTGTGACATATGAAATACGAGTGATAGTGTAATCAATGTGTAATAACTACGTCAATCAATGAATGGATTAAATTATTATGTGACGTGCAGTCATATTCAGGTCCTGATTGGTCAACAAGCTTATAACACTATTTGACGTGTCAAGTAACGTTATTTGACGTGTCAAATCTTTTTTGACATGCAAAGACCCAAACGGCGTTCCATAGAAATCCTGGTTGAGAATGAAACGACTGAACAACGAAACAGCACAGCAAGTCAGTGAAAGAAATATGTTTTGATTATGTTTTTCTGGTAATGGGGACATACGTAAATGCCAACAAAATAACTTTTTGGTCAGTGTGGTGTGTGTGTAACCTTTATTTAACTAGGCAAGTCAGTTCTTCAACAAATTCTAATTTACGATGACGGCCTGGACGACACTGGGCCAATTGTGCACTGCTCTATGGGACTCCCAATCACGGCCGGATGTGATACAGCCTGGATTCAAACCAGTGACACCTCTTGCACTGAGATGCAGTGCCTTAGACCGCTGCGTCCGTGTGTGCTAACTATTTAACTGTACTAGAATGCTTAAAAGGCCAGGTTTCTTGGCAAAGAAAATATCGGATATCGGTATCGGCCAAAAATGTCATATCGGTGCATCACTAATAATATAGAAAATAGGATAAAAACTTAAATAAAATTAAAAACACAAGCTTCTCCGATGAGATTTAAAGAAACATACGAATGCCAAATAGTATATAGATGTCAGTGCCAGTACCTTATTCATTGTGCAGGGGTACTATATTGGATGAGGTGGGTTTATACATAAAAAGTGACTGGTAGTAGTGCCTTCAGAAAGTATTCACACCCCTTGACTTATTCCACATTTTGTTGTGTTACAGCCTGAATTCAAAATGGATTAAATATATTTTTTCTCACCCATCTGCACACAATACCCCATAATGACAAAGTGAAAACATGTTTTAGATATTTTTGTCAATTTATTGAAAATGAATTATCTCATTTAGAGAAGTATTCACACCCCTGAGTCAATACTTTGTAGAACCACCTTTGGCAGCGATTACAGATGAGAGTCTTTCTGGGTAAGCCGCGTTCACATTGGCAGTTTGAAGTGACTCAAATCCTATTTATTTGGGGCCTCCCGAGTGGCGCAGCGGTCTAAGGCAGTGCAGTGCTTGAGGTGTCACTACAGACCCGGGTTTGATCACAGGCTGTATCACAACTGGCAGTGACCGGGAGTCCCATAGGGCGGCGCACATTTGGCCCAGCATCGTCCGGGTTAGGGGAGGGTTTGGCCGGGGGGACTTTACTTGGCTAATCACGGCTCTAGCGACTCCTTATGGCGGGCCGGGCGCCTGCAGGCTGTCTTAGGTCGTCAGTTGAACGGTGTTTCCTCCGACACATTGGTGCGGCTGGCTTCCGGGTTAAGCAGGCAGGTGTTAAGGAGCGTGGTTTGACTCGACCTTCGCCTCTCCCAAGCCCGTTGGGGAGTTGCATCGATGAAACAAGATCGCAATTGGATATCATGAAATTGGGGAGTTAAAGGGGGTAATAAAAATATCCGATTCAAATATGTTATTTTTCCTGCAGTCTGAACAGCCAAAAAGCACATGGAATCGGATATTTCAAGCCACATTTCAAACCACCTTTTTTAGGTGGTTTGAAGTCAGATACAAAACTGATTCCTGGCCATGTGACTTGAAGTCTGAACGGTCAAATCTGATTTATTTGCCCTCAAGTGGTTTTTAATTGTTATTTGGCTTTCAACATGTGGTACCTAACTAGCTTGTTAATGTTTCACAAACAAATTATTGAATGTGCTAGAAAGCTACCTAGCTAGGACTCATTTGGAAAGTTGGATCATTTTATCATTTGAGGCTTTAAAAGTGTTTATTACACTACGATTTTGAACATTCAAAGCAACTGGGAAACGTCCATGGCAGGCACTGTTATCACCTTAGCTTGCTACATCACTTCTGAGGGATAGGAAGCAGGAGCACCACCATCAATCAACCTACACCACTGCACAGACACCCGTTGTTACTATGACAACTAGCAAAGCCTTGTCAGCAGATGACCGCTGTCTGAACACACACAAATACGATTTGGTCACTTGTAACTTGCTGTTTGGACAGTCAGTAGTCAGAATTACAGAAAATAACCTGTGGTAACCTAGGTTACCCCATTGGCTTACAGCAAATACCTCGCCTTTTTCGAACACAATTTTCTTGTCTGCTTGTTTTAGTGAATTACAAACTACATTTAAGAAAAGTAGAACATGACTAAAGATGACTTTTCAACATTGCCTGCTCCCGAGTTTTCTAACAACTGAATATTGTAGGGCTTCCCTCATGCCCCTTTTCATGATGGTGCTAGCAGTCACGTGAGTGAGTGAGTGAGTGAGTGCTAGTTAGCTACCAACCCGAACATTAAGCTAGCCAAGACCAATAACACAGACTATACAGCTACAAGTAGTGAAGGGCGATACAAACAGACTATACTAAACAATTTAAATGTCTTACCTGTGATGAAATGTTTTCCACACACATAGCTACAGTATGTGTAGCCTACTTGAACACATGGTCCCCACATTTCCCACTCTCCCAATAGCCTGAACCCTCAGGGCTCTTCTCGCAGGCTCTATTTTCCTACGTGGGAGCATTGCGAACCGTAGGTTGGGATTTTTTTACTTGTTTGCATGTACGTTGAACAACACAGCAGCTTTCGGGCATGTTTTGTTATCTCTGTATAACAAAAGATCGGCAACAAATTTGACTCTTTTACAATGGGCATCAATAGGAAAGAATGTTTGTTTTCCCAATTTGTGGGCGTGGTCGAGTGGAATTCCTTCTTATTACGTGAATACCGACTTGGAGTATTGGTCTGCATAGATGTTTCCCATTTACTCCCTCATATCCTGCTATCTTTTTCGGCTGTAATATAGTTACCCTGTTACCATAGAAACACCTACCAACATTATTGGCAGGTTTGAGTCGAAGGCTGGGATAGGATAGCAGTGGCTGCATTATTAGTACAAATGGAGACCAGTTATGTCCGTAAGTTCAGTGCCATGGGAGAATTGATGCCCAAAATGTTATGCAGCTTTTCTGAAATCAAAACTTCTAAATTAGTGTAGTTATTTTGTCATCGATGTTATGAGTAGATTTGTTGAGTTATGTATACTAAAGTATTATGGATACTGTATTCTGTACATATATGCTCACAGAAGCAGTTCAACAGGTTTAACCCAGTGACAAATACACAAACATACAGTACTCAATTCCTGACATATTCTTATAACTCAGAAATGATTTGCTATCGCTGTAGCCAAGCAACACAACATTCAGATCTTCAACTATTCAGCCCCACACCATGTGCAGTGAACAGTTCGGTACAGTAGATAAAAGTAAACAGGGCTGTTATAGTGGAGTTATCACAACAACAAAGCACTGAAAACATCCAGTATGGTAGCTAAGGTACATGTGGGTCTGAGTGAACTTGTGAAGATAGGCCTATTTCTGTGGCGAGCAGGGGACACAGGCAGCACAAGCACGGTGTGTACTGTGTTGTAGTGTGTTGGCATACAGCCGCTTGGCGGTTATAGAGTCGCTCTGCCTCCACAGCCTCCTTTTATATACAACCTACTAATTTCTGCTCTGACGTCAAAAGCCCTAGCATCCTAGCCTGCTCTGCTCTGACTTTCTCCTCAGTTACCAAGGCTCCTCTCCCTCTGTAGTGATTCATGTAATTACTAAGACTTCAGAGGAGTGGGATTCTCTCTTCTCCAGCATCAACTTAGTCTCCAAAGTATTTTTGTATGCTCTATGCTAACTACCCAAATTAGGTATATCATTGGAAGATAAATTGATACTCTCTGGTAACAAATGTTTTCAAAGTGTCTGAATTAACCTTTTTGAGCCAAGGACGCCATAGTTTCTCTTAGTATGGAGGAATGTATTTAGTTGTATTCATATTAGTACTTCAACTATTAAGCAACTAATAATAGTTTCAGTTCAGGTTGTGTTTGTACCCTAGTTATAATATTTAGTTTAGCCCATATATATGGCTAGCTCATTGTTTCTCCTTCAATCAATTATTTTCCTTAACCCACAATAGTAGTCAGGGTCAGATTAATTCAAATGTCATACCACCCTGACACCCTAGTTCTCTGTGAGCATCTTGTGCCCCTAGGGAGACTCCAAGCTAACAGATGCCCAGGTTGTCAGGAAGGGGTTTTAAGTGTAATCATGCAAACTCACACCAGTCTCTTAATTACCTATTACCTTCAACGCTCAGTACGAGACAGAGAGATAAATAGAGGTGCATCTGACTGTGTTGGATATTGTTGTGGCGCCTCGTTTGCCGGACTGGACCAGGTGGATGGTACATGGCGCCATGCAGTCATCCATGGAGGTGCCTGAAGCCCTGTTGTCACCTTCCCTATCCCCACAGGTGCCCCAGGATGAGTGGAGTGGCTTCTCACCTCTGGAGGGGAAGGCAGACGATATCCCGTGTCGGCGCATGCGCAGCGGCAGCTACGTGAAGGCTATGGCAGAGGATGAAGACAGCGGAGACTCAGAGGAAAGTCCTAAGCTGTGTCCAAAGATCCAGGCCCAAGGTCGACGGGCCAGCTATCTCAAAGCCACCCAGCCATCACTGACTGAAATGACCACCTTAAAGTAAGACTCCTCTCTTTAACTCATTTTAAAATAACTAACTTTAAATGAATGTAACTAACTATCATAGTTCTTATGTCGCATTCTTTGGGGCATGGGATGTACCTAATGAAATGTTTACTGCAGTGGTGTAGAAGCATAGCATGAAGAAATCAGACAACAGTGTCAGGATGAGGTCCTCCAACCTCCAGCTTTAATGGTACTTTGGACTCCCTTCAAGTGGTGGATAATTTGATACCATTATATAGAGAGGCTGCTCATAGCCTACAGTATCACTCTGACATATCTAGGGCTTACAGCTCGCATTTGTGAATTTATTTAAGCGGCATCCAAGTCAAAAGACAATCCAGCCTGGTGCTTATACATCCCCTCTGCATCCTTTTCCACTCAATGAGTAAAGAGTATTAACGTTTCAAACACCAGGGGAAATGAATGTAAGGTTCTCCTAGTTTTACATGAAGTGGCTAAAGTTTAAAAACAGTTGTGTAAATGAACATTTCAGTTATTGATCTTAATTCTAGTCTCATAGGTTCATTGCAATGCGCACAATGAACAAATCTGTCAATCCCTGAGCAACACAAACATCTCAATGCAAATGTGAAAGGGATCTTTGACAAACGTTTCACTAAAGGCATTGGTTGAAGGACAACATAAGTGAAAAACATGGCTGACTGTGATCCATGTTCTGAACTCTGCTTGTATTGGCTTTTTGTCTGAAGGTCTGCATGCTTCTTGGCCTTTGATAGTGTACTGTGCCTCTCCTAGTTATTCTGTTCCAGTTCTGAACTCCACTAGGTGCTAGAAACAGTTTGGCAGGCCCTCGGGCTGTGTTTACACAGGCAGCCCAATTCTGATATTTTTCACTAATTGGTCTTTTGACCAATCAGGTCAGCTCTGAAACAGATTTGATGTTTAAAGATCTGATGTGTCTGGTCAAAATACCAGTTAGTGGAAGAAAGATCATAATTGGGTTGCCTGTGTAAACGCATGGTGCAGACTACTATTGCTCCACTCTGTCACGAATCCCACCGAAGGTGGCTCCCTTGCCTGTTCGGGCGGCGCTCGGCGGTCGTCGTCGCCGGTCTACTAGCCACTGCTGATCCCTTTTTCCTTTTCTGTTTGTTCGGTCTTATTGGTTGCACCTGTTCCCTGTTTGTTTCTTGATTTGTGTTTATTTAAGCCTGTTAAGCCCGCCCAGGGTTGTGCGGGATTATTTCACTGTTTGTTATTTGGATGTGCTGGCTGGCGCCTTATTTTCTCTCCGGACTGTTTTGCCCTGTGTTTTGGGTTGGTCTACCTTATTACGCGCCATTCTGTTTTGGCGTGACCGTTTTGTGCCGGAGAAATAAAAGACGTGATACTTACCCTCTGCTCTCTGCACCTGACTCCAACCACCACTCCTAGAAATCCCTGACAGAATCCCGCACCACGATTATGGAGTCAGCAGGAGCAGCCGCGCCTCCTCTCCCAGCGATGGAGGAACGTGTCCTTCATCATACAACCATTCTCCACCGGATCGGTTCAGCCATGGATCAGATGATGGAGAGGATGGACCGATGGGAGAGGAGTGGCCTCCCTACCTCATCTCCAGCTCCTCTTCCCCCCCCGCCTACTACCCCTCCTCCGGCGTTTGGATCTGGGGCCCTACGTCTGGATCTCCCCAGGGAGTACTATGGAGCGGTGGCTGGGTGCCAGGGGTTCCTGCTACAGCTGGAGTTGTACCTGGCTACCGTTCATCCGACTCCCTCGGGAGAGGAGAGCGTGAGCGTCCTCATCTCCTGCTTAACGGGTCGAGCCCTGGAGTGGGCCAACGCAGTGTGGTATGGCCCAGACTCGGCGAGGGATCACTACCCCGAGTTCACCCGCCGGTTCCGGGCCGTGTTCGACCACCCACCAGAAGGCCGGGCGGCGGGTGAACGGCTGTTCCACCTGCGGCAGGAGACGAGGAGCGCACAGGACTTTGCTCTGGAGTTCCGGACCTTGGCTGCTGAGGTGGGGTGGAACGACAGGTCCCTGATGGACCATTATCGTTGTAGCCTCCGGGAGGACGTCCGCCGGGAGCTAGCCTGTCGGGACACTACCCTCTCCCTCGACGAACTCATCGACATGTCCATCCGCCTGGACAATCTGCTGGCTGCCCGCGGGTGTGCAGAACGGGCCCTGTTGGTTCCACCTCCAGGCCCTCCAGCTCCCATCCCCATGGAGCTAGGGGGGGGCGCATCGAGGGGGACCGGAGGAGGAGGCTCCTCCTGTACCCGGTGTGGTCAAAGAGGACACACTGCCGAGCGGTGCTGGAGGAGCTCGTCTGGGAGTCGGGATGGCAGGCAGAGCACTCCTCGTTCACCCCAGGTGAGTAAGCACCAGCCTCAACCAGAGCTCCCTGTTGGCCATATGTTTGTGCTAATAATTTTTCCTGAGTTTTCTCCCTCTTTTCAGCATAAGGCGCTAGTCAATTCAGGCGCAGCTGGAAACTTTATGGATCGTGGGCTCGCATTAAGGCTAGGGATTCCCCTGGTGTCGTTGGACCTACCTTTCCCCGTGCACTCCTTAGATAGCCGACCATTAGGGTCAGGGCTGGTCAGGGAGGCCACGGTTCCACTGGACATGGTAACGCAGGGGGATCATGGGGAACGGATTAGTCTCTTCCTTATTGATTCGCCTGCATTTCCGGTGGTGCTGGGGATTCCCTGGATGGCCAGTCACAATCCTGATATTTCATGGAGACAGGGGGCTCTCAGAGGGTGGTCAGAGGAGTGTTCAGGCAGGTGCATAGGAGTTTCCATCGGTGCGACAACGGTGGAAAGTCCAGACCAGGTTTCCACTGTGCGCATTCCCTCTGAATATGGCGATTTGGCTATCGCCTTCTGTAAAAAGAGGGCGACCCGATTACCACCTCATCGACGAGGGGATTGCGCGATAAACCTCCAGGTAAACGCTACACTTCCCAGGAGTCACGTGTACCCATTGTCACAAGAGGAGACGCTGGCTATGGAGACCTATGTCACGGAATCTCTGAGACAGGGGTACATTCGGCCCTCCATGTCACCCATCTCCTCGAGTTTCTGTTTCGTGAAGAAAAAGGAGGGAGGTCTGCATCCGTGCATTGATTATCGAGGTCTAAATTCCATCACAGTGGGGTTTAGTTACCCGCTACCTCTCATCGCTACGGCGGTGGAATCATTTCACAGAGCGCGCTTTTTCACGAAACTGGACCCCAGGAGCGCGTACAATCTGGTGCGTATTCGGGGAGGAGACGAGTGGAAAACCGCGTTTAGTACCACATCGGGCCACTATGAGTACCTCGTCATGCCGTATGGGTTAAAGAATGCTCCAGCCGTTTTTCAATCCTTTGTAGACGAGATTCTCAGGGACCTGCACGGGCAGGGTGTGGTGGTGTATATTGATGACATCCTGATCTATTCCGCCACACGCGCCGCGCATGTATCCCTGGTGCGCAAGGTGCTTGGGCGACTGCTGGAGCATGACCTGTACGTTAAGGCTGAGAAATGTGTGTTTTCCAAACGAGACGTTTCCTTCCTGGGTTATCGCATTTCCACCTCGGGGGTGGTGATGGAGTGTGACAGCGTTAAGGCCGTGCGTAATTGGCCGACTCCGACCACGGTAAAGGAGGTGCAGCGGTTCTTAGGGTTTGCCAATTACTACCGGAGGTTTATCCGGGGCTTTGGTCAGGTGGCTGCTCCCATTACCTCACTGCTGAAGGGGGGCCGGCGCGCTTGCGCTGGTCAGCAGAGGCGAACAGAGCTTTCAGTCGTCTGAAGGAGCTGTTTACCGACGCTCCCGTGCTGGCTCATCCGGACCCCTCTTTGGTATTCATAGTGGAGGTGGACGCGTCCGAGACTGGGGTGGGAGCCGTGCTATCACAGCACTCGGGCACGCAACCAAAACTCCGCCCTTGCGCTTTCTTTTCAAGGAAGCTCGGTCCGGCAGAGCAGAACTATGACGTGGGGGACCGGGAGTTGTTAGCTGTAGTCAAAGCTCTGAAAGTGTGGAGACACTGGCTTGAGGGGGCTAAGCACCCTTTCCTCATCTGGACTGACCACCGTAATCTCGAGTATATCCGGGCAGCTAGGAGACTGAATCTGCGTCAGGCCAGGTGGGCCATGTTCTTTACCCGATTTTCGTTTTACGATCTCCTATCGGCCAGGCTCCCTTAACACGAAGGCCGACGCGCTGTCCCGCCTATATGACACTGAGGAGCGGGCCATCGATCCAACTCCCATCCTCCCAGCTTCATGCTTGGTAGCACCGGTGGTGTGGGAGGTGGACGCGGAGATCGAGCGAGCGTTACGGTTGGAACCTGTACCCTCTGTGTCCAGCAGGTGCTCAGTACGTGCCGCTTGGTGTCCGTGATCAATTGATTCGATGGGCCCATACACTTCCCTCTTCGGGTCACCCTGGGATCGAGAGGACAGTGCGGAGTCTTAGGGGAAAGTACTGGTGGCCCACGTTGGCTAAGGACGTGAGGCTTTATGTCTCCTCCTGCTCGGTGTGCGCTCAGAGCAAGGCTCCTCGACACCTGCCTAGAGGGAAATTACAGCCCCTCCCCATTCCACAGCGGCCGTGGTCGCACTTGTCTGTGGACTTTCTCACCGACCTTCCCCCATCTCAGGGGAACACCACGATCCTGGTCGTTGTGGATCGGTTTTCGAAGTCCTGCCGTCTCATCCCATTGCCCGGTCTCCCTACGGCTCTACAGACTGCGGAGGCCCTGTTTACCCATGTCTTCCGGCACTACGGGGTGCCCGAGGACATCGTTTCTGATCGGGGTCCCCAGTTCACGTCCAGAGTTTGAGGGCGTTCATGGAACGGTTGGGGGACAGCCTGGGGTCAGCCTGACCTCAGGTTTCCACCCCGAGAGTAATGGGCAGGTGGAGAGAGTGAACCAAGATGTGGGTAGGTTTCTGCGGTCATATTGCCGGGACTGGCCCAGAGAATGGGCGAGGTACGTCCCATGGGCAGAGGTAGCCCAAAACTCCCTCCGTCACTCTTCTACTAACATATCACCGTTCCAGTGCGTGTTGGGCTACCAGCCGGTCCTGGCTCCATGGCACCAGAGCCAGACTGAGGCTCCTGCGGTGGAGGAGTGGGTACAGCGCTCGAAGGACACTTGCAGAGCCGTCCAGGAATCATTAAGGAAAGCGAGTGGACAGCAGAAGAGCGCTGACCAGCACCGCAGTGAGGCCCCTGAGTTTGCACCAGGGGACCGGGTCTGGCTCTCGGCCCGAAACCTGCCCCTCCACCTGCCCTGCCGGAAGCTGGGGCCGCAGTGTGTGGGGCCGTTTAAAGTCCTGAGGAGGAGAAACGAGGTGTGTTACCGGTTACAGCTTCCTTCTTACTACCGTATTAACCCCTCGTTTCATGTGTCTCTCCTCAGGCCGGTGGTGGCTGGTCCCCTGCAGGAAGGTGAGGTGCCGGAGGTCCCTCCACCCGCTCTGGACATTGGGGGGTCCCCGGCGTATACTATACGCGCCATTCTGGACTCCAGACGCCGGGTGGGGGGCCTACAGTACCTCGTGGACTGGGAGGGGTACGGCCCGGAGGAGAAGTGCTGGGTACTGGTGAAGGACATTTTGGACCCTTCACTTCTGAGGAACTTCCACCGCCTTCATACGGATCGCCTTGCGCCTTGTCCTACAGGTCGCCCTCGAGGCCAGTGGCAGCACGCTGCTGGATCCGCGCGTCGGGGGGGGGGGTACTGTCACGAATCCCACCGAAGGTGGCTCCCCTGCCTGTTCGGGCGGCGCTCGGCAGTCATCGTCGCCGGTCTACTAGCCACCGCTGATCCCTTTTTCCTTTTCTGTTTGTTCGGTCTTATTGGTTGCACCTGTTCCCTGTTTTGTTTCTTGATTTGTGTTTATTTAAGCCTGTTAAGCCCGCCCAGGGTTGTGCGGGATTATTTCACTGTTTGTTATTTGGATGTGCTGGCTGGCGCCTTATTTTCTCTCCGGACTGTTTTGCCCTGTGTTTTGGGTTGGTCTACCTTATTACGCGCCATTCTGTTTTGGCGTGACCGTTTTGTGCCGGAGAAATAAAAGACGTGATACTTACCCTCTGCTCTATGCGCCTGACTCCAACCACCACTCCTAGAAATCCCTGACACACTCACTGTGTGGAGTAATGATGTGATAATCTACACTGATAAATCACCTTCCCAATCAACAAGAACAAGGTTGACTTATTACATAAAGGAAGATAGTTTAATAGTTTGGCATTGTTTACTTTGTCCCTCTATGACATAGGCCTACAGTAGTAACTAGCCTCCCTGGACTTTTCACTAACAGCAGTGATATGAATTAGATTCTCCTCAGAAACACACCATGCATGTCTCTATCTCTAATTAAGTACCCACACTGCTGGTAGAAGGTATGGTGAGTAATTACATTAATTAGCCTGGGGACTTCTCTTTAAAAGTGCTGCACTCACAGAATGGAACCTCATTGCTGTTTTGTCTGACTTGGATTACAGGCAGAGGGTATGTGTCATTCATTTATGTTATTTCCATTTTGATGCAGTTATTGTATAGGCCGGTTTGGATTTATTTATTGATAATGTTATGGTAATGTTTGATAACAGTCAATGTTTTGTACGTGTCCCACATTTCTATGTGTTTGTGTGTGTGTGTATTCTTGACGTTTACCTGTTTTCCTTCAGTGCTTGTTAGATAATGCACCACAGTCATATGATTCATGTTACCAAATGGTAATCAAGAAGTCATAGGGATATAATACCACAGAGACACAAATATGCTTCGTCATGAATCCCATTGCTGTCTCATATCATTTGCTTTGGAATGATCAAGAGACTTATGGCTAATGACCCGAGTGTTTTATGTATTTAATTTGCTATAATACATCAAGTATATTGTGAGATCTACTACATGGTGTACAATTACTGTACTACTGTGAACATTGATTTCAATACCATTTATGACACAGTGCTATTTCATGCCATTGATAGTACAGGGAATGTCATAGAGGTGGCTAATGTAAAGGAAGGAGAGCACGCAGCACATATGTCAAAGGACAACACAAGCCCAACTCTGATTGAAGCAGAAACATTTTTGGCTTATTTTACAGCAGTGACATCATGCATAACCAAACCCCTTAAGAGCCAAACACTGAGGAAGCCACAGCTTGGCCCTTCAAGCACTTTAGGTCCCAACTTTTTCAATTTCTTTTGTTCTGCTGGATTCGGAGTCCAGCTCCCAGAAGGCTTTTTGACCACAGTGGAGTTTCAGTAGAAGTTTCTGAACCGAACGAACCATGCTGCAGCAGCAGAGCAGACAGAGTTTAGACAGAGTTTCTCAAGTGCCAACCAAACCCAGCACTGTCCTAGCTGTCTTGTCTGCTTGGCTTCCCTCACTGCTGCTGCTTAGAGTGTTGCGTGGGTGGCCTTAAGTGAATTTAGCTGTTTCTCCTCAGCACTGTAGTCGCTGGCTGGCTCGACCTGCTTTATGGGAGAGTGTATAATGGAGGTAGTGCTTTGCAGCTGTAACCAGGGTCTATTTTTAAACCATGCATATTATAATACATGCAAGGAGCAGAGTGGACAAACATCAAGTCAATCAATCAAGAGATTCGTTGGACGTATTTAACTTCTCAGATTGAGGTTTAAGCAAATCTGATGTGAACATGACGTGCACTGAGCATGCCCGTCTTGATGCGAGGGGATCAGACACATTGTTACGATCTAATTTCACCTGGTTTGATTTTGTTTGATGGTGAAAATGAGACACTGGTGTTGAGGCGGCGCTAGTGTCAAACGGACGTTAATTTGCAATTTCGTCTGTAAAAACTGCCGCTCCGACATTTTCCAGTCCTAACGCCAGGTTCGGCAATTAACCTGTCTTATATTAGCTCGCTTTCGCTCAGATGGGCAGGGTGGAAATATTTTAGGTGTGTCCTTAAAAACATGATTCTACTTGTTAATTTCAGGCAGCGCTGATAGGGATATTTAAGACCAACCAAAAGCTGGTTATGGCATGAATTTTGACAGCGGAAACGCAGCCTATTCAGCCGTGACGCACACTGCCCATATGCACATGAAACAAGAGTAGCCTAAAGTGCTTTTGGTGCATAGCCTCCCATCCTCTCAATGAAGGCTTTTTTTTGTCTGCCCAATGCAATCTCAAAGTTGTCGACTGTCGATAAATGGTTTGGCTCCTGAGACCGCTTGGAAATAAATCTTAATCACCAAAGCTTTATTAAAATATGAAGTTTGAGAGGAGTAAAACAGTGAGCTGACATTCACTCTTTATCTATGCATTGTAGGCAGGCCCACATTATTTTATCCATGCAGGTCCCGTTTTGGACGTGCGTAAAACACCCTCCATGATGTAGGCTACGTATCCATGCCCAACATGAAACGAGAGATGAGTACCTCGGTGAATACTGATGAACCTTGTATTTAGAAGTTATCTGTAACCTGTAAAAATTGCTTGTTTTACTTTCCATCTGTTCAAAACCCAAGCACTCCCTTAGGCCTACTATAATGAAGGCTGGTTCAACAGCAATGCCTGTCTTTTTTTATCCTGGCCATTTTATGATACCATTACATTTATTTATTGTTGTATTTTTAAACAGCTTGTTTTTCGTTACATTGTATTACAACCAAACTTAGAATGATTCACCTTCCTGGTTTTATGGAACTTCTGGAGATGTGTGAATGCGATCAGATCTGTAAGATGTTTCCGATTATGTTCATAAAATAGGCCTATTTGGGAGCAGTATAAAGGTGAGTGGACGTTCTCCCTTTCTCTTTATATTGGATCTTGTCCAGCTACTGAGAAGTTTGGATGTGTGTAAAACCCTTCATAGTCTGTGCTGTTTAAATATGATATGCCCACAGGGATAAATGATGGTGCCTGTAAGTGTGACATAGCCAATTTCAACAAGTTGTTGTTTTGTTTTTAGACTTTTTAGAATTGTTTGTTCTCTTTTTGGGCCTTATCAATAATTAATATAATCTTGCTTATTGACAATGTTTGGCATGTTTTTGCTCTGACATAATCCAATTTACAGTAGGCCTAGCCCATATATCAGTGTGAATGCTGTTGAAGCCATGAAATGACTTAGAACAATGTGGACTGCAAATGGATTCAAGTTAACGTATTTAGCAAAGATAGGTCTACATATTCTTATTTTAATTCTGTAAGCCATTTAACAAACTAATGGACTAACATTAGAATTGGAGTTGATTCCAGGGCAATAGACAAAATTACGTCAATACACAACTTAAAGCTACCACATACAGTATTTCGCCATGGAGCATGTTGTGATTGGCCGGTGAGGGGCCAAGCCTCAACACACACACAACTTGGTTATTCATCAAAACCCAGCCTTTTCGCACCAATACCAGCAAGTGCGCCGTTAATTGTAATAGTGAAAATAGCAAAAATATGTCTGACACACCGCTGAATCTATAGCCTACTGCCTGCACTTAGCTTTACCATTGTGTTAGGTTTTTTTAAATATAGCCCAGCGTGTTAAAGAAATATTCTTAGTGTTAAAAAAATATTTGTTTCATACAATGTTCCAGTCTGTTGCTGTGATTCATGAAACTATAATTATGACACTGGTACAACTTGCCAGTGCTCCAGAAACGTCTCCCTTTGATCTGTCCATCAGACATAACTACTGCACCATACCTTTGACTGCTGATCACAGTGAATCAGACTATAACTAACATGCATCAATGACGTCCACATTTATGAGAGCCCATGACATCAGAGTAGCCTGATTGTGCAATCTTGCCATCTCAATGTCTCACAAACTCACAATGAGTGACAAAGTGTTGGGAAGATGGTACAAACAGATCTGGGATCAGGCTAACGACAGGAGGCCAATATTATTAACACCTGTTTGAACTCTGTTGACTTGTCTTCATTGGCAGGATCTCCAACGAACACTCTCCGAAGCTGCAGATCCGGAGCCACAGCTATCTGCGGGCGGTGAGTGAAGTTTCCATCAATAGGAGCCTGGACACCCTGGACCCCAAAGGGCTCCTGGACCCCAAAGCGCTGCTCTCCTCACCCCAATACCGCTCGCGAAACGAGAGTTACATGAGGGCAATGAGCACCATCAGCCAGGTTGGTGCTCCCGGCATTACGTCACCACCTCTGGTGCTACGTCTGTGCAAGGGAGGAAAGTCACGTCCAGTCAAAGTCCAGTCCAATCAGCCATTAACTCAAATTCATCTCTCCAGCGACGAGATGAATTTTATTTCAAACCAATGTCAATGTTCAGCCCTCAACCATCAAGAGTCAACCTAAAGAGGAGAAGCAAAATTAAACTACTGTTCCATTTATCATTTAAAACTGTGACTAGTTTTGATACAGGATAAATGCACCGGTTGTCTGCCTTACAACCAGTATAACAATCCTAGCCCACTGCCTTCTAAAGCTGGTTGTGAATTGTTTCATAGTATTTCAAAGATAGCATAACAGAATAAATTAATAATAAAAAATAAACCATTATCAAATGACTTCCATAATGTACTGTATGTCATGCACATTACTTCATGTTAACTCTCAGCTAAATAATCATTTTAAGATTGATTCAAAGATGATAATCAAAGTATTGTACCATATTCTTATTGATGTTCAACTATTCCAAGGACATTACATTTCTGAGTAAACAAGTCACCCAAAATCAGTCACCTTATGTTCTTTGCTTTTCATGTCTGGAATTACAAATATAACTCACTGAACAATCATCTCCCAAACTAAAATGCAATAAATATTTGGATAAAGGATCAGTATTCACCAACTGTTTCTTCTTTAATACCCTCCCTCAGTTATCAGTGAAAATCAGATGGAATTACAAAACATCTCAGCATTAGTCTTGCCAAAAGCGCCTCAAGCTCTCATCTTTTTGTGTAGGAGTGGTATGCTTTAGACTGCATCCAAACCCTCCTTATCCCACCTAAACCTACAGTATGTTGTTGAACCATCTTAGATGCACTGGTACTTGTCTTACGTACTGTCAGGCCCATTCCCTGCATCTCCCATGATCCTCTCTGTTTCTGCTCTGATCCACTGCAAGACCCCCTCACCCTCATAGACTAGGGCTTTTTCTCAATTTGTCTTTTCTTGAAGATCCAAGGTTACTCCCCTCTGACCTTTTCCTCCAATGTTTTTTGAAATGCAGTCGAGGAGAGAGTATGCCAGGATTTGAGGAAAGACAAATTGAGAAGGGAATGCCCAACTCTGTTTTAGACCCTGAATGAAGCCACCTCCTCATCCCAAACAATCTCTTGGCACTGCACTTGCTTGTTCTCCAATTAACATTGACCCTCACTCTCCCATTCTCTCCGACTCTTCCTCCTCTTGTTACTGCTATTTTGTGGTTCCTCTTCTTCTGTTGTGGTTTTCTCCCTTTACTTCTCCTAATGATTCCAGATATGTTTACTCTGCCCCTCAGCGTTGAATGTTAACGGCTATTAAACTTTAGGTAAGTGGCTATTCTATGGCGCGTTTCCCAGTTTAGGATTAGTATACTGATATTTTGATATCTGGTTGTGCTGTACCCCCTCTCTCCCCCATCATCCCACAATCCCCGTCCCCTTGCAGGTGAGTGAGGTGGAGGTGAACGGGCAGATAGAGCAGGTGTGTGAGCAGATGTTCAGCGAGATGGAGTCACAGGCCATGGATGCGTTGGACATGCCCATGCCGAGCTGCTTCCGCATGCGTAGCCACAGCTATGTGAGGGCCATGGACCAGGGCTGCTCCGAGGATGAGGGGACGTCCCTGCTGCCTGCCTCGCCCCCCAGGACCACCACCACCACTGTCAGGACCATCCAGAGCAGCACAGGTCAGTCGGTTAATCACTCTTACAATACACACGGATTAGTCACAGGTCAGTCTGGCAAGATGGCGCTGACAGACATGGCAGCTCTGCTTGTAGCTCATAAGCAACTTTGCAGTATTTAGGGTTTTTGTGTGTTATTTCTTACATTATTAGCCCAGAAGGTTTTTTGTTATGACAGAACTTTTGCATATCAGAGCGGCGGTAACCAGGATTACAACCAGGAATGCGCCTTTCCCGAATTGGATCTTTTGTTCGTACCCCCCAGGGCAGTTGAACTTATCCCAGAGGCTGCTCCAAAATGCCACCGGCATAGAAGAGGTATTCGGAGTGGACTTCTAGTCCGACTCAGGAGGCGTGCACACCATCCATCGTTGCCGAGTATATTACTCGCTAATGTTCAGTCTGTGAGGATCTCCTTCTAGAGCGACATCAGGGACTGTAACATACCGTAAATTCCGGACTATAAGCCGCAACTTTTTTCCCACGCTTTGGACCTCGCGGCTTAAACAATGACGCGGCTAATATATGGATTTTTCCCGCTTTCAATATATATATTTTTTCTCTCCAAAAAAACACATTCTGTGACGTGCTCAGTTTTTTGGCGGCATGAAGCTTTCATTAGACCAATGAAATTGCCAAACGGGTTAAGGTCAAACAACTTTTTTGTTTACTGTTTAGATTAAATCGAGCGCTCTCAAACTTCCCATCATTCTGATTACGGTAGTCATTTTGTCACCCTCATCATGGCAAAGACACAGCGAAATGCATATGATGCAGCTTTCAAGTTGAAGGCGATTGATCTGGCTGTTGGAAAAGGAAATAGAGCTGCTGCACGGGAGCTTGGTCTTAATGAGTCGATGATAAGACGTTGGAAACAGCAGAGTGAGGAATTGACTCAGTGCAAAAAGACAACTAAAGCTTACTGCTAATTTTTTATTTTTTGTTCACCAAGCGCCCTGTTTCGTTAAAGCCTGTGTAAAGTTCATTTGTTTCAATGTACCGGTAGGCACCTGCGGCTTATAGACATGTGCGGCTTATTTATGTTCAAAATATTAATTTTTTTAAATTCAGTGGGTGCGGCTTATATTCAGGTGCGCTCAATAGTCCGGAAATTACGGTACTCAGTTTCACGGAATCATGGCTCTCCGGATATACTGATCCCGTCCATACAGCCAGCTGGGTTCTCAGCACATTGCACAGACAGGAATAAAGAACTCCCTGGGAAGAAGAAAGGTGGGGGTGTATGTTTCATGATTAACTACTCATGGTGTGATTGTGATAACGTACAGAAACTCAAGTCCTTTTGTTCATCCGACCTAGAGTACCTCACAATCAAATGCCAACCGTATTACCTCCCAAGAGAATTCTCTTCGGTTATACCACGGCGGCCCTCAAAGAACTACACTGGACTTTGTGCAAACTGGAAACCACATATCCTGAGGCCGCATTTATTGTAACTGGGGATTTTAACAAAGCAAATTTTAGGAAAACGCTACCAAAGTTCTATCAAGACATTGACTGTAGTACTCGCGCTGCTAAAACACTCGACCACTGCTACTACAACTTCCGGGATGCCAACAAGGCCCTCCCCCGCCCTCCCTTCGGCAAATCAAATGATGACTCCATTTTGTTCATCCTTTCCTATAGGCAGAAACTCAAACAGGAAGTAAACGTGCTAAGGTCTATTCAATGCTGGTCTGACCAATCGGAATCCATGCTTCAAGATTGTTTTGATCACGCGGACTAGGATATGTACCAGGTTGAACAACATCGACGTAAACACGAACACGTTGACTGAGTTCATCAGGAAGTGTATAGCGGATGTTGTTCCCACTGTGACTATTAAAACCTACCCAAATCAGAAACCGTGGATAGATGGCAGCATTCGTGCAAAACTGAAAGCGTAAACCACCGCATTTAACCATGACAAGGTGACTGGGAATATGGTTGAATACAAACAGTGTAGTTATTCCCTCCATAAGGCAATCAAACAGACAAAATGTGAGTACAGAGATAAAAGTGGAGTTGCAATTCAACAGCTCAGACACGAGACGTATGTGGCAGGGTATATAGATAATCACGGATTACAAAGAATAACCAGCCACATCGCGGACACCGACGTCTTGCTCCCGCACAAGCTAAACACGTTCTTCTCCCGCGTTGAGGATAACACAGTGCCACTGATGTGGCTCGCTCTCAATGACTGTGGGCTCTCGTTCTCCTTGGCAAATGTGAGTAAGACATTTAAACATGTTAACCCTCGCAAGGCTGCCGGCCAGGACGGCATCTCTAGCCACGTCCTCAGAGCATGCACAGACCAGCTGGCTGGAGTGTTTACGGACATATTCAATCTCTCCCTATCCCAGTCTGCTGTCCCCACTTCAATATTTCCACCATTGTTCCTGTACCCAAGAAAGCAAAGGTAACTGAACTAAATGAGTATCGCCCCATAGCACTCACTTCTGTCATCATGAAGTGCTTTGAGAGGCTAGTTAAGGATCATATCACTTCCACCCTACCTGATACCCTAGACTCACTCCAATTTGCTTACTGCCCCAATAGGTCCACAGACGATGCAATCGCCATTACACTGCACACTGCCCTATCCCATCTGGACAAGAGGAATATCTATATAAGAATGCTGTTCATTGACTACAGCTCAGCATTCAACACCATAGTACCCTCCAAACTCATCATTAAGCTTGAGACTGGGTCCCGCCCTGTGCAACTGGGTCTTAGACTTTCTGACAGGCCGCCCCCAGGTGGTGAGGGTAGGAAACAACATCTCCACCCCGCTGATCCTCAACACTGGGGCCCCACAAGGGTGCGTTCTCAGCCCTCTCCTGTGCTCCCTGTTAACCCATGATTGCGTGGCCATGCACGCCTCCAACTCAGTCATCAAGTTTGTAGACCAACAATGATGAGACAACCTACAGGGGGGAGGTGAGGGCCCTCAGAGCGTGGTGTCAGGAAAATATCCTCTCACTCAACGTCAAGAAAACATAGGAGATGATCGTGGACTTCAGGAAACAGCAGAGGGAGCACCCTCCTATCCACATCGACGGGACAGTAGTGGAGAAGGTGGAAAGTTTTGGCAGCAACATAGAGAGGTTGCTGCCAACATACAAACTCGAATCACTGGCCACTTTAATAACTAGATTTAATAATGGTATCACTAGTCACTTTGAATAATGCCACTTTAATAATGTTTACATATCCTACATTACTCATCTCATATGTATATACTGTATTTTATGCCATCTATTGCATTTTGACTATGCCACACGGCCATCACGCATCCATATATTTATATGTACATATTCTTATTCCATCTCCTTACATTGTGTGTAATAGGTAGTCGTTGTGAATTTGTTAGATTACTTGTTGGGTATTACTGGACTGTCGGAACTAGAATCACAAGCATTTCGCTGTACTCACATTAACATCTGCTAACCATGTGTATGTGACCAATACAATTTGATTTGATTTGATTTCTCCCACTGCCTCAGTTTTCTGGCTCCTTAGAAAAATAAATAATGAGCAATCTTCCCAAAGTTTCCAGTGGTAGCAGAATGCAGCCAGCCATGTGGATGTTTGGAGGCATCCTACAAACTGACTCTGGTCTTCCAACATGGCGCATGGTGTGGTTGCTAGGTCATTTGTGACGCAACAGCAAGCCCTTTATAGAGAATATTTCCAGATTCTTGATATCCTTTGGTCTGTGTTTATGGACTGTGTTTATGGACCACAGGTTTTCAATGGGGTTCAAGTCCGGAGACAAAATGTCGATTTTTGGGGTAAATTAATTATTTTGATGTGTGTTTGAGGTCATTGTCTTGTTGGAACATCCAGTTTCAGACTCCAGGCAGAGGCAACCAGGTTTTTGGCAAAAATGTCCTTGTACTTGGTAGAGTTCATGGTACCGTTGACCTTAACAAGACCCAAGGACTATTGGAAGCATAACAGCCCCGTAACATCAAAGATCCACCATATTTTACAGTAGGTATGAGGTTATTTCTGCATATCCATCCTCTGACCATAGCACCTGTTTCCAATCCAAGTGCCAATGCCGTTTAGCAAACTCCAGGCGTTTACATTTGTTGGATGCTCTCATCAATGGCTATTTTCTGGAAACCCTTCCAAAGAGCCTAATGGCATGGAGGTGGCGTCTAATTGTAGATTTGGAGACTTGGTGACTCCAAGATGCGATCAAGTTCTGTAATCCTCCACCTGTGGCCCTTCGATTTTCCTTTGCCTCCCGAACTGTCTTTTTCAGTGTGTGTGGGGACAAGGTACACTTGCGTCCTTTACCAGCAAGTGAACCACTGTTTCAGTGGTTTTAAACGTTTTAATTATTGCCCTAATAGTGGTAAATCATATTTATTTAGGTATTATTTTGTGCCCATTGCCTGATTTATGAAGGTCAACAACCATTTTTCTCATTTCGTTTGTGAGTTATTTGCTTTTCCCCATGGTGATAGATGACAAATTAATTTTACATCTGTGATACCCAGTGAAACAAAAAGCCATGGAAGGCCACAATACAGTTCCTTAAGCTGAGATGAACTTAACAAAAAAAAGTACAATGTTAATGCAGATACAATAACTGTTATTTATAAGAATCATTAGTGGGGCCAGTTATTTTGACACCTATTTATATATATTTTTTTTAATTATCATACCATATAGCTCAGTATTTGTATTACTTATTTACTTTTTTAATTTTTTAATTTACTTTTTTGCTCATCGTTATGGAAAGATGTAGGCAATGGGGATTGTCTATTTGTTAGATTTTTTTTACAATATTGCGGACATACAGAGAATTAAGTTGGATTACTTCAACGTAACTTTAGGTTACTCCCAAATCATCCTCTTCAACATTGTGACCTTACATTATAGAGCTTTCCTTTGGTGTAGATTTAGGCCTATACATTCATATCAGTTGTGTTCTTCCATTGTATTCACTTTTCCTTATTTCTATTGTGGATTGTGTTTCTGTGCCCCAATGGAAAGTCTACAAAACTATGAGCTATACCAACCTTTGTATTGAATGCTTGGAATTGGATTGTGATGATACAGATGAATTAATCCTGCACACAATGTGCTTATTTTTCATTACATTTTTTCTCAGGAAAAGTTTTTTCTTTGTGAATGAAATTGTTTGGTGAAATATGCATAAATGGAGAGGACTTTCCCATAATTCTGCACCTTTGCATAGTTGTACTTACAATTTTGATCATCATGATTTAGTGACTGGAATAAAAATGTATTGATCGACAGGGATTTTTTTTTTTTACACAGACTAAAATTCCGTTTTGTCTGCATGGACTCAAGATATAAGTATGGTTGCATTAATATTTTTGCAGGCAGTCATGTTCTTTTGATTAATGTATTTTCAATTTTAATGGTACAATGTAGTTTTGATGAATGTATTTAAAGTTTTGAGAAAGGAACTACACTGCTCAACAAAAATAAAGGGAACACTTAAACAACACAATGTAACTCTAAGTCAATCACACTTCTGTGAAATCAAACTGTCCACTTAGGAAGCAACACTGATTGACAATACATTTCACATGCTGTTGTGCAAATGGAATAGACAACAGGTGGAAATTATAGGCAATTAGCAAGACACCCCCAATAAAGGAATGGTTCTGCAGGTGGTGACCACAGACCACAGGTTCAAGAAACCTGTGACTCAGAGTTTTGTTAGGTTGGATATTCTTCCAACTTCATTCATCTCTTTCCTAATTTCTAACAGCCAGTGAACACTTGACAGATTCCATGTAGTTACTCACGGCAGTCGCTGTAGGGACAGTAATTAAAGGAGGCTAAAGTAATTGCATGTAATTGGACTATGGCGCAAATGATGGAGTTTGAGGTATGCGTCATGGGCAGTGTCAGTAGTAGCAGGGGTTACTTTAGTAGCATTGTTGGGATATCAGTTTATGAGGATTCATGCCACATGGCTTGGTAGCTGGTAACTGGGAGACCGATTACCGGAGGCTGTTATTCAAATGTCACAAATGAGTGATTTGGCTATAAAGGGGGAGTCTGTGTTGTCAGGAAATGACCCATGCGTTGCAGTGTGTATATCCTCAAGTTAAAGCAGCACATGAGGAGCAGGAGATAACCGAGGGCATAGGCTGAATTCTGGAGATTGAGTGTACATCAAGATACACCAGGCAGGGATGTTGGGACAGCATTGGTCTGGTCCACACACAGTACTCCTTACAGCACCTGCAGCGGTAAAGATCTTCATGTCTCTCCTCGGTGGGTTCACAGTTCTCACATGAAGTGAGGTCCAGCTGCATAATGAGTGAGCGTAAATTACGTTGACACCATCTGAAATACACTGCTCAAAAAAATAAAGGGAACACTTAAACAACACAATGTAACTCCAAGTCAATCACACTTCTGTGAAATCAAACTGTCCACTTAGGAAGCAACACTGATTGACAATACATTTCACATGCTGTTGTGCAAATGGAATAGACAGGAGGTGGAAATTATAGGCTATTAGCAAGACACCCCCAATAAAGGAGTGGTTCTGCAGGTGGGGACCACAGACCACTTCTCAGTTCCTATGCTTCCTGGCTGATGTTTTGGTCACTTTTGAATGCTGGCGGTGCTTTCACTCTAGTGGTAGCATGAGACGGAGTCTACAACCCACACAAGTGGCTCAGGTAGTGCAGCTCATCCAGGATGGCACATCAATGCAAGCTGTGGCAAGAAGGTTTGCTGTGTCTGTCAGCGTAGTGTCCAGAGCATGGAGGCGCTACCAGGAGACAAGCCAGTACATCAGGAGACGTGGAGAAGGCCGTAGGAGGGAAACAACCCAGCAGCAGGACCTCTACCTCCACCTTTGTGATAGGAGGAGCAGGAGAAGCACTGCCAGAGCCCTGCAAAATGACCTCCAGCAGGTCACAAATGTGCATGTGTCTGCTCAAACGGTCAGAAACAGACTCCATGATGGTGGTATGAGGGCCCGACGTCCACAGGTGTGGGTTGTGCTTACAGCCCAACACCATGCAGGACGTTTGGCTTTTGCCAGAGAACACCAAGATTGGCAAATTCGCCACTGACACCCTAGACCAACTTCAATTTGCACACCGCCCCAATAGATCCACCTACGATGCCATCACGATGCACACTGCCCTATCCCATCTGGACAAGAGGAATACCTATGTAAGAATGCTGTTCATTGACTATAGCTCAGCCTTCAACAGTATAGTACCCTCCAAGCTCATCATTAAGCTCGGGGCCTTGGGTCTGAACCCTGCCCTGTGCAACTGGGTCCTGGACTTCCTGACGGGCCGCCCCCAGGTGGTGAGGGTAGGAAACACCTCCACTTCGCTGATCCTCAACACAGCGGCCCCACAAGGGTGCGTGCTCAGCCCCCTCCTGTATTCCCTGTTCACCCATGAATGCATGGCCAAACATTCCTCCAACATAATCATCAAGTTTGCAGATGACACAACAGTTGGAGGCCTGATTACCAACAATGACGAGACAGCCTCCAGGGAGGAGGTGAGGGCCCTGACGGAGTGGTGCCAGGAAAATAACCTCTCCCTCAACTTCAACAAAATGATCGTGGACTTCAGGAAACAGCAGAGAGAGCACTCTCCTATCCACATTGACGTGACCACAGTAGAGAAGGTGAAAAGCTTCAAGTTCCTCGGCGTACACATCACTGATGATCTGAAATGGTCCACCCACACAGACAGTGTGGTGAAGAAGGCGCAACAGCGTCTCTTCAACCTCAGGACGCTGAAGAAATTTGGCTTGGCCCCTAAGACCCTCACAAACTTTTACAGATGCTGTATCACCGCCTGGTATGGCAATTGCACTGCACGCAATTGCAGGGCTCTCCAGAGGGTGGTGCGGTCTGCCCAATGCATCACCGGGGGCACCCGATGTCACAGGAAGGCCAAAAAGATCATCAAGGACATCAACCACCCGAGCCACGGCCTGTTCACCCCGTTACCATCCAGAAGGCGAGGTCAGTACAGGTGCATCAAAGCTTGGACCGAGAGACTGAAAAACAGTTTCTATCTCAAGGCCATCAGACTGTTAAATAGCCATCACTAGCTGGCTACAACCCGGTTACTCAACCCTGCACCTTAGAGGCTGCTGCCCTATATACATAGACATGGAATCACTGGCCACTTAAATAATGGAACACTAGTCACTTTAATAACATTTACATATGAAATGAGTAAAGCAGTATGTATATACTGTATTTTAGTCAATGCCACTCCGACATTGCTCGTCCTAATATTTATATATTTCATAATTACATTCTTTTACTTTAGATTTGTGTGTATTGTTGGGATTTGTTAGATACTACTGTTAGATACTACTGCACTGTTGAAGCTAGACCCTCAATAACATCTGCTAAATATGTGTTTGTGACCAATACAATTTGATTTGATCTGTTGCTCTGTTTGTCTGGCGAGTCAAAACACGCACTGCTCTATCATACCACTGTAGCAAATGGAAGTGTCTTCTCTAACCACCACCACGATTAGACCCTCAAGAGCAAAAACAAACGCTACTGTCAGCGTGGCATAGACCAATAAAGGTCAATGTCTCCGCTGGATCGCCTATAATTCACACCACCACCACTATGGAGATGCTCAAGAGCACCACAGGTCTGTGTTTATCACTTTCACAACGCACATTGATCTACTGTACCAACACTGTCAGTGCAGCACATACCAGCAAAGGTCAATGTCAAAAAAGACTCTCTCCACAGCATCACAGTATGTTCACCTGACTCCCAAAACATACAACACACAATCATAGCAGCACTAAGCCTGAGGATGCTCTAAGCAGGAGAAGTAGAGCTGAGCCTGAGGCTTATCACCACTGTATCTCTTTGAGAGGAGATCTGACTTTTATTGGTGCTATGGTCAAAACATGGCTGCTTGCCTGGTCCAGTCCAGCATGAGGAACATAATCGTCTCTCCCTGGTATATTAAATCATTGTTATATACAGAACATTTTAAATCTGAGCTGATGTGTGTAATAGGCTTGGAAATGGCACTAATTTCTCAAATGTGGTTAATGAATCTGAAGAAAATCCCCTTTTGTCTGATTGTTTTTCTTCCAGGCATTGTGTAGTACTTACAAGACAAAAACATCAAATTTTCTGTAATTAATACAATATTTTCGGAGATAAAGTGTGTGTATATGATAAGGACCCTCTAAAATGTAATTATGTTTTCATAATTTCACTGAAATGCTTCAAAGGACTTTATCAAACTTAGACTGCCCCATCAGATGAGTCCCAGATGTCAGTGCTGATTTGGGGTGAACTTCCTGCAACCTAGTTTGACTGTTCCTCTGGGAATTCTTGTTCTCCTCGTGGCAATCCACTGACAGCAAGGCTCTGTTTGACATCCCAGGATGAAACGTTAAGAGACATCTCTGTAGTCCCAGGAAATGATCATCAGGACCATTTTGCCATATTTTAAATTAAAACAACATGTAGTTTGAAAATAATTGTTGAGTTTATAGATAATCTTGAAAAGTACCGTTACCATGTAGAGGTAGAATGAAATAATAACAGAACTGCTAAGGACAGATCTCTCTGATGTTGAGTTGTCTTGTGAAAATAAAGGAGCCATTTGCTTATCTTCTCGTTTAGCTATTAAAACGTATAATGCTTCAGTACTGCAACAACAAAGACTTCAGATATGCATAGTTGATGAAAAAGAAGCTAGGTACAGTCATCTGAATCAGATAAATAATAAGAGCTTTATTTAACTCTACCTCCAACTCTTTGCTGGTGCTGCATATCTGCATGAAGATGTGCGCTCGCTACTTTCCATCCTGCTGTTCTGCGCCCGGGGGTAGTCAAGGCAGACATATGGGCTGGACCCGCAGGAGAGCTGCTTGAGCGAGTGGAGAAAAAGAAAAACGTGTGAAATATTGTTTATTTATTTTATGCACATTATTTATTTGACGATGTCAATATGTCTTTGTTGTAAATGTTTACGTGCCAAACTGGTGGCAGTTGAGAGAAAAAAAGAGTTGCAGAGTTAATAAAAAAGAATGCCATTGTTGATTAGATTATTTTTTCATTAATTGGACAAATTTCTCTTGGACCATATGGTCTATCCACTAGAAACTGATGGACAATATGGACACAGATGTAAAAAATGAATACTATATATGAATACATTTATTTTAAGTTATTCAAGTATAAGTTACCATAGATTACCTGTTAATTACTGAAGATTCCACTAACATTGGTAAATTAACGGTAGCTTTGCAACCCTAGATGAGAAAATGTGTGGAGGGAAGTTTCTGGACTATTTCATCTTTCACGATGGCCGTTGGGTCTGAGTGAAAACATCAAGCTGGCATTTGCGTCCTGTCCCGACTCTGCCGTCAGCACTCCACAACATCTCTAGACATTTGAGCTGTGGGGGGGATCAGAGGATGCTCTCATAAGTTTGAACATGATGCCGAAATCTAGTTTGCATGTAAGATAATGGGCTTGAGAGTGGTACTATTTTTCATTGTATGTGGGCACAGAAGCAGTATGTTTTCTTTGTACTCCATACTGTACAGGTATGTTATTGTCTATGTATCATACATTTTCATCAATTCTCGATAATCTGACCTATGATGTCCTTGTCCACATCAAATAAAAGCAGTTGAAGAAGATTTCTAATGAGGCAGCAGATTAATTAGGCATTAGGGGAGCATGGCCCTGAAAGAGGTCACCCTCCAGTTAAGAGCCAGGCTAAGACATCTAAAGCCCATGCAAATCACTTCCCCTTTCTGTGCTTTGACTTATCTGCATCTCTGATATCCTCCTTTCCCACCATTTATAATTTCCCCACCCATTTCAAAAAGGCAGACAAGCCGTTTAATGTTTTGTAGATAATTCTGCCTAAAACATATAATTATATTAATATGAACACAGGGCGGCGACATCCTTTGATAAGCTTGTGTGTGAATTGAAAACGGCAGCAACAACGTCATAAGCTGTTTTGTGAGGAGTAGAGACAGAATAGGGAATCGAACCGGAGCGTACAGCCCTGACAAAACCGTGTGAACCTAAACCTTTTGTTCACAAAACCTTGTGGACTCTTCTCCTAATAACACAGTTCAACAGAAACGGGGTTTGGTCCACAAGGTTTTGAGAGGAAAAGGGGTTTGGTCCACAAGGTTTTGAGAGGGAAAGGGTTTTGGTCCACAACGTTTTGAGAGAAAAGGGTTTTTGGTCTTCAAGGTTTTGTGAAAAAGAAAGTAACACCGGGGCGGCAGTGTAGCCTAGTGGTTAGAGCATTGGACTAGTAACCGAAAGGTTGCAAGTTCGAATCCCTGAGCTAACAAGGTACAAATCTGTCATTCTGCCCCTGAACAAGGCAGTGTTCCTAGACCGTCATTGAAAATAAGAATTTGTTCTTAACTGACTTGCCTAGTTAAATAAAGGTAAAAATAAAAATAAATATTAAAAAGTCCACAAGGTTTTTTGGCAGAAATAAGAGAGCCAAGCTCATCAGAGTGAGGCCCTGACATTGACGCTTGGTGTGCAGTGGAGGGAGGGGGCGATCCCAGTGATGGCTCATCGCCATGGTGCTGTGAGAGATTTATGCACTGCTGTACGAGAGAGAGAGGAGAGAGAGACTTATGGGAGAGTCAATGGGGAGGAGTGTTGGTGCTGACATTCAGAGGGCACCTCTACCCCTCGTACATGGCTCTGAGTCTGGCTCCCTGAGACATACCATCTGCCTAAGGGAATGGAAAGCAGGAGATGGGCATAGTTCAAAGTTGTAACTCAGGTGTCTTGGTTATTTTAGGTGAATGCAATTTACAAGGAAGCCTTGTAGGTCAGATAAACAGAATCAATTTTATCTGATGAATTACCATGTGATTCTTGATTATTTTGTCATATTTTACTAGACTCGTGATGCCATCCTTCCAAGTCTCGTTAATCACTTGAGGAAGCCTGGAAAGCGAGGCTATATTTTTACATACGGTACGCGGCAGATCAGATATAAAGCTTCTTAATCCCATGATACTTGTGAAAGTGTTTTCCATCCATCCTCCCATCCTTAGTAATCTGTGAGACAGATGTGTGTGATTGACGTGTTTCCCTAAACAGTTAAGATGATGGGATGCCAAGAGGCCCTTGGTGTGTAGTGGTGAGTGGGTGTGGGTGCTGCTGCTGCTGAGAGTAGATATGGGTGATTGTACATGACATCTGTGTAATACTGGTGCAAGCTGAGCCCTAGGACTCCTGCTGGCTCATACATACAGCAGAGGAGAGAGCGATGAGGAGAGAAAGAGCGAGATGAGGAGGGGATACTATTACAGCTCAGGAGTTGTGCAGTCAGAGCTGTTACAAAAGGATGTCCCCTGGACTTAGAGAATAGAGTGTAGCTAGTGATGGTACTCAGTGTAGGGATCAGTGTTTTGGGAAAGAGAGCACTCTCAAAACACTAGTTGTTCTAGTGTAGTCAGGTGTTTCAGCGACATTTACAGTGTTTCTACACTGCCAGCTAATAATACATTCTTCAAGAGGCAATGCGTTTACACTTTCAAACTATTTAAAAAATAGTGACCTTCATCTCCAGCAAGCCAAGCAAGGCAGTAGAATACAAATAGCCGTCATCTTACCCTAGACTATTATTTCCTCAGACGCTGTCATACCGTGTAAACAACACTGGTTATAGCTGGAGATCTGAGTCATGTGGGGCCTGTCTCCGTGCCTCATTCCCAGAAAGAAATCCACCATGGACTGAGATCATTCCCAAGGCAGTCTGAGTAACACCGCTGGTGGATAACCCATATGTGTTCTACGGCTAGAAGGCCTCATTCATCACCCTCTGGCCCTGCCCTGGCTCCTGCCTGTCTGTCAACCACTGTTAACCTCCGGCCTAGCAGGGCATGAATGAGCCCGTCTTTCCTTCCGCTGACGCTGCATGTGCCAAAACACACAAGAGGGGTTCTGCCTCCATTCTGACCCTGTCAAGGAATACGTGAATATTCTGCTGAAACTGTGAATCTGTTGACAGCTACTTCCTACTGCGGACTGGAACAGACGAGATGAGATGCATATGGGAAGAAGTTGATATACACGCAGAATTTTTTTAATTTGTGTTTTTTATTATTATTTGAAAATAGTTATGGAATGGCATTAGATTCCTGAATGACAGGGTTTGTAAGCATGTTACATGGGATAATATGGGATAATCTTTACTATGCACCGCAGTACATGTTTATCAGTTAGCACAGTGGCTTTATGGAACTTAAGAGGATCCTTTTATAGATTCTTGCAGTGGTGGTGGAGGATTGGGGCTGTGTTTTGAAGTCTTCTAATGTTTTTCTGCTTCACATCATGAACCAGAACATGTACAGTACCGTGGAGATCTTTAAAAAGATACAATACATAGAGGCACAGCACTGTAGCACAACAAAGCACATATCCCTTTTCACATTTCACAAGGGCTCGCACAGAGAACAAAGTGACGACATTGTGGGCAATTAAAAGGAAATGGTTGTCATGGTAAAATGGTTGTCATGGTACTTCGTGTTACAATGGATGCCCTGGTCCACAGTAATCTTCAGCGTTGTTTATAGCATATGTGACCTACACCTACATCTTCATATTTAGCTCTTACTGACTCAATTATGATTGATTATCTCTCTCTCAGTAAAAAGACGCTGAGTCATACACACTTGAGTTCTCCATCCGTTCTCTTGGGTTCTTACCCATATCTTAATTTAATAATATCATCATTTCATTTCCACACTGTGCTGGTGACAGAATAGTGAAGGTAAGGATGGTATCAATAACTCAAGTAACACTTTTTTTGTAAGCAGCCATGTTTGTTGTTGTTGTTGTTGTTTCCCCTGTAGGAAGATCCTGATTAGATCATGGCACATAACACTGTACTTAGCTAATGAGTGTTCTCTTCCCTGAAGCCAGATGTGCAACGTATAAACATAGTCATACAATATGACTCACAAGTATTTACATACTTCCGCCTACACTACCTGCATGGCTGAATACAAAAAAAATAAGAATTCCACTTAGCTCGTGTGCTATATCACACATCTATCTCTGTATTTCGGTCTGTTCTTGTGTATAAGGGAGGGAACACACACACTTAGGGCTCAGACACACCAATGGTGTTTGCTGGCTGAAAGTACTTAGCATCGCTGAACGTAATTTGTGAACCGACTGCGCACCGATTTTACATGTAACATTTTTGGTGGTCCCTAACACACAGTGCGCTAAGACAATTGGCAGACGAACGCTAGATCCACATTCGGTGTGATGTGTGAGCCTTTAGAGAGGTAACACACAGATCTGTGCTGCCTGTCCGTGAAATGGAGACTAATTATCTGGCCGGGATTGATTGGTCTTCTTGGTAGTGTCAGTGTCATTCAGCCTGTCCTCTAACAGGCTGACTACACCGCTTGCGTCGCGTGCATGAGCGTTGCAAAATACATTTTGAAATCTATATTATTCAATTATTTCACCCACACTGATCGTGCGCGCCAACGAGTGTCTGCGTTGCCATGGGCTAAAATAGAAGTCAGTTCTATTTCTGGCACAGATCACGCTGCAAGTCCTGCCTCTCCTAAGCAGGTACCCACGTGCCATCTCCTCATTGGTTATACCCACGTGGGTGAGTGAAAGACGAAATAGGTCGGTGGCGGTAATGCACGTAATTTATGAAAGTTGGCAATCGCAATATAAAGTCAAGAGAAGAAAAAGCCTGGAAGGAGGAGAGTTGACTAGAAACGATTCGGTTGACCGTTTTATGTGTGGATTAATTGGTGGAGTAGAGGACCTTGTGCATTTCAGGTAAAATAACTCAATGTTTATATCCCAGGACAAATTAGCTAGCAACAGCAAGCTAGCTAAATAGGACAAATTGGCTAGCAAGTGCAATGTTTAATGCTTTTCGACCTGTCCACAAATTAATATAATTGATTCAGAATTTGTTTTGATATTTTAACCTGCATGTCGTGGTCGCGTTTGGTGTGGGGAGACAAAATACATTTATGCACGATGGCGTACACGCGCAGCCGATTTGGGTTCGGTATAAGAGAGACCAGGGCTGACCAGACCAGACCCCAAATCGGCTGCGCGTGTGCGCCATTCCTAATGTGATGATTCGATTGGATAGTCCTAAAAACTTTTGGGTCATGTTTTGCCCAATAGGAACTGAGTGATGGCTGGTGTAATTTTCTTTCAGTGAGTAGATAAGATGTTTCTGAACACTTCTGAATGAATCCAGACAATGCCATGATTAAGACAAATCAGGAATAAATTAATTAATAATGTTGAGTGAGAAGGTTAGAGGCTACAGCAAAACAAAGCCTCTCACCATTACCATTAACTGGAGGTTTGTTTTTTGTGGGGTGGGTGGGTCAATGATCTTTGTGTCTTTTGTAACTTTCTCACTCCTAAGATGTTTCTGAACACTTCTACATTAATGTGGATACTACCATGATTATCCATAATCATATCCATAATCATGGTAGTATACACATGAATGTGTGTTCAGAAACATCTTCTATTGTTACTCACAATTAAAGTTTCTCCAAAATGACACAATACATTTATTAACAATTCACTTGCTGTTAGGCAAAAATATAATCTGAAACACAACCAAAACACACTGCAAATGCATCCAACAAGTTTGTATAGTCGCAAACTTGATGTAGCATTGACGCTATAAGTGAATTTGTCTAAATACTTATGTTTTCCTCAAATGGGGGGCTAGATACATAAAGAGCGTTCATTTCTAAATGGTAAAACAGATATGTATGAAAATACCCTCAAATAAAAGATGACATTATGTACTGGCGCCTCATATGAAAAATTTGAGCTCAAATCCAAAATGGTGTTGTATAGAGCCAAATTAAGAATAAATTAGCTTCACTGTCCAAGTACATATGGAGGGGATTATATGTCATACACAACCCTGGAAGGACCTGCTACTAGGAGGCTATTGATTAACAGCATAATATGTGTATTCTGCCTCAATGAGTATTGTCTCTACAGCACAATAGGCTTTGTTTGACAAATTGTGGTTTTGTAATTAGCTATAGATTTTTCAGGTGTGTGTAATATACATATAATTGTTATCTAATGGTTCACAATGTGTACACACACACACACACACACACACACACACACACACACACACACACACACACACACACACACACACACACACACACACACACACACACCAACAGTCAAGCTGTTGCAATAACATCTCCCCCCGGCCAAGTGGAGAAAATGCCTCTGTGCTTGTCTACCCTTCACATCAAAGTCCCATTAACTGACTAGACCTCCAATCACGCTTTTCCTTTTCAGATAACAACCAGCGCCTCACCCGGGACTCTGAAACAGTGTTAGTTCCCATCCCAGACGTAGATACAGTACAGGCAGCAGGCCCAGGGGGGGTCCAGGGGCAGAGGGGGCGGAGTGCAGCGGGGTCACTGCTACACTAATAAGCTCCACAGTTTCAGTCAGAGCTGGTGGTCTCTGTGTGCTCCTTCTCCCTTCTCCCTCTCCCTGCCAGCCATCGCTCATCAAAAACAAAGCCAGACAGTTGATTTCTATCGTCAAAGTTTTCGAAGTGGCGATGTCAAAAGAGATCATGAGTTGGTGTGTGTCTGTGTATGAGAGATAAAGAGAGAGAGAGAGACTGTTCTTTGCTTCTGTGTGGTCTGAGGGCATGGTGCTATTTATTCAGTCCTGTCAGAGTTTGCGTTTTGAAGTACTTGTCAAAGCAGACAGAACCTGGGGCTGGGCCTAGACAGAGCAAAGTCTCTCTCCATCGACGTAACATAAGTATCCTGCCGCCCTACATGGATCATTCCTCCACAGACACCTCACTTTGTTAGCTTGCCATGGAATAATATATCTAATATGTATTGGAGACGATCCCAATATTACTCACAAGTGAAACATTAATTTAAGAACTCATTTGAAAAGCATTTTTCTTGTACAATTGGACCTGTATTGATGTACAGTTGGACCTGTATTGATGTTACTGTGGATAGAAGTATGAAGTTTGTCTCTGATATACTGTACAGTGCCTTTGGGAAAGTATTCAGACCCCTTGACTTTTTCCACATTTTGTTACGTTACAGCCTTATTCTAAAATGGATGAAAGAAAAATAAAAATCCTCAGCAATATACACAATACCCCATAATGACAAAGCGAAAACAGGTTTTTAGACATTTTTGCAAATTCAATAAATATAAAAACAGAAATACCTTATTTACATAAGTATGCAGACCCTTTGCTATGAGACTCGAAATTGAGCTGAGGTGCATCCTGTTTCCATTGATCATCCTTGAGATGTTTCTACAACTTCCTGTGGTAAATTCAATTGATTGGACATGATTTGGAAAGGCATATATATACATATATACACTGCTCAAAAAAATAAATGGAACACTTAAACAACACAATGTAACTCCAAGTCAATCACACTTCTGTGAAATCAAACTGTCCACTTAGGAAGCAACACTGATTGACAATAAATGTCACATGCTGTTGTGCAAATGGAATAGACAACAGGTGGAAATTATAGGCAATTAGCAAGACACCCCCAATAAAGGAGTGGTTCTGCAGGTGGTGACCACAGACCACTTCTCAGTTCCTATGCTTCCTGGCTGATGTTTTGGTCACTTTTGAATGCTGGCGGTGCTTTCACTCTAGTGGTAGCATGAGACGGAGTCTACAACCCACACAAGTGGCTCAGGTAGTGCAGCTCATCCAGGATGGCACATCAATGCGAGCTGTGGCAAGAAGGTTTGCTGTGTCTGTCAGCGTAGTGTCCAGAGCATGGAGGCGCTACCAGGAGACGGGCCAGTACATCAGGAGACGTGGAGGAGGCCGTAGGAGGGCAACAACCCAGCAGCAGGACCGCTACCTCCGCCTTTGTGCAAGGAGGAGCTGGAGAAGCACTGCCAGAGCCCTGCAAAATGACCTCCAGCAGGCCACAAATGTGCATGTGTCTGCTCAAACGGTCAGAAACAGACTCCATGAGGGTGGTATGAGGGCCCGACGTCCACAGGTGGGGGTTGTGCTTACAGCCCAACACTGTGCAGGACGTTTGGCATTTGCCAGAGAACACCAAGATTGGAAAATTCGCCACTGGCGCCCTGTGCCCTTCACAGATGAAAGCAGGTTCACACTGAGCACATGTGACAGACGTGACAGAGTCTGGAGACGCCGTGGAGAACGTTCTGCTGCCTGCAACATCCTCCAGCATGACCGGTTTGGCGGTGGGTCAGTCATGGTGTGGGGTGGCATTTCTTTGGGGGGCCGCACAGCCCTCCATGTGCTCGCCAGAGGTAGCCTGACTGCCATTAGGTACCGAGATGAGATCCTCAGACCCCTTGTGAGACCATATGCTGGTGCGGTTGGCCCTGGGTTCCTCCTAATGCAAGACAATGCTAGACCTCATGTGGCTGGAGTGTGTCAGCAGTTCCTGCAAGAGGAAGGCATTGATGCTATGGACTGGCCCGCCCGTTCCCCAGACCTGAATCCAATTGAGCACATCTGGGACATCATGTCTCGCTCCATCCACCAACGCCACGTTGCACCACAGACTGTCCAGGAGTTGGCGGATGCTTTAGTCCAGGTCTGGGAGGAGATCCCTCAGGAGACCATCCGCCACCTCATCAGGAGCATGCCCAGGCGTTGTAGGGAGGTCATACAGGCACGTAGAGGCCACACACACTACTGAGCCTCATTTTGACTTGTTTTAAGGACATTACATCAAAGTTGGATCAGCCTGTAGTGTGGTTTTCCACTTTAATTTTGAGTGTGACTCCAAATCCAGACCTCCATGGGTTGATAAATTGGATTTCCATTGATTATTTTTGTGTGATTTTGTTGTCAGCACATTCAACTATGTAAAGAAAAAGTATTTAATAAGATTATTTCTTTCATTCAGATCTAGGATGTGTTGTTTAAGTGTTCCCTTTATTTTTTTGAGCAGTGTATATATAAATATATATATTTGCAAAAATTTCTACAAACCTCTTTTTGATTTGTCATTATGGGGTATTGTGTGTAGATTCAATCCATTTTAGAATAAGGCTGTAACATAACAAAATGTTGGAAAAATCTAGGTGTCTGAATACTTTCCGAATGCATTGTATAGTCTGAACAGATGCATTGTCTGTCTGCTAATTTGTGTTGCATGATTTACCATCTCACAGTTCCGCACTCTATGAGAAACTCCATGACTGTTCATTTGCTGTGCTTTTGTGTTTCCTTCTACCTTTGCATGACTAACCCTCATTATTTTGCTGTAATTGCACATTTTGTAATGAGCAGTTAACTCTTGACTAGATTGTGTAAGCCATCACAAAAACAAGCTATCACAAACTTTAAAAAGAGGGTGAGTGTGGTAGAGAAAGAGGTGGAAAGAGTAGGAATAAAAAACCCTTGTGTTTTATTCATGTCTTTCTATTAATTGACTCACATACCTCTACCACTACTATCACCATTACCTCTTTAGATTTTAACATGTTCCCTCTTCATCAATTAGACTTGTGGCCCTCCCCTGATCACCTATAGATTTGACTGTGTGTATGAGAACATCCATACCTGTCCACAGTGGGAGAGTAGAATATACATTCCTACTTCATATGTTAGAAAGCTATGACATAATGTGTGTGTTAAATATCCCACTCGCAAGTACTTTACCTCTCCCATGGTTCCCCACAGTGTCATCATGCATCACAACCTATAAGAAGACCCCTCCCCCGGTGCCGCCCCGCACCTCCAAACCCTTCATCTCCATCACAGCCCAGAGCAGCACCGAGTCGGCCCAGGATGCCTACATAGATGGCCATGGCCAGGGGGGCAGGGACAGTCACCCGCAGGGAGACATGACCATCCAGTCAGGCCTGTCTAACTCCACAGAGAGCATCGACAGCATGAAGGCCCTAACAGCAGCCATTGAGGCGGCCAACGCCCAGGTCCACGGCCCTGCTAGCCAGCATGTCGCGAACAGCAGCATCACCATCACCACCACCACCTCAGCCTTGGCCCATATCACTGAGGACAGCAGGAAGGAGCAGGCCAGACGGGCCAAGTGCCAGCTGTCCATCGGCATCCAGGTCTGTGGTAGACACTACCTCACAACCACTTCTCGTTTGACATATTGTTTGATCTGATATGGGAATAATAAGAAATGAATTAGTTGACACACGAGCCGGATTTTGAGAGACTGGATCCTCATCCCCTTTCTGATTTGACAGGTTCTACTCTTGCTCTATACTGTCCTCTAGTGGCAGATGTTTACATTTACTTCACCCTGGTGTTCTGTATATTGTAGTGACTGAGAAATAGATGTCTAGTTTATAGTTGAATTCGTTTTTTGTATAATTTTATGTCCAGGTGGACGGGCCAGAAGAGGAAGCTCTGGAGATGGAGGACCAGTCCAAGTTCCAATCAATTGGGGTCCAGGTGGAGGACGAGAGAGGGTGAGTCTCTCTCTCTCTCATTTTCTCTCTATCAGTCAGTTCAGAATGTCAGTCCTTCACTGTTTCTTGCCTTCATGACCTTTTTGTGTGAATGTCCAGAGAAAGGCATCCATTTACAAATGAAGGCCGTTACTAAGTGAGTCAGGGGTTGCTGGGAGAAGCAGCTTGTGCCTAGGGTTGTTAATGCGGTGGAACAGCTGTGCTTGCAAAACAGACATTTGGAACTATGGCATTTCCTGCCTCGTTTCTCTGAAAGGGAAATGGTGAGTGAGTTGTGTTTGTCTGTTGGCGTCGCCGGTGACACCTCTTCAGTGACACCTCTTCAGTGACTTCAGCTGAGTCATCTCCAGCTCACCTGCAACTGCAGTCTGATGAGGCAAACCAAACGCCTACTCTCACTCACAAGATTATTCTCTCATTTTTGATATCGGAGATAGAAGTTGGAGAAATAGTCTGGGTAGGCTTTAAAGTAGCTGACTGCAGCTGGTTTCTCCAACTTCTGTCTGTTAATGAGGAGCACTGACTGCCCACTACGGCAGCTTAGTCATACTAAAGACTGTGAGAGTTTGAATATGAATCAGAGTGAAATTATTCACGTTATAAAGCTTATTGTGTATTTCTTCCTTGTGCTATGTGTGTTCTGCTCCATCCTATGTGTTGTATAGGACAAATATAGCATGAATAGTCATCGGCATGGTGAGGCAGTTCTTGTACAGCTCTGCTGTGTGTCTGTAGTGAAGGGCGCTCCCTCTAAAGGAATAGTCATGGCTGGTGGGTGTTTTAGAGTAGTAGGCTTGCTCCGTGATGACTGCAGCCTAGGGCCCCTTCCCTTCCCTCACTCTGTGTCTCTGTACACCTCCCTCACTAACTCTGTGTGGGATGTTCATTCATGGTACCATGGATTGGCTCAAAATGTGGTAAAATGCACCTTCCATCCATCAGAATGGATGGAGAATAGAATGTTCTAGTACTGGTAGTTTCAGATCAAATGCAGGGCCTGATGTTTTTCTGACCACATTGTGACCTGGCCAGAAAAAAACTCTGCACCTTATGTATAGCCTTAAATTAGGTTCAAGTTTTACTAGTCAGGTCACCTCAGACTGAGCACTGATGTATATCTCCCCCTGTTGGCAGATACCGGCAGTTCATCCGCTCCAACAGTGTAACGGCAGCAGTACAGGCAGACCTGGACATGCCTGACATGTTAGACAGCCCCCTGGACTCCCCAGAAACAGACCTGCCCTTCTCAGGCTCTGTGTCCCGCAAGTACTCCCGCGAAGCCGCCACCTCGCCAGCCTCTGCCTCCACCGTCAGCATCCAGGGCTCGGGCAACCACTACCACGCCTGTACCTCAGACGACTACGATGACGTGTGCTTCGACCCGTCCATTCTGCCCCCGCCTGACCCCTGGATCGACAGCGTGACCGAAGATCCCCTGGAGGTAGTCCAGAAGTCCGTGTGCCAGAGGGATGGACGCTGGTTCCTCAAGCTGCTGCAGGCTGAGACGGACCGCATGAAGGGCTGGTGCAGACAGATGAAGCAGGACGAACAGGAGAACGACCTGCCGGATGACAGTGAGTCTGGCCTGTTCAAAGGCACTTACACCACTACCTATCACAATTGTGTGAGTGCAGTGGAGGCTAGTGCTGCGTAGTTGTGCATAATTGTACTTGTGATAGGTACAATTAGGTGGCCTCATTCCCGCCATCACAATGAGACAGTCCTCTGATTTCTCCCTGTGTGATCTGATCTGTGTTTACATTATCTTCCTCTCCACAGTCTTGGGGAAAATGAGGCTTGCCGTAGGAAGTGCTCAGCTCCTGATGTCACAGAAGTTCCAGCAGTTCCGGGAACTTTGTGAGGAGAACCTGGTGTGCGACTCTTCTAGTTCTTCAGTTTCCTTTGACCCCTCCTGTTCTTCACATAAAATCTGAGATAAAACTCTGTTTCGTTCTTCCCTTTTTTACTGATCTGGGATCAGAACCCCAACGCCCGCCCGCGGCCCATCTCTCAGGACCTGGCTGGTTTCTGGGACATGCTCCAGCTGTCCATCGAGAACATCAGCCTGAAGTTTGACGAGCTGCACCAGCTGAGGGCCAACAACTGGAAGCCCCTGGACCCCCCAGAGAGAAAGGTAAAACAGGCGTCCAGGACCAGCTAGTATCTGTCTATGCTGTCTAAGTCAATGGAGACTCAGCTCATCATTCCGACCAGCCAAGATATACTGATCATGCAGAAACAAATCAGTAGCTTTAACTCATTGCATGATCTAGTATCGCTGTTGTAACTTCACAATTATTATTTGTTAACATACTGTATAAATGATTTTCTTTGGTTTGGCAACAACTGACTTTTGTCTAGATCAGTGCTCACCAACCTTTTCTGAGTCCAGATCACTTCATGAGTCAAAATACAAGTTGAGATCTACCACTCAGATTCTTTTTAAACACAACTTAAATGTAAGCCTATGCAACATTAACCATTTAAAAACAGTTATGTAGCAATGAGATTTGTGCAGTAGGCTATACACCCAATAAATTATCATTGCATAATTTGAATGCTTGAATTGCCCTGCCAATGTTGTTCTTCTCAGACTATTGTTAAATGATATTTAGAAAATTGAGGTATATGATCACACTGGTAATAGATACTTTGTTGTATTACTTGTGAGGCACAGCTGATTGATGGCCTGCATCTGATGGTCAGTCTGAGGGGAGGAAGAGAGCAGCAGTGAGGCTGCCTCTCACCCGAATCACTGTCCCTCTGCTGTCCCTCCACTGTCCCTCCCTCCACTGACAAAAGGGGACGCAGTCTTTCAGTTGATGGCAAAACTCAAGTGGCACTGCATTATTTCTGCCTCATGGACTAATTCATGTTACTCCTCTGACCTGAGAAAGTGAAATATTCCTGGATATTAAAAAAGACACAAGCCGCTAATAATAACAATGCAAGCTTATGGGAACACTTTGCTAGAGGCTACTCCTTTAATGCAGCGGCAGTGCTGTTTGTAGCGTAAGTGGAAGAAGGGAGAACGTGCATTTTAAGTGTTGACATTGCTGAATAATAACTTAAACATGAGCTTGCTCATAAAAACAGCAGCTCTTTGCGGTATTCGTTGAGTCTCTCTCTAGTCATGTTTTTAAACCATTTGAAATCTTACAGTATCGATTTTGCTGTGCGTTCGAGTCTTCTTTTTACAGTCTATGGCTCAATGAAACTGTGCAGACACAATTGTAAATGAGAACTTGTTCTCAACTTGCCTACCTGGTTAAATAAAGGTAAAATAAATCTAATAAATAAAGACACAGTGATCTGAGCTATCTGATTGGCCAGTGGTAGGCCTATAGGTGCACTTGATTTGCTCTCTGGGCCTGCTGGGTAGGTGGAGTTCTCCCTTCAGACACATGAAATGGTTAAAAAATGGGAACAATTTGCCTTCCCGGCACTAGGGCTGCTGAATCAAGTGCACCTATCGCCAACAGCACGAAAAAATAAAAAAAAATAGGAACGCAAGGCTTTATCGTTGGGGTTTTTACAGAAATGTTTGGTGCTCGACTAGGAATACCTTGGAGATCGACCGGTTGGTGACCACTGGTCTAGATGGTGAAGGTTTATGAGCTGTACCGCATACCTTTAAGTGCTTCACATGGCGTGAATCACTCATTACAACTTATACACCATCAATAGTTTCATACACCATCATATTCATTCAGTTTTATACACCATCATTTAACACAGTGAAACACCTCACACCCAAAAGTTGAATGTTGCCATTTTCCTGTCATTTGTTGTATTAACGACTGTAGAGATGTTGTTACTGTACAGTATCATGGCTGTTGCATTTTATACTATTGATTTCCTGACCGCTTCTCCATGTTTTTGTTCTGTTGTTCTTGTCGACAGTGAGCTGGTTTTGAGAAGTCATTCCATCTGGCACGCACCACGGGGCCTGACCTCGCTGGGCCACCGTACCTCATGCAGTCAGTCGCCCCCCCGCCACTGCGTCGTGTGTGGTTGTCTATCTGTAGCGCTAGCCATGTGCTGCTATAGGTGTACTAATGCTGTCTACGCTCCTGTCCCCCCCCCCCCCCCCCAAGGGCTAACTGACTATTTGTCATCCCTGTTCAGGAGAGACGGATCCCCCCTCCTGTGCCAAAGAAACCCCCAAAAGGTCACCCTCCCCTGGCCCGTGATAGGTCCCTGGAGAGCTCAGAGAAGCAGCGGCTGGATGCGCGCAAGCGCTTGATGGCCGCCAAGCGAGCCGCGTCGGTGCGGCAGAACTCAGCCACCGAGAGTGCAGACAGCATCGAGATCTATATCCCTGAGGCCCAGACCAGGCTATGAGCTCCGCGGCAGGCACACCTTCACCACTACCCACACAGACAGATTCACTTACATCTCACACACCGCTAGATCACACACACACAGGTAAACGCACACATAAGCTTTTAACGGTATGGTTCCTGTGAGCACACAGACCCACACAGATGTTGTAATATAACCACACTAACTCTTTTCTCTGTAGTGGGAAGAGAAATGCCAACAGTTATAGTTGTTTCTTTTACATATTCTTGTCTCTCTCACAAATTTGATCCTGGTCTTGTTTCCATCTATGTAACATAGATCCTCGCTTGAAGATGACTCCTTCGTGATCCTTCTTTTTTAAAAGTGTATCACTTTTACCCACACCTGTGTAACATAAACCATGATCTTGTGAAATGTATAGCATTCTTAATTAATGTAGACAACTGTTGATATCCTAAAAGAAAGCAAATAAGTATGTTTGAGTATTTGGTTTCTTTAGCTATTTTTACTTTTACCTAAGCATGGGCCAAACAGAATCCCTTGCTTGATGTCCGATTCAACCTTCTCAATATTTTTTCTTTGATTGTAACATAATTGGCAAACGAACAGGGTATATTATGCTTAAGCAATATTCATTTGAAATCAGATCAAGTAAATGTGCAAAACAACTGAACACTTTGGTTTTGAAGTCCCATCTGTAAAGATCATAGATTTTAGATAAAAAGGATGCCTTCTTTTCTGTAGCCAATTCTGTTGGTTTTGTATGCTGATGCTGTCTATTCTAAAGACATAGTTGCTTATTCTAGAGAATCACTATCTGTTTAAACATTTGAATCATTAATGGTACAAGGACAACTAGAGACAATTTTCTTTGATACATGTTCTTAATTAACTAATTCTGGTGATTTCCCTTCTGTAAAGTCGGACAGGTGTCTAAAGTAGATTTGTATGACAAGTGAGGATCTTTGTGGTGATAAGCAACCCAATATGAAATACCCTAAAAACATAGAGAGGGACAATAAAAAACATCTCTGGAATGCAAGTTGTTTAATTTCTTAACAATGTCTTTCCAGTAGCAAGTTCAGTGGCTTAATTGTATTAGTAAACTGTTTCTCGGTATGTTAGTTCAATCTCAAATGGACTCCTGGAAGGCCATGTGACTGTGGTTGAACAGGCTTAGCTCTGTTATTTCTCAGGAAGAGATGGAAATTCAGTCTATCAAATCAGGGTCTCCTAGTGATGGTGTGTGTGTGTGTGTGTGTGTGTGTGTGTGTGTGTGTGTGTGTGTGTGTGTGTGTGTGTGTGTGTGTGTGTGGTGTGTGTGTGTGTGTGTGTGTGTGTGTGTGTGTGTGTGTGTGTGTGTGTGTGTGTGTGTGTGTCGGTTTGTGTCCATCGGTGTTTAGAGGTGAGTGTGTGTGTGTGTGTGTGTCGGTTTGTGTCCATCGGTGTTTAGAGGTGAGTGTGTATGTTTGAGTGTGGGTCTCTTAAAGTGCTTCCTAATTTCCTTGTTTGATATGTTGGCCTTTCTTCAATACGGTCAAGTAGCCTCATGAACATACTGTACATAGTCAAAACAACACTTGTACTTGAAAATAGCCATGTGTGTGTTTGTACAGAAATTATACATGAGGATGTTCCTGTAAGCATGCAGACAATATTAGAAATACAAAATCTATACCTAATTTATACTTGTATTAGTTTATTTATTTAACTATTTATTTATTGATGATTTAGTTTTTTTACTGTTTGGATTCTGTTTTAGTGGTCTGTCATGCAACTCTGATCTTATGTTGTATTGTATAGAGATTATATGTGCATACATATGAACACAGAATAAAATAATGATGAACTCTGTTCCCGGTCTTGACCATGTATTCATTTGCACTGACTGATTCCATTTTTCAGTCAGCCTGATGTTATTTTTCTGTGTTAACTTCCCTGGGCTAGGTGGGACGCTTACAGCCAGTGGAATCGCGTGGCGCGAAATACAAATACCTCAAAAATGCTATAACTTCAATTCCTCAAACATATGACTATTTTACACCATTTTAAAGACAAGACTCTCGTTAATCTAACCACACTGTCCGATTTCAAAAAGGCTTTACAGCGAAAGCAAAACATTTGATTATGTTAGGAGAGTACCCTGCCAAAAATAATCACACAGCCATTTTCAAAGCAAGCATATATGTCACAAAAACCAAAACCACAGCTAAATGCAGCACTAACCTTTGATGACCTTCATCAGATGACACTCCTAGGACATTATGTTATACAATACATGCATGTTTTGTTCAATCAAGTTCATATTTATATCAAAAACCAGCTTTTTACATTAGCATGTGATGTTCAGAACCAGCATACCCACCGCAAACTTCCGGTGAATTTCCAAAATTACTCATGATTAACGTTCACAAAATACGTAACAATTATTTTAAGAATTATAGATACAGAACTCCTTTATGCAATCGCGGTGTCAGATTTTAAAATAGCTTTTCGGCGAAAGCACATTTTGCAATATTCTGAGTACATAGCCCGGACATCACGGCTAGCTAATTTGACACCCACCAAGTTTGGCCCTCACCAAACTCAGATTTACTATAAGAAAAATTGGATTACCTTTGCTGTTCTTCGTCAGAATGCACTCCCAGGACTTCTACTTCAACAACAAATGTTGTTTTGGTTCCAAATAATCCATAGTTATATTCAAGTAGCTCCGTTTTGTTCGTGCGTTCAGGTCACTATTCGAAGGGTGACGCGCGAGCGCATGTCGTGACAAAAAAATGCTAAATATTCCATTACCGTACTTAGAAGCATGTCAAACGCTGTTTAAAATACATTTTTATGGTTTTGGAGCAGTGTCTTCTTCCTTGCTGGGCGGCCTTTCTGGTTATGTCGATATAGGACTCGTTTTACTGTGGATATACATACTTTTGTACCTGTTTTCTCCAGCATCTTCACAAGGTCCTTTGCTGTTGTTCTGGGATTGATTTGCACTTTTCGCACCAAAGTGCGTCCATCTCTAGGAGACAGAACGCATCTCCTTCCTGAGCGGTATGACGGCTGCATGGTCCCATGGTGTTTATACTTGCGTACTACTGTTTGTACAGATGAACGTGGAAACTTTAGGCATTTGGAAATTGCTCCCAAGGATGAACCAGACTTGTGGAGGTCTTTCTTCTGTGGTCTTGGCTGATTTCTTTAGATTTTACCATGATGTCAAGCAAAGAGGCACTGAGTTTGAAGGTAGGCCTTGAAATACATCCACAGGTACACCTGCAATTGACTCAAATTATTTCAATTAGCCTATCAGAAGCTTCTAAAGCAATGACATCATTTTCTGGAATTTTCCAAGCTGTTTAAACGCACAGTCAACTTAGTGTATGTAAACTTCTGACCAACTAGAATTGTGATACAGTGAATTATAAGTGAAATAATCTGTCTGTAAACAATTGTTGGAAAAATGACTTGTGTCATGCACAAAGTAGATGTCCTAACCGACTTGCCAAAACTATAGATTGTTAACAAGAAATGTGTGGAGTGGTTCAAAAATGAGTTTTAATGACTCTGACCTAAGTGTATATAAACTTCCGACTTCAACTGTATGTTTTTTTATTTTTAATACGTTTACAAAAATAAATAAAAAACTGTTTTTGTTTCGTCATTATGGGGTTTTGTGTGTAGATTGAGAAAAACATGTATTTCATTTGTTTTAGAATAAGGCTGTAACGTAACACAATGTGGAAAAAGTCAAGGGGTCTGAATACTTTCCGAATACACTGTACATGTCAGTACATATACACAACAAGTAGGTCACATGAGGGAGAGGCATTGTGCCATGAGGTGTTGATTTATTTGTTTTTTGAAAACAGGTTTTCTGTTCACTTGCGCTATATGAGATGTAAGGGAGTTCCATGCACTCATGGCTCTTTATAATACTGTATGTTTCCTTGAATTTGTTCTGGACCTGGGGACTGTGAAAAGACCCCTGGTGGCATGTTGAGTGGGGTATATGTGTTTGTCAGTGCTGTGTGTAAGTTGACTATGCAAACAATTTGGAATTTCCAACACATTAATGTTTCTTATAAAATCAAGAAGTGACGCAGTCAGTCTCTCCTCAACTCTTAGCCAAGAGAGACTGGCTTGCATAGTATTTATATCAGCCCTCTGTTTTCGGTGAAGAGCAAGACGTGCCGCTCTGTTCTGGACCAGCTGCTGCTTAACTAGGTCTTTGCAGCACTTGCTTTGTGGAGTGTGGTGTCTGTCTGTAATAAAGAGATGCTCTGCTTTTTTGACCTCTCCCCATCTTTATAACCATTGAATCTGTATGTTTTGACCATGACAGTTTACAATCAAAGTTACCATCAAGTAATTTAGTCTTCTCAACTTGTTCAACAGCCACACCATTCATTACCAGATTCAGTGGAGGTCTAGAATTTAGGGAATGATTTGAACCAAATACAATGCTCTTAGTTTTAGAGATGTTCAGGACCAGTTTATTACTGGCCACCCATTCCTAAACAGACTGCAACTCTTTGTTAAGGGTTTCAGTGACTTCATTATATGTGGTTGTTGATGCATATATGGTTGAATCATCAGCATACATGGACACACATGATTTGTTATATGCCAGTGGCAGGTCATTGGTAAACATAGAAAAGAGTAGAGGGCCTAGAGAACTGCCCTGCAGTACACCACACTTTACATGTCTGACATTAGAGAAGCTTCCATTAAAGAAAACCCTTTGAGTTCAATTAGATAGCTCAGCATCCACGATATGGAAGAGTTTGAAAAGCCATAACACAAGGTTTCTCAACAAAAGGTTGTGGTCAATAACATCAAAGGTGGCACTGAAATCTAAAAGTACAGCTCCCACAATCTTCTTATCAATTTATTTTAACCAATCATCAGTGATTTGAGAGAGATCAGTGAAATTGTTTACTGGTCCAAAAACATCTCCCTTATCTATAAGCATGCTGAAAGTAAGTTGTTAATTTTTTTACAGAGAAATATCATTCTATTTTGTCAAACATTTTTTTCAACAGTTTGCTAAGAGCTGATAGATCTGCTGTTAGAACCAGTAAAGGCCGCTTTACCACTCTTGGGTAGCGGAATGTCTTTGGCTTCCCTCCAGGTCTGAGGACCAAGACTTTCCTCTAGGCTCAGATTAAAGATATGACAGATAGGAGTGGCCATAGAGTCAGCTTCCATCCTCAATAGCTGTCCACCTAAGTTGTCAATGCTAGGAGGTTTGTCATTATTGATCGATAATAATCATTTTTCCATCTCCCCCACACTAACTTTACAAAATTCAAATGCTTTTCTTTTCTTTTTGTTTTTTTGCATGAGCATGATGGCTCACTGTTCATTGTTGGCATTTCCTGCCTAAGTTTATTTGAATCATTCAAATAGTGGTTAATAATAGTGGTTAATAATGGTTTTATGATGAATACTCCATCTGATTCTATGAAAGATGGAGTTGAATGTGTCTTTGTGCCCATAATTTCATTTAAAGTAGGCCTACTCCAAAGTTGTTTTCTGATGTGTTTTGAGTATTTGTTCTTCAATGTGATGCCTCACCATTTATGATCCACTCTTTGACCAAAACAAACAGCATTATATCTGCAATATTGGGACATAAATAAATTAAACATGTTGTATAATTAAAAGATGCCCAAAATGTAGATGTCCAAAGGAGGAGAAGCTACAGTATGCATGCTCCAGACATGGTTAACCCATGTTTAATACCTGCACATTATGATAATATCCTTGTTGACCACCAGGCGTCCTCAATGGCCAGAAACAACTGGGGCTTTTCCTAGAAAACATTACAGAATGTTCAGATAAAAAAATGTATTGCATAGAACAGACAAAGACCTACTTTACTTCTAAGAGTGTATATAACAGAAAAGGGTTCTTCGTTTTCCCCATAGGAGAACCCTTTTTGTTTCCAGGTAGAACCCTTTAGTGGTGAAAAAGGTTATACAACATTTTAGTGGTGAAAGGGTTCCACATATAACATTTTAGTGGTGAAAGGGTTCCACATATAACGTTTTATTAGTGAAAGGGTTTCACCCGAACCCCCCCCCCCCCCCCCCAAAAAAAATGGGAACAATTGATGGTTCAAGGTAGGACCTACTTTTCGTTAAGTGTAGGGTAAAAATGGTCAGCTCTACACATTAGATTTCTATCTGCAACTTTATTAGGAGCACCCCATTGATGGCATATTATATTTCGATATGAATTACTCCATTTAAAGGAACTATGCATCAAAACTATGTTCGTGTAAAAGTTCAATTCCATTCTTTGTCAATAATTCATATTCAGATATGCATAAGAACATATAATTTACCTGTCAAGATAGGGTAGAGCAGATGGGATCAACTTTTCACCTTTATTTTGGGGCGGTTAAAATAACCCTGTGCCATCTTAAATTATGTTGGTCCCTCCTTGCTTTTTGATTAAATCTGATGATACCACATGGTAGTTTATAATCAAGATCATGCTAATAATCCCATGACATTTGGTTGAAATATTAATTAACTTTCCCCTTTCCATTTGAACAAGGAGGAGGATGAACCGAGGATATCGGAAAATAATCTAACATTATTTTGATCTGGATTTAAACCTGCCCCAGGGCAATCTGAAACTCAAGAGTGTTGGGCCTGGTCCATCCCTAGATGGGAGACCAGATGCTGCTAGAAGTGCATGGTATTGGATGGCCAGTAGGGGGCACTTATCGCTCTACACCAAAACGCCCCAGGCAGTATTGAGAACTCTGTACAGATCCTCTGCTAAAAACTATAACCCGACACTAATCCCAATTGAGTTAACCCCAGTGTCCCGGCTAGATTCTCAACCTGGCTTCTTATATTGTGTCAAATTCCCAGTTATTAGGCTAATTGGCTAATGTAAACTCTTTACTCTTCCTTCAACTTTTCTTCGGGTTATTGCTTTAGCCTAGATTGTGTCAATTTACATGCAGGTAAGTAAAAATGATAGGTGATAATACTATTAAAACAATTTGCTCAAGATTCTATCAAATAATATAGCCAATGCAAAATGTATTTATTTGTAGAGCGCATTTCCCACACAAAATGTGCTTAACACGCCACCTATCTATGGCAAAACATAATCATATTCAAAATCAAAAGTCAGTTTGAAAAGGAAGGTCTTAAATTATAAAGAATGCAATTAAAGCTGTCTCTTTGACATATGCAGGTGTGACAAGACAAGACATAGAACTGCAGGGTATTTTTTGTCCCATGCAGCAGCGCATATTTCCTTCCATGTCACACTTGATTCCAACTAATCAACTTAAATTGTAGGCCTATGTGTTTATTTTGCCTGGATGTCTGTCTGTCTGACGCTATGAGCTCTGAAGCTTTGGGAGAGAAACGGTAAATGGCCACCTACAGGTTAACACGGGTCACCAGATTGCCAACCTGAAACCCAATATGGATGTATCACGTACAGAATGGTTAGCCATTTGTCGGGCTAGTTATTCACTTTTCATTTAATGCCACTTGACTATATGATTTATTTAAGCAATTGTAATGTTAATATGTTGTCGATTGAAGAGGGGTATATGGGTGGAGGGAAGGGAGACATTGGGAGCTTTGATTAGTGGGGTCACTCATTTTTCTACCTGTTGAAATGCGCTGATTAAATGTTTAATAATTGTTTAAATAATAGGCTAGTCATCAGACTTGTTGGAAATAAACAAAGTAATTATTATTTACACTACATCATAAACACAAGACTCTGCTCTGCGTTGTGTGCCTATAAGCCTTCAAACATTTAGCTAACAAGTTATGGATGCTGCACTTGGTGAGCATCGAACGCCTAAATAGTGTGTCAGTGGAAAATTAGAAGACAATATCTCAAACAATACATTAGTTTAAGAACTTCGTGTGCATTCATTGCTATCAATGACTCAAGTCTCTCCAGACCCCATGAGCACCGTTCTAATTTGTCTTGCAATCTGGAGAGCGAGCGCCCCGCGCGCTATTTCAGTTGCTACGGCGCATGTGGTGGGATTCCCAGGGAATCACCAGTGTTTCGGCAGCTTGCTCATCCACCTCGCGCTGACACTCTGACCTCCTCAATCAGGCCATGAAAACGCATGGTTGTGGTAGTCAATGGCACTTTACCAGCAAGCTTTTCAGGTACCAGGTCACTAAAAATGTGAGATAAAAAGAAAAGCGTGCGAGCAGAATAAAAGCAATTTAATGGCACAAGGCTGGACGTGCGACTATGGTGCGGGGGCTGACTCCAGCACCACAGGATATGCTGGTTACATTGGGTAACCTGTGAGTCTTAAAATTTTCATTTCTGTCATCATTCGTTCTGTGTGGACGCGTTATGGTAAATTGCACGATCTATGAATGCATTAGTTACAGGTGCTATTATTAATGATTAGGCCCATAGGCTAGTGTTCACCAGAGATTGTTCATATTCGGCATAAATGTTTATAGCACATTTTCTTAACCCAAAAAATACCTTGTCACTTGATACTCTGTTTACATGTGCGCTCCAAAGCACGTGTAAACTTGCATAGCAAGGTGTACCATTTAGTTAGCATTTTTGTCTTGCATCTCTCTAATATTTTGGACACTCAAGATGGATTTCTGTGATGATTACGTCCACTTTTTGCACTGGGCTTTTCACTTTCTAAGAAAGAGATTTTCCATATCCATGAGTTTTAAGCACAACAGACACCAAGTAGTCTCTATGTTAATTTATCACTTGATTTAGTGAGCGTAAAGCTACTTTGAAAAATCTACAATTAAACTATAGGCGTAGGCTATTGAGTCCTGGAATCATGCATCACCATGAATTGTAATACACCATGACCTTCGTAATACATCTAATTTATAATGTTCACCATTATACCGTCTGTTGAAGCGACCCAAGTGTTGCTGTTCCCATGCCGGCGCTCGCTTTGCAGCGTCCGCTGGCACTGAGATACAGTATGTCACACTGGTGAATTGATCGTGTGACGTTGACAGTCACGGTCCTGTCTGCGAGCAATTTGTAAATTAACGACCAGTCAGCACTCAGGCACCAGTCTGGTGCAATAAACAATCATGCAGACCTGTGGATCTATTGCATGTAAACATGAACATATCATTTAAGCCAGTATGAATCAAGCAAATGGGTTTATTATCAGATTGATAGCATACGTTCCAATTTCAAAATATCTTTAAAAGTTCTAGGATAGTTGGAAATATATTATATTATATTAGCTCTTCTAACATAAACGTAGGCCTATTATAAGAAAACGAAGACGCGCATGCAAGGTGCAAAGCAGCAGCGGCACTCATTATTATGGGACGTGTTGCATTGACTGGCTCACCGCGCAAGTGGCGTTATTCCCACGGCCTGTGCCTCCAATGCCTCATGTTGTAGCTTGCGGCGAGCCTACATTTAAAGACGTGTTTTCTCCTTCCACTAACAAAGTGACCCCCTCCATCTCAATCTGAATGGGAGTGAATGGGAGTTTCGTAGACTCCGACCAGTCAACATTTCAGGTACCGGCGTAAACGCCCTCTGACGCGCACTGTGAGGGCACCTTACCTTTACTCTGACACCAGTTTCCCCATAATAAAACCACACTTGCTGTCGTCAGTGTGTCGGTCTCTTTACTGGTGAATTTATTTCTGTTCATGGAACCACTTAGTCTAAAGGACTTTTATTATGGTGCTGAACACCTGAAGGATTTAAGTCGAGTTTTCTTACAATATTATGGACTATTTGGTATTGCATTCATAGAATGTTGGGCACATTTGTACGCACATTCAGAACTCGTTTTGAATACGACTATATGAAATGTTAATTGTTAAAAGCCAATGTAACTCAGCAATATTGTCTTAACTTCTAGCTTTATCCATATTTTACACAATTCTGCAGTCTAGAAAAAACGAACAATGGCTAAATTAAAAAGGCAAACATCAAAAACATAATTTTGGCACACAAATAAACCTCCCTTAAAAATCTAAACTAGGGTGATGAACGACAGTGGGACATCATATAAACTGGGACAGCTTAATCCCGAGGCATTTATATCTTGGTCTGACAAGAGAGAATCAAACCTATTGTTACTAAGTCCTTGCAGAGAAACTACATGATCAAAATCACATTGATGTGACATTATAGAGGGTAGGTTAGGCAAGGCTCTGGTTCTTGCAATACTATATCCTGTACGTGTTTTCTTATAGTACTGTTATTGGAGTGAATTCAGAAAAAGTGGGACACTTTTTACATTTACGTCTCCTGTAACCCCTTCAGACATCTATCCAACATATTAGCCCAACACATGATACAAATCGTCAGATATTTCCTAATCAGACAATTTATATAATTGTCATTGGGGTACAATTATGACTATAATAATAGTGGTTGCAAGATTGAATCCCCGAGCTGACAAGGTAAAAATCAGTCGTTCTGCCCCTGAACAAGGCAGTTAACCCACTGTTCCCCGGCAGGCCGTCATTGAAAATAAGAATTTGTTCTTAACTGACTTGCCTAGTTAAATCAAGTTTATTTATTTTTTAAATACTCCAGCACACATGGTTTCAAGACAACCAGAAAGACTACTTTTAGATAAAGGCAGGTGAATTCAACCTTTAATGTGAAAACTGAAACAAAAATGTCAATGAGATTATTAAAATGATGCAAGTTTAGTTTTTAACATTTTGCTAGCCTGATATTTTGTCTGCTGTTGATATTAATAGGCTACCCCGCCAATATTTCACTAAGCCTTCAGGTAGCCTACCTGTTGCACTATAAGTGTTGCACTATAAGTGCATCCTTATCTTTGATTGAGATCAAACAAAATGAATAACGTATTTGGAGCATTACCTGCAATATCGGATACATTTCAACTCTGCACTAGACAGATGATCATCCCACAGATGATCTGTAGCCTAATATTATTTTTGAGCTACAGATTTTGTAGTCACACTTGCAAGGGGCTCTCAATGTTTTGTGGCTGTTTTGCATTGTGCCCTTTTCACAATTTTTTTAAGATAAGAGCACTTCTTGTCATAAATTACTCGTTTACGGTGACAGAGGGTATGTCGCTATTGAGAGGCAAGAAACGCCCCTGCTTTGTCGGTAAAGTGCTCTCTTATTCTCTTTTGATTGTTGCGGCGTGAACAGGCGAGTGTCCACTGTGCAGAGCCAACGTGTAGGCAGAGCAACATCGTAAAACCTATGACTGATGAACACATCATTATGTTCGCCTGTCTATCACTGAAATGACGTCTCATTTCAATGACATTATTCTCATACAAATGTTTACTCTGCGTTCTATGGGTTCTAATAGAAATTGGACTCCTCCAATAATGAAGTGCTCAGACCAAAGGACTCGAACAGCTTGCTGCGGGCACGAGTGGTCGGCTATTGAATGGGACAGGTACCTGCTTTAAGACGCCTGCCTTCATGAGGTGTCAGCGATGTTATCATTGTTATATGGCCGACCCTAATTACTACATCTTTTTTTGTTCACTTTACACATTGGTTAGTCCCAATGGATGCAAGGGTGCAGTAGATGCAAGATAAGCCTATTCAATGCAGACATTTTCTGTTCTCGAAATCGAGATTTTGAGTAAGAGGAAACCAAATGTAGATTGCATTGACAAAAGATCAATACGAGAATTAAGACGTGGAGCCTCCGTGGAGCCTCCGTGGAGCCTCGGAAAGGACTCTGATGTTTATTGTGGAAACGTGCAACTAGATGTGGGCACTTATGCTGCAAGCAAATAATGTAATAGTTGTATTGAATCCGAATTCAATAAAGCAATGGGAATAATGCGATTACTTCAAAGAAAAGAGAAACCTGCACACTGCTCTTGCTGAAATACAAATGTTCCCAAAAGTTCTGAGGAAGGCCAAGAATGAGGCCGACAGGTTAATTAAGCTTTAAGAAGTAAATACAATATTAAAAAGTGATCCGTGCAAGAGCAGTGTGCGAGTTTCTCTTAAAAATAACTGTATTGAATAAAATGTACAATGTTAGGGTGGCTGCAAGTTTTAGAATTAGTAGGTCATTGGTCCTCTAATGCTTTGTTTCCCCTATGTTCACTTTTCCATTGGGGGGGGGGGGGGGGTGGGGGGGCTGAGGGGTAAGAGATTATTATCTTTAGGTGCACCCTCCGCTGCCGAGCGTAGTGTATACTCAACGCTGATTGGCTGGCTTTTTTGGTTAATGGCACACGACTATGGATGTAGTTATAAGAGTCCTCGCGTGCCAGCCTTCAGCTGAACTAACGCTTGAGCATCCAGAGACAGCGCAAAGAGCAAACTTGCTGTTACTGGGCAACACGAAAACAACAGCTAAAAATGGACACTGTCTTGGATCCATTTACTGGACTGGACTCCTTCTCCTCCCCTTATTTTGATGACGATGATTTCTTTACTGACCAGTCCTCCAGGGACCACTTGGACACCGACGAGTTTATGGATGACGATGTCAACTTTCTCACCAGCCATTTCCAAGATTACTACAAGGACAGCAGGATAGCGCACGATGGGGACTATTGTGACATTGGTAACTTGTCCTTCTCTTCCTCCTCGTCTACCTGCTCGTATGAATGCACTGACAGCACCTCAGAGCTGTCGCCTCAGATGGGAGGAGATAGCCCGATGCAGAAAAGGCGGAGGCGAATGAGATCCGATATGGAGATGCAACAATTACGGCAGGCTGCCAACATCCGTGAACGGCGGAGGATGCAGTCAATTAACGATGCTTTCGAGGGACTCCGGTCTCACATCCCCACTCTACCCTACGAAAAGAGGCTATCCAAAGTCGATACACTGCGCCTGGCCATTGGCTACATCAACTTCCTCGCTGAGCTCGTGCAGTCCGACATGCGCATCCGAAACTCCAACAGTGACGCACTGACTCAACCCAAAAAAGTTATAATTTGCCACAGAGGAACAAGTAAGTAGCCTACATTTCATATGGTTAGATAATGCCTGTGATAATGAGTTAACTTTGAACTGTATTGTTACTAATTTGTTAAAGACTTGGTCCGTTACTAATCATTTGTCCCCTTCTCAGGATCTCCATCTCCAAGTGACCCTGACTATGGGCTGCCTCCCCTCGCCGGACACTCTCTGTCCTGGAAAGACGAGAAAGAGCTGAAAGACCAGAACATAATCAGAACCGCTAAAGTCTGGACACCTGAGGACCCACGGAAACTGCACATGAAATCCTCCCTGTCCAACATTGAAAACGAGCCTCCTTCAAGCTTAATCTCAGTCCAATAAATATTATGTTATGTTTATGTCTAAAAGTATGTATTGTTATACACACATGGTAAATCCATGTTAATATATAATGTTCTCTTAACGTTGATTCTTATGTAACGTTGATTATTTAAGTGTAAATATTATATTTATATGTCAATGATCTCTATTCTTAATTCAGGCAGCATGGCAATCATCATGTATAGCAAGCAACATGTGTTTAATTGTTTCCATGATAATATGTTTTAATTGAACATTGATGAATATACTAAAACCAAAATATTTTTATAGGCCTACTGAATTGTAAAATCATTTATATTTATATGCAATCTGATAAATGCTCTTAAATTATGAATACTTTGTGTTGTCTGGTCTATACCACTTTTCTTCATAGGCTAATATGCTTACATACATTTAAGAAGTATCATTTAAAATCCAAGTTGTGAAGATAAATATCCATAAAAGGAAAGTTATAGGCATGCATAACAGAGCATAAATCAATGAACTGACGTGATATCGAGCGTTATAAGTTGAATTGCAATGCACACTGGGCCTCAGTCTCGACCCATGCATGAGCGTATACTCTATGAGCAACTATGTTCATTCTACTGGGTATCTGATGGAGTCTGATAACTCCTTCATAGGCCTACGTTTTATGAAGCTGCGGCCTGTATGGATCATAGACCTGTAGCTTATACACCCGCAAACGTCATATAAAACTACATTAGGTATGCAAATCAGATGTACATTAAACTAACATGCAGATGCAATTCAATGGTTTAAAATGCAGGGCCTGCAGCTATAAACCATAGCTGTTATCATGTTGGTGTATTATATTGTTTAAAGGGGCATGACTAAACGGATGGCTTGCAGTAGAAGCTGTTCGCTTCAATGTTCTGCAGGTGCTTCAAGGCAAAACTCTTCCCGTGGTAGCGGCATCCTTTCAACCTGTTCCCTTGCCATTTTTACGTCAGCTCTCCCATATCTATGTAGTGGTAGTCCAGATATATGCCTGTGCCCAAACTTGCAAACACACATTCATAAAACCAACTGGCTAAGGGCATTTCGGATAACACATGCATTTCGGATGGGGGTAAAGGAAATGTAGATTCATTTTCTGTATTAGTCTTTGCAATTCGATTATTTACTTCTTGCTATATTATTATTATTATTATTATTATTATTAATATTAATAATAATACATAGTATTATATGGTATTATTATGGTTATTATTGTTATTATTATTACTCTACTCGAATTTGTAGCTAAATATTAATGAGATTGTGGGTTTTTTTCTAAATTGAAACTGGATGTTAATATTTTTTACAAGTTTTTCGTGCATCTGCTTTTTGGAAATCTCAGTAGACGTATAATCCCATCTCTTGTTGTATTACCGCCACATTAACAGCGCAGTTATGCGCGTCCTAGACACGACACAAGAGACCATGTCATCTAATTACATTCATTAGAAAGTCAAATGCCAGGAAGTCAGCCTTAAACGAAATAAAAGGCCCAGGATGTAGCTGGGCTTCATCTGTTTTGTCGGGGGCAACATTTCTATTTAATTTGGTGAAGTGTCAGAGAAAAACAAAACAACAGTATAGCATAATTGTTTGGTCACACCTAATGCTGTTGAGATATTGCGTTTTTGTGTGCAAGCACAGTACAAAACCCCTCAAAACATCCTTTAGTGCAATACCAATCAAACGGAAGGGAAAGGCTTAAGCAGTCAAACACTTGGATCTCTATCTTGTCACTGTTGTGCTTGGTCTTGGCAAGGCTTAAAAGAGCACCATTTACAGGCTGACAGGTTTTATTCCTTTTCTTACCCGGCTAAACATTGGAAAACCATGCCAAGCTCCAATTACGTTAAGAATAAGTTAGTGATACTGAAATGGCTTGCAATGCTCTATAGCATTCGGGTAGCCTTTGACTACATGTTGCTGACTGCTTTGGCATGCAAGGCAAGTTTATAGTCAGTAAATGTGTCACAAGGCATAGAAAACAGCCGTATGTTAGCGCGGTAGTCGGATATAGACCCAAGTGGCTCCAAGGTATGCCTGTGCCAACTTGGAAAAAACAAAAACACGAGGTTTATGGATGTGCTATGTCATTGTGCACTGTCAATTACAGGGACACATTTCCTAACGTGTTCGTGGGTTTTAACATATCAAGCCTATTGTTACCATTTGAAAGTTGTTGCACATAAGAAAAGACGCGCCAGGCTGTTCATGACAAGCGCAGCCCTATGCGCAACAGTTTGCATGCAACCCAGAGCCAACGAATGGATAACTGCTGCGCATAAATTGTAGAAGACAGATCAAAGATATGCAGAAAGATACAACAAAAAAAGCTGTGATAGGCTAATGATGAGAACAGTGAGAATAACAAATAATTAGACTGTATTGGAAAACCAACTTCTAAAAACATTAGGCTATTTCATGAAGGTATGCTAGTTCTACTTTATGATATCCAACACATTTCAGTCATATCTCTATTAATCAGATGAAAGTAACATGGCTAAATGCATCATCCATTAATACTATAATAATCCGTAGATAAGCGTATGGTAAGCACTGGGAAGGACGCCTAACAAGATTCTCATAAGCTGTAAGTAACTGCTGATACTTTGGATTATCGCGCATAAAAATATGGGCTCAGAGTCTGTAAATCCCCCGAACTCCCGCGATTTCATTAACGTATCTCCACGGTGGCATCGGGGTACCAGCTGCGAGGTTGAACAAACACCAGTTCAGTCTGCCCATGGGCAGTGTGAAACTAGTGAAAAGCCTTTTAAATCCTTCGCACCAAGCACCAAAATGCTCAAATGGCGCAAAATTATTATTGAAAAACATATGCACATATTATTCAATAATTATATGTGATAATTCAAAATAGATTATTGTGTTAGTATGGACGTTAGCACTTGGCTAGCCAACAGGTGTTAGGACTTGGCCCGGGGATACGGGTACAGAGAGAGCCATGGAGGGGAGGGCGAGGTTGCCAGAGAACGCACTGCCCAGGCGCCTCTCCTTTTACATGGCGTGGAGGCGCCTTACAATCCAAATGATAGACCTATCTTTATTGCTACTCACATGTCCTAGGCTGTAACATATCCATCCCCGTCGAGGTTCTTTAGGATGCACCTGGTATTTCAAACTTGTTCTTTTTGTGCTTCTGGGTCCTGGACAGCAGCTGCTTAAAACAAGCAAAGAGAGAGGCCCTTACAATGTCTCCAAGACGTGTTGGCATGGTTCTCGTCTTTAATGTTCCATTAACCATTGTCTATACAATATGGGAACTGTAAAGCATGACGTTTTGTTATAATAAAACATGTTCAATGATACACTTGGATTGAAAGCCTTAATACGAGCCAGCAAACACTCAATCTTGTTGTGTCTCCCCGTCTATCTGCAGGCAATTACTGCGGCCTTTTGCTGGGCCTTGATAAGCCAATTAAATTTATGTCTGCTAATTTTCCAATTAGAAAAAAGAACTTAGAGCTGGGCTGGCTCATAAGGACATTGATTTTCTTACCATCACCTGGCGTTCAAACGGGTTCCATTTACCAACAAGGAAAATGTCAGGCGTTTCATTTGGCGACTCTTGTTACCATAAGGCTCTTTCCATCCTGCCCCATTGTTTTCTCCTGTTAATAACTCATTACAAGGATTTCACAAATCCTCCATTACATATGTTTTGTCTCCATATTTTGATCCGTAAGATTAAGCAGATGTTACGATTGAAAATGGAAAACTCCAGGGCTATTCTGTCTGAAAGAAAGAGGTGGACTCTGCGCCGAACTAACAAAGAGGTTGGGGAGATCTTCAGAAAAACATTTACGACCAATAAACAGACTTCATCCTGCTCTATTTCAACCATTGTGGCGTTTTTGAATAATTAAGGTTAATAGGAATAGGTTTGTGTACTTTCAATGCAAGACCACAGGTGCGGGATGACATGATGAATGATGTGCCTGATTTTTGCCAAGCTCGAGGGCCCTTCTCTTGGATGTTCAAGCTGATAGAAAATATTGGCATTTCTTTAATTCACAGCATTACTTTCATTCAGGACAAAGCAGGGTGAAGAAAAGCTTATGCTGTAATGAAACACGCTACATGGTGGTCGCTTTGCTTCCTGAAAGAAAGGGCGAGTCAATGCCCAGGCGCGCTTTGGTTTGTGCGCAAGTACTCCATCTAAATTAAATAAAAGACCCTTTCCAACTTTTAAAAGACCGCATTTTACCTTTATTAAAGCCTCCACTGCTGAATCCATTAAGCATATGGTGCTAAGGCACCAGTCTTTTGAACTGGGGAAGCCCTCGATATGGTAACTTGTGTTTTACGGGATATTAACTCCTCAATAGCCTTACCGATCATGGCAACAAGTGTTCCCAAGGCGCGCGCGTACAATATGGTGCAAGTTGTTTTTCAAAAAGGACAATATTCTTAATTGGAGCATAAAACAATAGTAATTTCACAATTTCAACACATTTGTAACCCTCATTGAAAAATTAACACCAGTTATTGATGAAAAACATTGTAATTGTGGACCCAAGGAGAAAGACAAACATACTCCAACATCTGCGTCCGTTTTGCGCATTGAGCTATATCCTCGGCTGTGTATGGATAGGTAAGGGTGCGCATGGAGAGCTTCTCTGTTCTTTTACGCCAATTCTGAATCTAGACTAAAGTACCCACATCACAGGTCGTGTACTTGGTCCATGTTCGCCTAAATATTTCACTTAAACAGGCTTATCTAACATACATTTCCTATGCAGCAATAGTAGTAGTGTCAATGTTACCTCATTATCCCTGTCTATAACCAAATAAGGCCTTAACTTATGTCGGGTTGGTCGTTCAGTTCGTGCCATTATGGATTTACGTTGGTTAAATAAAAATAAAATCCAATACCAATACATTTACGCATAACGGATAGTTCCATAGTTGAATCTTAAAATGCACCGAAGTTTACGCGCACATATCTTCAATTATGAAAATCATATGCAGATATTTAGGTAAAATATTCTGGCACGTTCAGATGAGCGCACCAATCAGAGCCATATAAAACCACCAGCAGCCTGTTGGCCGACCGTATTTTAGCATTGTTTAACCAATTAATACCACATTTAAACCAAGACACGCTCAAGAAATAAACATTGGATGTGAGATTGTACTGAGAAAAGACGCTGAATTTTGAAGGAGTGAGTGACTCATTGGGTGGGTGAAATGAGTGAGGGTGATGTTTGAAGCAGCTTGAGATCAGAGTGAAAGTGAAAGGACGTCTTTACTTGAATGGATAAGCAAGCAAGTGCGGTGAAGACTATATATAATATATTTGGAAAGAATTCAGACCCCTCGACTTTTTCCACATGTTGTTACTTATTAACAGCCTTATTCTAAAATCGATACAATTATTATTTTCCTCATCAATCTACACACAATACCCCATAATGACAAAGCGAAAACAAGTTTTTAGATATTTTTGCAAATGTATATATATTTTTAAAACAGAAATACCTTATTTACATACGTATTCAGTCCCTTCGCTATGAGACTTGAAATTGAGCTCAGGTGCATCCTGTTTCCATTGATCATCAGTGAGATGTTTCTACGACTTGATTGGAGTACACCTGTGGTCAATTATATTAATTTGACATGATTTGGAAAGGCACACACCTGTTTATATAAGGTCCCACATTTGACAGTGCATGTCAGAGCATAAACCAATTAGGTCGAAGGAATTGTCCATTGAGCTCCGAGACAGGATTGTGTCGAGGCACAGATCTGGGGAAGGGTACCAAAAATGTTTGCAGCATTGAAGGTCCTCAAGAACACAACGGCCTCCATCATTGTTAAATGGAAGAAGTTTGGAACCACCAAGACTCTTCCTTAGAGCTGGCGGCCTGGCCAAACTGAGCAATCTGGGGACAAGGGCCTTGGTCAGGGAGGTGACCAAGAACCGTATGGTCACTCTGAGCGTTCCTCTGTGGAGATGGGAGAACCTTCCAGAAAGACAATCATCTATGCAGCACTCCACCAATCAGGCCTTTATGGTTGAGTGGCCAGATGGAAGCCACTTCTCAGTAAAAGACACGACAGCCTGCTTGGAGTTTGCCAAAAGGCACCTAAAGGACTCTGAGAAACAATATTCTCTGGTCTGATGAAACCAAGATTGAACTCTTTGGCCTGAATGCCAGGCGTCATGTCTGGAGGAAAAATGGCACCATCCCTACGGTGAAGCATAGTGGCGGCAGAATCATGCTGTGGGTATGTTTTTCAGCGGCAGGGACTAGGAGACAAGTTATGATCGAGGGAAAAATGAACGGAGCAAAGTAACGTTTTTTATGGGGTATTGTGTGTAGACTAATGAGGGGGAAAAACAATTTATCAATTTTGAAATAAGGCTGTAATGTAACAATATGTGAAAAAGTCAAGGGCTATGAATACTATCTGAATGCACTCTATAGACTGTATGTAATTTTTTGTCAACGATCTACACAAAAATACTCTAATGTCAAAGTTGAAGAAAAATTCTAACATTTGTTAGGCTTGAGCCTTGGGGTACTCCCTTGGTGATGGGCAATGGCTGAGACTGTAACGGTTGTCGTCGGGAATGGAGGACCAAAACGCAGCAGGAATGTGGATGCTCATCTTGTATTTTATTTTAAACCAAGAAAACACCAAAATAACAAAATGCAGAACGCACGAACAACAAAATAGTCTTGTCAGGCTCACACACGCAAAACAAGAAACAATCTCCCACAACACTAAACCAAACAATTACCCATACATAGGACTCTCAATCAGAGGCAACGAGAAAGCACCTGCCTCCAATTGAGAGTCCAACCCCCATCAACCTAAACATAGACATACAACAAACCAGAAAGAACATAGACCAAAACCCCGGAAATAATAAATCAAACACCCTACTACATAAAACACCACCCCGAACCACATAAACAAAATACCCTCTGCCACGTCCTGACCAAACTACAATAACAAATAACCCCCCCCTAAAGGTGCAGACCCCGGATGCACCTCATAAATAAAAAATAAATAAAAAAACAACAACAACAAAAAAATCCCCCTAAACTAAAGGGAGGGAAGGGAGGGTGGCTGCCGTCACCAACGGCACTTGTGCTACACCCCCCCTCCCCAACCCACCTATACAGGAGGTGGTTCTGGCTCCGGCCTACTGTCCTCCAGAATGCAGACAGACTTGATCAGTTTCGGGCCGTAGACAGACTCCCCTTGTTCCGGATTGTAGGCAGACCTCTTCCGTTCCACACTGTAGGCAGACTCATATTTAGTTCTGGATCGTCAATAGACTTACTCAGTTCCGGGTTGCTGATAGACTCCCTTGGTTCCGGGTCATAGGCAGACTCACCCGGTTCTGGGTCACAGGCAGACTCACCCGGTTCTGGGTCACAGGCAGACCCCTTCGGTTCCGGGTCACAGGCAGACCCCTTCGGTTCCGGGTCACAGGCAGACCCCTTCGGTTCCGGGTCACAGTCAGACCCCTTCGGTTCCGGGTCACAGTCAGACCCCTTCGGTTCCGGGTCACAGGCAGACCCCTTCGGTTCCGGGTCACAAGCAGACCCCTTCGGTTCCGGGTCACAGTCAGACCCCTTCGGTTCCGGGTCACAGTCAGACCCCTTCGGTTCCGGGTCACAGGCAGATCCCTTCGGTTCTGGGTCACAGGTAGATTCCCTTGGTCCCGGGTCACAGGCCGACCCCCTCGGTTCCGGGTCACAGGCAGATCCCTTTGGTTCCGGGTCGCAGGCAGATCCCCTCAGTTCCGGGTCGCAGGCAGACCCCCTCGGTTCCGGGTCGCAGGCAGACTCCCTCGGTTCCGGGTCGCAGGCAGACTCCCTCGGTTCCGGATCGCAGGCAGTCTCCCTCGGTCCCGGATCGCAGGCAGTCTCCCTCGGTTCCGGACTAGACACTGTTGCCGGATACTCTGGACTGCACACTGTTGCCGGATACTCTGGACTGCACACTGGTGCCGGATACTCTGGACTGCACACTGGTGCCGGATACTCTGGACCGCACACTGTTGCCGGATACTCTGGACCGCACACTGTTGCCGGATACTCTGGACCGCACACTGTTGCCGGATACTCTGGACCGCACACTGTTGCCGGATACTCTGGACCGCATACTGTTTCCGGATACTCTGGACCGCATACTGTTGCCGGATACTCTGGACTGCACACTATTGCTGAACTCTCGAGGCTGGGCTGACGCACTGGAAGCCTGATGCGTGGTGCTGGTACTGGAGGTATCAGCCTGGGAACACGCACCTCAGGGCTAGTGCGGGGAGCGGGAACAGGACGAGTCGGACTGGGCTGATGCACTGGAAGCCTGATGCGTGGTGCTGGTACTGGAGGTATCAGCCTGGGAACACGCACCTCAGGGCTAGTGCGGGGAGCGGGAACAGGCCAAGTCGGACTGGGTTGACGCACTGGAAGCCTGATGCGTGGTGCTGGTACTGGAGGTATCAGCCTGGGAACACGCACCTTAGGGCTGGTGCGGGAAGCGGGTACAGGTCGAGTCGGACTGGGTTGACGCACTGGACCGTAGAGGCGTACTGGCGGTCTCGAGCGCAGAACTGGCATCACTTTTACTGGCTGGATGCCCACTACCCCCTGGCAAATGCGGGGCGCTGGTATAACGCGTACTGGCCTAAAAATACTTGGCCTCGCCACAGTACCCATTACCCCGAAGCACGGGACCTGTCCATTCACTGGTTGCCCAGAAAAGGTACGGGGATTTGGCCTGGGGCTCAAACCTCGCCCAGCCAAACTACCCCCCCCCCCCAAAAAAAAATCTTGGGGCTGCCTCTCAGGCTTAAACGCCAGTCGTGTTCCTCGGTAGCGTTCCCGGTCCTTACCCGACTACCTCCATGGGCCCTCTCCAGCCAGAATCTGCTCCCACGTCCATTTCTCCCGTCAGTCCATATCGAATTCCCCTTGCTCCTTACTCCGCTGCTTGGTCCATTTGTGGTGGGAGATTCTGTAACGGTTGTCGTCGGGAATAGAGGACCAAAACGCAGCAGAAATGTGGATGCTCATCTTGTATTTTATTTTAAACCAAGAAAACACCAAAATAACAAAATGCAGACCGCACGAACAACAAAACAGTCTTGTCAGGCTCACACACGCAAAACAAGAAACAATCTCTCACAACACTAAACCAAACAATTACCCATATATAGGACTCTCAATCAGAGGCAACGAGAAAGCACCTGCCTCCAATTCAGAGTCCAACCCCCCATCAACCTAAACATAGACATACAACAAACCAGAAATAACATAGAATTACAAAACATAGACCAAAACCCCGGAAATAATAAATCAAACACCCTACTACATAAAACACCACCCCGAACCACATAAACAAAATACCCTCTGCCACGTCCTGACCAAACTACAATAACAAATAACCCTTATACTGGTCAGGACGTGACAGAGACGGCATATGTTCTGACATTATACACTGCACTCTTTGAGAGAGGTAGTTAGCAAACCAGGCCAAAGACCCCTTGGAGACACCTATACCCCTTAGCCGGCCAACAAGAATGGAATGGTCTACCTTATCAAAATCTTTGTCCAAGCCAATAAAAATAGCAGCACAACATTGCTTAGAATCAAGGCCAGTGGTGACATCATTGAGGACCTTTAAAGTTGCAGTAACACATCCATAACCTGAGCAGAAACCAGATTGCATACCAGAGAGGATACTATAGACATCAAGAAAGCCAGGCAGTGGATTATTGACACATTTTTCCAACACTTTTGATAAACAGGGCAAAATAGAAATAGGCCTACAACAGTTCGGATCAGCTTGATCTCCCCCTTCAAGTAAAAGATGCACCATGGCTGCCTTCCAAGCAATGGGTGTCACACGCTGATCTGTTTCACCTGTCTTTGTGCTATTCTCCACCCTCCTTCAGGTGTTGCCCATCTTCCCCATTATCCCCAGTGTATTTATACCTGTGTTCTCTGTTTGTCTGTTGCCAGTTCGCTTTGTCCATCAAGCCTACCAGTGTTTTACCCTTGCTCCTGTCTTTCTATAGTTCCTGTTTTCTAGTTTTCCTGGTTTTGATCATTCTGCCTGCCTTGACCCTGAGCCTGCCTGCCATTCTGTACCTTGTCACACCGCCCTGGATTGCTGACCTCTGCCTGCCCTTGACCTGTTGTTTTGCCTGACCCTGTTCTAGTAATACATTTTTGTTACTTTGACACTGTCTGCATCTGGGTCTTCCCTAAAACGTGATAGTACGAACTGGCCATGACTGACCCAGTAGACTCGGACCAGCTCCGCCTACGCTAACTCCTCCCAAGGAGCTATCATCGGAAGGCACGAGGAGTTTCTTCATGGTCTTATGGAATGGTTCCAGGCCTTGGCCGAACGCCATGACCGAGCGTGGAACACATTGTGGGTTGCCTGTTAGGCAGACTACCACGACGGTAACCACCCAGCCCCTCAGTAACCCGGCTGTTAGCAGCGTCGCCACCCCAGTTTCCCGGGAACCCTGTTTACCTCCCACAGAACGCTTTGATGGTGAGTCGGACACCAGTTGGGCGTTTCTCGCTTAGTTTTCCCTCATTATCGAGCTGCAGCCCCCCTCCTTCCCCTCGGACTGCTCTAAGATAGCATACCTCATCACGCTGATGTCCTGGAGGGCTCTCGCCTGGGCTACGGCAGGGCAGTATGGGAACAGCAGTCAGCATATGCTTCAGTCTGGAGGAGTTTGTGGTGGAGGTAAAGAAAGTTTGATGCTCCATTGTCCGGGAGAGAGGCTGCCCGGAAGTTACTCCAGCTTTGACAAGACTCCCGCTGTGTGACAGACTATGGGTGGATTTCCACACGTTGGCAGCTGAGAGTGCCTAGAACCCGGAAGCACTGTTCGACATGTTAATGCAGAGTATCGGAGGAAGTAAAGGACGAGCTTGCAGCCCGGGAACCAGCATTTGGATCGATGGGCGACTACAGGAAGGAGAAGAGATTTGATTTCGCTCACCCAAGGATTCCACCTCGCCTCTGAGGCATCCCGGAAGTCCCCGACGGCTCAGTTGCCCGAGAGAACCCGAGGCTACCCGAGTTCCCCCTGAGAGTCTCCGAAGGCTACCAATTCCCCTCTTCCCGAGCCAATGCAACTAGGCAGAGCTAGGCTGTCTCCAGCCAAACGACTATACAGGATTCACACTAAGAGTTGCCTGTATTGCGGGACTACTGGTCATTTTGTCTCCACCTGTCCACTAAAAGACCAGAGTCACCGGTAGGTGCGAGCACTTTGATGGGTCATACGAATAACTTTTCCTCTCCCCTTACTCGCACCCCTTCGGGTACTCATCAACTCTGGGGCTAATGAGAGCTTAATGGACGCTACCATGGCGTCTGAGCTAGGCATCCCCACTCAGCCCCTCTCCATTCCCATGGACGTTAGAGCACTGGACAGGCGCTCTATGGGCCAGGTCACCCACATGCCACCCCCATCAACCTATGGGTGTCAGGGAACCACAGCGAGACAATCCAATTCCTGCTCATTAAGTTTCCTCAGGTTCCCGTGGTATTGGGACTCTCTTGGCTGCAGCGACACAATCCCCTTATTGACTGGTCTGCTGGTGCCATCATGGGTTGGAGCCTGTTCCGCCACACTCGGTGCCTGAAGTCAGCGCAGCCTGCCCTGGGACATCTTCCTGGGGGCTTGGAAGGTGCCCCGGACCCCTCAAGCATTCCCACGGAGTACCAGGACCTTCGGGAGGTGTTCAGTAAGACCCAGGCCACTTTGCTTCTGCCACACTGACCCTATGACTGCGGGATTGACCTTCTCCCAGACACCACTCCGCCCCAGGGATGACTGTACTCTCTCGGGTCCGGAGACCAAGGCTATGGAGACCAACATTGAGGAATCCCTAGCTGCAGGGTTCATCCGTCCTTCTGCCTCCTCCGCCAGCACAGGGTTCTTTGTGAAAGACAAAAACCTGCACCCATGCATCGACTACCTGGGTCTCAATGACATCACGGTGAAGAACCGCTACCTGCTACCACTCATCTCCTCGGCCTTCGAGCCGCTTCATGGGGCCACCATGTTCTCCATGCTGGCCCATTGGAATGCCTACCACCTGGTGCGGATATGGAAGGGGACAAGTGGAAGACTGCCTTCAACACGGACAGTGGTCACTACGAGTATCTGGTCATGCCATTTGGCCTTGCCAACACCCCTGCTGTGTTCCAGGCTCTGGTTAATGTCGTTCTCTGTGACATGTTGAACCGGTTCATCTTTGTCTACCTCGACGAAATCCTCGTATTCTCCCACTCCACCGAAGAACATGTGCTCCACGTCTGACAGGTTATCCAACACCTCCTGGAGAAGCAGGTTTTTGTGAAGCGGAGAAGTGTGAATTCCATCGCTCCACCATCCCCTTGCTGGGTTACATCATCGCTACAGGGAGTATACAGATGGATCCCGGGAAGGTGAGAGCGGTGGTGGAATGGCCTCAGCCTACATCCAGGGTGCAGCTGCAACGTTTGCTGGTATTTGGCAACTTTTATCGCTGCTTTATCCAGGGTTACAGCACCCTGGCTTCCCCCCGTCTGCACTCACCTCTCCCAAGGTTCCGTTCACGTGGTCGCCTGCTGCTGACTGGGCGTTACGGAATCTCAAACAACTTTTCACTACAGCTCCCATCTTGGTTCATTCTGACCCGTCCCGCCAGTTCGTGATGGAGGCTGATGCTTCGGATGTCGGAGTGGGGGCTGTCCTGTCCCAGCGTTCTGCCCTGGACCTCAAGTTACATCCATGCGCCTTCTTCTCCCATTGCCTCAATGCCACGGAGAGGAACTACGATCTGGGGAATTGTGAGTATCTCATGGTGAAGATGGCGTTGGAGGAGTGGCGGTACTGGCTGGAGGGGACGGAACATCTGTTCATTGTGTGGACTGACCACATGAACCTGGAATATCTCCGCACCGCCAAGCGTCTCAATTCCAGGCAAGCTAGATGGGCCCTGCTTTTCACCCGGTTCAACTTCTCCCTCTCATACCGACCGGGATCCAAGAATGTCAAGCCGGATGCACTGTCACGCCGCTATAGCCCCATAGCTACAACACCGGAACCCGAGACCATCCTTCCCACCTCATGCCTGGCGACAGCACTCAGCTGGGGGATAGGGAAGCTGCTTTGTGAGTCGCAGTGTTCCCAGCCGAACACCGAGTGTGGCCAAGATAACTGGATGTTTCTTCCTGACGCGGGCCGCTCCTCGGTCCTGGAGGGGGCCCACCCCCTGTGCTCCCGTCGGACCCTGGCCTTTCAGCGACAACGCTTTTGGTGGCCTACCATTATTCCTGACATCTCTGCATTTGTCGTCACATGCGCAGAACAAGACACGGCAAGCTCCGGTTGGTCTCCTTCAACCTCTGCCTGTCCCTCACCGTCCCTGGTCTCACATACCCGTGACAAAGTCCAGGGCTCTCTCCCCATCTGATGGCAGCAACCCCATCCTGACAGTAGTGGATCGGTTTTCCAAAGCTGCTTACTTCATTCCTCTCCCCAAGCTACCCTCTGCCAAAGAGACGACCCAGCTCATGATGCAGCACGTCTTCCGGGTCCATGGACTCCCAGTAGACATGGTCTCCGACCGGGGTCCTCTGTTCTCGTCCCGACAACCCAACCTCACTGGGTTGTCGGCCAGCCTCTGGGTTCCACCCCAGTCCAACACTCAGTCGGAGTGAGCCAACCAAGACTAGGAAATGACTCTTCGCTGCCTGGTCTCCGCCAACCCCACCACCTGAAGCCAGCAACTAGTGTCGGTCGAATATGCCCGCAACACCCTTCCTTGCTGGTCTCTTGCCCTTTGAGTGTTCCCATCAGCCCCCACTCGTTCCTGAGCAAGAGGTCGGCATACCTTCGGCCCAGATGTTTGTTCGCCGCTGTCATCGTACCTGGAAGAGAACCCGGTCGGCCCTTCTCAAGACCACCTCCAGGTGTTGATGACAAGCAAACCACCACCAGACCCCGGCTCCCCGGTATCGTCTCGCAAACTTTCCCCCCGGTTTATCTGTCCTTTCCCCATCTCCAAAGTCATTAGCCCCTCTGCTGTTCATCTTCTGTTGCCCTGTACCTTCCGTATACATCCCACTTTTCATGTGTCTAAAATCAAACACATGGCTCACAGCCCTTTGTCTCCTGTTTCCAGGCCCACCCCTCTCCCCCGTCTCATCAACGGCCAACCAGCGTACACGGTGAGGCGTCTCCTGAAGGTTCAACCTCGGGGCAGAGGATTCCAGTACCTGGTTGACCGGGAGGGTTATGGCCCGGAGGAGAGGTGCTGAGTCCCTGCTAGGGACATTCTGGACCCAGGCCTCATTGCTGATTTCTAACGCCAGCACCCTGGTCAACCAGGTATGCACCTAGGTAGGACGCCAGGTGGGGCCCATTGCGGGGGGGGGGGGGGGGGGGGTGTACTGTCACACCCTGATCTGTTTTACCTGTCTTTCTCCACCTCCTCCAGGTGTCACCCATCTTCCACGTTATCCCCAGTGTATTTACACCTGTGTTCTCTGTTTATCTGTTACCAGTTCACTTTGTCCATCAAGCCTATCAGTGTTTTACCCTTGCTCCTGTCTTTTTCTATAGTTCCTGTTTTCTAGTTTTCCCGGTTTTGACCATCCTACCTGCTTTGACCCTGGGCCTGTCTGCCGTTCTGTACCTTGTCACATTGCCCTCAATTATTGACCTCTGCCTGCCCTGACCCCGAGACTGCCTGCCGTTCTGTACCTTTTGACTCTGATCTGGATTACTGACCTCTGCCTGCCCTTGACCTGTCGTTTTGCCTGCCCTTGTTCTAATAATAAACTTTTGTTACTTCGACACTGTCTGCATCTGGGTCTTCGCTAAAACATGATAATGGGAACCTCCCAGAGAGGAGAGAAAGGTTAAAAAGGTCACAGGCTTGGCGATGACATGGGCAGCAACCTTAAAGAAGAACGGGTCTTAACCATCTGACCCAGATGTTTTTTGAGGTTAAAGTTTAAGGAGCTCCTTTAGCACCTTGGACACAGTGACCGCCTGCAGGGAGACACTTTGTGGCGGGGGAAAAGAGGGAGGAGCATCGGGACTAGTCGCATTAGAAGGGGTGGAAGATGAGAGAATCTTGGACAGGCAAGGAGGCATGGCTGAGTCAAATAGGAATCCTGACTTAATGAAGTGGTGTTTAAAGAGCTCAGCCATGTGATCCTTGTCAGTAACAACCACATCATCAACATTAAAGTAACTAACTTTGGCCTTCCGGATAGCCTGAGTGCACTTATTTCTAATTTGCCTGAACTAGAGCCAGTCAGCCTGTGTATTCGTGTGCCGAGCCTTTCGCCAAATGGAATTCTTGAGGTGGAGTAACTGCAAGATCACTATCAGAACAGGGACTGAACCTGTTTTTAATTCTCATTTTCTTTACCATGCTCAAAGGGATATTCATCTTTTTTTTACCCATCTACCAAAAGGAGCCCTTTGCGAGGCATTGGAAAACCTTCCTGGTCTTTGTGGTTGAATCTGTATTTAAAATGCACTGCTCAACTGAGGGACCTTAAAGATAATTGTATGTGTGGGGTACAGAGATGAGGTAGGCATTCAAAAAACATGTTAAACACTATTACTGCACACAGAGTGCAACATACAGTTGAAGTCGGAAGTTTACATACACCATAGCCAAATACAATTAAACTCAGTTTTTCACAATTCCTGACATTTAATCCTAGTAATAATTCCCTGTCTTAGGTCAGTTAGGATCACCAGTTTATTTTAAGAATGTGAAATGTCAGAATAATAGTAGAGAGAATTATTTATTTATTTAAGCTTATTTCTTTCCTCACATTCCCAGTGGGTCAGAAGTTTACATACACTCAATTAGTATTTGGTAGCATTGCCTTTAAATTGTTTAACTTGGCTCAAACATTTCGGTTAGCCTTCCACAAGCTTCCCACAATAAGTTGGGTGAATTTTGGCCCATTCCTCCTGACAGAGTTGGTGTAACTGTGTCAGGTTTGTAGGCCTCCTTCCTCGCCCACGCCTTTTCAGTTCTGCCCACAAATTTTCATCAGGAAAATTGAGGTCAGTGCTTTGTGATGGCCACTCCAATACCTTGACTTTGTTGTCCTTAAGCCATTTTGCCACAACTTTGGAAGTATGCTCATTGTTCATTTGGAAGACCCATTTGCGACCAAGCTTTAACTTCCTGACTGATGTCTTGAGATGTTGCTTCAATATATCCACATAATTTTAAATTCCTCATGATGCCATCTATTTTGTGAAGTGCACCAGTCCCTCCTGCAGCAAGTCACTCCCACAACATGATGCTGCCACCCCCGTGCTTCACGGTTGGGATGGTCTTCGGGCTTGCAAGCCTCCCTCTTTTTCCTCCAAACATAACGATGGTCATTATGGCCAAACAGTTCTATTTTTGTTTCATCAGACCAGAGGACATTTCTCCAAAAAGTATGATCTTTGTCCCCATGTGCAGTTGAAAACCGTAGTCTGGCTTTTTTATGGCGGTTTAGGAGCAGTGGCTTCTTCCTTGCTGAGCGGCCTTTTAGGTTATGTCAATATAGGACTCGTAGATACTTTTGTACCTGTTTCCTCCAGCATCTTCACAAGGTCCTTTGCTGATGTTCTGGGATTGATTTCCACTTTTCGCACCAAAGTATGTTAATCTCTAGAAGACAGAACGTGTCTCCTTCCTGAGCAGTATGCCGGCTGCGTGGTCCCATGGTGTTTATACTTGCGTACTGTTGTTTGTATAGATGAACATGGTACCTTCAGGTGTTTGGAAATGTCTCCCAAGGATGAACCAGACTTGTGGTCTACCATTTTTTTCTGAGGTCTTGGCTGATTTCTTTAGATTTTCCCATGATGTCAAGCAAAGAGGCACTGAGTTTGAAGCTAGGCCTTGAAATACATCCACAGGTACAGCTCCAATTGACTCAAATGATGTCAATTAGCCTATCAGAAGCTTCTAAAGCCATGACATCATTTTCTGGAATTTTCCATGCTGTTTAAAGGCACAGTCATCTTAGTGTATGTAAACTTCTGATCCACTGGAATTGTGATACAGTGAACTTTAAGTGAAATAATCTGTCTGTAAACAATTGTTGGAAAAATGACTTGTGTCATGCACACAGTAGATGTCCTAACCGACTTGCCAAAAACTATAGTTTGTTAACAAGAAATTTGTGGAATGGTTGAAAAACAAAATTTTGCAAAAATGTTTCTCCTGAACTTATGTAGCTTTGCCATAACAAAGGGGTTGAATTCTTAGTGACTCAATACATTTCAGCTTTAAATTAGTAATTCATTTGTAAAAATGTTGAAAAATTATCATTCCACTTTTACATTATGGGGTATTATGTGTGTGTGTGTGTGTGTGTGTGTAGGCCAGTGACAAAACAATCAAAATTTAATCCATTTAAATGCAACAAAAATGGTCCCCCTCTTTGCTGCTATAACGGCCTTTACTCTTCTGGGAAGGTGTTCCACTAGATGTTAGAACATTGCTGCAGGGACTTGCTTCCATTCAGCAACAAGAGCATTAGTGAAGTCGGGCACTGATGGGCGATTAGGCCTGGCTCGCAGTCGGCGTTCCAATTAATCTCAAAGCTGTTCAATGGGGTTGAGGTCAGGGCTCTGTGCAGGTCAGTCATGTTCTTCAACACCGATCTCGACAAACCATTTCTGTGTAGACCTCACTTTTTGCATGGGGGCATTGTCATGATGAAACAGGAAAGGGCCTTCCCCAAACTGTTGCTACAAAGCTGGAAGCACAGAATCATCTAGAATGTCATTGTATGCTTTAGAGTTAAGATTTCCCTTCACTGGAACTAAGGGGCCAAGCCCAACTTTGAAAAACAACCCCAGACCATTGTTTCTCCTCCACCAAACTTTACAGGTGGCACTATGCATTCGGGCAGGTAGCATTCTCCTGGCATCCGCCAAACCCAGATTTGTCCTTTTGAACTGCCATATGGTCAAGCATGATTCATCACTCCAGAGATTGCGTTTCTACTCCTCAAGAGTCCAGTGGCAGCGAGCTTTACACCTCTACAGCCGATGCTTGGCATTGCACATGGTGATCTTTTTATTTATTTAACCTTTATTTAGAGCACGGTGGGACAAGGACATCCCTGCCGGCCAAACCCTAACCCAGACGATTGTGTGGCGCCCCATGGGTCTCCCGGTCGCAGCCGGCTGCGACAGAGCCTGGACTTGAACCAGGATTTCTAGTGGCACAGCTAGCACTACGATGCAGTGCCTTAGTCAACTGCACCACTCAGGAGACCCTTAAGTAGTTTTTTGGGGTATATGTACTTAATTATTTATATTTTTGACAACTTGTACTCCACTATATTCCTAAAGAAAATAATATACTTTTTATTCCTTACATTTTCCCTGATACCCAAAAGTACTTGTTACAGAGAACATCCCTGGTCATCCCCTGCCTCTGATCTGGCAGACTCACTAATCACAAATGCTTCATTTGTAAATTATGTCTGAGTGTTGAACTGGCTATCCGTAAATTTAAAAAACAAGAAAATCGTGTTGTCTGGTTTGCTTAATATTAGAAATGTTAAATTATTTATACTTTTACTTTTGATACTTAAGTACATTTAAAACCAAATACTTTTAGACTTTTACTCAAGTAGTATTTTACTGGTTGATCTTCACTTTAACCATTTTATTTCATGGTATCTTTACTTTTACTCAAGTATGAACATTGGATACTTTTTCCACCCCTGCCTGTCAGCAACAGGTGTGGCTGAAATAGCCGAATCCACTAATTTGAAGGGTTGTCCACATACTTTGTATATTTAGTTTTTGATAATAGTATAGAATATCTGAGTGGTATCCTCTATTACAGGCCAATAACATCGTTTGAGTTGTTTTATTTAGTAGAAATAAGAACTCAAATTGTTCCTCCATTTTTAATTATGTTGGTGATTTTGTTGTATATGCTACACAAGTATTGTAAATAATTAAGTTCTATATTGCAGAATGTTTTAATCAGTAACACTATATAGCAATATAACAAGCATGAGAGTGTGCGCTCACCCAATAGCTGGGCAATGACAGACAGCTGCCTTGAAAAGCCCCCTTGGTGGACCAAACACAACAACACTGACCTTTCCACGGGGGAATGGGACATGGGCTTTTGACTGAATTAGCCATAAAGACGTCTTGCTATGACCTTTGTTTGACTGAAAGAGGAGTGGATATCGTGCTTAATATGAGGCATTGTACACAGCTTTTGCGTGCCCCATATGAAATATTACTGTCCTTTCATTGACACTCTTTCATGTCAAGGATGCAGTAAAAGTTTGGGTTGGAAGTTCTGAGTTCATAAAATCACAAGACAACGCGTTTGATTTTAATTTAAACATTATATATATAGATCTTACTATAGCCATATGTCCTATAAAGATTCATTACAATAATTGTCATGCCATTACATCTACCTTAAATGTAATTAAGCGATTAAACATTTTTGGTAGACCTGCTTTATTCCTGACAGTTACTGATTAGTCTACAAACTTAAGGTTTCTCATTAAAAAATAAAATAAAAGCCCTATTAGGACATTTCCACAACAAACAGTTTGAAAGTTTGTTTTAAAAGTTATGCGAGGAACAAATTTGTTCCACATCTCATCAAACGCAGAGATTTTGATAAACGCGTTCTCTGCCTTTTGGGAAACTGTTAATTGCAAGGCTCTCTCCGCTGATGATTGATCTACTTTCATTTAGTCAACTTTTTAGCTTGCATAACGAAACAAAAAAGTTAAACAAAAATGTGATAAATTACAAATATGCTAATTTCATTCATAGGCGATGTAAGTGTGTCTAGCTGAATGTGAATAACGCCTTGCAGCCAGTCTGACTGCACTCGGGGAGCCGGGGACCCCAGGGCACTGATCAAAGAGACCCTTTCTCTTTCATCCCCAGTATTCTCCTCAAAACTATTTCGATACAATATGTTTCCGTGATAGACTTCATGTGCCTGGGACACAAAACTCGTTGCAATCCAGCTAAATGTGTCCAGCTCTTTTGTTCTTCAAGATGGAGTTCTACAAAGATTTTTTTCTCCTCTCAGTTGCCAGGTTTCAGAAGTGTAAAAGCATGCATCATTTTTCACCAGGTCCCATTTTAATATTCACAAAAGTAAATCTATGAAACAGACCCTTCACTTATTCGCTAGCTTGAACTTCACTGCTGTCTGTCCAAATTATCTATTTTCCTATTCTAAGCATTGCGCAGCAGGGATGTGTTTGCAATACAAATGCAGCTGAGAGTCAAGTGACACAAAATGTTTCAGTTTAGAAGGATAAATTCAGACTTATATGAAAACAAAATTGTTAAATTAAAAAAGACAAGATGTTGGGGTTTTCATTCTGACAATGTTTTATGGACAATCTGTATATATCTACAAAAGTTACTTTCTAAAGATATTCACTAAATTATGCTAATAGATTGGTGCAGCAGAAGAACATCCAAATAAATCAATAATGACAAATGCATATATTATTCTAATTTGTAGGGATTGTGTATCTTGCAGACAGTGGGTCTATTCATCTTGAACTGAGAAGTTCTGTACTAAGTGACTATAAGCTTGGGTGATTGGCTGAGAGCCATGGTACTGGGAAGGTTTCCAGCCAGCACTGACTCTGATTAACCCTGTGTGCTGAAACTCTGCTGGACTCCACCATACCAGCAATTGCTATTTATCCAGCATTTAATGAAAGCAATTACTTTGAGTCCAACAAAAATTTCCCCACTTTGTTGTTTCACAACCAATGCAGAAACTCTGAAAGAGGAAGCAGCATCCCGAGTAAGAAACCCTCCTGAGACTGTTAAGAGACATAATATATATGCCAGCAGTTTCTATGACAACATGGTTAGCTTACAGCCCATAGTGTTTTACTGAATGCCGGACGAGAATGTAAAAATGTCTTATTAAAGTCACCAAATGACCTACTGTTGAAAATAAAGAGTTCATGCATAATCACATAATCTCTATAAAGAGGACTGTGGCACAGTGAAAGAGACCATCATATTCCAACCATCATCAGTAATAAATGACGTTTAATTGAAGGAGAAATTGCTAATTGATTATAAGCTTGTCGTTCAACGTCATGAGGTTGGACATGAAAGGGGCCTGCAGCAGAGGACTGTGGGGGCTTTTCTGCATGCAGCCATGGAAAAGTGAGAGGAAATTGAGACGTGGCTGGCTGGATTTTCTTATAATGTTGCAGCATACAGCTAAGATACCATCCACCCATACATACCCAAACATTAGGGAAGACAAACAGCTGAAGTATGCTAGGAATTTTCCCACCTTAAATATACATCTACACAGGAGGGAAAGCAAAATTGACTTGGTATCCTCAATATATTATACAAAGTATAACAGATTATATAGAGAATTGGAGAGCAGATGGCCCTTTTCTGAGGCATGTTTTTTGACCCTTCTATTTCACTGAGGGAATATGTAAAGGCCTATGTGAATCAGAGCCCCAAAACACTCATTGTGAGTATGGCCTCAGAGCTATTGAGAGCCTCTCCAAAGCCTCGCATTCCACAGGTTTTGTGCTGTACGAGGCATGCGGAAAGCTAAAGAATATCCACAAGACACACTCGACTCTGTGGCCAACGACTGCATACAGTTAGGTCGGTTTTCACTATTCATTCCACCAATAGAGAAGCACTCAGTGAATACATTAATGAAGAGTTAATGAATGCCAATACTTTCTTTAAATTCCTAAGAACAAATATCAATGCTGTTGTTGTATTTGTAATTTTTTTTAGTTGGGACAAATATGATTGTCTATTAATTCTTAGTTTTTCTAAATTGAAAGACATGCAGAAAAGAGGAGGAACTAAAACTACCCCGTTTATAGCAACTCAATTGCATGTGTATTTCAATAATAAGGTAAAAGAGGCTACTGAAATGCATCTGGTATGAAACTTTCTAATTTGTTTAATTGTCTGGAAAGCATAAACGTTGGTATAGGTATCTCGTTTTGAGGGAGGGCGGATTGCAGATGTGAGGGATGATGTTTGCCTGACGGGACAGAGGGAGAGGGAGCTGATTTCATCTGGGATTATGGAATGAAATCAATGTGGCATTAATATATTGGCATCAGGGGCTGTAAGTTAAACAGTTGAAGGACCATTGCAACTGGGTAATAATGAAGTACCTTACTATTATTTTTTTTAAATTAAAATGGTCAAAACGAAACATTGTTTCTTACCAAAGGGAAATTTCTCAAGCAAGAATTTTGCTAGAATTGTCTGGGAGTGGTCTTAGTGAGAGGCATACTTGGATGAGTCTACTGGGAGGGATATGTAACCTGAAAACCAGCTGGTATTGGCAGAAAAGTTTGAAACTCTATGTTATTGGTCTATTAACTTATATCACCTGATGATGTCGCCAGGCAGGTCAAAACTCCTTCCCACCAAAACAGGCTGTAATTTCAGGCGGCCTTTTCAAACAGCTCTTACAGTAAAATGGCATTATCTAAAGCTAAATTTCACAACATTTTCACAATTTCACAGTATTATTCCAACCTTATAGTGTGAATATATAAAATCAGGAGAAATCACATTTTTGACTACACTAGACCTTTAAAACTGTCATTATGATATAGTTGTTATAATTCTACTTGACAACACATATAATATCTTGCAACAAAACTGTGCAGCAAATGCATTTTACAAACTTATACATACATTTGTTTGGTATAGTTTCTTAATTCAAAGATCATTGCCACTTTTAAGAACACACTGCAGTCTGGACTATTGCTCCATCCTTGTGGATTGATTCCCACCTTTACAGTGTGTATTTTTCTTGTCCGGTCCAATAAATTGTGATTCGAAAGCAGGGGTTTCACAATACCAATAAAAATGTATGTGGGTAATGCCCATGGGAGGGGTGACACGACATCTCCTTGGCCAATTCTAAACAGGTCATGGACGCTCCATAGACCCCAAAGCAGTGGGAGGGGAACTTTACTAAACCGTGTAACTGAATCAAACCAGTGGTTACCTCCTTTGAACAGCAGAGGAATGGCCATAACAATACCATTCACATTGTAGCACAGAGGACATGGTCCTTTGGGAGTGACTAGGAGGCTTTTAATCAATTAGAAATCCATGAATAAATAACATTTTAGGCTCTCCGATATTTTTCTCTTTTTTGTTTATTTTATTCCTTCTTTTTCTAGTAGTTGTTCAAATATGAAACATTTATATAGGTAAACAATGTTTAAGACTTGAAAAATGCATTCAAATGAAAAGGATGCTGAATTGAGAACGGGGCTCTGATGTGCCCTTCTACTGACCTAGAGCTTTCAGGGTGCTTGAACACATCAGAATTTCCATTGTTGAAGTTGATTAATTGAGGCTGATAACTTACCATGAACAAAGATTGTTATAGTGTTTAATGGGGTAGGCCTGGGTTTGTAAATGCCTTATTCACATAGCTTTGTACTGAAGCATATGGGGGCCAGACGTATTCACTGACAAAGACGGACAAAATGTATTACCTTGTATGTTCTTCTAACAACATATTTTGAGGATATATTTTTGCATAAAATCACAGCATTTTAAACAGCTTGCCATAAAAATATAACATTTATACCCTTTAGATAGCATTAACTTGTATGTGTTTAGATTAAACTTTTCTTGGAATGTTATATAGATTAAAAGCAAACAATGGGTCTCTTTGCCCCGCTTAGCAGGTTTAAAGCAATATGCATAAATAGTATGTGCATATATTAAGATAAACGACAGTTATCTAAAATGTATCTGTAACAAATTATAAACAATTAAGGCTCTATTATAAATAATGGGGCCAATGTTTGACATTGGGATCAACATTTCTAAATGGTTTGAAACAAAAATAAAAAGCATTTTCATGCAGTTTCACATGTGTATTGTCATAATCCGTGTATGTAGGTGGCAGGGAAATCAGGTGCAGGAGAAACCAAAGTGGTTCAAAATTGAGTATTTATTAAACAAAACAAACTCCAAAACCAACGTACTAAATAATCCGGGTAAAAATAACCCGTCGCACACTGATACATAATCAACACGTACATAACATAACAAACAATCACCGACAAGGATATGAGGGGAAACAGAGGGTTAAATACACAACATATAATTACTGGGATAAGAAACAGGTGTGTAAGGAGACCAGACAAAACCAATGGAAAATGAAAAACTGATCAATGGTGGCTAGAAGACCGGTGACGTCGACCGCCGAGCACCACCCGAACAAGGAGGGGCATCGACTTCGGTAGAAGTCGTGACATGTATTTAGAGGAATAAAAGTGAATATATGGAAATTGACCCATAACTCCACCAACTGTATACAACATAGGACTAGGACTATACATAATTTAAGCAGGGTTCATACAGACATAGGCAAGTCAAATTCAATGACTTTTTCAAAACTTAATTGTAATTAAGCATGCAAAAAGTGTCAAAGTAGGTCATTACCACTATAAGAATACTGCCTTTTTTAGGCCTTGTGTCACGTTCGTCGTAATGATTGGACCAAGGCGCAGCGTGAGTAGCGTTCCACATCTTTATTATAATCTGAAACTTAAGCAATATACAAAAGAACAATAAATGAACAACCGAAACGTGAAGACAGTGACGTGCAAATAGGCACCTACACAAAACAAGATCCCACAAACACAGGTGGGAAACATAACTACTAAAATATGATCCCCAATTAGAGACAACGATTACCAGCTGCCTCTAATTGGGAATTATACAAAACACCAACATAGAAAAAGAGACTAGAACACAACATAGAAATAATAAACTAGAATACGCCCCAGTCACACCCTGACCTACTCCACCATAGAGAAACAATGGCTCTCTATGGTCAGGGCGTGACACCTTGCCAATGCATTGATATTCATAGTATCATTACATTCCAAAACATGTGAGAATAATGTGGACATTGACTTACTAAATAGATCGGATGCATGCATGACGATTTTTCAGTAGCCTAAGTGGCCGACACAGGCACACATAATAAAGCCATGAATAGCGGTAGCATTAATCTCACCTTTTGAATCTCACCATCACTGTTTTTATAATGAGAAAGTTACCAAGTAATTGTATGGAAAGCCAAGTTAAAGTCAACATTAGATGTTGTGGTCGTCATAATACCTGGTTAATACCACATGGTTTTAACCGCAACAGAGTAGCACAACACCCTTCAATTGAAGTGGTGGGAAACATACGAAAGAGGCCACATCTCTCACAAAAGGGATCAAAAATTAGTTTTATGGGAGCAGGAGAGCTTAGAAATTGGCTACAATAATTACAAGGACTTTTCAAGCACCAAATTGAGGGAAAGTCTGAGTTTCAAGGTAGATCTATTCCAGTCCTTGAATTTCTGAGCTCAAAATTAAAGTTCAAGTAGGTAGGCTACTTCAATCCCCTTGCGTTGGGTGTTGCGCAATAGTCTATCCTGTTCACAATTGCACACTGAACACATTACCTTCATACACATTACCTTCATACTTTCTCTGTTAAATTTAAGGAGACCCCGCTGTGAATCAGTTCTTCACTTGTCTGTCATCAGAAAACTCCTGTGTGAAAACATCACAGCGTAACTAATCAGCTGGACACCAAATGTTCATCCAACAAGTATTATGCATAATTATTGAAGAAATACATTAATGACAGTATCGATTTTTAGGTTTTAAGTATCAAGGTAATGTGACTTTCGAGTTAGAAGCATTTGATTTGTGTGCTCATGAAAACTGTTTTCACCCCATAAAATAAGGAGACAGAAATGTTAGGTAGTAACACTGCATTTCTGAGATCTCTATACAATAAACTGTCAGACAGATATATTCAGGATTCTTACAGGGTTCAAGTTGTCTAACTTAACTGATTAATGCTTAATATATGATATAACGACAACTTACACTGCCATAAATGCAAGGACAGATTTTGGACAAATCCATCAAAGAGATCAACCATGATAAAGGGTTAAACATAGGTTTTTAATCAACTCGTGAATTATATTGAATATAGCTATGATCCCCCATTATATCTTCATGTAATGACATGAAAAAAATTGGCAGATTATTATCAATGACTTATCAACAGCTGTAAAACGTTGTCCATTGTAGGAAATCCTCACTGGTACTCTAATTTATAGAAAATATGTTTATACATTCTCAAATCACTGCCTATAGCTTAGCCTGTTAGCAATGTAATATGTGCCCCTTGCTCAGTGGATGCCCACCACTCACTCAGTATCTGAATCCTTTCCATCCAAATCGTCAGCAATCAAAGAGCACAAGCATGCAACACAGGGCCAAAATCATTCAGAACATCTTAGATTACTAACCCACAGAATAATCAGAATCTGCTGTGTGACAACAGGGTTAGTCAACTCTTTATAAGTGTCAAGACTTGTATGCTGGCTGGTGCCTTCTCTCCAATGTTTCAATTATCCTCTCTAGGGTAGGGGGCAGTATTTGCACGGCCGGATAAAAAACGTACCCGATTTAATCTGGTTATTACTACTGCACAGAAACTAGAATATGCATATAATTGTTTGATTTGGATAGAAAACACCCTAAAGTTTCTAAAACTGTTTGAATGGTGTCTGTGAGTATAACAGAACTCATATGGCAGGCAAAAACCTGAGAAGATTCTGTACTGGAAGTGCCCTCTCTGACCATTTCTTGGCCTTCAACATTCTCTTTATTGAAAACTGAGGATCTCTGCTGTAACGTGACACTTCCTACGGCTCCCATAGGCTCTCAGAGCGCGGCAGAACGTTGAATGATGACTTTGCAGGCCATGGCTGAAAAACAGTAGCGCATTTGGTAAGTGGTCGATCTGAGAACAATGAGATGGGGGCGCACGTGAAGAGTCCATTTTAGATTTTCAGTCTTTGAACGAAAACAGGGTTTCCCGGTCGGAATATTATCGCTTTTTTACGAAAAAAATCGCATAAAAATTGATTTTAAACAGCGGTTGACATGCTTCGAAGTACAGTAATGGAATATTTAGAATTTTTTTGTCACGATACGCGCCGGGCGCGTCACCCTTCGTTACCCTTCGGATAGTGTCTTGAACGCACGAACAAAACAGAGGATATTTGAACATAACTATGGATTATTTTGAACCAAACCAACATTTGTTATTGAAGTAGAAGTCCTGGGAGTGCATTCTGACGAAGAACTGCAAAGGTAATCCAATTTTTCTTATAGTAAATCTGAGTTTGGTGAGTGCCAAACTTGGTGGGTGTCAAAATAGCTAGCCCGTGATGGCGAGCTATCTACTCAGAATATTGCAAAATGTGCTTTTGCCGAAAAGCTATTTTAAAATCGGACATAGCGATTGCATAAAGGAGTTCTGTATCTATAATTCTTAAAATAATTATGTTTTTTGTGAACGTTTATCGTGAGTAATTTAGTAAATTCACCGGAAGTTTGCGGTGGGTATGCTAGTTCTGAATGTCACATGCTAATGTAAAAAGCTGGTTTTTGATATAAATATGAACTTGATTGAACAAAACATTCATGTATTGTATAACATAATGTCCTAGGAGTGTCATCTGATGAAGATCATCAAAGGTTAGTGCTGCATTTAGCTGTGGTTTGGGTTTATGTGACATTATATGCTAGCTTGAAAAATGGGTGTCTGATTATTTCTGGCTGGGTACTCTGCTGACATAATCTAATGTTTTGCTTTCGTTGTAAAGCCTTTTTGAAATCGGACAGTGTGGTTAGATTAACGAGAGTCTTGTCTTTAAAATGGTGTAAAATAGTCATATGTTTGAGAAATTGAAGTAATAGCATTTCTAAGGTATTTGAATATCGCGCCACGGGATTCCACTGGCTGTTGAGAAGGTGGGACGATTTCGTCCCACATACCCTAAAGAGGTTAAGTAGTGTCAATTGTGATCTATGGGCTGAATTCCCATGGTTTAGTCAGGTGCTGGCTACATAACGTAGAGTTCATTGCCCACGGACCACTCGGCCTGAAGACCAGTGTCACAATTGTGTGTAGGAACGGACCAAGGCGCAGCGTGAATATCGTTCCACATATTTTATTATAATGTGAAACTATGCAAGACATACAATAAACAAAAACAACAAACCGTGACGACAGATACACATGCACTAACTCAAAATAATCTCCCACAAACAAATGTGGGAAAAACAACTACTTAAATATGATCCCCAATTAGAGACAATGATGACCAGCTGCCTCTAATTGGGGATCATCCAAAAACCCCAACATAGAAAAACAGAAACTAGAACCAAACAACATAGAAAAATAAAACTAGAATAAACCCCCGCAGTCACGCCCTGACCTACTCTACCATAGAAAATAAGAGCTCTCTATGGTCAGGACGTGACAGTAACCCCCCCCCCCCCCCCAAAGGTGCGGACACCGGCCGCAAAACCTGAAACCAAAAGGGAGGGTTAGGGGGGGTGTCTAGTGTTGGTGGCGGTTCTGGTGCAGGACAAAGAACCTTCTCATCCCGCGGATCCGCCAGCATAGGAGGCGGCTCTGGTGCAGGACGAAGAACCCTCTCATCCTGCAAACCCGCCAGCATCGGTGGAGGCTCTGGACTGCCGACCTTCGCTGAAAGCTCCGGACTGCGGACCGTCGCTGGAGGCTCCGGACTGCGGACCGTCGCTGGAGACTCCGAACTGCGGACCATCGCTGGAGACTCCGGACTGCGGACCGTCGCTGGAGACTCCGGACTGCGGACCGTCGCTGGAGACTCCGGACTGCGGACCGTCTCAGGCGGTTCCGGGCTGCGGACCGTCTCAGTAGGTTCCGGGCTGCGGGCCGTCTCAGGAGGTCCCGGGCTGCGGGCCGTCTCAGGAGGTCCCGGGCTGCGGGCCGTCTCAGGAGGCCCCGGACTGCGGGCCGTCTCAAGAGGTCCCGGACTGCGGGCCGTCTCAGGAGGTCCCGGACTGCGGGCCGTCTCAGGAGGTCCCGGACTGCGGGCCGTCTCAGGAGGTCCCGGACTGCGGGCCGTCGCCGGAAGCTCTGGACTGGGAACTGTCGCGGGAAGCTCTGGGCTGGGAACTGTCACCGGAAGCTCTGGACTGGGAACTGTCGCCGGAAGCTCTGGAACGGGAAGGCGCACTGGAGGCCTGATGCGTGGGGCTGGCACAGGTGGTGTCAGACTGGTAACACGCACCTCAGGGCGAGTGCGGAGAGTAGGCACAGGACGCACCAGACTGGGCAGGCGCACTGGAGGCCTAGTGCGTGGAGCCGGGACAGGTGGCACCAGACTGGTGACACGCACTTCAGGGCGAGTGCGAGGAGAAGGCACAGAACGTACCTGACTGAGGACACGCACTCCAGGGAGAGTGCGAGGAGGAGGCATAGGACGTACTGGGCTGTGGAGGCGCACTGGAGACCTGGTTCGCAGAACCGGTGCAGGATATACTGGACCGTGGAGGCGCACTGGAGGTCTGGAGCGTAGAGCTGGCACAACCCGTCCTGGCTGAATGCTCACTTTAGCCCGGCAAATGCGGGGCGCTGGCACAGGATGACCTGGGCTGTGAATGCGCACTGGCAACACAGTGTGTAGGGCTGGCGCAGGATATCCTGGACCGAGGAGGCGTATTGGAGACCAGGAACGCTGAGCCGGCACAACTCGTCCTGGCTGAATGCTCACTTTAGCCCGGCAAATGCGGGGCGCAGGCACAGTGCGCACCGGGCTATGAATGCGCACTGGAGATACAGTGCGCATCACACGGTGCCTGACTGGTCACACACTCCTCAGGGTAAACACGCCCGCTCTGCAGCGCTCTCAACGCCAATACCTCTCTCCGGAATCTTTCGTCGAGTTCCTCACTCGACTCCCTGACTGGCTCTGGTTCAACCCTCGGCTCCGCCGACCACACCGTGTGCCCCCCCCCAAATGTTTTTGGAGCTGCCTCTCGGGCTTCCATTGTTGCCGTGCTAATTACTCGTAGCGTCGCCGTTCTGCTCTCGCTGCCTCTATCTCCTCCTTCGGACGGCGATACTCCCCTTCCTGCCTCCAGGGTCCTTTCCCGTCCAAGATTTCCTCCCAGGTCCATTCCTCTTTACCATGCTGCTTGGTTCTCTGGTGGTGGGAGATTCTGTCACGATTGTGTGTAGGAACGGACCAAGGTGCAGCGTGAATATCGTTCCACATATTTTATTATAATGTGAAACTATGCAAGACATACAATAAACAAAAACAACAAACCGTGACAACAGAGGTGTAACATGCACTAACTCAAAATAATCTCCCACAAACAAAGGTGGGAAAAACAACTACTTAAACATGATCCCCAATTAGAGACAACGATGACCAGCTGCCTCTAATTGGGGATCATCCATAAAACCCAACATAGAAAAACAGAAACTAGAACCAAACAACATAGAAAATAAAACTAGAATAAACCCCCGCAGTCACGCCCTGACCTACTCTACCATAGCAAATAAGAGCTTACTATGGTCAGGACGTGACAACCAGTGGCTTTTCAACTTGGCACCCTTCACCACGCTGCTTGTCAGCCTTGTTGACTCTATGCTATTGCATCAAGGGCCTTTTGGATCTCTCACACAAAGCTAGATCTGTATCAATGGACACTTGGACAGGGCTTGAGCAAGTTATAAAACCTCACAGAGGATACAAATAAAGTACATGATATAAAAATCACCAAAACATGAATTAACTCTACTACAACTAACAGTTCTACATGTAATCATATATGAATTCTAAAATGTATATCCATATTTGCCATCAAATTTGAATTGATACCTTTAACCAAAAGTTACATACAGTGGGCTGTTGTAAAAATTTGAATAATATCATATCTGTGACATCAAAACATTTTAAAGGGAAAAAGGGAAGTAGCCATTCCTAATGACACTGTTAAATTGTCTTAGGTTATTGGATTGTTTACAAATTTCAGCAGGATGACCGAGATAATCTAGTGGATACATTTTTTTGGCTTCTGTGCGTCAGATTGTTCTGTCTGAGAGAGAGCTTTCATATTGACAGAATTAATTAAGCCTACTTATCTGGCCCAGTCAGGTCTGCTAAGCTCATTAGCAGGGATCCCAATTATCAGAAAGTCAATAGCGCACAAATAGAGAGATTAAAGAGAGCTTAGTCAGGTTGATTCCTGTTTTACTTTTCTCCTGATACCACATGTTAGCAAGGGGATGCTAACCCTAGACATCTGTAATCTAATTTCAAAGGCAAATGGACATGCATGTACAGTATATGAACTATATGGGAGAAAAAATATGTAATCAGGAAAGTTACACTGTATGTGTTAGGACGGTAGATACAGGTCTTTTCATATAGGTAGTAACCGTGTCTCAACAAAAAAAAAGACACCTTCAGGGATATTGAAATAATCAACTCCTGGATTTATTTCTAAAGATATATAGGTAATTTCTTATTCGACATGTTGGGGCAGAATCCAAAGATTAAAAGCACGTACTTCAACTTTCATGTAAATCCTGCATCAATGACAATGGAGGATAAGCTTTGAGATATGCATGTGTGTCTCTGGTTAGAATTTGGTCCTAATGGTCGGATAAATTGTTTACCGGAACAATTTGTTTCTCTGCCACTCAACACACTGATGTCCATAGTCTTATCCTGTCCATCTTCTGAAAACAACAACCTATTGGGCTGACACAGAGACGACTTTAGTTGAAGAATCCAACATAGAATAATTGAGTTTCAATGTCTGTCTTTTTCTTTTGGTACAAACAAGAGGTGTCCCTAAGGCATATCTGCTCAGCATTTTGAATCTATTGTACACAGGACTTTGGTAAGAACCGGGACTGTCCATCTACAGGAAAGAAAAAATACATTTATATGACAAGCTCTCTCTATCTTTATAATTGGAGCAGCCAACTGTTTGCAATTGGTTGCATTGATGCTTGATCAGTGTATAGCATTGTGAAACTCACATGCATAGCATCTTAACACCAGCCCGCTTTCATCTTAATTGTCTTCCTAATGATTGACTTCTGGCATACCGAGCTCACAGAGAACAGCCATATGTGGAAAAGAGGGGGAAACAACATCCAATTGAGGAGTATATGAGGGGCTAAATGGGGCTACACCTGTTAAACTCTGATATGTGTGCTCATATGTATCCATTTGAAAAACAAGGAAAAGCCTAATTTAATAAGGACTGTGTGTGTGTGTGTGTGTGTGTGTGTGTGTGTGTGTGTGTGTGTGTGTGTGTGTGTGTGTGTGTGTGTGTGTGTGTGTGTGTGTGTGTGTGTGTGTGTGTGTGTGTGTGTGTGTGTGTTCCACAGGTGTTAGTTTCCTCATGCGACTGAGCCGAGGAATTGTTACAAAATCATACCAAAGGTTTGAATGTTATACACAGTGAAATGTATCTCTACTACATGCTCCTTTCAGATCCCCGTACTGTCCTTACCTATATACAAATGTATTAATATACATCTTTACATGCAAACAATGCCCCGAAATCTCATGATAAATGCTTTGTTTCTCACCGTGTAGCTGACTGAGGCATGTTGCAGTGAAGCTACCTGCCGCTGCAACGTCTGTCGTAAGAACATCTAATCTCTGATGGCATGGAAACTGGTCGTGGAAATTGCAAGATTATGTTATAATGCTTGTATTGTATTATAATGGTTGTTTTATTCGACAGAATAGAGTGTTCTGTTAACTATTGTGTGTGTGTTCTACTGAGGGTGGGCCTCTATGAGATAACACTGACAGAGGAGATTTACGATGTCTTTGGGTGATAAAACCTAAAGAGCATTCCAGATAACATGAGGTAATATGTTTGTGCTATACCATACCAGGGTGAGACGGTTCCAGTTTGAAGTAGGAGGACCAGACACTGGTCTTTACAATGAAAACTGTTGACACAGCAGTTGCCGTCTGCTATGTATTATAGATACCTTTCATACAAATCTTAACCTTGTGACCATTCTAGTATCTGTTGTTCGTCATATAGGTTGAGAGGGGTGTATCTTGGCTATAAAAGATCTTTGTACTTTTGTGTTGTCACTTTCAATGGTTCATTAGAAATGGCGCATCATTGAAAGTCATTGCTATTGCAAAGCTCTTATTATTAAAGATGTAGTTTAAGTATAACTCTGACTGGTGTGTGAAGTTTGTTTCTCCTCATTTGGTAATGCAGAAATTAACCACCACAAACTTTAAATGGATCTTTTAGAGAAAAATGTCGTCAAAAATAACATTTCAATATAATTAAACAAAATGTCAACTGGCATTCATACATACCTCGCCTTCAGACTCTCAAATTTCTTCTCCCACATTCCATTGGCGTGAAATAACTGCTTTTGGTGTCGCTAGAAAACAACAAAGTAAAATACAGTGTGAGTGAACTAAATCCCATGTTGAGCCAGATGTTGCGGGCCTATTGGGACCTAAGTCCTGCTTGCCAGGGCCAGATTACCGAATGCACCGGGTCCCCAGCTCAGATAGCATATGATAGCAAAATGTGAAGAATTGCAGGAAATTAGCTTTAAAACTGCAACATTTTCTCTCAGCCTCATGGCAAAATGTTTAGAATAGCATGAGATGAGCTATAAAACAACATATTTATTATTTTCCCCCATGGCAAAAAGTATAGAATTGCAGGAAATTAGCTTTAAAACTGCAACATTTTCTCTTAACCTCATGACAAAATGTGTAGAATAGCGTTATAAAACTGCTATTTTTCTCTCTGCACCATGGAAAAATGTGTTGAAGTTAGCTGATTCCCCCATTATTTGGCAATCATTGCATACAACTGAAATAAAGTATTTCCTTGTTTACCACGGAAAATCTACTGTGGCAATTTATCCGACACGTTGTATCATTTACATTTACGTCATTTAGCAGACGCTCTTATCCAGAGCGACTTACAAATTGGTGCATTCACCTTATGATATCCAGTGGAACAACGACTTTACAATAGTACATCTTTATCTTTTTGGGGGGAGGGTGGGGGGGGGGGTTAGATGGATTACTTAATCCTATCCCAGGTATTCCTTAAAGAGGTGGGGTTTCAGGTGTCTCCGGAAGGTGGTGATTGACTCCGCTGTCCTGGCATCGTGAGGGAGCTTGTTCCACCATTGGGGTGCCAGAGCAGCGAACAGTTTTGACTGGGCTGAGCGGGAACTGTGCTTCCGCAGGGGTAGGAAGGCGAGCAGGCCAGAGGTGGATGAACGCAGTGCCCTTCTTTGGGTGTAGGGACTGATCAGAGCCTGAAGGTACGGCGGTGCCGTTCCCCTCACAGCTCCGTAGGCAAGTCCCATAGTCTTGTAGCAGATGCGAGCTTCAACTGGAAGCCAGTGGAGTGTGCGGAGGAGCGGGGTGATGTGAGAGAACTTGGGAAGGTTGAACACCAGACGGGCTGCGGCGTTCTGGATGAGTTGTAGGGGTTTAATGGCACAGGCAGGGAGCCCCGCCAACAGCGAGTTGCAGTAATCCAGACGGGAGATGACAAGTGCCTGGATTAGGACCTGCGCCGCTTCAGGTGTGAGGCAGGGTCGTACTCTGCGAATGTTGTAGAGCATGAACCTACAGGATCGGGTCCCCGCCTTGATGTTAGCGGAGAATGACAGGGTGTTGTCCAGGGTCACGCCAAGGCTCTTAGCAGTCTGGGAGGAGGACACAATGGAGTTGTCAACCGTGATGGCGAGATCATGGAACGGGCAGTCCTTCCCCGGGAGGAGGAGCAGCTCCGTCTTGCAGAGGTTCAGCTTGAGGTGGTGATCCGTCATCCACACTGATATGTCTGCCAGACATGCAGAGATGCGATTCGCCACCTGGTTATCAGAAGGGGGAAAGGAGAAGATTAATTGTGTGTCGTCTGCGTAGCAATGATAGGAGAGACCATGTGAGGATATGACAGAGCCAAGTGACTTGGTGTATAGCGAGAATAGGAGAGGGCCTAGAACTGAGCCCTGGGGGACACCAGTGGTGAGAGCACGTGGTGCGGAGACGAATTCTCGCCACGCCACCTGGTAGGAGCGACCTGTCAGGTAGGACGCAATCCAAGAGTGAGCCGCGCTGGAGATGCCCAACTCGGAGAGGGTGGAGAGGAGGATCTGATGGTTCACAGTATCAAAGGCAGCAGATAGGTCTAGAAGGATGAGAGCAGAGGAGAGAGAGTTAGCTTTAGCAGTGCGGAGAGCCTCCGTGACACAGAGAAGAGCAGTCTCAGTTGAATGACCAGTCTTGAAACCTGACTGATTTGGATCAAGAAGGTCATTCTGAGAGAGATAGCAAGAGAGCTGGCCAAGGACGGCACGCTCAAGAGTTTTGGAGAGAAAAGAAAGAAGAGATACTGGTCTGTAGTTGTTGACATCGGAGGGATCGAGTGTAGGATTTTTGAGAAGGGGTGCAACTCTCGCTGTCTTGAAGACGGAAGGGACGTAGCCAGCGGTCAAGGATGAGTTGATGAGCGAGGTGAGGTGTGGGAGAAGGTCTCCGGAAATGGTCTGGAGAAGAGAGGAGGGGATAGGGTCAAGTGGGCAGGTTGTTGGGCGGCCGGCCGTCACAAGTCGCAAGATTTCATCTGGAGAGAGAGGGGAGAAAGAGGTCAAAGCATAGGGTAGGGCAATGTGAGCAGGACCAGCGGTGTCGTTTGACTTAACAAACGAGGATCGGATGTCGTCAACCTTCTTTTCAAAATGGTTGACAAAGTCATCCGCAGAGAGGGAGGAGGGGGGAGGGGGAGGAGGATTCAGGAGGGAGGAGAAGGTGGCAAAGAGCTTCCTAGGGTTAGAGGCAGATGCTTGGAATTTAGAGTGGTAGAAAGTGGCTTTAGCAGCAGAAACAGAGGAAGAAAATGTGGAGAGGAGGGAGTGAAAAGATGCCAGGTCCGCAGGGAGGCTAGTTTTCCTCCATTTCCGCTCGGCTGCCCAGAGCCCTGTTCTGTGAGCTCACAATGAGTCGTCAAGCCACGGAGCAGGAGGGGAGGACCGAGCCGGCCGGGAGGATAGGGGACATAGAGAGTCAAAGGATGCAGAAAGGGAGGAGAGGAGGGTTGAGGAGGCAGAATCAGGAGATTGGTTGGAGAAGAATTGAGCAGAGGGAAGAGATGATAGGATGGAAGAGGAGAGAGTAGCAGGAGAGAGAGAGCGAAGGCGCAATACCATCTGAGTAGGGGCAGAGTGAGTAGTGTTGGAGGAGAGCGAGAGAGAAAAGGATACAAGGTAGTGGTCGGAGACTTGGAGGGGAGTTGCAGTGAGATTAGTAGAAGAACAGCATCTAGTAAAGATGAGGTCAAGCGTATTGCCTGCCTTGTGAGTAGGGGGGGATGGTGAGAGGGTGAGGTCAAAAGAGGAGAGGAGTGGAAAGAAGGAGGCAGAGAGAAATGAGTCAAAGGTAGACGTAGGGAGGTTAAAGTCACCCAGAATTGTGAGGGGTGAGCCATCCTCAGGAAAGGAACTTATCAAGGCATCAAGCTCATTGATGAACTCTCCAAGGGAACCTGGAGGGCGATAAATGATAAGGATGTTAAGTTTGAATGGGCTAGTGACTGTGACAGCATGGAATTCAAAGGAGGAGGGTAGACAGATGGGTCAGGGGAGAAAGAGAGAATGTCCACTTGGGAGAGATGAGGATTCCAGTGCCACCACCCCGCTGACCAGATGCTCTCGGGGTATGCGAGAACACGTGGTCAGATGAGGAGAGAGCAGTAGGAGTAGCAGTGTTTTCTGTGGTAATCCATGTTTCCGTCAGCGCCAAGAAGTCGAGGGACTGGAGGGTAGCATATGCTGAGATGAACTCTGCCTTGTTGGCCACAGACCGGCAGTTCCAGAGGCTGCCGGAGACCTGGAACTCCACGTGGGTCGTGCGCGCTGGGACCACCAGGTTAGAGTGGCAGCGGCCATGCGGTGTGAAGCGTTTGTGTGGCCTGTGCAGAGAGGAGAGAACAGGGATAGACATACACATAGTTGACAGGCTACAGGAGAGGCTACGCTAATGCAAAGGAGATTGGAATGAAAATTAACTAAACAACTGGGGAAGTGAGAGAGCAGGGCCTCCCTCACTAATCTTTCACTGAAACACACAAATATAACTTTTCCAACTTCCACTTAGAAATTATAATTGATGTAAACTACAGTGGTTCAATGTTTCCAAGAATAGGCTCAAACTTAGTTTATTCAGCTAGATAACTTGGTACAGTATTGTTCCGTGAAACCCACCCAATTGCATCGTGTCCTATGACGCCGTAGCTAACTAGCATGCTAGCATCCAATAACACACGGTTAGCACCAATACTTGGTTACAACAAACTACCAATAGATAATTCGTGTCCGTGTCTAGTTCCTTTCATAATGCAGAAGTAATTAAACGTTGGCTAGCTAACACAAAGTCAGTCCTGCTAGCTACACAAGTGGACTACACAACTCGAAAGTTCAGAAAGTTAAGCTTACGTTGCAAAAATCTTATTGACTAAAAATGATACAGTACTGCTAGCTGGTAGAGTTAGCTAGCTAGCAGTGGCTGCGTTTACCTTTATCTTTTATCTTTGATATAAAGACAACTATGTAGCTAGCTAACATTACACTAATCAAATCGTTCCGTTGTAATGTATTTAGTTTCTACAGTACTGCTAGTTGGTAAAGTTGGCTAGCTAGCAGTGGCTGTGCTGTTGTGGTATTGACACCGTTTGGAAAACGGCGCGAACGAACGAATACAGCTGGCTAGCTAACCTTGTATGAATGGAAAACTAGTGTTGGTGTAGCCTACTCTAATTATTTTGTTTCCAATTTATGTTATCGCTTAAATACAACTGTCTTTAAAATAAAATTGTCTGGTATGGTAATTTCTTATCAAGACTGGGGGTAAAATATCCCTGGACTGTCCATATTTGAGATGTGCAACTAAATCAATTATGATTGAGTTATATCATCTACATATTTTTCTTGAATGAAATTCAGGCCTACTACTTATACTCTATTAAGTAGCCTATTTTTACCTTCATCAGCCTCATGGTTTCCGATGCTACTGCTAGGTCCATATTTCATTGGGGGCGGGAGTAGAGAACCTAGACGCAGCTGTGTAGTATCATAATCCCTTGACACAGTAACAATGAGAGACCTGCTGATTTCATCTTGTGGGTTTTTGGTTGCAAGCAAGTTTGCTTTAACACGCAGGTGCATGTAATCTCCTGTTAGTAGCGTTTTTAAGAAATCCAGCGGTAATGCACAGCACAGCGCTACATTCTGCCAGTTGGTTGCAATGCACCCTACGAGTCTGACACACTGAGATTAGAGTGATATGTGTTATTATAGATTATTTTGTTATAGCAAGGTTGATCTTTAACGCTGCAATGAAGAGTGATAGTGGCATATAGGCCTACTCATCACCACTGTAATACTAGCACCAGATAATGCATTATACCATATTATTGTAAAACCTATTCATATCTCTCTTCTTTACAACCCAACATGAATGGGATTATATGCAGTAGATACATACTTCTCTATTTCTTTTTTCTGTATGGTCATCTTTTTCAGCTCATCGAGTTGTTGGATCAACTCCTTCCCCCCTTCAACAACCTGGACGTATAGAAAGAAACCAGTGATGAATCTATTCAGCGGTTTCCTTCTACTGTTTTGTTAGTTTAAATCATGTCATGCATGTCCATGGATATTGATGAGAACAAATCTTACCACAGGCTGTTTTACTGCTGCTTGACCTTTTAAAATGGCCTCCTGAGGAAGCATAACTTCTCTGTTTTGTTTCTACTTCTCTGCACTCAATTTCTCCTCAACTTCTTTCTCCACAGCACATTTCAGAAATAAAAACATGGCTACTGAAACAGTTCTGGGAACTCACATTGTTAGCCAGTGGTCATCAGTGAACATCAGTGGTGTTATATCAATTTTCAAACTCAATTTAAATAGGGGGTCTTATGTTTTGTGCCATCCCACTAACTCAGATCTAACAATGGTCGCTTTTAAACAAACTAGTGACCATTATAATCAGAACCTAAGCCAGCATTGTGAATGGCTGTGTTAGCTGATTTAGTGCATATGGTCCGGGGCGTGTGAAGGTCAGGTCAACTCAGGTCACTGCTGGACATCCTCTTTTCTTTTAGAGGACCTCCATAAAGTAAGAAACCTCAAAGGACAAATTCTGACTCTCAAGATAGATCTGGGTGTCTGTTGTATGAAAATGTCTTAAATGCATCTGTAATATCAATAGCCTAACCCTGACACTTTGTTTGTTTGGTAAGAAGAGAGGTGGGGCTGGGGAAATGTATGCTCATGAAATCCTAGATTTATTCTTAGTTATATTATTCAAAAATCAATGGATACCCTATCATTAATTGAAATGCCCATTAAACAGCAGGAAATGTTACATATTGTATGTTCCCATAATCTGAGGGAGTAACGCAGGTCTTCATTGTAAAGGCTTGAGACAGAGAGCTAGTTGGTTCCTATGTGGAAATGAATGAATAGAGACAGACTAAGACTTGCCATGGTGAGTGGTGGGAATATTATACAGTACCTGTGTTGTTAGTCTAGTTAAGACAAGGATGTCAGGATGGGGTTTTGTTTCTTCGCAGTTTGGGAATAAAAGAAAGGACGGCTCATTGTCTTTAGAAAGGGAGAACATGCGTAGGTGTTTATCCACATCAATAGGATGTAGCCTACAGCCAGTCTCATCAGCTTGGATAAAGCACCAGGCCATAACAAGAATATGTTACCCTATAAATCCATACAATTTTCCAGTTTGATCATCATTGTTTTTTTTCTCTTTCATAACAATTTAGGTACTGAGAAAACCTTCCAGCAAAATCGTCTCGTATGTAGGAAGACCTTTGTTGCATCACATAGATGCCGAAACAATAGACAACTGAGCCCATTGCACTGACAAATAACAGGATCCAAAGCAAACGTGTCAACTGGTTGGGTTAGAGACTTTCTGTACAAGGGGCACGTGCTAAATAAGACCATGGCCCTAAGTAGGATGAGACGGTACACATTGTCCATTCAAAAACTCCACAGATCCATAATGGTCAGGCACTATGCTCCCTGTATTGTTAAGTCATTCTTTATGAAGTGGACTTTCAACTCCCCTCATTGTGGAGGCCCATTAATCAGGCTAGCCCATCCACTCCAGCCATCAGCGTGTTGTGTCAGCTGCACACTGCATTCCGCTCTCTCTCTGTCTCTCTCTGTCTCTCCCCTCTTTCTACCCCCGTCCCCCCGTCCCCCGTCCCCGTCTGTCTCTCTCCCTCAGCACAGGAGCTGTCGGTCTCTATGTGGTCAGTGTGTTGACAGAAACACCCCCAACCCCCCATCCTCCCCCCGGACCAAGGGATGAATAAGCAAGAGTGAGAGCGATATGTAGCTGAAGTGCTGCAGCTTTATTGTTGATAGAGTAAACTGTATAGAGTCAATATAGTGGTGGAGGTGAGGTGATATGTGGGGGGTTATCAAGGCTAGGTGTTAAAACAATTATAAAATGCGTATAATAAAAAAGATGCTGGGGCAATTATAACAAAGTATATATTTTGTGCTTCAATAAATCCAGCTGGGTAATGTGAGGACAGAAGCAATATGGGGATATGTTATGAGGCGGCAGGACTTTAAAGTTACGATATTCAGCACTTCACTGTTGACTTATGTAGAACAGGTTGTATTCTAACCCAACTCCCATGGTTAATATCAATAGGACAGAGTCAATACACTATCCCAGCACATTATCCTCTCTCTTTGCTTTATGAGCCTAATGTCTGCACTGATGGACTAACTGGTCTTCACTGGAGAGACCCAGACTTCTGGATCTCTCAAATCCAAACACAGATAGCAGCACTTGACCGTGGCACGTTTCTACCTGTAGAGTATTGGAAATATAATGGTGGCCTCCACGACACACAAAACGTTTGCAAATCAAATTGAAATCAAATCCAATTTTATTGGTCGCATACACATGTTTAGCTGATGTTATTGCGGGTGTAACAAAATTCTACCACGTCATATCAATTACTTCACTTTGGCGGAAGTCTTCGATGCTTTCTATATCTTTTGCCAGCTCTTGTTCCAGCGACTTCATCTGTGAAATGAATAAACAAGGCTGTTACAGAGAAAGCTGTCATCAGCTTACTACACGATTCCATATGTGTTATTTCATAGTTATGATGCCTTCACTATTATTCTACAATGTAGAAAATAGTAAAAAAAAATAAAGAAAAACCCTGGAATGAGTAGGTGTGTCCAAACCTTTGACTGGTACTGTATGTTTCTTCAGTTGCATTTACTGAAGAGGGGCGCCAACCCAGACAGGAAGATCACGTCAGTGACTCAACCCACTCAAGTGACGCACCCCTCCCATGGACGGCATGGAAGAACACCAGGAAGCCAGTGACTCAGCCCCTGTAAAAGGGTTAGAGGCAGAGAATCCCAGTGGAAAGAGGGGAACCGGCAAGGCAGAGACAGCAAGGGCGGTTCGTTGCTCCAGCCTTTCCGTTCACCTTCACACTCCTGGGCCAGACTATACTTAATCATAGGACCTACTGAAGAGATAAGTCTTCAGTAAAGACTTAAAGGTTGAGACTGAGTCTGCGTCTCTCACATTGGTAGGCAGACCATTCCATAAAAATGGAGCTCTATAGGAGAAAGCCCTACCTCCAGCCGTTTGCTTAGAAATTCTAGGGACAATTAGGAGGCCTGCGTCTTGTGACCATAGCGTACGTGTAGGTATGTACGGCAGGACCAAATCGGAAAGATTGGTAGGAGCAAGCCCATGTAATGCTTTGTAGGTTAGCAGTAAAACCTTGAATACATAGGCATACAGAGGCGAATTATCAGCAACCATCACTCCTGTGTTCCAATGGCACGTTGTGTTAGCTAATCCAAGTTTATCGTTTTAAAAGGCTAATTGATCATTAGATAACTCTTTTGCAATTATGCTAACACAGCTGAAAACTGTTGTCATGATTAAAGAAGCAATAAAACTGCCATTCTTTAGAATAGTTGAGTATCTGGAGCGTCAGCATTTGTGGATTCGATTACAGGCTCAAAATGTCCAGAAACAAAGACCTTTCTTCTGAAACTCGTCAGTCTATTCTTGTTCTGAGAAATGAATGCTATTCCATGCGAGAAATTGCCAAGAAACTGAAGATCTCATACAATGCTGTGTACTACTCCCTTCACAGAACAGCGCAAACTGGCTCTAACCAGAATAGAAAGAGGAGTGGGAGGCCCCGGTGCACAACTGAGCAAGAGGACAAGTACATTAGAGTGTCAAGTTTGAGAAACAGACGCCTCACAAGCCCTCAACTGGCAGCTTCATTAAATAGTACCCGCAAAACACCAGTCTCAACGTCAACAGTGAAGAGGCGGCTCCGGGATGCTTACAGCTAGCAACAATGACAAGAAGCTGCTATGTAGGGAATCGTAGGTGTCTTGTTTCAACTACTTTTATCTTGTTCTTGATACCATGTCTTGTTTTGACTAATGTTATATGCTAATATGACTAAAATTCACTAGCTAACTAACCGACAACTGTAACAATGTCTTTGAGAGACAACAGGTGCTCATTGTGCAAATGTATGTATTTTTTCAATACACATTTGGAGACTAAAGATAGTTTACATGTTTTCAACAATCCCCCCCCCCCCCCCCCCTGTCATCAAGGCAAAGGCAGGCTACTTTGAAGAATCTCAATTCTCAAATATATTTTGATTTGTTTAACACTTGTTTGGTTACTACATGATTCCATATGTGTTATCTCATAGTTTTAATGTCTTCACTATTATTCTACAACATAGAAAATAGGAAAAATAAAGAGAAAAAAACCTTGAATTAGTATTTTTGAGGGCAGGGGGATGCACAAAATACATTTAGGTGGCAGGAATCTTGATTCAGGAGAGGTTGATTGTCTCTGCTGTAACCAAGATGCTTGATCTTGCAATCTAGCCACTTAGTTAGCAAGTTAGCAAACCAAATGCATAGCTGGAGCCCTGAGCTGAAGATCATTTATTTGGCACATCTTAGATAGTTCGTTTATAGTTATAAGCAGTGGCGTAACACGCCCACATCTCCCCACCATGGTAAAAATGTCACCCTATAGCTGAACATACATTTCTATTCTTACAAGTACAGATGCATAATTCATCCTTGATGCAAGCCAACGTGCAGTTGGTGTTCTATGTGATTGTGACTTTCAGGGATCCTTGGAGATGGGTAGCTAAGCTTACACCTAGCTGGGCTTTCAGTGGCTACTCTTTGGCCTCCCATTGGAAGTCTCTCCCTCGGTGCCCTACAGCTATGGAATCACATTTTCTGCTTCATTGATTAAAGTCACCAAAATAACATGAAAAACTTTTTCGCCCCATTTTCCATTTTTATGTATAAACATTATCGTAGAAGTTAACATTGAGTTTGTCAGTCACAGGACGGGTACAAAATGCCAGGCAACAAAGACATTTGAGAAGAGAGGGATCTGAATTGTTACACTAAATATGGATAATCCTTTTGACTGATGATTGAAATGATATTAAGGACGTGTTTATTAGTAGTCTTTAACTAAAGCTGCTCTTTAGAAGCTGTTTAGACACCTTCTAAGGAGGGGGTGATTCTGTCACACCATCTGCTCCACACACCATTAACCTCTACTCATCCCTGGCTGTTTTGTGTATATTGAAGTGACGAGAGTGGGGTCTATCAAACGAGCCACACTTTTGATCTCCAACCAATATGTTTTTGTTGAATTTCTAATGGTGATCGTCCTCTCACCTGCCAATTAGTGTTGTTTTGATTATGATGACGCTCAGTATCTATGTTCAGATTCCTTTCAACTGATGTGTTGAGTGCTTTCTACGATGTTCACTCTTATTTTGACCGTTGCAACTACATCGCCCAAAATGACCTAGGCTATTGTTGGATACTAATAATGAACGGATCCTTTAGATGGACAATTGTTTTGCATTTCCAAAGAAAACTGATTGGAGGGAGGAGTAGGCCTGCAGTAAATTTTAAGTATTATGTGACAAATTAACTAACAATGTATGCCTAATACAATTTAATGATGTATTGATCAATTGATACAAATTTGGAATGCAATGAGGTGAATCTTACTCCAAAAGTTAAATTAGGTTAAAATTATGTCAGCATTATGTATCCTAGCAACCATACAGGGTCAGGGCAGCACATTCAATATAGTGTGTTAGAAGTGGCAAAAGTGCTTGAGTAACACAGGAAGTGTCAGCTTTTTGATTCTGCCTCTGCCGGTTAGTATTTAGAGTAAAAAGAGAAGAGGGGCTGTCAAAACAATTATGACTGGTATATTTGCTTTACCAACAATCCATGTCATTTCTTTGGGCGATGATTGCTACCTTTTGTAAATGAAAAAAAGCAAAAACAAAGGGGTAGTTGTTCTATCAAAACATATATTTTTTAACATTGGTCAAATCAATAGGACACCTGGTAGGTCCTATCAATAATGAACAAATATATACTGTAGGGGTGAGCTTTCCAAAAGACTTGATAGGCACAATTTGTAGAATTTCTAGCACAAGTCAGTAAAATGATCTGTCAGAATTCCATTCTTAACACCTCATACAGCTATTAAAGAGATCATCTATTTTTACAGTATCAGTAAAGCATGATAAATAATCCTAATCCAACACATTGAAGCACGACCCTCAAGGCCCATTTGCCAAATGTTTTGCCAATGGAACCCCTGTACCGTGTCAAATATTAACCTTGGTTTTGTCCATGACAGCTTGATAGTACGTCATAAAATAATTTAGATTGTCTGCCTCCACTTACCAGTTGCTTTACAGTAAGAGAGACGCAGCAATCTGTTGGCATCCTTCATTTTGATGACAAAACTAACAGAACGGTCACCTGCACTGAAATCTATCAGAAAACAGGGCTCTTGTCTTATATTGACATGGCATATGCAATCCCCCCCCCCCCCCCCCTCATATTAATGGACTGCAAACACTTCCAGGAAGACCTGCCTCCCAGGCTGTGTAATGTGGATAGAACAGCAGTTCAGCCTGGGCAAGGTGGAAGGTGGAGAGCTTTGAGACATGTTTTGTAAACATAGTTTTCTCACCAGCCAAATGCAACATGGATGCACTTAGAGGTTGTAAAGACTGGTGACAAGAGAAAGAATTCTTACCTTCTTTCTTGTGGTGTCCTCGGTGTTTAGTTTTACTTTCAGATATTCATAGTCAATGGTCTTCTAGTATTAAAATGGGGTTCACCACTTATCCAAAATCACTCCACTCTATACAGAACAATGCATGGTGATCAGCTGAATTGTTTTGTGTTACATTTACATTTGCTTTATTTGCAAAACAACCATTGTTGCATTTACCTTTTGCAGGGCATTTTTTCTCATCCTCTGACTTTGCTTTCACATTAGTTAGATTATGGGCTGAAACAAGTAGAAAGATCACTTTGGTTAGTTTACAGAATAGCAAGAGACAGGAAACACTTCCACTTTCACCTGGTTTTGGGCTTTCAGAGGAACAGGGTGGAGGGGGAGAGTAGGCCTAAGAGACATGGTTGTTGGAGTTTGAGACAGCCGTATAACATGACCATCCACGTCCCATTATGCTACAGTGGTGGCCTGAGAAAGTCCACTTGAACCCAGTGTGGCCTGGTTCCTGACAAGGTTCTGACCTGGAATTCCGCCCTTGATGAGCTTGGCCTACCACCCACTGTTCCTCTGGTCTGACCTAAAACCGCTAAGTTCAAGGGCCAAGTTGGGTTTGCAAACTTTGCACCCAACTCCTTCAGATAAAGCTCTTAATGTTAGTCACAGCCTATACAAAACCCTTTAGCAGGTGGTTCTTTATTGAATTTTAATGAAGGGCATATAAAAGAGGAGATGCTCTTGGGCAAACACCACACACGTCATTTAAAGAATATGGTTAACGTCATATTAATGAGGTATGCCCTCTCTTCAAAACCCCATCTGATATGAATTATAACATGTAGGAGTCAACTGAGGCATTGGCGCTATCACAATTTATCTGGTGAGATATATTTGTGCTCCATTTGTGTCTATACACCCGGGGGGACATATTCAGATGGTTACCTAAGTTACATAAGCAATGAATGAACATCAAACATTTAGATAGATAAAGCACTGATCCATGAAAATACACCTGTGCACTGTTTACTTTCTCTTGAAGGACTCTCACACTGTGGACTGGATGGCCAATCTGACAAGTGTCGCCAAACATTACAATCTGACCAATGGCTGCCTAACTGTGAGTCATTAGCTCATGTTTCCAGACAATATCTGCTCCAGGGGGCACATGAAGTATTGCATATGGGGTTTAAAAGTAAAGATTTATCAATTACACTAAACAGATTCACAGAATTACATCAATATGGATTTTATGGTCCATAGTATATGACTTAACATCTTAAATCCTATAAAATTGTAATAAGCAGTGCTTTAAAAAACTGCAGCGTATAGGATTTGTTACCAAAAAGAAAAACATCCACACAATACCTTAGTCTTCCAACCGCTTCTCTTTAGCCTCCAAAGAATTGCAGACCTGCTCCATGACAATTTGCATGGAGTCAATGTCATCTTTTAGCTTTTCACTCTCTTGTCTCAGTCCTCCACACCCTCAGAACTGATCTGAAGAAAAAAATGACAACTTCTTTTTTCGTTTTTTTCTTTAATCTGCAAAACAAAAGGCACGCAGCTCAAGCTGCGTGGAAAATATGAGTCCTATTCAGAGACAAAGCAATCGTACAACTTTCTGCCTCCTACGATTTCCCCCTGAATAATAAAAAGCTGAGACACACACACAAAAAAAACTCTGGCCATTAGGTTTTTTCTCTCCCCTCTTTGCCCAGAAGAAAGAAGGCAGTACATTATATACAAAGACCATAATTAATGGGGACATTTTTATTGACAGGGATAATACACATCATACTGTTTGTGTGCCCCTGTCATTCAGGTCAATTTATTCTGGAAGTCCAAAGAGGCAGCTGGGCCTTTCCATCCACGGTCTTTGCCCTGGTCTCTAACAACCACTGCCTGTAACTAGGCAGGGCTGAAGGGACAGACTGGGGGTAGTATGCCTGTGCAACACCAGGGGGTTTGCAGAGTGCACAGCTTCCAGGGGGGGGGGCTTGTTGCCTTTGTGCCTTCCCTCAGTGGCAGCGCTGCCAGTGTCACCAGGATCACATCACATGTCAGAGCAGTGAAGTTTTCAGACTGGGAGCCGCATGGAGCCCATCAGGTTCCTGTGATATCCACGCAATTGGCCCTCCACTTTGTGCTGCAGTCACCATTCATGCCCTGGACATTAACAGGGCTTTTGCATGCCTGTCACACTTAGGACTGTGCAGTGTGCCGGCGTTCAATGGCTTTCAAAGCTTCAAGGTCCCCCCCACCCTCCTTTTCCCTTGTTTTGTTTCCTCCTCTTCTTTTAGAATGAAAGAAGACAGTACTTTTGTGAAGAGCGGTCATATTTGAGTAAAGAAATCTCACTTTTAAAAATAATTTGAATGCCTTTTTGTTTCATTTGGAATGAGTCCAAAACTGTGTGAATTCAATAGATTTTTGTAACAGAGACCCACCCAATACACAGGTTGCCAAAAGTCACATTAGAATGCAAAACGGAACACAGATAGTTAAAGTCATGCTTCATAACTGCATGCATTCTATGGACTAGCCAATTTTGCTGTATCCGAGTTAATCAAATAATGAATAAACAATTTAGAGGGATTACAAGGTTAGGAGTGCTTGCGTTGCGTGTGACACTGCAGTTTTGACACTGCGTTAGGCTAGACTACATGTCATGCTACAGAGGATTACCCAGTTGGTCCTCTCTGTAATCACTGTGGGCACCGTTCCATCTACCCTGGCACAGCCCCAACCCGACCGACATCAACAGATGATCACCTCTCCATGCACCACCAAACACCATGCATCCCTTCTTCTCCTTCCCCCATCTAAGACCATGTCTACTAATTATGAGTGACAGCCATAGACACACGTTTTTCCTGTTTTATGGAGGCTCCCTCTGTCTCTGTTCCTCTCTAAACTACTGTATCTAAAACTCAGAACACTGCATGTCTGACTGGGACTGTTTCCTCTGGGATTGAAGAAGGAATGCTACTTCCTTTACCTCTGGCTCCACCATCTGCCATAGAGTGGTAACTACGGGTGATTAGCCATGCGGTTCTCCCATGGCCGTGACCACTCTCATTAGCACAAAGAACAAAGGAGCGATTCTCCAGAGCTGCAGTCATCCGTTTCACTTTGAGAGGCTGGTTTTGTGTGACTGCTCTCCCCGCCATCTGCCTACAGTAGAGTCCCACTTGGATTGGACAAAACTCAAACACTGAGGGGCAAGAGAGGACATAGGGAGATAGAATGAGTGGCTGCCTGGGCTCATTAAAACAAGGCAATTATGGGACTGCACCTCACCTTTTACACTAAATATCTCATTAATGTTGATTTCTGGGGGGTGTCACTCACCACATAAAAGGTATGAGGGATGAAAGAGTGATAAGAAATTAATAGCTTTTGGTAAAGCAAGAGGTGTCTATATCACCGCCCCTCTCTGGAAGGCGTTTTAATCTAACCATGAGTAACTACAATCTTATTGTTCACCACCGGCAGCTCTACGTGAAACTTGAAATATTCTCGATTTCTTCTTCAGCTTTGAACATTCTTCATTTAAAATATTATTAGCCTTGTTATAAGACAAAATACAATATGTGATTTGCATCACCACAGTAAGTGGGTAAAGTGAAGAACACACTGATCCTACCTTTGTGAAGATTCTCTTCTCATATTCCCTCCGCTGTTCACTCATACACTCGATCTTGAAGTTCTTCTCTTGGATCTCATTCATCAGATCTTTCAGACTCCCTGTGTCAATAGCAAAAGCTACAACATGTTCTCTTTTTTTAAGGTAGTTATTCTGAAATAAAATAATACACAGTCAATATATTTCAAAGCATTATAGTGACATGCACACACAGTGCAGAGCAAGTGCTCTTTCATATTTGGTGTACAATAAGAGTGATGACAACATACCCAGCCATCACCTTTGTTTTAAGACGTCTTGTGATGTCTTGTGGCATACAATTGAGACGTCTCAAGACGTCTTATGACACATTTTGAAGACATGTCTTGAGATAAGACACTGTTTTCAGACATGTTATGTGTGTCTTTAAGACATGTCTCAAGACATTAATGTAAAATTGTACTATGACTATGTTTAGAATTTTGGAATGTTGAACATTTCAAATTCATGGAACATTCTTCAGTCAACTGACAATGATATTAATTTCTTCCAAGAGTGAATGATTATTATATTCATAACTAATAAAAAATGAAAACAACCATAAATTATAAAATGCCTCAAGACGGATGTCTCAAGACATTGGTATTTTCGAGACGTGTATATAGACGGCCTTAAAGACATCTCCATTTTCTAAGACATGTCTTGAGATGTCTCAAGACGTCTTCATTTATATGTCTTAACACGTCTCAAGATGTCTCAAGACATGGTGATGGCTGGGAATGAATGCACAGTGAAAGGTTGTAACACAGACTAGGGACACACAGACTGTGTCCACCTTGTAGATGGCTCTGACTACATGGATTGCATTTATAACCAGGTCTCCATCCAACATTTTTATGCAAGTAAAGTACATGTTGGCTAAAAAATGTCACGACAGGCCTGATGGAAACAAAACATTTGTCATTAAACTTGACAAATGTCGACAAAACTAAATACACCAGACAAGCAAAAGGGGGGATGTTTTTGTGTCTGTAAAAAAAAATCTATTGACATGATGATCGATGCTTGACTGCTGTTTGACAAATAAAAACATTCTCGCTCTTATCTATAAGCGTACGTGCCAAGACCAGGGTAGGCACATTTTCTATTTAGCCCAACTGATGGAAACACTTTTTTATTCGACACACGAAAACTTAAGCAAAAATGTACATTTTGTGTGCACTATGTGATCACGTACTGATTTTTATCCGCAACAAGCTAGATTGGTGGACACACTACTGGTAGGAAAATACACATACAGTACATTCGGAAAGTATTCAGACCCCTTGACTTTTTCTAGATTTAGTTATGTTACAGGCTAATTCTAAATTTGATTTAAAAAAAAAAAAATCCTCATCAATCTACACACAATATCCCATAATGACAAGGCGAAAACAGGTTTTTAGACATTTTTGCATTTTTATTAAAAATAAAAAACAAAAATACCTTATTTAAATAAGTATTCAAACACTTTGCTATGAGACTGGAAATTGAGCTCAGGTGCATCCTGTTTCCAATAATCATCCTTGGGATGCTTCTACAACTTGATTGGAGTCCACCTGTGGTAAATTCTATTGATTGGATATGATTTGGAAAGGCACACACCTGTCTATATAAGGTCCCACAGTGGACAGTGCATGTCAGAGCAAAAATCAAGCCATGAAGTCGAAGGAATTAGAGCTACGAGACAGGATTGTGTCAAAGCACAGATCTGGGGAAGGGTACCAAAACATTTCTGAAGCATTGGTCCTCAAGAACACACTGGCCTATATCATTTTTAAACTAATGTCACGCCTTGACCTGAGAGAGCCTTTTTATGTCTCTATTTAGGTTTGGTCAGGGTGTGATTTGGGTGGGCATATTATGTCCGTGTTTCTATGTTTGGGATTTCTTTGTTTCGGCCGGGTATGACTCTCAATCAGGAACAGCTGTTTATCGTTGTTGCTGATTGGGAGTCATACTTAGGCAGCCTGTTTTTCCTTTGGGTTTTGTGGGTAGATGTTTTCTGTATAGCTACTTTGCCTTATGGAACTGTGTAGTTGTAGTTTTGTTTATTTTGTAAGTGTTCACTTTTCTTAATATTAAAAAGATGAGCATTCATATTCCCGCTGCGTTTTGGTCCTGTGTTCACGACGACCGTTACAACTAAAGAAGCTTGGAACCACCAAGACTCTTCCTAGAGCTGGCCACTCGGTCAAACTGAGCAATCAGGGGAAAAGGACCTTGGTCAGGGAGGTGACCAAGAACCAGATGGTCGCTCTGGCAGAGCTCCAGTGTTCCTTGTGGAGATGGAAGAACTTTCCAGAAGGACAACCATCTCTGCAGCACTCCACCAATCAGGCCTTTATGGTGGCCAGATGGAAGCCACTCCTCAGTAAAAGGCACAGCCCTCATGGAGTTTGCTAAAAGGCACCTAAAGGACTCTCAGACCATGAGAAGCAAGATTCTCTGGTCTGATGAAACCAAGATTGAACTCTTTGGCCTGAATGCCAAGCGCCACGCCTGGAGGAAACATGGCACCATCCCTACGGTGAAGCATGGTGGTGGCAGCATCATGCTGTGGGGATGTATTTCAGTGGCATGGACTGAGTCAGGATCAAGGGAAAGATGAACGGAGCAAAGTACAGAGAGATCCTTGATGAAAACCTGCTCCAGAGCGCTCAGGACCTCAGACTGGGGCGAAGGTTCACCTTCCACTGACGGGGCTGTAGTGGAGCAGGTTGCAGACTTGTTTACAACTTGCAGACTTGTTTACGCTGCTGTGCGTTTTGTTGCCGATCTTACTTTGCTACCTGACGGTTTTTTACTTTTTCATTACCGTATATTTTTACTTTTTCCCTCACTCAACTTTTTTCATTCAACTTTTTCACCCCGGAGGTTTTATCTGGACATGGTTCGTCAGGACTTCAAACAGCCGAAGCTAAGTAACATTAACATGATGCCTTCTAATTGCAGTCGTTGTACTTATAATATACAGGAGAACGATCGCCTTACGGCAAGGATAGCTGTGCTGCAAGCCCAGCTTCAGACGCGATCGTTAGGCAAGGGTAATTTCAGTGTAGGAAAGGATGAAACAGCGTCTGTGCCACCAGTAAGTACAGATAGCAACGTTAGTATAAACCCCCTCGCACGGTCCCCGCAGCCGGACATCTTTCTCATGGCTTCTGGAGGGAAACGCTGTAGGAATGCTCATCCGGTGTCGCTTATTCAGCCGACAGAAACTTTCAACCGGTTCTCCCCATTAAGCGAGTCGGAGTCGGAGGTCGAGACTTCTCTGGTCTCTACTCCTCCCGTTGTCGGGTCTGAGACGCCGACGGCTCCCACCATTAGCTCTGACAAATTGAAAACCCTAGTCATTGGCGACTCCATTACCCGCAGTATTAGACTTAAAACTAATCATCCAGCGATCATGCACTGTTTACCAGGGGGCAGGGCTACCGACGTTAAGGCTAATCTAAAGACGGTGCTGGCTAAAGCTAAAACTGGCGAGTGTAGAGAGTATAGAGATATTGTTATCCACGTCGGCACCAACGATGTTAGGATGAAACAGTCAGAGGTCACCAAGCGCAACATAGCTTCAGCGTGTAAATCAGCTAGAAAGATGTGTCGGCATCGATTAATTGTCTCTGGCCCCCTCCCAGTTAGGGGAGTGATGAGCTCTACAGCAGAGTCTCACAACTCAATCGCTGGTTGAAAACTGTTTTCTGCCCCTCCCAAAAGATAGAATTTGTAGATAATTGGCCCTCTTTCTGGGACTCACCCACAAACAGGACCAAGCCTGGCCTGTTGAGGAGTGACGGACTCCATCCTAGCTGGAGGGGTGCTCTCATCTTATCTACGAACATAGACAGGGCTCTAACTCCTCTAGCTCCACAATGAAATAGGGTGCAGGCCAGGCAGCAGGCTGTTAGCCAGCCTGCCAGCTTAGTGGAGTCTGCCACTAGCACAGTCAGCGTAGTCAGCTCAGCTTTCCCCATTGAGACCGTGTCTGTGCCTCGATCTAGGTTGGGCAAAATTAAAAATGGCGGTGTTCGCTTTAGCAATCTCACTAGTATAAAGACCTCCTCCATTCCTGCCATTATTGAAAGAGATTGTGATACCTCACATCTCAAAATTGGGTTACTTAATGTTAGATCCCTCACTTCCAAGGCAGTTATAGTCAATGAACTAATCACTGATAATAATCTTGATGTGATTGGCCTGACTGAAACATGGCTTAAGCCTGATGAATTTACTGTGTTAAATGAGGCCTCACCCCCTGGTTACACTAGTGACCATACCCCCCGTGCATCCGGCAAAGGCGGCGGTGTTGCTAACATTTACGATAGCAAATTTCAATTTACAAAAAAAAAAACAATGACGTTTTCGTCTTTTGAGCTTCTAGTCATGAAATCTATGCAGCCTACTCACTCACTTTTTATAGCTACTGTTTACAGGCCTCCTGGGCCATATGCAGTGTTCCTCACTGAGTTCCCTGAATTCCTATCGGATCTTGTAGTCATAGCAGATAATATTCAAATTTTTGGTGACTTTAACATTCACATGGAAAAGTCCACAGACCCACTCCAAAAGGCTTTCGGAGCCATCATCGACTCAGTGGGTTTTGTCCAACATGTCTCTGGACCTACTCACTGCCACAGTCATACTCTGGACCTAGTTTTGTCCCATGGAATAAATGTTGTGGATCTAAATGTTTTTCCTCATAATCCTGGACTATCGGACCAGCATTTTATTACGTTTGCAATTGCAACAAATAATCTGCTCAGACCCCAACCAAGGAGCATTAAAAGTCATGCTATAAATTCTCAGACAACCCAAAGATTCCTTGATGCCCTTCCAGACTGCCTCTGCCTACCCAAGGACGTCAGAGGACAAAAATCAGTTAACCACCTAACCGAGGAACTCAATTTAACCTTGCGCAATACCCTAGATGCAGTTGCACCCCTAAAAACTAAAAACATCTGTCATAAGAAACTAGCTCCCTGGTATACAGAAAATACACGAGCTCTGAAGCAAGCTTCCAGAAAATTGGAACGGAAATGGCGCCACACCAAACTGGAAGTCTTCCGACTAGCTTGGAAAGACAGTACCGTGCAGTATCGAAGAGCCCTCACTGCTGCTCGATCATCCTATTTTTCCAACTTAATTGAGGAAAATAAGAACAATCCGAAATTTCTTTTTGATACTGTCGCAAAGCTAACTAAAAAGCAGCCTTCGCAAATGGAGGATGGCTTTCACTTCAGCAGTAATAAATTTATGAACTTCTTCGAGGAAAAGATCATGATCATTAGAAAGCAAATTACAGACTCCTCTTTAAATCTGGGTATTCCTCCAAAGCTCCATTGTCCTGAGTCTACACAACTCTGCCTGGACCTAGGATCAAGGGAGATACTAAAGTGTTTTAGTACTATATCTCTTGACGCAATGATGAAAATAATCATGGCCTCCAAACCCTCAAGCTGCATACTGGACCCTATTCCAACTAAACTACTGAAAGAGCTGCTTCCTGTGCTAGGCCCTCCTATGTTGAACATAAGAAACGGCTCTCTATCCACCGGATGTGTACCAAGCTCACTAAAAGTGGCAGTAATAAAGCCTCTCTTGAAAAAGCCGAATCTTGATCCAGAAATTATAAAAAACTATCGGCCTATATCGAATCTTCCATTCCTCTCAAAAAAATTTGAAAAAGCTGTTGCACAGCAACTCACTGCCTTCCTGAAGACAAACAATGTATACGAAACGCTTCAGTCTGGTTTTAGACCCCATCATAGCACTGAGACTGCACTTGTGAAGGTGGTAAATGACCTTTTAATGACGTCAGACCGAGGCTCTGCATCTGTCCTCGTGCTCCTAGATCTTAGTGCCGCTTTTGATACCATCGATTACCACGTTCTTTTGGAGAGATTGGAAACCCAAATTGGTCTACATGGACAAGTTCTGGCCTGGTTTAGATCTTATCTGTCGGAAAGATATCAGTTTGTCTCTGTGAATGGTTTGTCCTCTGACAAATCAATTGTACATTTCGGTGTTCCTCAAGGTTCCGTTTTAGGACCACTATTGTTTTCACTATATATTTTACCTCTTGGGGATGTCATTCGAAAACATAATGTTAAATTTCACTGCTATGCGGACGACACACAGCTGTACATTTCAATGAAACATGGTGAAGCCCCAAAATTGCCCTCGCTAGAAGCCTGTGTTTCAGACATAAAGAAGTGGATGGCTGCAAACTTTCTACTTTTAAACTCGGACAAAACAGAGATGCTTGTTCTAGGTCCCAAGAAACAAAGAGATCTTCTGTTGAATCTGACAATTAATCTGGATGGTTGTACAGTCGTCTCAAATAAAACTGTGAAGGACCTCGGCGTTACTCTGGACCCTGATCTCTCTTTTGAAGAACATATCAAGACTGTTTCAAGGACAGCTTTTTTCCATCTACGTAACATTGCAAAAATCAGAAATTTTCTGTCCAAAAATGACTCAGAAAAATTAATCCATGCTTTTGTTACTTCTAGGCTGGACTACTGCAATGCTCTACTTTCCGGCTACCCGGATAAAGCACTAAATAAACTTCAGTTAGTGCTAAATACGGCTGCTAGAATCCTGACTAGAACCAAAAAATGTGATCATATTACTCCAGTGCTAGCCTCCCTACACTGGCTTCCTGTTAAGGCAAGGGCTGATTTCAAGGTTTTACTGCTAACCTACAAAGCATTACATGGGCTTTCTCCTACCTATCTTTCCGATTTGGTCCTGCCGTACATACCTACACGTACGCTACGGTCACAAGACGCAGGCCTCCTAATTGTCCCTAGAATTTCTAAGCAAACGGCTGGAGGTAGGGCTTTCTCCTATAGAGCTCCATTTTTATGGAATGGTCTGCCTACCAATGTGAGAGACGCAGACTCAGTCTCAACCTTTAAGTCTTTACTGAAGACTTATCTCTTCAGTAGGTCCTATGATTAAGTATAGTCTGGCCCAGGAGTGTGAAGGTGAACGGAAAGGCTGGAGCAACGAACCGCCCTTGCTGTCTCTGCCTTGCCGGTTCCCCTCTTTCCACTGGGATTCTCTGCCTCTAACCCTTTTACAGGGGCTGAGTCACTGGCCTACTGGTGTTCTTCCATGCCGTCCATGGGAGGGGTGCGTCACTTGAGTGGGTTGAGTCACTGACGTGGTCTTCCTGTCTGGGTTGGCGCCCCCCCCTTGTGTTGTGCCATGGCGGAGATCGTTGTGGGCTATACTCGGCCTTGTCTTAGGATGGTAAGTTGGTGGTTGGAGACATCCCTCTAGTGGTGTGGGGGCTGTGCTTTGGCAAAGTGGGTGGGGTTATATCCTGCCTGTTTGGCCCTGTCCGGGGGTATCATCGGATGGGGCCACAGTGTCTTCTGATCCCTCCTGTCTCAGCCTCCAGTATTTATGCTGCAGTACTTTATGTGTCTGGGGGCTAGGGTCAATCTGTTACATCTGGAGTATTTCTCTTGTCTTATCCGGTGTCCTGTGTGTATTTAAATATGCTCTCTCTAATTCTCTCTTTCTCTCTTTCTGTCTTTCTCTCGGAGGACCTGAGCCCTAGGACCATGCCTCAGGACTACCTGGTATGATGACTCCTTGCTGTCCCCAGTCCACCTGGCCGTGCTGCTGCTCCAGTTTCAACTGTTCTGCCTGCGGCTATGGAAACATGACCTGTTCACCGGACGTGCTTGTTGCACCCTCGACAACTACTATGATTATTATTATTTGACCATGCTGGTCATTTATGAACATTTTAACATTTTAACATCTTGACCATGTTCTGTTATAATATCCACCCTGCACAGCCAGAAGAGGACTGGCCACCCGTCATAGCCTGGTTCCTCTCTAGGTTTCTTCCTAGGTTTTTGGCCTTTCTAGGGAGTTTTTCCTAGGGAGTTTTTCCTAGCCACCGTGCTTCTTTCACATGCTTTGCTTGCTGTTTGGGGTTTTAGGCTGGGTTTCTGTACAGCACTTTGAGAATATCAGCTGATGTACGAAGGGCTATATAAAAATAAATTTGATTTGATTCCAACATGACAACGACCCTAAGCACACAGCCAAGACAACTCAGGAGTGGCTTCGGGACAAGTCTCTGAATGTCCTTGAGTGGCCCAGCCAGAGCCTGGATGAGAACCTGATCGAACATCGCTGTAGAGATCTGTAAATAGCTTTTCATTGACGCTCCCCATCCAACCTGACAGTGCTTGAGAGGATCTGCAAAGAAGAATGGGAGAAACTCCCCAAATACAGGTGTGCCAAGCTTGTAGCGTCACACCCATTAAGAGTCGAGGCTGTAATCGCTGCCAAAGGTGCTTCAACAAAGTACTGAGTAAAGGGTCTGTATACGTACGTAAATATGATATTTCAGTTTTTAGCTTTGTCATTATGGGGTATTGTGTGTAGATTGATGAGGGGAAAAAATCATTTTTAGAATAAGGCTGTAACAGAGTGAAGGAAAAAAGTATTTGATCTCCTGCTGATTTTGTACATTTGTCCACTGACAAAGACATGATCAGTCTATAATTTTAATGGTAGGTTTATTTGAACAGTGAGAGACAGAATAACAACAAAGAAATCCAGAAAAACGCATGTCAAAAATGTTATAAATTGATTTGCATTTTAATGAGGGAAATAAGTATTTGACCCACTCTCAATCAGAAAGATTTCTGGCTCCTAGGTGTCTTTTATACAGGTAACGAGCTGAGATTAGGAGCACACTCTTAAAGGGAGTGCTCCTAATCTCAGTTTGTTACCTGTATAAAAGACACCTGTCCAAAGAAGCAATCAATCAATCAGATTCCAAACTCTCCACCATGGCCAAGACCAAAGAGCTCTCCAAGGATGTCAGGGACAAGATTGTAGACCTACACAAGGCTGGAATGGGCTACAAGACCATCGCCAAGCAGCTTGGTGAGAAGGTGACAAAAATTAGTATGATTATTCGCAAATGGAAGAAACACAAAAGAACTGTCAATCTCCCTCGGCCTGGGGCTCCATGCAAGATCTCACCTCGTGGAGTTGCAATGATCATGAGAACGGTGAGGAATCAGCCCAGAACTACACGGGAGGATCTTGTCAATGATCTCAAGGCAGCTGGGACCATAGTCACCAAGAAAACAATTGGTAACACACTACGCCGTGAAGGACTGAAATCCTGCAGCACCCGCAAGGTCCCCCTGCTCAAGAAAGCACATTTACATGCCCCTCTGAAGTTTGCCAATGAACATCTGAATAATTCAGAGGACAACTGGGTGAAAGTGTTGTGGTCAGATGAGACCAAAATGGAGCTCTTTGGCATCAACTCAACTCGCCGTGTTTGGAGGAGGAGGAATGCTGCCTATGACCCCAAGAAAACCATCCCCACCGTCAAACATGGAGGTGGAAACATTATGCTTTGGGGGTGTTTTTCTGCTAAGGGGACAGGACAACTTCACCGCATCAAAGGGACGATGGACGGGGCCATGTACCATCAAATCTTGGGTGAGAACCTCCTTCCCTTAGCCAGGGCATTGAAAATGGGTCGTGGATGGCTATTCCAGCATGACAATGACCCAAAACACACAGCCAAGGCAACAAAGGAGTGGCTCAAGAACAAGCACATTAAGGTCCTGGAGTGGCCTAGTCAGTCTCCAGACCTTAATCCCATGGAAAATCTGTGGAGGGAGCTGAAGGTTTGAGTTGCCAAACGTCAGCCTCGAAATCTTAATGACTTGGAGAAGATCTGCAAAGAGGAGTGGGACAAAATCCCCCCTGAGATGTGTGCAAACCTGGTGGCCAACTACAAGAAACGTCTGACCTCTGTGATTGCCAACAAGGGTTTTGCCACCAAGTACTAAGTCATGTTTTGCAGAGGGGTCAAATACTTATTTCCCTCATTAAAATGCAAATCAATTTATAACATTTTTGACATGTTTTTCTGGATTTTTTTGTTGTTATTCTGTCTCTCACTGTTCAAATATACCTACCATTAAAATTATAGACTGATCATTTCTTTGTCAGTGGGCAAACGTACAAAATCAGCAGGGGATCAAATACTTTTTTCCCTCACTGTAACGTGAAAAAAGCCAAGGGGTCTGATTACATTCTGAATGCACTGAACAAAAATATAAACGCAACATGTAAAGTGTTGGTCCCATGAGCTGAAATAAAAGATTCCATACATTTTCCATATGTACAAAAAGCTTATTTCTCTCAAATGGTATGCACAAGTTTGTTTACATCCTTGTTAGTGGGCATTTCTCATTTTCCCAGATAATCCATCCACCTGACAGGTGTGGCATTTCAAAAAGCTGATTAATGAATTTGGCAAAACTGTACGTCCAACCGGCCTCACATCTGTAGACCACGTGTAACCACGCCAGCACAGGACCTCCACATCCGGCTTCTTCACCTGCGGAATTGTCTGAGACCAGCCACCCGGACAGCTGATGAATCTGATGACTATTTCTCTTTGTAATAAAGCCCTTTTGTGGGGAAAAACTCATTTTGATTGGCTGGGCCTGGCTCCCCAGTGGGTGGGCCTGACTCCAAAGTAGGTGGGCCTATACCCTGCCCAGTCATGTGAAACCCATAGATTAGGGCCGAATGAATTTATTTCAATTGACTGATTTCCTTATATGAAATGTAACTCAGCAAAATCGTTGAAATTGTTGGCTGTTGCGTTAATATTTGTGTTCAGTATATTTTCTTCAGAACATGGTCATTATTTATATAACAAAATACATTTGAAAAATGAATCAATATCTCTCACATCCTTATGATGATTCACCAAACTCTTCACTGCTGTCGTTGATTCTGGTATAGTCTACAAGGAGCCCAGACTTCTTGCTGAAGTCTGGGCTCATTGTGTGCCTGTATGAACGTCATTTTCAAAACAATCAATTTTTTCAGGGTATCTATATCGTAACAAGCAAAGGGGAAGATTAGCAAACATTTTCAATGTAGAGGAGTACATTCAAGCACAATTCATCAACTGAACTGCATCTAGCATTATTGTTCTTCTTATAGTGTTAGCTAAATGTTGTTTAGTCTACATATCGTATAAATTACATATTATAGCCTTTAACTTGAAAATACAAAATGCACATCAAGACTGTGGTCTTGTCAAACTAAAGGGACATATATCTGAGCTGCTAGCATAATTAGACTAAATCAGCTACTGGCTGAAACTTTGTCTTAGAGCATTTCGTATTATTCTGTACGTAAATCCAAGATACCTAGCTGGCTAACATTTGCTAGGCTAGGGGTTAGGCTTGGCGCTTAGGGTTAAGGTTAGGAGTTAGATTAAAGGGTTAAGGTTAGGGGAAGGGTTAGCTAACATGCTAAGTAGTTGCAAGGTACTAAAAAAGTAGTTAGTAGGTGCAAAGTTACTAATTAGATAAAGTTGTCCGTGATGAGATTCAAAAACACAACCTTTGGGTTGCTAGATTCTGTGATATACGCCCACCCATCCACCCTCTTCGTTTTTGCTTTAAATAATGTTCTGTCTGATGTAACCATACCAAATGTAACATATCAGCTAATTTGAGTCTCCCAGATTTACATTTACTATGTTACGTCTAGTCTATGATACCAGGCTAGCTGCTGAAGTAACTACTTCGTTTTGGTTCCTACTTTGTTGAATTGGTATCACTTTCAAATTTTGAAGGATGAATACTCCACGAAGTTCCTAATGTGCCAATCAATTTGCTTAACTCTGCAGACAAGGGCAGTCATTGCTGCTCCCTTGCAAACACTCTCTTCCCCACAACAAAGCCTCCATATGCCCTCTCTGCGGGGACTGGGCCAGATATAAGAGCCATGCTGTCACGTCTGTGTGTAGAAACAAACCAAGGTGCGTATCGTTCCACATCTTTATTATATTGTGAAACTTAACCAAACAAACAATAAACTATAAACAAAACACAAACCGTGACTATAGCGGTGCAACATGCACTAACTCAAAATAATCTCCCACAAACAAAGGTGGGAAAAACAACTACTTAAATATGATCCCCAATTAGAGACAACGATTGCCTCTAATTGGGAATCATACAAAAACCCCAACATAGAAAAAAGAAACTAGAACACAACATAGAAAAAAATAAACTAGATAAACCCCCCCAGTCACGCCCTGACCTACTCTACCATAGAAAATAAGAGCACTCAATGGTCAGGACGTGACACATGCATTTAGGCTTAAAGTTATAGGAGTTTTTAACTAATGAGATGAAAGGGGATACTGAGTGAATTTAATCACTGAGCAAATGTAGAGGAATGCACAAGTTACTGTCAGTCAGTCATTTCACATTATTTGTTGCTGGCCTGATTGTAGTGTTTTGTATCTAAAACAAAAAGCACAAGAATAATAATTGAAGTTGTTTGAAAAGAGAAACTTTTCAATTGTATAAATCTATTTTTTAATATAACATGTGAATGTAGCTATTGTATGGAGAAACAAAAAGTTATGTTATTATGCAAGCAATGTACAAAGTAACCTACCTTTATGGAGGGCTCCCGAGTGGTGCAGTGGTCTAAGGCACTGCATCTCAGTGCAATAGGTGTCACTACAGTTCCTGGTTTGATTCCAGGCTGTATCCCATCTGGCCGTGATTGGGAGTCCCATAGGGTGGCGCACAATTGGCCCAGCGTCGTCCGGGTTTGGCCGGGGTAGGCCGTCATTGTAAATAAGAATTTGTTCTTTTTAAGAAACATTTTTAAATTGAACCTTTATTTAACTAGGCAGGTCAGTTAAGAACAAATTCTTATTTACAATGACGGCCTAGGAACAATGGGTTAACTGCCTTATTCAGAGGCAGAACGACAGATTTTTACCCTGTCAGCTCGGGGATTCGATCTAGCAGCCTTTCGGTTACTGGCCCAATGCTCTATATATTTTTTTCTTTATATCAACCAACTGCTCTTAACAGCGTGGTATTATAAAAATAGTAATATTTGAAACTGCAACTTTCAGATGATGTGCAAATGTATGATGACTGCATTGATTCAGACAGGCTTCACTGTTAGGGATTTGAGCTTGTCATATCGTATTTGGATTATTGAAATTGGGCCAATTACATTGTACACATTTTACATTTAATGAACCTAAGATTAGTGAAAAAGGTTTATCTCAAGAGGGATCGCTTTACATCTGTGGTGTTCTTTGATGCCTCTAATCACAAAGCTGATTGTTTTCACGCAATGTGAAAACCATTCAAATAGTTTTCATCTCTTAGAGTCTGTCTCAATAGCATAATCTCTTAGAGTCTGTCTAAATAGCATTATCTCTTAGAGTCTGTCTAAATAGCATAATCTCTTAGAGTCTGTCTAAATAGCATAATCTCTTAGAGTCTGTCTAAATAGCATAATCTCTTAGAGTCTGTCTAAATAGCAGATTCTCTTAAAGTCTGTCTAAATAGCATAATCTCTTAGTCTGATTGAGCAACATAATCCCTAAATCTGAAATGTTTTCCCCCGGGTAAAGCCCCATCCATAGCCAGTCACAGAGGCAGCAGACTCTAGGTATATCCCCTCCCCTCCCCCTTTTGCACAGCGTTGCTTTCTGTACTTCTGAGTCTGCCCTGAGGGCCAGGCAATATGTCACTTCAATTAATAAAAAACAGTTTAGTTCAATAAATGGAAGGTGATGTTATTATTATTATTTTTTTCTGTCTTCACTAGTGAATATAATCCTATTTGTGTGAGATATTCTGTATGCAGTGCCTCACTCACAGCTGTGTGGTTTCGGAATGGAGACACGCTGAAGATCAATACCACACACATCAATAGGGATCTATCCTAACTGCTGTGGAGATTCAGAGGAGTGTGTGTGTATACAGAAATCATCTTGTTCATTCATGGTTGTTTGCGTATTTGGAAGTTTAACTAACTTAAACAGAATTTAAACTATATTGTTTTTTCAGACAGTTGGTTTTGAGGGGCAACTTGTCAGAGTCCATTTGTCCTGACCATACTGGGTGAGAACAATAGGACATCTGCAGCCAAGAACAATGTCACATTTTTAAGGAAGAGACACAGGGGGGTCGCCGTTCAGTAACACTGGTTAACGACTACTACTGGAAATATGAGTGTCTCATTCTAACATTTGTCACCATACATTGAAGATGAAAAAAGTAATAATTAATTCAACCAATACTTTGTGATAAAACATTTTTGCTGTTGTGTTTTTGACATTTGTTTTGATCAAATTGTGAATTTTGGAACACATTTGCCAATGTTTGAAAATAATGGATGTAAAAAATGTGATCTAAACCTCACAGGTTAGATAGAGCAATGAGATATACTGATGCACACACAATCAAATACATGTTGAACAGCCTTCATCCCATCAGCTCCTTCAGTAATGCAGCCGATTTCTATTGAGGAAGCACATAGGTTACCCATAGTGCATTTAGTGGAGAGAGCTGTACCAGTCATTTGATTTGTTGATTGTCACGATTTAGTGCACCAGTGGAACAGGGCTTGAGCTGAAGGGCCCTTGTGGAGTATTTAGGAAGTGTGTTTCTTAAATACAGAAAACGCAAGACATTGTGAACTCTTTGTCTCTAATTGATATAATTGTTTCTAATGTCATTCCGAGGCATGTAAGAAAAGCATGTTCACTGCAGTTTAAATACTTTAATTGCAATTGAAAGTTTAAAGACGTAAAGATGTTGTTTGGCCTTTGCATAGGCCCTGTTGCAATGCTATTGATAGACTATGTGTTATAGTCAAGTTTATTCATAGGCCAGAAGTGTCAGAAACTTAACACAAAATAAACAACAGTGTCGGTAGGCTTACATTACAGTTGTATTATGCATAGGAGAAAGATTGTACTGTGGTCTTTCCATTGTGTTGTTATTTACCTTTCCATTTTCATGGAATTTAAATCTGTTAGGCCTATGTCACGAATGACTGACATTTTGTGAGATTCTCAATTGGAAAAGTCTGTCCTCTCCTCGACTCCTACATCCTCCTCGCCGAGACCCGGAAAAAGCGGAGAAGTGGTCACCTAAACCCTCGTGGACAGATTCACTTTTACGTATGTAGGAGAATGTCAATTTGAACAGAGGAGTTTGCTCCTCTCCTCCGGCGGAGGATGCTCGGGTATATCCTCGCCTCATTTTGAAAAAGGTCAAGGGTAATCGGAAGCGAGGAGAGGAAACTAATGTGCTTGTATGAAATGAAAGAGGATGGACCTGAGAACGCAAGGAATTGAGGACAATTTCACACAATGATGTCATGGTGCAGAGTTGTAGGAAACACATTGCCCTCTGGTGGTAATAGGATAGTGCCTCATTGGGGAATTAGATCATGCAGTGATAAACTGCACATTTATCACATTCATATTTTAGGGAAAGACCACATGAGTCAATCTGTTGATGCTGGCTAATTGCGGTAAAGTTACATTTTGTATTTAATTTTACAACCATGAGCTGGAGGCCTATGTAACACATTTGTAATGGTAATAACCAGAGGCGATTTTAGCGTGTAAATCTTGGTAGGTTAAACCATATTTTTGGGGGGGATGTATGCCAGCAAAGCACTGCACTACACAACACTAAACAATACATGAATTGCACTATAACGGTGACAAACGGTGCCCACAAACTGTTAGGGCCTACATAAAGCTGTCCCAACAGCAGACCTAACACCTTTACACTGCTACACCTGGCTATCAGCAGAGCCTTGTCTGGCAGAGAAACAGTTAATTCAGTCTCATTTACTGCCTTAAAAAAACATAACTTATATGGCTGATTTGCTAAAACAAATGTGATTCATACTGACAATTGAGATGTGCAAACTATGGCATATTTAAAAAATTAAAAAAATAATGTTTTACCTTTATTTAACCAGGTAGGCCAGTTGAGAACAAGTTCTCATTTACAACTGCGACCTGGCCAAGATAAAGTAAATCAGTGCGACAAAAAAAAAACACAGTTACACATAAACAAACGCACAGTCAATAACACAATAGAAAAATCTATGTACAGTGTGCGCAAATGTAGAAGAGTAGGGAGGTAAGGCAATAAATAGGTCATAGAGGCGAAATAATCACAATTTAGCATTAAGGGGACGACAAGCGGATAAGAGGCAATCCGTAATTTCGATTAAGAAATTACGGATTGAGTGAGTGAGCTAGGACAGATGTATTCAATATAACTATTTGTTCAGCACTTTTGAAATGTACAGTGACAGAATTCAGAACATGGGCCGTTCTTACAATATTCTCCCTGTGCACCAAGTCAGAACCATAGGATAAATAAAGGGGGCATATAAGCAGACAATGAAAGCTCTTACAATATTCGATGATTACATTTCTCTGAAACAGGTTATAGGCTACATGTGCACCGCCAAGTCAGAACAGTAGGCTAAATTAAGAGGGGAAAATAGACCAAATGACTAGGGTGAGGCTCATGGGCTACTAACAGCTCACTACACAACATACACTTAGTATTACTTTCTTAGCTACAGTATACATATCTCCCTGGCATATTACATAATTTATGCAGCAGCATACAATAAATTTTTTTGACACACCTTGTTGTACTGTACTCACTTGAACAGGAAGGTCCTTCGTGGGAAAGAATGTGTCATCAAACTTTTTCATCAAAGTCTGGCATTCTCTGAATTTATGGTGCGTTCAAGACAGCTGGGAACTCTAAAAAAATAAGGTCGAATCATGATGACGTCAGTAATCTTCAGGTCATAGCTCTAGAAAGAGGCCTGAGTTCCCAACTTATAATTCTGAGTTGGATGACCATTCAAGACAAAGTTTCCCAGTCGGAGCTCGTTTTTTCCCCCGAGTTCCCAGTTGTCTTGAACTCACTGAAGTCAGATTTCCCAGTTCCTGAGTTAACAGTTGTTTTGAGAGCGGCATAAATCTTGCTGGATTGACAGCATGGCCAATGTTGAATGTTAATAATTTTAAGCTTGGAAAAGAGACCCTTAAACCCAGACTTGGGACCACACACCCACTCCACTGAATATCAGGTTAGTGAATGCTTTGCGATGAGTTAGCCACTGATTCCTTCCAAACCACTCATTGTTGAATTTGTGATTTACAACTTGTTATGTAATGTTTATGTCCAATGGCCAATGAGCACTGATAAGTTTTATCAATGATTTATCTTCATTATTTCTCTTCATATGACAAGGATTAAAAAGGATTTGCCAGTAGATTGTCAACTTCATTCATGATGATGACTGCTATCTAAGATTTTGAAAGTATGATGATCAGTCCAATCAAAGCTACTGTAGATATAACGTGATTTGACGTCATTTTATCTGTGGCCAATGACCTTGAGCCTTCTTGGATGGGCACTTCTAATGTAACTCTTTGGCAGCACCCAAGGGGCTTGAATTTTCGAGCTCTAACATTAGATTAGGCGGTGGTGTAGTGTCCACATGAGTGACAGAACACTGAGCCAATCACAGCACAACTAGAGAACATTACCTAACCACTAGGCTCTGTATTTTCCACTGGCTGCCCCTCCGCCACAGAAAGCACTGAGCTAGGCTGAAACACCTGCCCTGAATGACGCCACTGGTAATAACCACAGTAGTAGTAGTTCAAATGGCATTTGTAATGCAGTACCCCAGTATTTAATATTATTAGTACTTTGTGGTAATCAGGTCAGCAAAGCTGTTGTTTTTTAATCAACCAACCAAGGCAGAGTTGGGCACTCAGCCAATTATTCAACAGGCTGTTGCCATAATGTAGACTCCATATAATCTGCAAGCAGCATACACATAGCATGTGTATTCAATTTTGATTCACAAAAAAAGACAACATTCTAAGAAATGTCAAGTTATATTATAATATTTTTCATTTATTGCTAAAGGATTTAATCAGAATCAAGCGTCATCTTGCTTTCAGCCCACAAAATCTGGAACGTCCAAAATATCACCTCCATTGCTGTAGCCTCTAAAATAGAATAGAGTAAAAGTTATAGCTCACGTGGGGAAAGCCAAGGCCTGATGAAATCACTAAATACCCTGGCCACAAAATAGATTAAGCCTGGCCGCACATGACGCAATCATTCAGAGGCAGCCAGAGCCCACAGCAGGCGACTTGTTAAGGGGACAGACAGAGTCAGCAAATTAACCCCATGGGATCACAACATGGTCCACACACAGAGAGAGCCAGATTGGACAGGAAAAAAATCTAAACAAAGCTCTTATAGGCCAACCCACCCAGGACAGCCAACAAAAATAACATCACGCAGAGGAAACTTGAATATTTGGAACAAATGACGTCCCGTACTGAAATCATCCGAACTGCGAAGCCTACATATGCAAATAAATAAGTAATTAATTCGTCAGAGGTTTAGTAGCATCTGACACTTTGAGGTTTAATCAGACATATGGTTTGTTTGTGGGAGCAGAGAAGTGTTGTAATACAAAAGGTATTAAACTGATTTTAGGGGCCAGAACACTAATTGTATATTATTCAGAATACAGATATTTTACTTCCATAATATCATCTGTTCCCTCCAACATCATCTCTGATCTCTTATGTGATGACATCACACGCATAGAAATAGAATCTCTAATGGTCACAAGCCTTTTGAGGAGAGGAGCCTCAGCCATATTATATCCCGTCCAAGTCGAGACCATTACAATGTGCTTCAATAACAGTAAAAACTAGAATGGCTCCTTTATGATTATGACACAACCACTTTATGCCCAGTCTGTGGAGATAATGACTGTCATATTTCATGCCAACCGTGTGTGAATTGGCAACACTTTTATATCAGGGCCTAATGGAGAGGAAACACTTGAAGGCCTACAAGGATATTTTAGTAATTTTCCTCCATGTTCTCTGTCATTTCTCTGAGATAGTAAACTCTCCATCAGTTTCTGTGGCCAAGAGTGGCAATAAAATCAATAAACCATAAGTCACTTGGCAAATCTCTCTTATTCACCTCTCATTGGATGTTCTGTATCAGTTCAGTCACACTGCCAAAGTACACAAGATTGTCCTTTCACGTGCCTCTTCTGCTGCTTTCAGGGAAGCACAACTAAATTAACATGACAAAATCACATTTCCTGATAAGTCACTCAGAGAAGCAGGAATAAAGGGCCCTCTCTGAGCCCTGCTGAAAAGAGCTGCAAGGTTGGTTTCATTCAGAAACATGAAACAAACATTGCTTGTGTTTTTTAATGTTGAATGTCATGTGATGTTTTGGTAATTAAAATGTTATGTTACATTGACGGATGAAGCATAGTATATGACTTACTTTACAGTAATTGAAAAAATTGTTTAACGAATCAGGGTCTGAAAATGTTCCCAAATATGATATCCATATATGGCCACACGAGGGCATCAGAGAGAGCTCTGAGAAGACACTTGTTCCTTCACCTTGTTCCAAACATTAAAATAAGTCATCATTCAGTATCAATAACAACACCAAAGTACAGCTACAATTATCTGGTTATACACAATAGATTTGGGATATTAAAGAAGAATACAGTATTGACATTCAATACATTGAAATATTCACCCTATTGCCTGTGCTGTGAAAAGCACAGAAAAACACCTGTCATTGGCTATTAGCTACATAAAGGTGAAGTTCAACCCTATCAGTTATGTCTACCTCATCGCTGTACCCAACACATACAATTATCTGTAAGGTTCCTCAGTCGAGGAGTACATTTCAAACACAGATTAAAAAACAAAGACCAGGGAGGTATTTCAATGCCTTGCAAAGAAGGGCGCGTATTGGTGGATGGGTAAAAATACAAAAAATCAGATATTGAATATCCCTTTGAGCATGGTGCAGTTATTAATTACACTTTAGATGGTGTATCACTACACCCAGCCAATGGTGACTTTTAAACAGTTGCAGAGTTTAATGACTGTGATAGGAGAAAACTGAGGATGGATCAACAACATTCTAGTTACTCCACAACAATAACCTAAATGACAGAGTGAAAGAAGGACGCCTGTACAGAATACTAACATTCTAAAACATGCATCCTGTTTGCAATAAAGCACTAAAGTAAAACTGCAAACAAATTGACAAAGAAATGTACTTCCTATCTTGAATAAACATCGTTATGTTTGGCGCAAATCCACATCACAGAGAACCACCCTTCATATTTCAAGCATTGTGGTGGCTGCATCATTTTATGAGTATGCTTGTCATTGGCAAGGACTAGGGAATTGTTTAGGGTAAAAATAAATGGAATATAGCTAAACACAGGCAAAATCCTAGAGGAAAACCTGGTTCAGTCTGCTTTTCAACAGACACGGGGAGACCAATTCACCTTTCAGCAGGACAATAACCTAAAACACAAGGGCAAATAGACACTGGAGTTGCTTACCAAGACAACATTGGATATTCCTGAGTGGCCTAGTCACAGTTTTGACTTAAATTGTCTTGAAAATCTATGGCAAGAGTTGAAAATGGCTGTCTAGCAATGATCAACAATCAACTTGGCAGAGGTTGAAGTATTTTAAAAAGAATAATGTGAAAATATTGTACAATCCAGGTGTGCAAAGCTTTTACACTTACCCAGCTGTAATCTCTGCCAAATGTGATTCTAACATGTATGGACTCTACTTATGTAATCAAGATATATGTGTTTTCTTTTTTGGATTTGTTTACTAATGTTAGAATTTTTCTTCCACTTTGACAATACAGAGTAGTTTGTGTAAATCGCTGACAAAAAAATTACAATAAATTTTGATCCCACTTTGTAACACAACAAAATGTGGAAAAAGTCAAAGTGTGTGAATACTTTCTGAAAGCACTGCATATTTCGCCGCACAATGAAGTGTTTTACCATTTTCTTTTCAGGACAACCAGGGATACAAGTACATCACAAAACAATTTGACACAAACAGTTGCATTCATGAGTTTTATTGACAAATGTCAATAAAAAAATATGGTCCACCAAAGAAAAACCTGATAAAAATGAATTTATAAGAATGATGTAAGTACAGGAATTGTTTGCTCACTGGGAAATGAATATCCAACTAGTCAGTGACAACTGTGTGGAGTTTGTCACAGAAACTATATGAGCTTATTATAGTATTATAGATACTACTGTATATCCTAGGATTTCCAATGATCTTCTGTGTTGAGGAACCCCTTACCTTCTAATGACTCTTTGTAGCTTGTGAGAGTCGTAGAGGAAAACAATTTTGTAGCTCAAACAATTCGGAATCTACAGACGTTTTTGTATAAAAGACCCGGCCCCGAACCCCTTTGGCATCCGCCCTTGTCTCACAAACACCACTCTAGCTCAGCCCCCGTTAATCAGTGGTGTATATCTTCAAGCATTTCCTCTAAGTTACTGGTGTTTCTCTGCAAGGCTTTAATCTGGAATTGATCAACTTGCCCGATTGTAAAACAGTGCCCTCTCAAGTGCCCACTAGATACTGGTCATACTGCTTGTGCCAGGTCATATTCCCATAACCCTGAAAGCATAGCTAGGGACCTCTGTGTGCTTCCTTGCCTGTGTCTGTGGGCTGTTTCTCAGGGCTAAGGAAACCCCCTTGGCCAGGCCCTTTCTCAGGACATGAAGGGACAGAGCAGAGCAGAGCTTCTTAAAATAAACCCCTAAGCCATTTTTTATGCTTCAGAGAATCATGACAGCAGAAACTGTCTCCTCCTGGAACATGTGGTGGGGAGATATTTTTGGACATTAGCCTGCAAATAGACCACACACCCATATATGATACAGAGAGCCAGGACAGTGATCTTAATCATAATGATGACCAGGGCCGGGTTACCAAACGGGCACGCAGGGCACGTGCCCTGGGCCCCCAACCTCCAGGGGGCCCCCAACGCAAAAATAATATATACTGTATATTTTGGGATGGGGTCCCCAGATAGCATATGATAGCACAATGTGAATAATGTGAACAAAAACATGAGATGAGCTATAAAACAGAAGAAGAAAATCCCTGCCTCATGGCAAAAAAAATTGAATTCCAGGAAATTAGCTTTAAAACTGCAAAGAACGTATCTTAGCCATATCTTAGCCTGAAATGCAGTAAGTTGGCTGATTTCCCCCAAAATAAAAAATAAAGACCCCAAAATTGTTGCGGTTCTCCAGCCATGATGATGATGACAGTTAATGATGCATCTAATCTACACACTCCTATGCCTCTGTATGCATATACTGTCTGTACATTTTAGAACATAGTGTTTTAACACTAGTGGCCTATAATGCAATGTAATGTATACCGACGCTTTTTAGCAGACGCTTTTATCCAAAGCGACTTACAGTCATGCGTGCATTAATGTTTCATGTATAGGCGGCCCTGGGAATCGAATCCACTAAGAGACATGCTCTACCGACTGAGCTACATTTCAATTGGTCTCCGGAAATTTGCATGATGGCTCTTTTTGGGGGCATTGATTTGAACAATAAACATGTTCTACATTTGAAATGTTCTGTAAGTAAATAATATACTTAGTTGTCTTATTAGATTGTGATTGTCCTTTTGTGAATATTTTTTATTTGTATTATTTGGCTGTGTTTTAGATAGTTTGGGGGTCTACTTTATTGAAGACAAGAATAGTCTCCAAGCCATGTTAAGCCTACAACTTCAAGGTAAGAATTTCAGCAAGCCAAAGTTTCACCCTACAGAAATGATTATGGCAGGACTTGTTCTCAATGTTTCAGTGCCATACAAATGTTAAGTCACCAATATTCAGGGACTTCTGTGACCAATGCAGAAACTCCTCATTAACAAATACCATGGAACCCCTAAGGGCTGTTCCCATGGTGATGAAGTTTTACCATCCTGTGTCAGTATCATGGTGAGGGAACAGTCCAATGGAAGAGTCTTCGTCCTCCATCACTACAGAGAGAATCAGTCCCTTATACTATATGATTGAACTGGGTCATTTAACTGTGAGGCGGCCAGGACTTAATAGAGGATTGTAATACAGATCATTTAGTTTAACTCCTGGAGGTCTAGTAGGATAGGGAGAGTGGAGATCAGTGGTTTAGTGAGAAGCTGAACCACATTCCATTACCCCACATTTAACTGTTGGAGAACCTGTACTGTGGGTTTCTATGGCTATAAGAATGAGGTGAGTTCCAACCAGCAACACAGACAGATGAATTTCACCACAATACCCTATGTGTACTCTTTTAATAGAAGGGATTCTATACAAACCTAATATATTATTATGTAAAAACCAACCCCAGCCAGCCTTTTAGGAAAAGTCGTTACATACGTACGTTTCTAAATGTGCCCACAAAGAAAGGCTTAGGGAGAGGGTGTTTAGTTGACATGATGGCTTTCATTTGTGATTTCCTGGCTATGTTTATCCGACTGACACATCTCACATCCTAATCCTCTTGAGGCTATGGAGGCTAGGAGCATTGGAGTCTGGGAGCGTCGGATACTGGGAGCATCACTGGGTCAGTTATACTTCCTGAATTCTCCCATCTCTTCAAAACGGGGGAGGGGAAGGAAAGGGAAAGGGGGATACCTAGTCAGTTGTACAACTGAATGCATTCAACCGAAATGCGTCTTCCGCATTTAAGCCAACCCCTCTGAATCAGGACAGTGTCTGGCACGTTTCAGTGTCTGGGTAAGTTTGTTCTGCTGGGTGTGACTCTCTATAGAAGCTTTCATGTCATGTTATTCAGATGGATTTTGACATGCACATGCTATGCTACAGTATGGTGTTTTATTTTATCCATACCCAGCTATTTTATTTACCCTGTTTCTGTAATTGTAATATATTATATTTATTTGTATCCACCTATATTTTAGTTGTTACTGTTTTCTGTCATGGCATTTTCTAACACATTCAATCTCTCCTGTCATCTAAACACACATCAACTGTTTGGATTATGTCCAAAGAACCCATGAATTATTCAGAGATATTCTAACAATGAACCAAATCCCTGTTGTATCTATGTAGCCTACCATTATCTTAAATTACAACTAGGCTTATCTGTTAGTTTGTCTGTCAGTACACCTATATATCTGTAATATCTGATGATGTGAACTATGATGTGTCATTAAGGTTTTGTATCATTTCAGCCAGTAGTTTTGAAAGTAGTGCTCACGAGCCGAAACAGCTCGCCAAAAATTATGCACATCTCAAAATCCATCTGAATATCATGACATGAAAGCTTCTATAGAAAGTCACACCCAGCAGAACAAACATTTTCCGTTCAATCTCTTTAATACACCACTTCACTAACCAGCAGCTGGGGAGGGCATGCAGATTTCCAAGAGGCAGCCTATCAGAGAGCAGAGCTCACTACTCTACAGAATATATCTGCCTCTCTGTTAGTGAGGCTGTAGCTGCATGCATTCGCTGGAATCCATGCCTTCCCAGCAGAAGCATTACAACTGTCAAACTGTAATCATCTGTGCTGTTTGCAGCCTTATGAATTAGTACGGTGTAGGCTAAACATTCTGCTCTGAGATTACCTTCATATTAAGGATGGGTTAAACTTTTACCACTGGCAGCCGTTTGACTAGATTAGGGGTCATTTGTCAACAGTGTAGGATCATTTAAGGATCGTTTACTATAAGCATGTGAAGAGATTAACAGTGCGAGAGAGAGAGAGAGAGAGAGAGAGAGAGAGAGAGAGAGTGAGAGAGAGAGAGAGAGAGGGGGCTTGTGACTCTCCCAATGCAGACCGTACTGCACGGCACAGCACAGCGCGGCAGAGTGCACACGTGGAATCGACTCTCAGCTGATGAACTACAGTCTATCTAACTAAGGAGCTGGCTTTGTCTTAAAATACCTTTTTCTTGTAGGCGACAGACAGCTCAGCTTCGTGTCCAGTCAATACTTGACACTCAGCCTACAGCGATCACCCATAGAGTTTGATTACCAACTGGATTGACTGACTGACTGACTGACAGAAGTGTGTGAGAGAGAGAGGAGCAAGCCGTAGGGATATACAAGACGCCCTGGAGTATCTGACCGGAACTCTTCTCGGCGGTGGAAAGATGACATCCAAGTCATCCAGGCAGGGCAGACCCTCCTCGGCAGGGTCCAAGCAGCCCTCTCAGAGGAAGGAGTGCCCGGCAGGTAACCGATCTTGTATGCTGCGGGTCGGGGAGAGGCTTATGAGGGCTGGGAGTGAGGGGAACCTACATGCTGTGAGACCCAAACCTGCCCAGCAGACACCACTGGAGGAGGGACACCAAAAGTCCGGCTCCATCACAGCCAAAGGTAGGAAGTCTTAAAGGTCCAATGCAGCTGATTTTATTTCAGTATCAAAACATTTTTGGCTAACAATTAAATTCCTTACTGTGATTATTTTCAATTAAAATGGTCATTAAAAAAAAAACATCTTAGCAAAAAGCATTTTCTCAAGCAAGAATTTTCTTCAACTGTCTGGGAGTGGTCTGTGTGGGGAGGGGAAAACTTATTTCAGAAAAGGTTTGGAACTCTCTTACTTATTGGTCTATTAACTCATTTACCACCTGGTGATGTCACCATGGAGGTTAAAACTCCATCCCACCAAAAATTAAAAAAAAAGCTATTACACATACACTACCGTTCAAAAGATTGGAGTCACTTTGAAATGTTCTTGTTTTTGAAAGAAAAGCAAAAATGTTGTCCATTAAAATTACATCAAATTGATCAGAAATACAGTGTAGACATTGTTAATGTTGTAAATGACTATTGAAGCTGGAAACTACCGATTTTTTATGGAATATCTACATAGGCGTACAGAGGCCCATTATCAACAACAATCACTCCTTTGTTCCAATGGCACGTTGTCTTAACTAATCTAAGTTTATAATTTTAAAAGGCTAATTGATCATTAGAAAACCCTTTTGCAATTATGTTAGCACAGCTGAAAACTGTTGTGCTGATTAAAGAAACAATAAAACTGGCCTTTTTTAGACTAGTTGAGTATCTGGAGCATCAGCATTTGTGGGTTCACAAACTGTCTCTAACCAGACTAAAAAGAGGAGTGGGAGGCCCGGTGCACAACTGAGCAAGAGAACAAGTACATTAGAGTGTCTAGTTTGAGAAATAGACGCCTCACAAGTCCTCAACTGGCAGCTTCATTAAATAGTACCCGCAAAACACCAGTCTCAACATCAACAGTGAAGAGGCTGCTGGCCTTCTAGGTAGAGTTCCTCTGTCCAGTGTCTGTGTTCTTTTGCCCATCTTAATCTTTTCTTTTTATTGGCCAGTCTGAGATATGGCTTTTTCTTTGCAACTCTGCATAGAAGGCCAGCATCCCGGAGTCACCTCTTCACTGTTGACATTGAGACTGGTGTTTTGCAGGTACTATTTAATGAAGCTGCCAGTTGAGGATTTGCGAGGCATCTGTTTCTCAAACTAGACACTCTAATGTACTTGTCCTCTTGCTCGGTTGTGCACTGGGGCCTCCCACTCCTCTTTCAATTCTGGTTAGAGCCAGTTTGCGCTGTTCTGTGAAGGGAGTAGTACACAGCGTGGTACGAGATCTTCAGTTTCTTGGCAATTTCTTCATTTCTCAGAACAAGAATAGACTGACGAGTTTCAGAAGAAAGTTCTTTGTTTCTGGCCATTTTGAGCCTGTAATTGAACCCACAAATGCTGATGCTCCAGATACTCAACTAGTCTAATGATGGCCAGTTGTATTGCTTTTTTAATCAGCTCCAGAGTTTTCAGCTGTGCTAATATAATTGCAAAAGGGTTTTCTAATGATCAATTAGCCTTTTAAAATGATACACTTGGATTAGCTTTGACAACGTACCATTGGAACACAGGAGGGATGGTTGCTGATAATGGGCCTCTGTACTCCTATATAGATATTCCATTAAAAAAAATCTGCCGTTTCCAGCTACAATAGTCATTTACAACATTAACAATATATATATATATATATATATATATATATATATATATATATATATATATAAAACTGCACTGGTCCTTTAATGTCTATAGACTTCAACTGAGTATACCAAACTTACACTGAATATACCAAACATATAGCAAACAAACACCCCTTTTTGCCATCAGCCTCAATTAGTCGGGGAAAGGACTCTACAAGGTGTCAAAGCGTTCCACAGGGATGCTGGCCCATGTTGACTCCAATACTTCCCACAGTTGTGTCAGGTTGGCTGAATGTCTTTGGGTGGTGGACCATTCTTGATACACACAGGAAACTGTTGAGCGTGAAAAACTCAACAGCTTTCTGGTTCTTGACACAAACTAGTGCACCTGGCACCTACTGCCATACTCTGTTCAAAGGCACTTACATGTCTTGTCTTGCCCATTTACCCTCTGAATGGCACACATACACAATCCATGTCTAAATTGTCTCAAGGCTTAAAAAACATATTTACCCTGTCTCCTCCCCTTCATCTACGTTGATTGTATTGGATTTAACAAGTGACATCAATGAGGGATCATAGCTTCACTTGGATTCACCTGGTCAGTCTATGTCATGGAAAGAGCAATCTAAGGCACTCACTGCTGTACTGCAAGCCTTTAGTGGCAATTTACTAAGTCTTTATTTTCTGTTGATGTACTGTATCAGTCATAGGATGCTGTATGGAAGTTCTGTAGAAGTTTCTTTGCACCACAAATGAATAATAGATCTGATGATGTACAGCCAGTGTTACAGTGCTACGGTAGCCGACAGTACTGTACATGACTCTGTGCCGTAGCAGTCATATACCCCCCCCCCCCCCGATTCATTTACACACCCACACACAGCCACACACACACAATTACTGTACAGTATGCAGAGAGCTTAGATCACCCTGTCAGAGGGTCGTTTTGTGTTGTCATGCATTCCTGGGTGAAGCACATGAGTCTGACCACATTGTTCTGCCTAGGCCCCCTCATCTGCCAGTGGATTAAGCCCTCGGGTCAATCCTTGTAGCTCTCATTGTGCTGATTAGTTACATTTGCCCTCTTATCATCACATTCCCTTTCAGTAGAGTTGAGTTAATCTCCTGCCCCTGTTCAAAAGCAACTGCTGCAGCAGGCCGTCTGATTACAAATTGAATTTGACTTTGCCAACTCTGCAGCTGGAATCAGTCACAAAGAGAAAAAACATTTCTCACACTATCCAGAGTACAAATGAGGGTGTGAGAGAATTCAACTCACAGGTGCATGTGGCCTATTCACACTAGTAGAAGTATAAAAGTATAAAAGTCCTTTTGCTTTCCACTTTCATTTTTTATTTTCCTTTTCTATGCAGCTTTTTATTGTTTTTAGTCAAGTGCGATGTTCCAGAAACATTCTAACAAAGTCATAGGAAAATTCGCTCAATGTCATAACTCATCATTTAAGGAACTTCCTCTTGGAGTTCTGAAAATATTGCTAGACTTCCAAGCCCAGTTCTCAATGTATTATACAATTAAATTTCATTCTGGCTTCATGCATGCACGGAGAGGCTACACCCCAGGTTCCCTAGGTCGTTTGAGCTGACGAATAATGGCTGCAATACATGTCCTATAACAGATTACGTTTGTTGTGGCTGTCTATCTATCGTCAGCTGCTGCCAGTGGCAGATTTAACACCAGCGGCTCCATGTATTCGGAGAAAGATCTGAACACTAATCCTCTGCTCTCCTCTCGGGACATGATACAAGACTGTTGCGCTAAACCACCCTTAAACCATTGCTACTCAAACTTTTTCAGTGGGGACAAAAAATTTTCCGGCAGAATTTCTGGGGACCCCATTTTTTCCCCCAAAAATTATTGCGATCCCACCCCGCCGCAAATCTAATGACACAACCTTAAAATCGGTCATTTTTCATTTTTACATCAATCATTTTGACTCAATAAAATTGTATCTTTCAAATTATATTTCTCAAAACGTTTGTATATTGTCTCATACAATAATCTATATGTACTTTTATATAGTCTTTTTTTGCATTTTGGCAACCCCAATGCAGTTCCACCGCTAGGGGTAGCGACCACTGCCTGAAACCATCCTATTTTTGAAAGGTCTTCCCTTTCTCCTTACATTGTGATGAACTCTCTTTCTCACACTGAGGCCTCGGCTTAAATATTCTCACACATCTTCTCACACTTGCTGTGACATGCAAATGACATACAGTAGAGTTAAAATAGGATACAATAGAATAGTAGTGGTCTTCTATCGTGAGTGATAGTAATTTTGCAATTTAGTTTGGAGTAAATAACCTGTTGCGTTTTCGTGTGTGTATGAATAATTGTCACAGATTTTGATGTTTCACAGTTATTAGAGTTGGCATAGAGTGTAATTGTATCTCTAAACGGTGGCTTGAGGCTCGTACCTGCCCATTTCTAATTGTTTGTTGGGCCTCAACACTCCCAGTAATCTGTGAATGGTGTATATAATTATAGCTATCGTTTTCACTTTTAATCGACTTTTTGTTTTGCACCTCACAAAGACTTGCAGTGGACACCGTCTGGTGGAAATCATTCCTGCAGTTCAAGCATATGTTTCTGATGTCAGAAAGGGGGGTTTAAGTGAATCGCTAACCCACAAGATCACCCAAAACTGTAGTATTAAAGCAAAAACAGATCTCAACACGCTTTCACAGGTTTCAGCTTCAAAGTGATGCCTATTTTTTAGATAAAGATAATGGTGTCCTTATCAACACCTTGTTTCCAAAGATAGAGATGTGATTTTAAGTATTGACGTGTGTTGAAAGTTTATGCTTTTAAACAGCAACATTCAGGAGGCTAGATTAAATTGATAGCCAAATCTGATGGTATCGCTATCAGATTAATGATCCACATAACGTGCAAACCTTGTGAAATTGGACCCAAATGCTCTCTGTCAATGGAAATATGAAGACCGTTTTTTTATGATGTGGGGTAGAAATGGATTCAGGATGTGAATAATATTCATTACATTGTATACCTTATTGTATACCTTATTGCCCCCAAAAATACTTATCTGTGCCTAATTAGACATAACAGACCTTTTTCATTTGGACTAAGTCACTTCATTTTCAGTTATGTAACCCTTGTGAGTGTGCTTCCAAAATTGTACAAATTTTTAATTGCAGGCAGCAGCCTAGCTAGCAAACCCTGATTTGCTCTGACAGCTGCGTGATTTCAGATCAGACGGAAGTCCGCCTCATCCTATCCCGTCAGTCCCAACCCCCACCTCCCGCTGCTACAGCCTCTACACTACAGGTCCAATGACATTTGTCTTTTTATATAGCCACAAATCTGTGATGCGTGCTTCAATGAACACAACACAACATCTGAAACAGCTGCTCAGTCCATTTAGACTTCATGTTGATCCCTTGTTGAGAATGATTTAGGTGATACTAGCTTGAGATGGCTATTTCTGTGGCTTTGGTGTAGTCTTGGGATGAGATGCATACAGTTGGCATCATGGACGCCAGTGTCCCCGTAAACAATATAAATAATTCCTGCTCTCCCATTTGGAAAACCATCCTCAATTCTCCAAACGACTGACTTATAACTGGAACTATGTCTCCTCGCTTCCAAGTTGATGGTTGACTCAGACTGACTTACAGTAGCTACCCAACTAACCTGCAGAAATGTACCTATTTAACTTGAAAATAACCCTTTTGAATGACAGTTTTCTTTGGCGTTTGTTTATCTTTCCTCTGGTAGATTGACAGGCCAATAGAGGAGCATAGACATAGCCTTTCATTATCTGTAGCTATATGTTATGGCTAATCGTGCCATACAGGCAAAGAAAATACAAAATCCCCTGCCCCCCCTCTCTTGGTGTCCATAACCTCTTACAGTATATAAGGGCATTATTGTTCTGTGCTTTCATTGTTGTTGTAAAGTTCTGTTGCACGCCACATGCTTGACAGCCCCCACCAAGCCAGTTATTGAAAACACTCCCCCGCACATTAGTGCTGGTAGCATAGTATGAGATGTAAATCATTCAACAAGGGTGACTAAGCTAGGGGGAGAAAACGTAAGCGCATTCTGTATGAGCTAATGCTAATAACCCATTAGATTAGTGTAACCTAAAGCCATGTTGGGGCAAGTTCACACAAGGTTACTGAAACTTTTGTAATTAACCTAATCCTTCTTGATAGCATGCCAAATTACCTTATATGCAACAAAAGAAGAACATTAATTTTGAAACTGTGGTTGGCGAAGTTAATAAAAGCTGATATTGAGCATAATAGGGCATGTCTTATTATTAAACAGAACATAATCAGTTTAGACTTTCATTCTATTTATAATACCCTGAACCAAGCAACAGGTTGCTGTCATGTGAGGCAACTATTATTGTGAAAGTCTGCCTGTGATATTAGGTGTTTTATTGCTACAGTATGCCATCAGTGTTATATATAGGCCTAGTAGGTTATAGGCTATATCAGGCAGCACATAAATACCACCCTCTCAACATCTTTGAAAACTGACTGAAGGGTCAAGTTAATGACTTTGAACACAGGTTTTGATTTCAAGTTGGTGAGGCGTACCTCCCCATATCTTTACATGAGATGGATACGGGGATAGGTTTTTGATGAAGTTTGTTGGGCAATCTAGATAATTAAAAGATAAGTGAATTTTCAGTGTCAGCTCTTAACAGACACGCCAGCGTCCTTCAGGAGTTTCAAAAGGTGGGGGGGCGACATAACTTCTGTTACTGAGTCAGTGATCAGGAGGGCTGTATTCTTGATAGAGCTAGGTAGTGTCCCAAATGGCACCCTATTCCCTACATAGTGCACTACGTTGACTAGTAAATAAGGGGTCTGAATAGGATGGCATTGTAGCCTTGGGAGCAGACAGAAGTGGAGAGTAAAACAAAAATTATTACAGTATTGCTCTCCCAGGACTCCTTCACAATCATCTCATACGTTTTTCTTTTTTTCTAGCTCATGAGGTCATATAAACCTTGTCACATACCATTTCATAGCATATTTTCAAGGCTGAATTTCTCAGCTTTCAGACTCCGTGAAGTGCATCATATAAAAAAAACAGTCTCACAACATCAACAATATGTAGTCTTCCTCCTCTAGACCGGACACTTTTGTCACCACCTCCAACTCTGATTGTCGTTATACCCTCTAATGTTTAGAGTGCTTTTAAATTTTTACCTTTGATTTATTTAGTTTGGAAGTCCACATTTGTGAGTGAAGTGTCCATTTGTTTCTGTCCTGGAATATGACATGCTACACAATGATAAATCCATTGAGAGCTACAAAAATCAGTATACTTCTTGCCCACCAATAGGGGTCTTTTGCCAGAGCAAAGCATCTCATATTGTGCAGGGGCGGCTACAGGCTCTGGGGGCCCCCACCCAATGGTTTGCCAGTGTTGTGATAAAATATTGAGTTAAAATAATGAATTTGAATAATTTATCTGTACTGTATGTTTGTTAGCTAGCTAGCCAGACAGTTTTAGAGGAATAAGTCCATAAATGTTTCTAATTAACTGCCAATATGCCAACATTCTATTCAAACAATGCTGTCAATCCACAGCCATACACTGGCTGAAGTCAGGACTTAGACAAGTTGTAAAAGCAACAAATACTGATATTGTATCATATAATAGCATTCTCAGCTTTCGAAGAAAACAAAAATGTTGACATTTATGGTCTGTTTGCATATATTTTAGAGGCTATACAGAAAATGTGTATAAAACCCGTATAAACTGTATTTATGATTATATGACAATATTTTAGGTTACAATAAATGTATTTCATCGGTTCTGATATATCACATGCCTTTGTTGTATTTTCCTGCATAAGTAGAATCAGGGTTATGCCTCCACTGCCATTCATTCCAATTAGACTGATTTGGATTTCTCCCTGACCAATATGGCTCCCATTTCCACACCATTCTGGAACTTCGAGGCAAAAATCTGAGGGGGCACAAAGTACATGAGGATGGTCTGCAGGGGGGCTAGCCTTCTAGCCCCTGAAACAGCCTTTTAAATGCAATCTAGAGCCATAATCATTATGCTTAATTAATTATACGTAAACAAAAATGTACAGTATCTTTTTCTGCATATCTAAGCATACCTCTTGAGCTGTCTCTTGACTGGTGGTTCTAAGCATACCTCTTGACTGGCGGTTATTTTTTTAAAGAAACTAAATATGCTTCTCTGCATCTCTGCTAAAATCTGGGTAAAAGATTGAAAGGACTGTGAGTCTTATTCAGTATATCTAGTTATTAACCTTGCCAGCAGGCATGCCAGCTAGCTGCTCTAACTTGATGGATAGCCTGAAATGACTTCTTTTATTTATGTATTACATGTTTTATTTTACCCTTATTTAACCAGCTAAGTTGACTGAGAACACATTCTCATTTACAACAACAACCTGGGGAAGTTACAGGGGGGAGGAGAGGTGATAAATGAGCCAATTGGAAACTGAAGATGATTAGGTGGCCATGATGGTATGAGGGCCAGATTGGGAATTTAGCCAGGACAGCGGAGAAAACACCTCTACTCGTACGGTAAGTACCATGGGATCTTTAGTGACCACAGAGAGTCAGGACACCCATTTAACGTCCCATCCAAAATACATATTACAGGCTTCTTGGTAGCTACTTATGAGATTGGGAGATTCTGAACCTATCTGGGCTAGCTAAAGCTAACTTCATAAAATTGCTAGGTGGCTAGTAGTATTACAGAGAAACAACAATAACAAAATTAAATTAAATAAATACAAATATCTGTTAAACATGACGTGCCTCTGTGCCCCCTATGGGCATGACGCCTCTGCTTCGAGGGTTTATGACATAGCCCCTCTAGTATGTTCAGGCCTAGTAGGGGCCGCACAAAAACTGCGGTACGCCACTGGCATGGAGATGCAATTCTCAGAATGTGAATGGTTGTGCCACACTACCCTAAGATAAGGATACAAAAACCCATCCAGAAAAAAATCCTCCTTATAACCATAGTGACATTTTCCAGCATTGTACAAAGCGATATGTAGTTGAAGCTGAAGCATTCGCTTGCTGGCTGTGTAGAGCGTAGTCAGTGAACCAATGCAGCAAGGCAGACCAGAGATCCACCTTCGGGGCAGAAGTGAACTAGATCAATCAGCTTAGCTTTGTCAAAAGGAGAGCGAAAGACTAGGCTTCCTCTCCTCTTCTCAACTCTATCTGCTGCTTCCCTTACATCTCTCTCTCTCTCTCTCTCTCTCTCTCTCTCTCTCTCTCTCTCTCTCTCTCTCTCTCTCTCTCTCTCTCTCTCTCTCTCTTTCTCTCTCTCTCTCTCTCTCTCTCTCTCTGTCTCTGCCTATCTCCACTTGTGCGGACTGTCACACAGTGGACCTTAAGTGACACATTCACTTGGCAGGCTTTTCATGTTGAATCAATTCAACTGCTGAACAAAATGTGTCAGTTTTTTGGGGGGGAGGGGGGATTGACTGAAAAACTAGCCGAAATGTCAGATGTTCTGCTATAGGAGAATTAAATATTATTTATGAACATATAGGCTACATTTCCAATCATCGTGATGATGTGATTATATTAATTTGAGCTTTTTTTAATAACCTAATACAGTACACACTTATATACGCTAGTGCACCATGCAAAAGCATTACTGTATGAAATGATAATTTTATAATGTATAATTTTGTTCTGTTCTTATGAACAGTAAAATACTAAATGTGACAAATTATATTCCGCTTAATCACATCAAATATCAAAGCCTGATAAAGTAAAGATACCTTACTAGAAAATGACTCAAGTAAAAGTGAAAGTCACCCAGTAAAATACTACTTGAGTAAAAGTCGAAAAGTATTTGGTTTTAAATTTACTTAAGTATCAAACGTAAATGTAATTGCTAAAATACAGTGTATTCGGGAAGTATTCAGATCCCTTGACTTTTTCCACATTTTGTTACATTACAGCCTTATTGTAAAATAGATTTTTTTTTTAAATGCATCAATCTACACACAATAACCCATAATGACAAAGCGAAAACAGGTTTTTAGACATTTTTGAAAATGTATTAAAATAAAAAATCTGAAATAACTTATTTACATGAGTATTCAGACCCTTTGCTATGGGACACGTAATTGAGCTCAGGTGCATTCTGTTTCCATTGATCATCCTTGAAATGTTTCTACAACTTGATTGGAGTCCACCTGTGGTAAATTCAATTGATTGGACATGATTTGGAAAGGCACACACCTGTCTATATAAGGTCCCACAGTTGGCAGTGCATATCAGAGCAAAAACCAAGCCATGAGGTCGAAGGAATTGTCCAGAGAGCTCTGAGACAGGATTGTGTTGAGGCACAGATCTGGGGAAGTGTACCAAAACATTTCTGCAGCATTAAAGGTCCCCAAGAACACAGTGGCCTCCATTATTCTTAAATGGAAGAGGTTTGCAACCACCAAGCCTCTTCCTAGAGCTGGCCACCCAGCCAAACTGAGCAATCAGGGGAGAAGGTCCTTGGTCAGGGAGGTGACCAAGAACCAGATGGTCACTCTGACAGAGCTCCAGAATTCATCTGTGGAGATGGAATAACCTTCCAGAAGGACAACCATCTCTACAGCACTCCAACAATCAGGCCTTTATGGTGGCGAGATGGAAGCCACTCCTCAGTAAAGGCACAGCCCGCATGGAGTTTGCTAAAAGGCACCTAAAGGACTCTCAGACCATGAGAAGCAAGATTCTCTGGTCTGATGAAACCAAGATTGAACTCTTTGGCCTGAATGCCAAGCGTCAATTCTGGCGGAAACCTGGCACCATCCCTACGGTGAAGCATGGTGGTGGCAGCATCATGCTATGGGTATGTTTTTCAGCGGCAGGGACTGGGAGACTAGTTAGGATCAAGGGAAAGATGAACGGAGCAAAGTACAGAGAGATCCTTGATGAAAACCTGCTCCAGAGCGCTCAGACTAGGGCGAAGGTTCACCTTCCAACAACCCTAAGCACACAGCCAAGACAACGCAGGAGGGGCTTCGGGACAAGTCTCTGAATGTCCTTGAGTGGCCCAGCCAGAGCCCAGACTTGAACCCGATCAAACATCTCTGGAGATACCTGAAAATAGCTGTGCAGCGACAGTCCCCATCCAACCTGACAGAGCTTGAGAGGATCTGCAAAGAAGAATGGGAGAAACTCCCCAAATACAGGTGTGCCAAGCTTGTAGCGTCATACCCAAGAAGAGTCGAGGATGTAATCACTGACAAAGGTGGTTCAACAAAGTACTGAGTTAAGTGTCTGAGTACTTGTGTAAATGTGATATTTTTTATTTTTTATATATTAGCAACATTTACTGGTAACCTGTTTTTGCTTTGTCATAAAAAAGTAAAAGTCAAGAGGTCTGAATACTTTCTGAATGCACTGTGTACTTAAGTATTAAAAGTAAAAGTATAAATAATTTCTAATTCCTTCTATATTAAGCAAATCAGATGGCAAGATATTCTTGTTTTTTGAGTTTATGGATAGCCAGAGACACACTCCAACATTCAGATATAGTTTACAATCAAAGCATTTGTGTTTAGTGAGTCCGTCAGATCAGAGGGAGTAAGGATGACTAGGGATGTTCTCTTGATAAGTGTGCGAATGAGACCATTTTCTTGTCTTGCTAAGCATTCAAAATGTAACGAGTGCTTTTGAATGTCAGGGAAAATGTATGGTGTAAAGAGTACATTATTTTCTTTAGGAATGTAGTGAAGTAAAAATAAAGTTGTCAAAAATAGAAATAGTAAAGTAAAGTACAGAAAATTATGTAAAGAAAATATATACATGCCAAAGAGAAATAGACGGTAAATTAATATTATAAGATACATTTGTTAAATCTTTGACCATCTGGAACATGTTATGTTGTAAAGATATGTACAGTTGAAGTCGGAAGTTTACATACACCTTAGCCAAATACAGTTTTTCACAATTCCTGACATTTAATCCTAGTAAAAATTCCCTGTCTTAGGTCAGTTAGGATCACCACTTCATTTTAAGAATGTGAAATGTCAGAATAATAGTAGAGAGAATGATTTATTTCAGCTTTTATTTCATTCATCACATTCCCAGTGGGTTAGGAGTTTACATACACTCAATTAGTATTTGGTAGCATTGCCATTAAATTGTTTAACTTGGGTCAAACATTTCAGGTAGCCTTCCACAAACTTCCCACAATAAGTTGGGTGAATTTTGGCCCATTCCTCCTGACAGAGCTGGTGTAACTGAGTCAGGTTTGTAGGCCTCCTTGCTCGCACACACTTTTTCAGTTCTGCCCACACATTTTCTATGGGATTTTTGAGGTCAGGGCTTTGTGATGGCCACTCCAATACCTTGACTTTGTTGTCCTTAAGCCATTTTCCACAACTTTGGAAGTGTGCTTGGGGTCATTGTACATTTGGAAGACCCATTTGCGACCAAGCTTTAACTACCTGACCGATGTCTTGAGATGTTGCTTCAATATATCCACATAATTTTCCATCCTCATGATGCCATCTATTTTGTGAAGTGCACCAGTCCCTCCTGCAGCAATGCACCCGCACAACATGATGCTGCCACCTCCGTTCCTCACGGTTGGGATGGTGATCTTCGGCTTTCAAGCCTCCCCATTTTTCCTCCAAACATAACAATGGTCATTATGGCCAAACAGTTCTATTTTTGTTTCATCACACCAGAGGACATTTCTCCAAAAAGATGCAGATGCAAACAGTAGTCTGGCTTTTTTATGCCAGTTTTGGAGCACTGGCTTCTTCCTTGCTGAGCGGCCTTTCAGGTTATGTCGATATAGGACTCGTTTTACTGTGGATATAGCTACTTTTGTACCTGTTTCCTCCAGCATCTTCACACGGTCCTTTGCTGTTGTTCTGGAATTGTTTTGCACTTTTTGCACCAAAGTACGTTCATCTCTAGGAGACGGAACACGTCTCCTTCCTGAGCAGTATGACGGCTGCGTGGTCCCATGGTGTTTATACTTGCGTACTATTGTTTGTACATATGAACGTGGTACCTTCAGGCGTTTGGAAATTTCTCCCAAGGATGAATCAGACTTGTGGAGGTCTACCATTTTGTTCTGAGGTCTTGGCTGATTTCTTTTGATTTTCCCATGACGTCAAGCAAAGAGGCACTGAGTTTGAAGGTAGGCCTTGAAATACATCCATAGGTACACCTCCAATTGACTCAAATTATGTCAATTAACCTATCAGAAGCTTCTAAAGCCACGACATCATTTTCTGGAATTTTCCAAGCTGTTTAAAAAAAAAAATTATGACCCACTGGAATTGTGATACAGTGAATTTTAAGTGAAATAATTTGTCTGTAAACCATTGTTGGAAAAATTACTTGTGCCATGCACAAAGTAGACGTCCTAACCGACTTGCCAAAACTATACATTGTTAACAAGAACTTTGTGGAGTGGTTGAAAAACGAGTTTTAATGACTCCAACCTAAGTGTATGTAAACTTCCGACTTCAACTGTATATGTTTATTAATTGGTTCAGCCAAGTATTCCCCAACACGCAGGCAAGGGCTGGAAAAAAAGGTTTCTGGAAAAAGTGAGGACAGCTTTACAATGGAGCTTCCTCAGGAACACACACACACGTTTTGACCTTAACTTTCCATGTATAAACTTACACAACAGAAAGACCTGAACACAGTGTGCACTGTCAATGTAGAGTTCATATTGTTCAAGGGAATAGGGTACAAAGTAATGGAGTATCATGACATCCAACATCACTGGAGTCAGAGAAGAGGTAAGGCCATAGCATAATATAATCTCAGTGAAGACTAAATGTTATTTTCATGATTTTTCGTCTCTTGCTGCTTGCGGTCTGTGCAGTATTCTTCTGGTGGATGTGTTTTGATACTGTCACTGTCATGTTAGTGAATAATTATCCAAGGTGTCATTGAGGAATCACCAGTAAACTGAACCTGAACAAAAGCAGAAGCCAGAGGTTGCTATAGTTATAGAGATACTTAATAATATTTCCGGTACTGGCTGACTAACACCCAGTTTTAGCCTAATTAAACACTGTCAAGTTGGGACCGCTAAGCTTAAGTAATTCAAACAGGATAAAAGACAAGGGGGAGGACAAGGTTCTCAAGTGGTATTACTATAGAAACGGCATTACATGAATGGATTACAAACCCATTTCTTGTAAACTCATCAATTAGTCAGCAACTTTGATAAGCAGAGAAGATGTCTAAACTCTGAAGTGTTTAAGTCTTACAACAAACACTAAGCATATTTCCTGACAACTATGACTACATCATGATGAACTGTAGGTCTGGGCTATAATCGAGAATTACATACTATTCACTATAGTGTCAGATTATATTAGGCTATGTGTGGACTTTCTGTATCATATTTTGTTTCTTCAAGCAGCTGCACATCGAAGTAATAACATCATGTGAGCTGAGATTTGATACAGCACACACCCCTAACAGGTGAATAACTTGATACCAACTGAACCAGGGTCTATTTTGGGTTGAGGAGCTACTGTGCACTCAAATGATACAAAATAAAATAAATGATTCTTGCCTATTAAACTGGTTATGACAAATCAACAATAGACAGGTTTCACAGCCAAGATAGAAGCACTTGGGAAACCTGGCTGAAATTCTCAACAGCTGTGTACATGTGCATCCCTGCCTGCCCCGCCCTCCTCCCGAGGAGGCTTCACAGCACATTGCACATGCCAGAATGGGTTCCCTCTCGCCCTCGGCTCCTCTTACCTAATCCCAGGAAGGTAAATAGTCCAGCTTCACTACAACAGGACTCGTACGTCTACATGGGTCTCTGACCTGCCCCTGTCTCTGCCTCCTTTCTCATGCTTTCTTCCTTTGTAACCTGAGTATAATAGGACGTCTTGCTGATTTAAACTCACACACAGTTGGTATCTAACTGGATTGAAAATAGAAAAGCTGTTGTAGAGAGGACCTGAATTAGTTATATTCTGGTTACAAGCCCAGCTTTCCTCTGGAATCAAAGACGGACCCTCCTTGACCTTAGTCTGTGTCACACCCTTTGTTGGTGTATTCTTCCTCCATGCGGGACTGAGGATATCCTCTGGGCTATGCCGCTTGTATCCCCTTTGTTTAAAATCTGAAAAGGTTAGGGGACCATTTCCGGACTTGCTCCAGTCTTTGGCTGATTACTGCTTTAGGCCTGCCTGTGTTAGATTGGAAAGATAGCAATCATCTCCCAGCAAACATCGCATGCAGATGGGAGTCCGTTTTCCAGCAGAGCCTTAACCAACGAGGGATGGCTTTCTCGTGGGATAGGCATTGTTTAGAGCAGGAAGGAAATATATGTTGAGCATAACCTATAAGAGTCTTCTCTCTGTGACGCTTTTGTCCCATCATTGAATTCTTTCCTATACAACATTTGCATTTATACTACAACAGGTATGTTCTTACGACACTGCAGCTTTGTGTAGATCTATGCCACTTGTTTCCTGTGACATCATCTCCCGTACAACCCCCGCACACACACTCCGCCCTTCTAGCAGAATTCTAAAAGTCATTTCTCCTCAAATGAAATGGCCTTCATCAAAGGCATACCTTTAGGTATACTTAAAATGTCAACTTCAATGTTTCACAGCATTCTTTGCCTGAAGTTGTGCTAAATGCTACACAATAATGTGGACAGGACATTAGTCATTAGTCAGGATGAAGTAAACACAGCTTTTGCATGCTCTGAGTAAAGCATTTAAAGCATTTTAAGTACCTTTATAATTCTGTCAAACTGCTCACCTACACAGCCTGCCATCTGTACGGAACAGAATGTCATAAAATGTTATCTACCTTACAACAACCTCTCTAGAGACGTTTCAACAATGCTCATCCTGGTTCCAAAGCCGAATGCCTGATGTAGGGCAAGTGTTCAGTTTTTACTCAATCATAAGAAGGATATTTGCTATTGATAAGTAGACCTATTGCGTTCACATTTTGTCAACTCACAACCAATGAATGTGGCATATCGACCATTGCATAAATAAATCCCCTATTTAAGGGACTTAAATATGGCATATGGCATATGAAACGGGAGACTAGCGATTGCACCAAACGCTGTCTCATCTCACTGTAAGGTTCTCAGATGGATTTAGAGCACTCAACATGAAAAAATACAAAATCCTTTCATATAATTGAAACAAGAGCACTTGTTCTTGGTCACAGAGGGACGAATTCACTTTGGGCTTAAAGCTGAAGTTGTAATGAGTCAGCAGGCATTTGAATGGCATCTGTGTGTCACGCTGCAACTAGCTCTCAGAGTTTCACGTCAGAATTAGACGTTCATCCATCTTTCTCAACCATCAAATTATGAAGTTGGTGCAAACGTCAAATTTCAAAGTGTTTAAAGTTAAGTTTAGGTATTAACTCAGAAATCTTAAGGTTAGGCATTAATTCTGAATGGTTAAGGTAAGGGTTAAGGTTTGGGATAGGCTTAAAACACTAAAATCTCAAAAACAACGTTCTATTGCTGGATTTGAACTTGCAACCTTTGGAATCAGAGGCAGATGCTTATAAAATGTTATTGATCGCATACACATATTTAGCACGTTATTGCGGGTGTCGCGAAATGCTTGTGTTCCTTGCTAAAACATTTTTGCAGATTTAGATTTTTTTTTTAACTGAAATATAACATTTACATAAGTACTCAGACACTTTACTCAGTATTTTGTTGAAGCACCTTTGGCAGCGATTACAGCATTGGGTCTTCTTGGGTATGACTCTACAAGCTTGGTACAACTGTATTTGGGGAGTTTTTCCCATTCTTCTCTGCAGATCCTCTCAAACTCTGTCAAGTTGGATGGGGTGCGTTGCTACACAGCTATTTTCAGATCTCTCCAGAGATGTTAGATCGGGTTAAAGTCCGGGCTCTAGCTGGGCCACTCAAGGACATTCAGAAACGTGTCCCAAAGCCACTCCAGCATTGTCTTGGCTGTGTGCTTAGGGTCATTGTCCTGTTGGAAGGTGAACCTTCGCACCAGTCTGAGGTCCTGAGCGCTCTGGAGCAGGTTTTCATCAAGGATCTCTCTGTACTTTGCTCCATTCATCTTTGCCTCGATCCTGACTAGTCTCCCAGTCCCTGCCGCTGAAAAACGTCACCACCATGCTTCACCGTAGAGATGATGCCAGGTTTCCTCCAGACCTGACGCTTGGCATTCAGGCCAAAGAGTTCAATCTTGGTTTCATCAGACCAGAGAATCTTGTTTATCATGGTCTGATAGTCTTTAGGTGCCTTTTAGCAAACTCCAAACGGGCTGTCATGTGCCTTTTACTGAGGAGTGGTTTCCGTCTGGCCACTCTACCATAAAGGCCTGATTTGTGGAGTGCTGCAGAGATGGTTGTCCTTCTGGAAGGTTCTCCAATATCCACAGAGAAAATCTAGAGCTCTGTCAGAGTGACCATCGGGTTCTTGGTCACCTCCCTGACCAAGGCCCTTCACCCCCGATTGCTCAGTTTGGCTGGGCGGACTGCTCTAGGATGAGTCTTGGTGGTTCGAAACTTCTGCCATTTAAGAATGATGGAGGCCACTGTGTTCGTGGGGATCTTCAAAGCTGCAGAATTGTTTTGGTACCCTTCCCCAGATCTTTGCCTCGACACAATCCTGTCTCAGAGCTCTCCGGACAATTCCTTCGACCTCATGGCTTGGTTTTTGCTCTGATATGCACTGTCAACTGTGGGACCTTATATAGACAGGTGTGTGTCTTTCCAAATCATTCCCATTCAATTGAATTTACCACAGGTGGACTCCAATCAAGTTGTAGAAACATGTTAAGAATAATCAATGGACATATGATTCACTTAAGATCAATTTTTGAGTCTCATAACAAAGGGTCTGAATGTAAATAAGGTATTTCTGTTTTTTCTGTTTTTTCTTTCTAAAAATGTGTTTTCACTTTGTCATTATGGGGTATTGTGTGTAGATTGATGAATCCATTTTAGAATAAGGCTGCAATGTAACAAAATGTTGAAAAAGTCAATGGGTCTGAATACTTTCCAAAGGCACTGTAAGCAATATAACAATTGAGATGTACAAACCACTGCATAAGGCCATAATTTAATAAACCGTAATTTAGATTCAAACTTTAATGAGCGAGCGGTCAATATAACTATTTGTTCAGCACTTTTGAAATGACCAGCGACAAAATTGATAACACATGCTATTCTTACTGTATTCTCCCTGTACACTAAGTCAAAACCTTAGGATAAATTCTGAGGGGGAAAGGGACCAAATTCTTAGGTTAAGACACATGGGCTGCTAACAGCTTTCTACACAACATACACTTAGTATTGCTTCATTAGCTACTGATCACCCTGGCATAATTCATTTAGCAGAATGCAATACATATTTTTGGACTCACCGTTGTTGTGCTGTGCTCAGTTGAAAGTGGCGCGGCGGTCCTTCTTGGGGGAAAACTTTGTCATCAAAGTCTGAGATTATCTGATGCTTTCAAGACAACTGGGAACTCGGAAAAAAACAAGGTCGAACCATGATATCAGTGATCTTCAAATCGGAGCTCTAGAAAGAGACCAGAGTTCCCGACTTGGAATTCCGAGACGGAATTTTCCCAGTCCAAGTTTTTTTTGTTGAGTTAACAGTTGCCTTGAAAGCACTGAAGTCTGAGATTTCCCAGTTCAGAGTTTCCAGTTGTTTTGAATGCTGCGTGTGAATGTTTATCCTTTTAAGCTTGGAAAAGAGACCCTTTCAGACAGATGTTTTAAATCCTTAAACCCAGACTTGGACCACATACCCTCTCCACCGAATAGCAAGCAGGAGAAGCAAGATAGTGATTTCTTTGTGACCTTGCAGTTAGCTATTGTTTCCTTCCAAACCCTTCATTGTTGAATTTGCGATTTCCGACTTGTTGTGTGATGTTTATGTCCAATGGACAATGAGCACCGATACATTTTACTCATACTTTCTCTTCATCTGACAAGGATGGAAAATGATTCGCTAGTAGATTGTCGATGTGATTCATGACGATAACGGCTTGTTTAGCTTGCTAGCTAAGATTGTGAAAGTACGATGTTGACATGATCAGTCCAATCAAGGCTATGGTAGATATAACATGATTTGAGGTAATTTTATCTGTGGTCAATGACCTTGAGCCTTCATGGATGGGCACTTCTAATGTAAATCTATGGCAGCACCCAAGGATGCTTGAACTGCCTAGCTTGCCCTGTAGTTTCTGCGGTGACGTTTTGTCCCCAGAAGTGACAAAACACTGAGCCAATCATGGCGCAACTAGAGAAGATTATCAACGCCTCTGCTATGTATTTTGGCTGGCTGCCCCTTTACCACAAAAAGCACTGAGCTAGGCTGAAACACCTGCATTTTGGAGCTACCTTACTCAAGAAATATCACGTTTGTATGCGGCTTTATTAACTCAAGGATTTTTTGTTTGTTTTACATTGTTTGCAAACTGATATGTGGCAAAAATGAATGCCGAAATAACTTGCAAAACAGGTGGGGCTCTGCCTACAGACAGTCTGACTCCAGACTAAATCAACACTGAGTGATATAATGAATAAAGTGGATTAGAACTGCTCTCTCATTGGGTCTGCCTGCTTTGAGATTCTAAGCCCTCATATTAAAGATGCTTAGGTGATACCACTTTTCATAAAAGCAATCTCCATGGTAGCCTTATCATTCTTAAGCCATACATGGTGAAATGTTTTCTTTTTCTATCCACATTTCTGGATTCTGGATTTATAACATAGTAAAGCACATGCCTGTTTCATTTAAAAAAAAATCTGAGTTCAAAGTTGTGTGTTGTGCATCTTCAGGCTTCTAATTTAGGTAACATATATACACACCACTGCTGAAGTGGTCTGTACTGCATCTTTGAATACAGTATACAGTGACAGTTAATGTTGCTTTTGTATTTGTGTGCTCGCTGCATGAATAAACGAATGTGCTGAGTTTTGAACTCATGACCGGATATGAGTGCAGCATAGACTGTCACCCGTTGAATTGTTTAGGACAAAACTACTTTCTGAAGGTTCATGGAACAGACAGCTATGATTACTCATCACGTTAAATACTGTTGTACACATGGTCATCAAAATCAAATCAAAGTTTATTGGTTGGTTACACAGATTTGCAGGTGTTATAGCAGGTGCAGTGAAATGCTTATGCTACTAGCTCCAACAGTAGAATGGCTCGCAAATACACAAATCATCAAAAATCGAAACAGGAAATCAAGAAATGACTGAATGAGTCCAATTAACAATCCAGGGGTAGATATATTAGTGAGCATGTGTCAGAATCCATGTAAGAGTGGTTGATGTTGTTTTTTTTACTTCATAACAACATAATGTGTTTGGTGTGTTTGAATCCAGATATCTTAATATTTCATACCTCTTTATATCTGTTTTACCAATAGAGTCAGGAAACAACAACCCAAAACTGTCATCACCTGAGGATGTAAAGCGCCTCCACAGACAGCAGAACCTAGAGAACCAGAACCACCACTCTGAGCCACACTCCCCTAGCACTGTCCCCAGGAGGTCCACCATCGGAGGGCAAGGGCACCGCAGCACCAGGGACCCCCTGACCATACAGCACACTGACATAGAGAGGAAGAAAGAGGTTTTCCTGGAGCACCTGAAGCAGAGGTACCCTCACCATGCTGCTGTCATCATGGGCCATCAGGACCACCTCATGGGCCATCAGAACCGCCTCAGAGATGTAAGTGAATTTTTTTTTTTTTTAATCATTTGTTGGTTCTGATTTCCCTGCATAGTGGCTGAAGAATTGCCTAATGTAACTTATGGAAATAGAAAGGTGAATAAACATTGTCAGTAAAACAGCATAAAGAATGGACCATAGGATTAGCCTATTGTCCATCCTAGCTGAAATAGCAGGCGCTCTGCCTTTGCCGAGTAAGGGGGGAGGTGCCGTGCGCGCGCTTATGCTAGAAGTGTGGACATGCACTCTCCCATGTGGTAAAAATAAACTTTGACTGTTCTGCAAGTTTGACGGGTAAGTCCAGACCCGCATGTGGGCTAGGTGGGGTTTGTTTCCATGGCCACACCTGATGTTGCTTCAAGTTCAAGGAGAGCTCATTTTACAAGCGAACGCCGTTTTGTTGGAGTCATTGCGAAAGAAGCCTCCTGTTTTGTTCGGAATTGTGCAGAAGGGCGCATCGCATGCAGCGCGCTCTCACCTTGACGCATTTCAAATCAGAGTCGACATTTTAAAGATGGGTTTTATCGTTTCCGATTGAGGCTTTGATATTTACGTTCAGGTAATTTATAATTCAAAGTACATAAGACTACTTTACCTACTTTACCCTCAGATGTGCAATTATAGTAGGTATAGTGCACATGTTTTTACAGTAGGCTAGTGATAACTTGTTGGTGGTTTGCAGATAAACTTGTTCGATATGAGGATAGCAGATAGCCTGCCCTACACACTTCCTAGTCAGCGTAGCCTATGCTACCAGTAACGTTAGATCTATTATTTCGTATTTCGTTTTTTTCCCCACATTTCAATTTAGTCTAGCGCCTGTATTGTTTAACTGCCTTATTTTGCTGGACCACAGGAAGAGTAGCAGTAGCTAATGGGGATCCATAATAACTACAAATACACCCCAAGCACATCAATGTATATTTGCATGAATTGTTTCAGCTGCTGATTGGCTGCCCGCCATTGTTTCGGTAAAAAACTGAGGGATGGGGCTGTAGAAATGTAACCACTCTTAAATTAATAGACAAAGCTAGGGATGCAAGGACTGACCATCCGTGATATACTAATTATAGTTTTAACCATGTTTTGAGTCTTGTTTGTCTATATTTGCTTTGTTTACAAACATTGGAGTAAAACAGTTACGACAGTTGACCTAAAGGCATTTATAAATTATATTCTTCAAGAGTCAATGGGTACATATCATAAAGTCAAAAAATGTATGTAGCAACTAAGGATTTTAGCTTTAAGTTGGCATTCAGTTATTAGATAATGGATCTGTGGGAGGGAGTTTCAGTTTGGAGATACTGTTGTGATGTCATCCTTTTTGTGTGTATCATTTTAGAGTGTATATGTTCTTAGATGGAGTCTGTTTGGCTTTAGAGTATGTGTGATTGCCCCTTTAAAGGGATAGTTCACCTAAATTACTAAATTACACATTGGTTTCCTTACCCTGTAAGCAGTCTATGGACAATGTACCATTACAGAAAAAAACACATTATTTCACATGTGAAAATTCACATTATTTGTGAAATCATGTAAAAACATGCTTTTTTGATGTGTAGTTTAATGTTATCACATTAACTTCACATTAGATCACATGATCACATGAAAAGGGTTTTTGGAACACTTCAAGTGTTCACGTGAAATTCAGGTCGTTTTTCTTTCCGTAAGGGTATGACAGCAATCTATGCTTTGGTTTTATTTCCCTGGCACTGTTTCAAAATGCTAACGTTTTAGCATTTGTGGCACAAATCCCATTCAAGTCATGGTACTGATATTAGCATTTTCCGCACATCATGTCCAAATCATCAAACAATATCTAATATCATACCTTGTCCATAGACTGCTTACATGTTAAGGAAACCAATATACTGTATCATTTTGTAATTTGGGTTAACTATCCCTTTAAATGATAGCCTAGGCCTACAGTTATGTCTTGAAAAGAAATACCATTCCGTCTTGTACATTTTGCCTATTTTAGTTATAGGTTGATATGTACAGTACATCCAGTACGTCTGCCCTCCGAACAGCCTCAAGGTGTCAAAAGCATTCCACAGGGATGTTGACTCCAATGCTTCCCACAGTTGTGTCAAGTTGGCTGGATGTCCTTTGGGTGGTGGACTATTCTTGATACACACGGGAAGCAGTTCTTCACACAAAACAGTGCGCCAGGAACCTACTACCATACCCCTTTCAAAGGCACTTAAATCTTTTGTCTTGCCCATTCACCCTCTGAATGGCACACATACACAATCCAAGTCTCAATTGTCTCAAGGCTTAAAAATCCTTATTTAACCTGTTTCCTCCCTTTCATCTACACTGATGGAAGTGGATTTAGCAAGTGAACGCAATAAGGGATTATAGCTTTCACCTGGATTCACCTGGTCAGTCTATGTCATGGAAAGAGCAGGTGTTCTTAATGTTTTGTACACTCAGTGTATATGTATAGAGTTGCTATAAAATGTGTCCAATTGTTATAAAATGCTTCACTGTTTTGTAATGGATTGGTTTCAATGACTTTAGGAGCAGTGTAACCATAGCCCTCTTCTTATGTGGTAAAGTCGACATTGCTGTGGGAGTAAAATGCTCATCCATCCACCTGTTACCCAGTGTGATCATTCTAATGGTCTGCAATAAAAGGGAGGGGTTGAGGATAAAACATTTGTCAATTGCATTCAAAGACCTGGCATCTCACCAAAGCAGATGGACCATGGTCTGGTCTCTCTGGTCTCTGCCCATGCTTCTGCCAGCGATTAGAGGAGATCAAAGTGGGCCATTTGAGCAAACTAATGCTTGGACCCAGCTTTCATCCCTAGTGGGCTCACTGTGCTGCGCTCTCCCCTCACTTCACTATTAGTAACATCTTGAATAGTAACTGAGTGCTACCTTATGGTGGAAAGGTATGCAATTGTAGATGGGGTCCATATGTTTTGGGGGTGTTTTTGTTCTAATGAACTCTTGACAGGCTGAGTCCATCTTGGTCTGAGAGGCTTGTAGCTGAACAAAGTGGAGCTTTTGTTTTCACCCCTCAGAAATGGCAAGGTCCTTCTAGAGGGGACCTTTTACAAGCTTTTGCTAATCAGATCGGTGAGTCCCACTTAGTGACACTGGTTTAAACATTTACTAGCTACAATGTGCTACATTTACTTTGTTGCATTATTGTGCAAGCTGTAAGCACTATCACAATGTGAAGCTGTCATTACACTGTAGTTACACTGTACCTGTCTGTAATTATTATGTGTGGTACATGGTTTTATTTTAAAAAATGGAACCTTTATTTAACTAGGCAAGTCAGTTAAGAACAAATTCTTATTTACAATAACGGCCTACCCCGGCCAAACCCGGACAGTGCTCGGACAACGCAATTGTGCGCCTCCGTATGGGACTCCCAATCACGGCCGGATGTGATACAGCCTGGATTTGAACCAAGGACTGTAGTGACGCCTCTTGCACTGAGATGCAGTGCCTTAGACCGCTGCACTGCTCAGGAGCCACTTACTAAACAATGGGGCAGTCCTTTTTGTTCCATAGCCATGTTAAAACCCCAGTGTAGGAGTCTGTAAAGTCTTGGACTTGTAGGTGCCTTAAACTCCATTTTTACATTTTACATTTTAGTCATTTAGCAGACGCTCTTATCCAGAGCGACTTACAGTAGTGAATGCATACATTTCATACATATTTTCTCCGTACTGGTCCCCCGTGGGAACTCCAGCACAGGTAGCTTCTCTAGCTGGCCTAATCTTCAAATGCATTATAAGCACAAATATCTGAAACTCATATGGTCAACCTGATGTGCATGACAGTTAACTCAGATAATTATCATGCCCATTTTCAACTGAAAATCTTGTGTGTTATTCGACTTAGGAAATGCTGAACATATTTCCCGCAAGATTAGGTAAATCTGTCGGGAAGAATAACCATATGTAATCAGTATGTTTTCTAGCCAGTAGCCACACTTCAAGTTATCAGATTCCTTTTAGAGTACCTTTGAATAACTAAACAAATGCTTTGCTCTGAGCTCAAATTTGCCCTCACGTTTTTACTTTTATTGGGAAGACCTTGCCATTATGGGACAGAATGGAGAGAGCAATACTATGCTGATAGAGAATAAACATGAGGCAAAATGTACGTATTGTTATTCAGTGTTCATTGTTTTTATGGTCATTTGGATATCGTTACTGGATATCTTTATGAGTATAGAGATAACAAACCATGTCAAAAAAGACATGTTCAAACAAGGCTAATGTTGACAAAGACATAGAATAGTTATGTTGTAATGAGATGCAGATTTGAACAGAATCTGAGTAAACATTGAAACAAAGCATGTGTACTAATACTAGGCTATACTGTATACAGTGCTGTGAAAAATGATTTTCCCCCTTTCTGATTTTCTCTGTGCATATTGTTGATCCTGAATGTTATCAGATCTTCAACCAAAACCTAATATTAGATAAAGGGAACCTGAGTGAACAAATAAAATAGAAATTGGATACTTATTTCATTTATTTAATGAACAAAGTTAAGCCACACCTAATGCCCATGTGCGAAAAAGTATTTTCCCCCTTACACTCAATAACTGGTTTGTGCCACCTTTAGCTGCAATGACTGCAACCTGTAGTTGTTGATCAGTCTCTCGAATTGCTGTGGAGGAATTTTGGCCCACTCCTCCATGCAGATCTGCTTTAACTCGGCGACGTTTGTGGTTTTCGAGCATGAACTGCTCCTTTCAGGTCCTGCCACAACATCTCAATCGAGTTTATATCTGGACTTTGACTAGGCCATTCAAAAACTTTACATAAGTTGCTTTTCAGCCATTCTGATGTAGACTTGCTTTTGCATTTTGGACCATTGTCTTGCTGCATGACTCAGCTGCGCTTTACTACCTTCAGCTAACGGACGGATGGCCTGACAATCTCCTTTAGAATTCTCTGATACAGAGCAGAATTCATGGTTCCTTCAATGATGGCAAGTCGGTATGAGGTTCTTACTGTGGAATTCAGTGTTTGGCGTCCAAAAAGTTGACTCAAGTTTGTTAGAAAGCACCTGGAAGCACCTGAATAGTTGTCAACACACCTGGAAGTATGTTCTATGGACAGATGAGTCAAAAGTGGAATTTTGAGTCCTGTCAAGTCTGGCGAAAACCTAACACTGTATTCCACAGTAAGAATCTAATACCAACAGTCAAGCATGGTGGTGGAATTGTGATGGTTTGGGGATGCTTTGCTGCCTCAGGACCTAGACAACTTCTGCTCGGTTTTAGAATTCTAAAGGAAAATGTCAGGCCATCCGTCCGTGAGCTGAAGCTGAAGCGCAGGTGAGTCATGGCTGAAAAGCAACAAATGTTTAAAAAAAATTCAGGCCTTAACACGGTTGAGATGTTGTGGCAGGACCTGAAACAAGCAGTTCATGCTCGACATGTCACTGAGTTAAAGCAGATCTGCATGGAAGAGTGGGCCATTCTGATCAACAACAACAGGAAGCGTTTGGTTGCAGTCATTGCTCCTCAAGGTAGCACAACCAGTTATTGAATGTAAGGGGCATTGGGTGTTGCATAACTTTTTAAATTACATAAATAAAATAAGAATACATTTTTTGGGTAATTTGGAAACTCAGGTTCCCTTTATCTAATATTAGGTTTTGGTTGATATCTGATAACATTGAGTGTCCAAAAGTTTTGACAATCAGAAAGGGGGCAAATACTTTTTAACGGCGCTGTATGTAGATTTCATGAATTAAACTTATTTCCTGTGCATAAAATAATGTAATGATTATTATGCCAGTCAAAGTGAAGTGGACAGGGCGCTCTGATCCATAGAGCTGCCTGAGGTGGTTATTCACCAGTGTGTCACCATAGCCCAGTCAGTGCCAAGCTTAAAATGGAAATGCAGTGAGTGACTCAGTGTGTGTGTGTTTGTATCAGGTTGCAGATGTCCCCAAAAGTCCCCCTACAGATGCAGGATGCATCAGGGACACATTCACATCACACGTGATTGATTGGGCACAAAATGGTAGCAAAATCATCTGTTTTTTTTTCTTTCATTTTGAAGGGTTGTTGGTGGCCCTTCTTTTGGAGACATGAAACATACAGAACCAGTCCATTATATCTGGGGTTTTTTTGCGAGAATTACAAATTTGTAGTTGACTTAAAGACTTACTGTGTGTGTGTGTGCATGTTTCACAGTCATGCAGTGGAAGTAGACGTTACTTAAGGTTGAATACACCACATCTTTGACTACAGGATTTTAGTGAATGCTGGTGACTGTTCCTCTCTCCTACTGCCTCTCCAGATCAGGAGCCCCCAGCACTCTGCCAGCCCCCCGCCCGGTGTAGGGGAGCAACTGGAGCACCTCTCTCTGGAGTCTCTGGAGACCATGTCAGAGGTAGATGGTCCTGCTGCCTTCACCCGGGGCTGTCGGGCACGGGCCAGCCTGCCGGTGGTCCACTCTGCCAACCAGACCAGGGACAGATCACTAGGTAGGTACTATGGAGCTGTCAGGACTTTTCTTTCTTGCAAGCTCTGTGTCACACAGGCTCTCAGTGTGTGATCACATGCTTTCTCTATCACTCAATTTCTCACACAATCACTCTCCTTGAGCACTCACATGTTTTCTCTTTCTCTCCCTATCTCTGCCTCTCTATCTCTCTATCTCTATCTCTCTCTCTCTACTGGTGTGGTTACAAACAAGTGTCCTCCTCCTGCACCTCTCCAGGTGTGCTGTACCTGCAGTACGCAGAGGAGACCAAGCAGATCCGGATGCCCAATGAGATCACCAGTGGAGACACCGTCAGGGCTCTGTTTGTGAGTGCCTTCCCCCAGCAGCTCACCATGAAGATGCTGGAGTCTCCCAGTGTGGCCGTCTACATCAAGGATGACACAAGAAACATATACTACGAGCTAACTGATGTCAGGTGAGTTCTTCTAGCTATATTTGTGACTTAACTTTTTTTTTTACTGACGTTTCCCCTCCAATAAGCATGTTATGCTAGTCTATAGTGCAACACTTGAAGGATTACAGGGTACAGTAATATGATACTACCTAATGCTACTCTATGTTGAGGTTGGGCAAAAAAGGGATTGTCAAGCTTTGTGTACAGCACCATGTATACTACTATATAGTAATACAGTAAATGATGTCTCATCTATGCTGTTAAAGAAATCCATCTTTTAGTATGGAGCTTAAAATTACAGGGGAGGCTTGCAATTAATTTTGTCTCTACTTTGGCATTTCAGCGTCCAAAGCGCTGCATGAATAATACTCCACCTCCTGCTCTTTCAGTTTAGGCAGGGAGGCATTAAACGTGGTATTGTTGAGGCAACAAGAGAGGAGGCCCATGTCTGAGCGTGTGCTGCTGATAACAGGGTGTCTGTCTTGACCACACCCTAATCTGCACAGACACTCCTCTACAGTAGACTGATGAATATAGTACCGGGAGGATTTCCAGTTATACAGTGGAGTGGAGTTCACTGTTAGGCTGTTAGATGTCGAAGACCTGTGTTTACTTCAACCAGTGTAACTTTGACGTGTCTTTCTTCTTTCCAGAAATATCACACCTGGCTGCTGTCTGAAGGTGTACCACAAAGACCCTGCACACGCCTTCAATCGCAGTAACGCAAGGTCCAACAATCCCGACGGCAGGGTTAGTGAAGCTTGACCTTGCACGGCAACACAGCCAAGCACACAAACAAGCCTAAATCTACCTGTCTAGTGCAATATTTTTGACATCAAGGAAGCTTCCGCTCTTAAATCCCTAACCAGGGGACAGTGGTGGAAAAAGTATCCAATTGTCATACTTGAGTAAAAGTAAAGATACCTTAATAGAAAATGACTCAAGTAAAAGTGAAAGTCACCCAGTAAAATACTACTTCAGTAAAAGTGTAAAAGTATTGGAGGACAAGTACATTAGAGTGTCTAGTTTGAGAAACAGATGCCTCACAAGTCCTCAACTGGCAGCTTCATTAAGTAGTATCTTGGGATGCTGGCCTTCTAGGCAGAGTTGCAAAGAAAAAGCCATATCTCAGACTGGCCAATAAAAAGAAAAGATTAAGATGGGCAAAAGAACACAGACACTGGACAGAGGAACTCTGCCTAGAAGGCCAGCATCTCGCAGTCACCTCTTCACTGTTGACGTTGAGACAGGTGTTTTGCGGGTACTATTTAAGGAAGCTACCAGTTGAGGACTTGCAAGACGTCTGTTTCTCAAACTAGACACTCTAATGTACTTGTGCTCTTGCTCAGTTGTGAACCGGACCTCCCACTCCTCTTTCTATTCTGGTTAGGGCCAGTTTGTGCTGTTCTGTGAAGTGAGTAGTACACGGCGTTGTACGAGATCTTTAGTTTCTTGGCAATTTCTCGCATAGAATAGCCTTCATTTCTCAGAACAAGAATAGACTGATGAGTTTCAGAAGAAAGGTCTTTGTTTCTGCCCATTTTGAGCCTGTAATCAAACACAAAAATTCTGATGCTCCAGATACTCAACTAGTCTAAAGAAGTCCAGTTTTATTGCTTCTTTAATCTGCACAACAGTTTTCAGCTGTTCTAATTTAATTGCAAAAGGGTTTTCTAATGATCAATTAGCCTTTTAAAATGATTAACTTGGATTAGCTAACACAACGTGCCATTGGAACACAGGAGTGATGGTTGCTGATAATGGGCCTCTGTATGCCTACGTAGATATTCCATTAAAAATCTGCCGTTTCTAGCTACAATAGTCATTTACAACATTCACAATGTCTACACTGTATTTCTGATCAATTTGATGTTATTTTAATGGACAAAAAATGTGTAAGTGACCCCAAACTTTTGAACAGTAGTGTACGTACTGTACGTATCAAAAGTAAAAGTCTAAATCATTTCGAATTCCTTATGTTAAGCAAATCAGATGGCACCATTTAATTTTTTATTATGGATAGCCAATGGCACACTCCAACACTCAGACATTATTTACAAACGAAGCGTGTGTTTAAACACATGCAGAGGCAGTAGGGATGACCAGGAATGTTCTCTTAATAAGTGCATTAATTGGACTATTTTCCTGTCCTTCTAAGCATTCAAAATATAGTACTTTTAGGTGTCAGGGAAAATGTATGGAGGAAAATGTACATTCATTTATATAGGAATGTATTGAAGTAAAAGTTGTCAGAAATATAAATAGTAAAGTACAGATACCCCAAAGAACTACTTAAGTAGTACTTCAAAGTATTTATACTTTGCACCTCTGCAGGGGCCCGTAGCTAATCATGCTGAGACACACAGGGATAAAATCAGCCTTGTTTATTCTCGACTGGAGCAGAAGCAGGATCAGAAGCAGGGTTTTTCTTCTGTGTTTGGTTATACCCTAATAATCAGTTATGATGCCCCTCTGCATTGGTTTCCTGCTGATGTTGAGATTCCTAGTCAGAGGAACCAATATCCTGGAGCCTCTGGAATCCACTGGGCAGACGATCTTGATTAAATTTGATCCTTTTAAGGAAATGTCAGTCTTTTTACTATTAGAATTTTTTTAGTTTTACTCTAAGGTAACAAGATCAAGCTTTCTGTTTTCAGGAACTCCTCTCTCACATGACAGGAATCCCCTGTAGTACCAGTCAGTATACCATGACCCTGATAATATGATAAACTCACTCTTCTCGTAACTGTCTTTTTTCCAATAATCACATTAGCCATGTTATAGGATCACTATATTGGACTGAATTGAAACCATGCTACATGCCACTAATGTAATACCTACTACGTTGATCCTTTCGAGGCAAGCTCCCATTCTGGATTACAAATGACAAGTATTTACAGTAGAATTCTCTATACTTCTATTACAACAACAAAATGTCAATGAAATAGTTACATTAGGATATTATTGACCGCCACTGATTTAGTTCATGTCATATAGAAAGAAAGCCAGAGTAAAGTAATACCATAGCCACATAAGATGTGTCTCGACAAACTGTTGAAAGTCATATAATATTGTATCTTGTTTCTTTCTCCAGATAGTGGCTGTCTACAATATAGTGACATAGTCCATATGTACATATTACCTCAATTACCTCGACTAACCGGTGCCCCCGCACATTGACTCTGTACCGGTACCCCCTGTATATAGCCTCGCTATTGTTATTTTACTGCTGCTCTTTAATTATTTGTAACTTTTATTTCTTTTTTTTTAGGTATTTTTCTTAAAACTGCATTGTTGGTTAAGGGCTTATAAGTAAGCATTCCACTGTAAGGTCTACTACACCTGTTGTATTCGGTGTATGTGACAAATACATTTTGATTTGATTTGATTTGAAGCTGCGTTTGATATGTCTGACAAAGAGTACCGTGTGTTATTCATATCCTGCTGCATTACACAATGGCATATTTGCATCATATTTCTCAGCAGCTGTCAGGGACTGGGCACTGGATGGGGCCGTAGAGGCTTGAGAAGAGTCTCTCTTTTCCAGCTATCAGCTTTATCACAGAGCCAGGGTGCCATGAGGGATTGGGAGGCATGTAATCCTACTGGGAAAGAGCTCAAATTCCTTCGGTGGGTGTTGTTCTCAGCACGTTGTTTTGTGGTCTGAGGAGAAGTAATGCCTAGGGATCCGATGTCCTGTTGCTCTGTTGTTTTCTCGGCGTCCTGTTAGATTGACAGATAGACGTACCGCGTCGAACGTCCACCAGCGGAAGAGCCTGCCTGATCATCCTCAGATTGATCCTCCGATCTACTTGATTTAACTCGCACCTTAAATCAGGCTCACCTCACTGTATGATCAGAGTATTTATGTGAGTTTAGTGGTTGCGCAGATCTTCCTCTCCGCTGAGAGATCACCTCAGATGCACTAATAGACAGAGACCGTAAGGCCCATGGATGAAAGACGGTAACACTTTTGTACTGGTCTGGAATGCATCGCAGCTTGAAAATGTGGCTTTGTTTAAGTTTATTACTGTACCCACTGGTGGTCAGCCCAGCATGTTGTTCCATAGATGGGGTATGTGTTTTGGGGTATTTCTGAGCAGATAACATTGATAATGTCTTGCTCTAAAAATATTTCCAGTTTGAGGCACTTTTGTTGTTTTATCACAGGATGAGCAAAGGTTAATGGGTGGAAACAAGATATCAAATATTTCCATTGTAGAAGGCCTACAGGGTTTTACAGCTGTCCCCGTAAGAGAACCCTTAGAAGAACCCTTTTTTAGTTCCAGCCACCCTTTTGGATCCAGGTAGAACCCTTTTGAGTTCCATGTAGAACCCAATCCACAGAGGGTTCTACATGGAACCCAAAAGAGTTCTACCTGGAACCAAAAAGGGTTCTCCTATGGGGACAACCGCAGAACCCTTTTTTTTTATATAAGAGTGTATGTTAAATGGCTATGTATGTGTGCTTTGTTGTGGAAATATTGTGGTATCAATGTTAAGCTCAAAAGGTCATGAAGACAATTCTGCTAGAATTATGCACAAAATACTATAACTATAGCGAACATAGCAGATGGCTTGTTGTGTATGAACGAGCTGCTCTCTTATTTGCATAAAAATACAATCGTTGTAAATGAGGTCACCTCTTTGACTCTAGGGTTAATACTGGAATATTCACATTGCAGTTGTAGCTGTTATGACATGCCGCCTTATGAAGGGGGAATAAACAATTCCGATGAAAAGCAGAAAGCCCACACCCCTCTTGCATCATGCAACCATTGTAGAACTCTCTTATCACTGTTACAATCTGCTGAACTGCTGAAGGTAAAGCATGTAGCATGAGGACTAGGAAGAGTGTGAGTACTATAAGAAGTATATTCTTGAGACTACAGTCAACTATCAGGCTACTGTACTTTTGCTTAGATTTGCTAAAGTACATGATCTGAAGTGTATGTACACTCTTTAAAAAAAAGGTGTTATCTAGAACCTAAAAGGGTTTTTCGGCTGTCACCATAGGTCCTAAAGGGTTAAACCTGGAACCAAAAGGGTTCTACCTGGAACCAAAAATGGTTCTTCAAAGCAAACCCTTTGAAGAACCATTTTTGGTTCCAGGTAGAACCCTTTTGGTTCCAGGTTTAACCCTTTCCACAGAGGGTTCTATATACATACAACCTAAAAGAGTTCTACCTTTGAACCAAAAAGGTTTCTACCGAAGAACCCTTTTGAAACCCTTTTTTCTAAGAGTGTACAAAAAAATGATCTTCCTCAATTATTAGCCTACATTTGCTTAGATTAGCTGCAGTACAGTGATCTGCAGAGGGCTCTACAGTGCAACCATTTTACTCGCATATGATAATTGTTACAATGATTACTTCACTGTAGCGCAGCCCGTGAGTGCCATGGAGAATACACTGTAGCGCAGCCCGTGAGTGCCATGGAGAATACACTGTAGCGCAGCCCGTGAGTGCCATGGAGAATACACTGTAGCGCAGCCCGTGAGTGCCATGGAGAATACACTGAGCGCAGGTTCATGATTGCCATGCTTGCACCATTACTACAAGATTACTTTGTGTGCTCTTACGTTTTTCAACTTTGGCACACACTTGCTCCTTGTAAAAAAGGTCAGCGTAAAGCCGTGCTTTACCTTTAAACATCAACGGACAGTGCTTGATTAATGGACTGTTTCACAGAAACAAGTCCATTTTATTTGACAGTATGATGATGTAAACAATCTTTTTGGATTGTTGTTGTGAAAAGGTTCTGAAGTGAATACAGACAAAGAGGCAGATCAGGGAGAATTATGTGTCAATGCAATGGTCGTTTTGGGAGTTCCTCATACTGCATATTGATCTTGTCCTGCACTCATAGTGAACACAACAAACGCTCTGTGTCTGCTCTGTACATGGCGAGGCATGACAGTGTTGTTTAGCTATGGTACCATTCAACCTTTGTGGATGTGGTTTTCCTCTCTGTTTCTCTCACACTCTGTATATGGCCTTTGTCAAAACAGATCCTGGTTCTGTCTACGATTTGTCATTTTGAAGGTAATATTTTGACATGTATGACAGTCAGGGACAACAGAAGATGTTTTTTATAGATGTATTGTTGAGGACACAGACATACCGCTAACCTAATGACTGAGAATCTCTCTGCATAGCTCATCAAGTTTTGTATTAGCAGTCTCTTTCCATTGACTTTAAGATGATATGTTCTCTGAATTTCCTCCTGTCTACAGATACCAAGAGAGATACTGTATGGAAGTCATAGCCCTGTCCACACTTTACAATCCACCCGCATTCCTGTCCACGCCATTCAGGGGACCATGTCTCCCCCCATGGCCCGCTCCATGCCCTCCTCCCCCTCCAGGATCCCCTATGGTCCCCAGGCTGGGGGAGGGGTGCCAGGCAGAGCCACCCTCCCCAGGGCCAGCATGTCCAGCGGGCCACCCAGCAGGTCCGTCACCCCATGCCCCAGTGCTATCCTGGAGAGAAGAGACGTCAAACCTGATGAGGACCTGAGCAGTAAGAGTATGGCGCTGGTGCGTGCCGACGGGCTGTATGTCAACGTCACTGACCAATACGCTGTCCAGGAGGGCTGGCTGAGTATTGCCTCCTCACAGGGGGGCAGCCACACGGGGGACGTGGTCGACATGGGTGGTGGTAGCCTCCATCGGGCTTCGGGCAAGTCCACAGCCTCCTATTCAGAGAACCCAGAGCAGCAGCACTCCCTCTACAGGCAGAAGTGCCGGAGGTATGGTGAAAACCAGGGACTACCGCCGTTCGGCACCAAAACCCCACCACCTTCCCCTCACAGAGTGAATGAGGTCAGGATGATTGACAACCATGGCCCTGTGGCCCCAGAGAGAGGGTCTCCTATTCGCCGGTCCCTGCGGAGGGAGAGTAATGGTAATACTGTGGAGGTGGTGAACAGGACCAGGGGTAGTGTGTCCTCTGTGTCCTCCTCTCCTGTGTTCCTGGAGTTCCCCCCAGGCCACCATGGGGACAAATTGTTCCATGGTCACCTCACCCCCAATGACCCTCAGACCAGGTGAGACAAATAACAGAGAGCAGGGCTGGGCAGTCTGAGGCAAACTACCACTTGAACTTTGGGTTTTATGAACATAGCACATAGCATAGTACTACATAACACAATATTGTTATACACTAGCACAGTATTATGAACTACATAGCACAGTATTATGAACTACATAGCACTGTATTGTGAAGTAAATAGTGCTGTATTGTTAACTACATAGCACAGTATTATGAACTACATAGCAAAGTATTATGATCTATATAGCACAGTATTGGGAACTATATAGCTCTGCATTGTGAACTACATAGCACAGTATTATGAACTACATAGCACAGTATTATGAACTACATAGCACAGTATTATGAACTACATAGCACTGTATTGTGAACTACATAGCACTGCATTGTGAACTACATAGCACAGTATTGTGATGTAAACAGCTCTGTATTGTAAACTACATAGCACAGTATTATGAGCTACATAGCACTGTATTGTGAACTACATAGCACAGTAGTGTGAACTACATAGTGCTGTATTGTTAACTACACAGCACAGTATTATGAACTACATAGCACAGTATTGTGAACTACATAGCACTGTATTGTGAACTACATAGCACAGTATTGTGAACTATATAGCACAGTATTGGGACATAAACAGCACTGTATTGTAAACTACATAGCACAGTATTATGAACTATATAGCGCTGTAGGGTAAACTACATAGCACAGTATTATGAACTACATAGCGCTGTATTGTGAACTACATAGCACAGTATTATGAGCTACATAGCGCTGTATTGTGAACTACATAGCACAGTATTGTGATGTAAACAGCGCTGTATTGTAAACTACACAGCACAGTATTCTGAACTATATAGCGCTGTAGGGTAAACTACATAGCACAGTATTATGAACTATATAGCGCTGTAGGGTAAACTACATAGCACAGTATTATGAACTACATAGCACAGTATTATGAACTACATAGCACTTTATTGTGAACTACATAGCACAGAAGTGTGAACTACATAGCGCTGTATTGTAAACTACACAGCACAGTATTATGAACTACATAGCACAGTATTATGAACTACATAGCACTGTATTGTGAACTACATAGCACAGTATTGTGAACTATATAGCACAGTATTGGGACATAAACAGCACTGTATTGTAAACTACATAGCACAGTATTATGAACTATATAGCGCTGTAGGGTAAACTACATAGCACAGTATTATGAACTACATAGCACAGTATTATGAACTACATAGCACAGTATTGTGAACTACATAGCACAGTAGTGTGAACTACATAGCGCTGTATTGTAAACTACACAGCACAGTATTCTGACCTATATAGCGCTGTAGGGTAAACTACATAGCACAGTATTATGAACTACATAGCGCTGTATTGTGAACTACATAGCACAGTATTATGAACTACATAGCACTGTATTGTGAAGTAAATAGCTCTGTATTGTTAACTATGTATTGTTTGGGGCGGCAGTTAGCCTAGTGGTTAGAGTGTTGGACCAGTAACCAAAAGGTTGCTCGATCTAATCCCTGAGCTGACATGGTAAAAATCTGTTGTTCTGCCCCTGAACAAGGCAGTTAACCCACTGTTCCTAGGCCATCATTGTAAATAATAATTTGTTCTTAACTGATTTGCCTAGTTGAATAAATAAATATTAAAAACACATACAAACTACATAGCACAGTATTGTGAACTACATAGCACAGTATTGTTTTGGGCCAAACATGTATTGTTTTTTGGCAGTGAGCGAATGAAGGCCATGGAACAACAGATCGCCAGTCTTGCTGGCCTTGTTCAGCATGCACTTTTTATTGGGCCAGCTGAGAGAGATGGGAGGACTGCTTCTCCTTTCCATGTAAACAACAGTGCAGGTAACTGTTATTACACGACTGTATTAGTGTTACAAAGTCAGTGTTGTATTTGTTTTTTTGTTGTTCCATACATGGTTAATGAAAGTTATTTTGTATCTTCCTTATTTTAATCCCACATTACAGTTACTCATAGAGTTGTGTCTATCTGATCTGATATGTAGGAGTGTCACCAGTTCCTGCAGCCAGAACCCCAGCCCTCCTGGCAGACGCCTCCAGTGCTCTAGTCTCTCAGGCCCATCCCCCTGACCCCGCCCTGCAGGTCACACTGACCACTGTCAGGATGAACGTCACTGATCTGCGACAGCAGCTGCATCAACTCAGACAGCTACAGGTAGTCAAGCCACTTGCACATTACATTAATCCGTTATCTGTATAGATACAATGTACAGATAACTCTGCCAAAATAAAGGAAACTCCAAAATAAAGTACCTTGATGAAGTGCCAGAACAGCTTCAATGCACCTTAGCATAGATTCTACAAGTATCTGGAACTCTACTGGAAGGATGTGACACTATTATTCCACCATCATTTGGTGTTTTGTTGATGGTGGTGGAAAACGCTGTCTCCAGAATTTCCTATAAGTGTTCAATTGGGTTGAGATCTGGTGACTGAGACGGCGATGGCATATGGTTAACATCGTTTTCATGCTCATCAAACCATTCAGTGACCACTCGTGCCCTGTGGATGGAGTCCTTGTCATTGTATGGGGGCATAGCCATGGTAGCCAAAATAATGGCCTGCCCAGCATATTTATACATGACCCTGAGCACGATGGGAAATTAATTGCTTAATTAACTCAGGAACCACACCTGTTTGGAAGAACCTGCTTTGAATAGACTGTCTATCCCTTGTTTACTCAAGTGTTTCCATTATTTTGGCAGTTACCTGGACATGTACACAGCATATTTTTATGAGGTGTGTGGTTGTATGTGTTCAACAGCTTTGGGTACTCAAGCCACACATCACGATCATCCAAATCTGCATATATACAGTATATCTTAATTAGGTTTTTATGTCGTCCTCCAAAAACAAGTTCAGCCATTACATTCATCACATTCATCCATCAAATAGATGTATATTAGTCATTAGATATACTGTTTGTAATACCACCGAGAGTCCTGAGACCAGTGGGTGTAATGATCCATCCACAGATGCAGAACCAGGACAGTGTGAGGGTGATGCTGAAGAGAGCGGGGCAGGAGCTGACTGGGGTTATGTCTGAGACCTTACAGAGACAGCAGCATGAGACAGAGCCTGCCCAGAGACAGAGGACCACAGTGGATGAGGAGAGACACAAGTACCTGGCCATGGAGGAGAGAGTACTGGCCCAGCTCAGGTAAGGGTTTGGAAGTATTGTAGAGCCCCACAAACTGATTGACAGGATAGACATTCAATGAGGGCATTGACTTTCTGTTGCCTATCTTACTTTTGCACACTCATCGGTGCTAGTAAAATGAGAGTAAATAATATGATCTTAGGTTCAAGTTCAAGTTTCAAGTTTTATTAGTCGTATGTACAGGATACACATGGTATACACCGTTCAACCAAATGCTTACTTGCATACTTAAATATTCTGATTTTAAAGCATCGGATTAGAATTCTAATTTGATGTGCTATGGTAGCCTTTCAACATTACAATTGAAACAATAAACGGTAATCAGACGATAGTAATCCGCTCCAGATGCCGTATTTGTTTTTTTATGTGGCTGAACTGCAGCTGCTGAAACTAACATTGTGAACGAACTGCGTTATCTGATGTTGAAAAGTGAAGTCATATAATTACCCAATTAGTTTCAGCTAAAGTGGGATTAATAAATCAACTGTGGTTATGCAATCGGTTTCCAGTGATATAGTAAATGTTACGCAGAAAATGAGTCATCCTCCTATAGCTCCTCCCACCAGCCTCCTCTGACCGGTATGTGGTGCATACAGTATCCCAGCTATGGAATGAGTCATTGGTGTTCTGCCACAAATGTCTAATAATGTTGCACAATGTTTAAATATGCTAATGAGGCGGTTTCCTTTGTGATCTGGGGGGACTGTGTTACAGACTGTGATAGGAGAGATAAATAATGGAGGCAATGTCAGCTCATTGGACTAAATTCATCTTGGGAAAAGGCTCACTGGGGGTGTTAGAAAAAACCTGTTGAACAACTGTTATCATATACTGTATATAGCTGTTATGTAATCTTGAGAGCACCGTTTGGATGGGAAAACAGATATTGGGAAACAGCTATTTGTCACACTTTCTCACGCTTACCATAGTTATTTTGGATAGTGAGTCCCTTTTCGGTCCAGACATGCATGTACTTGCTTTTTGACTTTGGATGAAGCATTGTTGCTTCAGAAGAATCCAACCGTTATGGTCATTTCACATTCGTTCATTTCAGCAGAAATTGAATTGACTAAAATAAGTTTACATTAGTCATGGTCATCGTTCTGCATCTGGCTGTTAAACACCTGTTTTGAGTATTTTGATTGCAGCAGCTGACACAGAGACTGCTCTTGTCAGACTGTTGTCAACAAACAGCTTCTGACTGAGCATATCAAACAGGTTTCTACTCTGTCGCATAACATCAGAGCTAGCTTAAAACTGGATCGAAGGGTAATGGGAAGCTTAGGTTTTTAAACATGACCTTGTCTATAACATTATACTGCAAAAGATTGAAATCAATTGTATGTCTTGAACTCAACGTTTTCTGCCATCTTGTCTATTGCTGTTATTACATTAGGATAAATCACCATGCAAAAACTACAGTGGCTATGAGAAGTGAAAAACTGAACAATTTATTAATTTAATCATAACATAGGGCCAGGCCAATCTCCAACATCTTTCCTTGTCACTCCATGCATGACAATTGTTTTTACTGTAATGTAATGGCCAGATGTGTAACCAAACCTATGTCTCTCAGGGAGCTTGAGGAGTACGTAGACTGTCTGAGAAGAGACTTGTCCTCTTGCCCAGGTCAGCTGTCAGTCACCCTCAGGGATGTGGAGGAGGGAGCTGTCAACCTCAGGAGGGTGGGAGAGGTCTTGGCTGGGCTTAAAGGTGAGCACTGTCTGGAGCTGCAGCTAGAGGTTAGCACATCATCGACCACAGGTAGAAGATGTGCAAGCGGTTCAGAGTTACCGATAGCAGGAGTTATTCCACAGCCACAGTAGCAGCATTAATCATATCCAATAGTTATTCACAGCCAGTTATATCATGTTTTAAGGTAAGGGTTAGCTGATGCCTCTTTGAATGTGTGACAACATTTGGATTGATGGCCCAACTACCGCCTCCCTCTCCCCCTCTCCCTCCCTCCCCCTCTCCCTCCCTCCCTTCATCAGGTGAGTTTCCTAGCCTGCAGGGGAAGATGCGGACAGTTCTGCGTGGGGAGGTAGAGGCAGTGCACTTTCTGAAGGAGGAGCCTCACAAGATGGACAGCATGCTTAAGAGGGTCAAAGCCCTGACGGAAGCTCTCAGCGGTCTCAGAAGGTACATGCTGCCCCTGTATGTCCTCCATAACATGTAAGAGGATGATTGATGATCTGAGTAGTCGAATAAAGTAATGTTGCGTTCCCTTCAGATGTGTCACAGAGAATCATCCTCAAGATCCCGAGCCTGGAGCAGCCAAAGCATTCATAGAGGGGGCTGTAGAGCCTGCCATTGCCCAGTCTGACCCCCCAATGAGGAATCGCCCCACTGTGGAGTCCCCCAAACCCCAGCCCAGGTCCTCTGTCAGACCGCCCCTACCCCAGCTCCAGGGCCAGAACCCGGCAGGCAGGCCAGACATGGCCCCCACGTCTCCTGTCGTCATCCACCGTGTGAAGAGCTCTCCCGTCAATATGCAACCGTGTCAGCACTCAGTGGCCCTGCCGCATCACCACCACCCCAGCCCCCCGCTGACCCCCACCCATGGCAGAGACTCCCCCACCGTGGCCAAGGTCAGTCCCCGCAGCCGGGAGAACAGCCCGGCCCTGCAGAAGAGAATGATCACCTGGTGCGGAGATGGACCGGCCCCCATGGCTAGCAGCACTGAGACCACCACACAACCACCTGGCTCAGCGGAGAACCAAACCAACAGGGGCAGCAAAAACAGAGTCATGGACATCCAGGTAGTCATCCGTCTGATATATAATCTCAGCAATTATCTAATTGACTTAAATGAGACAAGGTGTCTTAGGTTGAACTGGAGAGTGTCTATAAACCTCAGTGGTCTGTTACTTACTGTGTAATATAAACATAGAGCATAGTATAACTTATTAATCATAGGCTTCTACATTTACATTTTAGTCATTTAGCAGACGCTCTTATCCAGAGCGACTTACAGTGGTGAATGCATACATTTCATACATTCTTTTTTCTGTGCTGGCCCACCGTGGGAATCGAACCCACAACCCTGGCGTTGCAAACACCATGCGTTGCAAACACCATGCTCTACCAACAGGGAAGGCCCTGTACCAGTTCTCTCAGAAAGTAATCTCAGCAAAGTGCGTCTAAATTTCAGATTGGTATGAATTGAGATGTCTGGTCCTCTCTCTCTCCCACCACATAGGCTGCAGAGAGAGAGGGGGACCTGGAGGAGGGGAGGCCACCACAGAGATCAGCCACCTCTGCTGGGAGTCAGTTTGAGCAGATTCTCCAGGAGGCCCAGGCCAGCCTAATGAGGGCCATCCCCGACCTAGAGTTGACCGAGACAAGGAGGAGTGAGTCTCAGTCTCCCAATCCACCCCTAGCTCCAGACCAGCCATCTCTCCCCCAGACCCTCCCAGACCCAAAGATGCCCCTCAACAGTCCACTGCTAGACGAGATGGATGTCCCTCAACCTACTGAGGCGTCTCTTCCAGGTAAGAAACTTTGGAAGTTAATAGATGCATTAAATTGTTGGAAACTATGGAAGAACATGTGTTCTGTTTTATTTGGGTTCAGTTTAGGATTAGTATCTTGACTAAATGTAAAGATATATCAATCTTTTTTTCTGTTTTGTAAAGTACAGTACATTGTCTGTGTCTGTGTGTCGTCGTCTGACAGAACCCGCTCAGCCAGCTAATGTGGCTTCTGAGATGACTGTTCAGAGCAGCCCTGAGCGACCACACAGGCCTATGGTTGAGAAGCCTCGCAGGCCCAGTGTGGAGAGAGAGATGAGGAACAGCCCAGAGAAAGCAGGGAAGTCCCCTCCACCGCCCCCACCACGGAGGTTCTTCACCCCACCATCAAGCCCTGGGCTGACCACAGGGAGGTCTGGAGAAGTCGTCTTTACTTCCAGAAAGGAAGCCGCCGCCACACGGGTGTGTGACTCATTTGTTTGGTAGTTTCCCTAGTCGAGCAGCATTCCAAGACATTTGTCTTCAAAATGATAACCTCAGTATCTAGAAATAAGCATTCAACATGTGACCCAACGTTCATGTACATAATATTTGTAACACTGCAAGTCAAATGGAATCTTTAGTAGTGTATGCAGACTATGCCCATATGACCTAGTGGGAGATAGAGTGTCAATTAATTCAAGACAGTTTTCCAGTGGCCAAGTCAGTGTTTTACTATCCCATTCAGAACGATGAAGAGGAGGTGTTCCTTCAACCCAGTCCCAAACCCACCAGACAGCTCCCAGAGGTCAAGCCCAAACCCCAAACCACATCTGTTATCACAGCCTCAGCTGAGCCAGAGGAAGAGGAGGACGAAGAAGAGGATGAGGAGGAGGATACATTCATGAAGGAACTACAGGTAAATAAACACTCTGTCAGATACAGTTGAAGTCGGAAGTTTACATACACCTTAGCCAAATGCATTTAAACTCAGTTTTTCACAATTCCTGACATTTAATCCAAGTAAAAATTCCAGGTCTTAGGTCAGTTAGGATCACCACTTTCTTTTAAGAATGTGAAATGTCAGAACAATAGTAGAGAGAATTATTTATTTCAGCTTTTATTTCTTTCATTACATTCCCAGTGGGTCAGAAGTTTACATACACTCAATTAGTATTTGGTAGCATTGCCTTTAAATGGTTTACCTTGGGTCAAACGTTTCGGTTAGCCTTCCACAAGCTTCCCACAATAAGTTGGGTGAATTTTGGCCCATTCCTCCTGACAGAGCTGGTGTAACTGAGTCAGGTTTGTAGGCCTCCTTACTCGCACACGCTTTTTCAGTTCTGCCCACAAATCTTCTATAGGATTGAGGTCAGGGCTTTGTGATGGCCACTCCAATACCTTGACTTTGTTGTCCTTAAGACATTTTGCCACAACTTTGGAATTATGCTTGGGGTCATTGTCCATTTGGAAGACCCATTTGCGACCAAGCTTTAACTTCCTGACTGATGTCTTGAGATGTTGCTTCAATACATCCACATAATTTTCCATCCTCGTGATGCCATCTATTTTGTGAAGTGCACTAGTCCCTCCTGCAGCAAAGCACCCCCACAATATGATGTTGCTACCCCCGTGCTTCACGGTTGGGATGGTGTACTTCGGCTTGCAAACCTCCCCCTTTTTCCTCCAAACATAACGATGGTCATTATGGCCAAACAGTTCTATTTTTGTTTCATCAGACCAGAGGACATTTCTCCAAAAAGTATGATCTTTGTCCCCATGTGCAGTTGCAAACCGTAGTCTGGCTTTTTTATGGCGGTTTTGGAGCAGTGGTTTCTTCCTTGCTGAGCGGCCTTTCAGGTTATGTTGATATAGGACTCATTTTACTATGGATATAGATACTTCTGTACCTGTTTCCTCCAGCATCTTCACAAGGTCCTTTGCTGTTGTTCTGGGATTGATTTGCACTTTTTGCACCAAAGTACGTTCATCTCTAGGAGACAGAACGCGTCTCCTTCCTGAGTGGTAAGACGGCTGCGTGGTCCAATGTGGTTTATACTTGCGTACTATTGTTTGTACAGATGAACGTGGTACCTTCAGGCGTTTGGAAATTGCTCCCTAGGATGAACCAGACTTGTGGAGGTCTACCATTTTGTTCTGAGGTCTTGGCTGATTTCTTTTGATTTTCCCATGATGTCAAGCAAGTTTGAAGTTTGAAGGTAGACCTTGAAATCTATCCACAGGTACACCTCCAATTGACTCAAATGATGTCAATTAGCCTATCAGAAGCTTCTAAAGCCATGACATTATTTTCTGGAATTTTCCAAGCTGTTTAAAGGCACAGACAACTTAGTGTATGTAAACTTCTGACCCACTGGAATTGTGATACAGTGAATTATAAGTGAAATAATCTGTCTGTAAACAATTGTTGGTAAAATTACTTGTGTCATGCACAAAGTAGATGTCCTAACCGACTTGCCAAAACTATAGTTTGTTAACAAGAAATGTGTGGAGTGGTTGAAAAACGAGTTTTAATGACTCCAACCTAAGTGTATGTAAACTTCCGTCTTCAACTGTACATACCACAAATGCACTACATGACCAAAAGTATGTGGACACCTACTCGTCGAATATCTCATTCCAAAATCATGGGCATTAATATGGAGTTGGTCCCTCCTTTGCTGCTATAACAGCCTCCACTCTTCTGGGAAGGCTTTCCACTTGATGTTGGAACATTGCTGCAGGGACTTGCTTCCATTCGGGGACTTGCTTCCATTCAGCCACAAGAGCATTGGGGAGGTCGGGCACTGATGTTGGGCATTTAGGCCTGGCTCGCAGACGGCGTTCCAATTCAACCCAAAGGTGTTCGATGGGGTTGAGGTCAGTGCTCTGTGCAAGCCAGTCAAGCTTTTCCACACCGATCTCAACAAAGGGGCATTGTCATGCTGAAACAGGAAAGGGCCTTCCCCAAACTGTTGCCACAAAGTTGGAAGCACAGCATCGTCTAGAATGTATGCTGTAGCGTTAAGATTTCCCTTCACTGGAACTAAGGGGCCTAGCCCGAACCATGAAAAATAACCCCAGACCATTATTCCTCTTCCACCAAACTTTACAGTTGGTTCTATGCATTTGGACAGGTAGCGTTCTCCTGGCATCCACCACACCCAGATTTGTCTGTCGGACTGCCAGATGGTAAGCATGATTCATCACTCCAGAGAACGCATTTCCGGTGCTCCAGAGTCCAATGGTGGCGAGCATTACACCACTCCAGCCAATGCTTGGTATTGCACATGGTGATCTGAGGCTTGTGTGTGGCTGCTCGGCCATGGAAACCCATTTCATGAACCTCCTGACAAATAGTTATTGTGCTGACTTTGCTTCCAGAGGCAGTTTGGAACTCTGTAGTGAGTGTTGCAACCGAGGACAGACAATTTTTACGCACTACACGTTTCAGCACAGTCCCGTTCTGTGAGCTTGTGTGGCCTACCACTTTTCGGGCTGAGCCATTGTTGCTCCTAGATGTTCCCACTTCATAATAACAGCACTTACAGTTGACTGGGGCAGCTCTAGCAGGGCAGAAATGTAATGAACTGACTTGTTGGAAAGGTGGCATCCTATGACGATTCCATGTTGAAAGTCACTGAGCTCTTCAGTAAGGCCATTCTACTGCCAATGTTTGTCTATGGAGATCACATGGCTGTGCGCTCAATTTTATACACTTGTCAGAAATGGGTGTGGCTGAAATAGCCAAATCCACTCATTTGAAGGCATGTCCACATACCTTTGTCTATATAGTGTATGTACAAAGCATTTGACCATTTTGGACCTTTTAACATAAACATTAACACTAGTGTAGATGCATTACGACACTGAACAAAAATAGAAATGCAACAATTTGCAATCTTTCCTTACATTTTTATTTAACTAGGCAAGTCAGTTAAGAACCAATTCTTATTTACAATGATGGCCTAGGAACAGTGGGTTAACTGCCTTGTTCAGAGGCGGAATGACAGATTTTTACCTTGTCCGCTAATTGGATTCGATCTAGCAACCTTTCGGTTACTGGCCCAATGCTTTAAACGCTAGGCTACCTGCCGCCCCAGTTACAGTTCATATAAGAAACTGAGTCAATTTAAATAAATTCATTAGGCCCTGACCTATGGATTTCACATGACTGGGAAGACAGATATATATCTGTTGCTCATAGATACGTCATGTAGAGCGACACATCTCCTTTCCATAAAATTGATCAGGCTGTTGATTGTAGCCTGTGGAATGTTGTCCCACAGCTCTTCAATGGCTATGCGTAGTTGCTGGATATTGGTGGGAACTGGAACACGCTGTCATACATGTAGATCCAGAACATCCCAAAAATGTTCAATGGGTGACATGTCTGGTGAGTATGCAGGCCATGGAAGAACTGGGACATTTTCAGCTTCCAGGAATTGTGTACAGATCCTTTCCACATGGGGCCGTGCATTGTCATGCTGAAACATGAGTTGATGACAGCGGAATGTCATGACAATGGGCCTCAGGATCTCGTCATGGTATCTCTGTGCATTCCATTTGCCATTGATAAAATACAATTGTGGGGCACTGTTCACAATGTTGATATCAGCAAACCGCTCGCCCACACGACGCCATACATGCTGTCTGCCATCTACCCAGTACAGTTGAAACCGGGATTCATCAGTGAAGAGCACGCTTGTCCAGTGTGCCCGTGGCCATCAAAGGTGGGCATTTGCCCGCTGAAGTCGGTTACGACGCCGAACTGCAGCCAGGTCAAGTCCCTGGTGAGGATGACGAACACACATGAGCTTCCCTGAGCCGGTTTCTGACAGTTTGTGCAAAAATTATTCGGTTGTGCAAACCCACAGTTTCATCAGCTGTCTGGGTTGGCGACAATCCCGCAGATGAAGAAGCCGGATGTGGAAGTCCTGGGCTAGAGTGGTTGCACGTGGTATGCGGTTGTGAGGCCGGTTGGACGTTCAGCCACATTTTCTAAAATGACGTTGGAAGCGGCTTATAGTAGAGAAATTAACACTAAATTCATGCCAAATGCACGCTCCCTCAAGACTTGAGACATCTCTGGCATTGTGTTGTATGACAAAACTACACATTTTAAAGTGGCCTTTTATTGTCCTCAGCACAAGGCGCACTTGTGTAATGCTGTTTAATAAGCTTTTTGATAAGCCAAACTGTCAGGTGGATGGATTATTTTAGCGAAGGAGAAATGCTCACTAACAGGGATGTAAACAAATTTCAGCACAACATTTGAGAGAAATAAGCTTTTTGGGCATATGAAAAATTCCTGGGATCTTTAATTTCAGCTCATGAAACATGGGACCAACACTTTACATGTTTGTCGCCTTCTGTTGTTCAATGGAGGAATGTCTGTGTGAACAAGAATAAGTGCAGCCAAATACATCAGATAGTGTGATATTTAACTCAGCCTTTGTTGTACAGCCACAGAGCCCTTGTCATGCGATCTGGAATCTGTGATCTAATCAGTGCACTTTGACCTCCTCAGGTGTTTCAGAAGTGCATTCTTAGAGATGTAGGCACAAAGTGCGTTGTAGACCTCACAAGCACTGCATCCCAAGTCAGACAGATTACACCAGAGCTCCCCCTCTCACCCAAAGTCCCTAAGGTAACAGATGCCCTATTACTAATCCCCTGTGTGTGGTGTGCCTATGGTCTGACCTGAGGCCTGTACTCATTGCTTGTATAGTGCATTTGGAAAGTATTCAGATCTCTTGACTTTTTACACATTTTGTTACGCTACAGCCTTATTCTAAAATTGATTAAATTGTTATTTTTCCTCATCAATCTACACACAATTCCCCATAATCACAAAGCAAAAACATTGTATTTTCTTATTTTAGCAAATGTATAAAAAAATTATGAACTGAAATATCACATTTAGATAAGTATTCAGACCCTTTACTCAGTACTTTGTTGAAGCATCTTTCGCAGCGATTACAACCTCAAGTCTTCTTGGGTACTGAGGGGTGGCTTCCGTCTGGCCACTCTACCATAAAGGCCTGATTGGTGGAGTGATATAGAGATGGTTGTCCTTCTGGAAGATTCTCCCATCTCCACAGAAGAATTCTGGAGCTCTATCAGAATGACCATCGGGTTTTTGGTCACCTCCCTGACCAAGGCTCTTCTCCCCCGATTGCTCAGTTTGGCCAGGCGGCCAGCTCTAGGAAGAGTCTTGGTGGTTCCGAACTTCTTCCATTTAAGAGGAGGCCACTGTGTTCTTGGGGATCTTCAAAGCTGCAGAAATGTTTTTGTACCCTTCCCCAGATCTGTGCCTCGACACAATCCTGTCTCAAAGCTCTACGGACAATTCCTTCGACCTCATGGCTTGGTTTTTGCTCTGACATGCGCTGTCAACTGTAGACAGGTGTGTGCCTTTCCAAATCATGTCCAATCAATTTAATTTACCAAAGGTGGACTCCAATCAAGTTGTAGAAACATCTCAAGGATGTTGAATTGAAACGGGATGTACCTGAGCTCAATTTCGATTGTCATAGCAAAAGGTCTGAATACTTATGTAAATAAGGTTGTATTTTTATTCACTGCTTATCTAGGCCTCTAACACTAATTTGATCTGGGTCCTGGCTGTCTGTGCTTACAGCTTCATCAGCCTCTGAATCTGGTCTAAGCTTGGATCAAGAGCTTGCTTTTGATTGAATGTGCTTCTGAATACTGGTCTGACTGCCACTCAGTGCTGTGTTTTGCTATTGCTGCTGGAATGGCCTGGGGGCCAGAGGTTTGGTGTTTCTCCTGTTTTCTTCTCTCTCTCATGTTATCTCTGCATTTCAAAGAATTGGCTGATGTCTCATATAAAGATGTATGGTGTCTTTTGGTGTTGGAAAATATATGCTCTTGATTTCCAGTTCCCTTCCACTCTGAGATTACGGACTAATCATTCACACTGTGCAGTGTTCTTGCCTGGCTTTGTGAATGAATCTACATCTGATATTTTGTTCTCTTATCACACTCGTATCACATTGTGCTTGACTCTATTTCCCTTAGTGTTCTACGCATGCTCTCTTGGCTGCCATGGCTGGTCTCTTCACTGTAAATGAAAGTGTTAACTGAATTCAAAGTGCTGTTGTGCAATGATTTTATCCCCTAAACTGTCCTAGGAGAGTCAGGAGAACCAGGGTAAAGAAAAAAGTGTGCTCAACACCGATGAAAACAGATTTGACACTGTACCAAAGAGTCCCAGGGTAAGTCTTTCATCCCCATATTACCCATGTTCCTCAGTCTGAATACAGTATATACAGGTAACTGCCAAAATAAAGGAAACACCCACATCAAGTGTCTTAATAGGGCGTTGGGGCACCACGAGTGGCCAGAACAGCTTCAATGCGCCTTGGCATAGTATCTACAAGTGTCTGGAACTATATTGGAGGGATGCGACACCATTCTTCCATGAGAAATTCCATCATTTGGTGTTTTGTTTATGGTGGTCGTGGAAAACATTTCCGCGGGAACCGCTCCAAAATCTCCCATAAGTGTTCAGTTGGGTTGAGATCTGATGACTGAGACACACAGACACTCTTTAAACCCTCTACGCTCTTTTGAAACCCCTCTTTTAAAGTCACTGAGATCTCTTCTTCTAGCCATGGTAGCCAAAATAATGGTCAACTGACCCTAAGCATGATGGGATGTTTTAATTGTTTAATTAACACAGGAACCACACCTGTGTGGAAGCACCTGCTTTCATTATACGTTGTATTCCTAAATTACTCAGTGATTCCTTTATTTTGGCAGTTAGCTGTATATTTTTTTTATGTTAATAGATATTTCCCTCCTTTTTTTCCAGGTCATGTATTATGTTATGGGACAGATATCCAATGAAAAGCCTCCATCGGGAAGAACAGACCAGTCGGAAGGCAGAGAGGGAACAGTGTCCCCCTCACAGGTGGCAAACACAAATACGCTTGACTCCCAGCAGCCAGAGTTACTAACAGCAGACGAGTCACCTCTAGTGGTGGAGTGCCAAGATTGTCCTCCTAAAACACAAAAGATAGCAGTTGGAGAAGATAGTGAGAAGGCGAGCCTCGTAGATGAGAATGACCTGAAGGATCCTGTTGAGAGTCAGAAAGAGGAGGTGGCTGAACCTGTGTGTTCTCCAATACCTGCAGAGAAGAAGGACTTACCTGCACCTACTGAATTGAGCACTCATCCTGCTAACAGTATACCATCATCTCCACCAGTACCAGTAATCCAGCCTATGACTATTATAGCTCAGGAGGGTTCAGGTAGTCCAGTGTCTCCTCCACCAGTAAAGAGTGTGAACCTGGATGACAGCCAGAGCCAGCAGGTAGTATTTAGGTCATCCAGAGGCAGAGCACCACGGTATGTAGAGGAGAGCAGCAGCCTGAGCCCTGAGCTCCCCGACGAGGAGGGCTCTCCTCCCCCTGAGAACATCTCCTTCATGATGATTACCAGCAACAGAGTGCAGGCTCTGTCCACCAGGCAGTACCAGGAGATAGTAAGTAGTACCAACGGATCCGAGGTTCAGACCATCAAGGTGGGGAACAACACCACCACCAGCGTCAGCCAGGAGGAGCACTGTGGCTTCGACAGGAAGCCTGTGATCATCATATTCGACGAGCCCATGGACATCCGGTCGGCCTACAAGCGTATGTCCACCATCTTTGAGTGTGAGGAGGAGCTGGATGTGATGCTGCACCAGAAGAGCATCGAAGAGGAGAACGAGGAAGCAGAGAAGAATGTACCTCAGGTAAAGCCTAACACTGATCTCCAACAGGCAAACAAGACAGCAGTGACAGAAAACACTGCACGCGGTCACAGTAATACTCCCGCTGTGGTTGCGCAACAGACAAGTACATCAGAGTGCTCATCGCCAGAACAGTCTAAAACAGAGTCCTCAAATGGCAGCAAACCAGAGTCCAAAAATAAGTTCAAATTCAAGTTCCCCACCAAAAAGATGGCGGCCATCAGCCAAGCGATTCGCACTGGGACCAAAACAGGCAAGAAGACGCTCCAGGTAGTGGTCTATGAGGACGGGGAGGACGGACACATGAAGGAGACCAAGAGGTTTGAGATCAACAGCAGCAGCAAACCCCAAACTGACTCCAGTCACCTCACCACTGTGAATAACGTAATGTCATCAAGCACTTTCAACTGGTCAAACTCTAAACGCAGGACAGAGGCGATCTGTAAGAACACCTACGAGTCCAGAAACAGTTTAGATGAGACCATTAAAAAGCGGGAGATCACCGTGGAGAATATAAGCCCCTCTGCGCTTAAGATAGACTCCTGTGAAGAGTCTCCATCCACTGTGAAACTCAAACAAGAGAGGGAGGGCAATCCCTCCAAGAGGTCTGCCCCTCCACAGGTCTCTCAGTCCCTTAATCCTCAGAGTAAGAAGTCCAAAACACAACTTCCACAGCTTCCCAGACCGTCCATCACGAGCAGCTCCAAGAAACAGGTCTCTCTTAAAGTTGCTTCCCTCTAACTGCACTGGTGGCTGGGTCCCTCTGAGGGCTGGGCTGGTGGCTGGGTCCCTGGTAGATTCTCAACCTCTAACCAATAAAGATTAACATGTTTTTCAGGTGTTGCTGGGGATACAACTGGGATCTACCTCTGCTTATAAGCTGTCTTTGTGGTGTCAGCTGACATGATTGTTGTCCCTTGGGATCTGGGTTGCTATGATGTGTTTTTGTGGACTTTGAACAGTTAACTTTGTCTGGATCAAAGTGATAGGCTTTAAAATGACTGGCTTTATACTGTACTTGTGGTTCCGTTGTGCATGCTCTGCTCTCAGAGTTGGTGCAGGTTGGTCAGTGGTTCCCAAACTTGGAAAAAAGTTGTGTACCCATAACTTGACCCACTAGCTCCCTACATATATAAAATAAAATACAGGTGAACACAAAATCCACCATTACAGATAGTGTCTCAGGCTACGCCCTAGAGCTACCCCTGCTTGTACCCCAGTTTGGGAAACACAAACCTACAGTAAGCATGCTGTAATCTTGTTTCTGGATACAGGTTTTTCTTTGTTGTTGCTTCGGCTCTTAGGTGTTTTCACAATCCGTCCCTAAAATACAGTATAATTTCTGTTTCTTTTTGTCTGTTTGAATATTTACAGAATACCAGTGGCTCTCCTTCTTCAAGTCAGATGTCACTTTCTGCATCTGCAAAGTCCTGGCAGCAACCAGCCGGGTCAGCTGACAAACCAGGAGGAAAAGCTCAGAAGCTCCAGGGCAATCAGAAGCAGTTTCGACAGGTAGTTTTACTATAAGATGGCCTGGGTCAGGAAGTATTCGAGCAACCACTTTCATGATGTAGAGAAGTGCGTTCATGTAAAGCATTGGAAACTGTACAATTATAGGATGTTTGTTGAATCCATGAGTTCTCTGTCTTGTTCTCCTATGTCTTCAAGACCTTTTGACTTACTATATGTACCCTCTTCACCTCTATATGCTCCATGAGCATGCTCAGCATGTAACTTTCAGTCCCTTGGAGATGGAGACAAGGATAGAAGATTGCCAAGGATATATTCACTTCACTTTTTGAAGATCTCCTTGAATTAAGCATTTTCATTTTTTGCAAACAAATGCGATTCTCTAAACTTAAACTAAAGCAACTCAAATGATCCATCTAAATTCACCCTCTGTCAGCTGTCCATGTATTCTTTAACCCTCTTCATCTCGCCCTGAGTAGCATGATATTTATGTCATAAACATTGCATGTGCGTGATGAGTTAGTGCATTGAATTGGTTAATTAGGGGGCATCATTAACCCTTTAGATCATTTCCTGACTTCATCCGTTTTACTGTGGTTGTTTATATTTTCAATTAATCATCTATTTTTTGTGTATTTTAGTGCCATCTGTTTGCTTTGTAACATTATGTTTATTTATCTTTGTATAATAACACTTCTTTTGCCTTTCTTGACATTCCATGTCTCCTGCCATCTTTGTTTCGCAGGCCATCAGAAGTACTAAGAAAGCAGGTGGGGATAGTAACCATTCTTTCCTTGCTTTACCTGCTTCTAAGATCCCAGCCTTTTGTCATAGCTCTGGAAAAAACACGTCATCCCCAGATCCTAACTCTGTGCCTAACCCTATTAAATCACATTCATCCTTCCCGTCCTCCTCACACAAGTCTTTCATCCCGTCCCTTAATCTGAGTCGTCTCATCCCTCCTAGCCCGTCTCTCAATGACAGACGTCAAAATCTTTCCCTCTCGTCTCAAACCCAAAATGGCCGACCCAGCCATTTCTCTTACTGCTCATCTTCCTCTTCCTCTTCCAACTCCCCCTCTTCCAACTCATCCTCTTTGTCCCCCACATCCACGTCCTCCACCTCATCCTCCCCTCCCTCCTCTCCCCGACTGCCATGAGTCAAGGTGCAAGGAGTATCCACTACATTGTACATATACCCAGCTTCACCGGTCACAAGATGCAATGTGGACACAGCAGCAAAACCACACACACACCAGCAGCTTCTTTATCCAAGGACATGTCATGATCTTTTTATATCTATATAAATTATAGTGGAGGGAAATGCTGTTTTCATGGCAACATAATACAATTGCAGGGCAGTCTTGTTTCTCTCCATACCTTCCATACGTTTTTGATCATGAACAGTTTGAAAAGAAAATACGTTGACCTGCTTTTCATTCAACACTCCCTTTGAGCAAGAGGACGTTTTTATTTCTGCCTCAGCTTTTGTATGATGATAGCCATATTAACAAGAGAACTACCTTGCATTACAAACGATCAACACAAAAAGGTGCAAACATTCTAGAGTTAATGCTAATGCAGTTTAGTGGTGCTGAAAATCTGGATTTTATTTTTATTGATGTGAGAAATCTTTGGTTTAATTGATGGTGTTGAATATAATGTATATTTTATTTGAATTTGAGTGACAGTTAATATACAGATTTGATCTAAAATAACAATTTATTATATAAAGAAATCAAATGATTTTGGCGATAGATGTAGTATATTACATCTAGCATCAATCATTCACTTGTCATCTGTCAGAGAATCTCTTCTATGCAATGATCTTAGATGTGTAGCGTGTGAGTGGAACTTTAAGGAAAAAAAGAGCTTGGTGATTTATTATGCTTCCTATGCACTGCCAAATCCTTTGAGCTAACAAGACAGCTACTGTACAATCAAAGTGATGTTTAGAGGCCTTTTACGGCAGTAGATGTGGTAAAATGCCAAAGTATTTGGTTTTACAGACCATGTATCTAAGACATGCACTGTGTGGATGTTGTAATGTTTTCCTTTGGGATGGCACCTACTTATTCTACCCAAATAGCTTACTGTGATACTCTTATATTCATATCAGTAACTGGTGTTTACATTCATACTTAGTGACAGAAGTTTACATACGAGTACATTTTAGAGATTTGACATGTATCTGTAATATTAGAGAACTATTGTGTTTACACAACTCATATTTAGTGTTCTCTGATTTTGTAAAGCTGTAAACCATATTGTAAAACTGTATTGTAGAATGAAATACTTGTGAGGTTGAAAAACTAATAAAGGGCTTTCTGTTAGTGATTTGCTGTATGCTTCTGTTTGTTCATGTTATATTAATTTGTGTAATTGTATGAAAATATGTTTACTGGTGTAGGTATGGATGCAAAATCAGTTTGCGCTTCCTATTATTGCCCAACAGAGGGCAATGTACACATGCAATTTTACACAGGAAAGAGGGCAGCCAGACAGCAAAACTCAGGTTTGCGTACCAGTATTTTTCTAATTTTCAGAATAATTTACATAAAATAACTATACGTAAATGTAAAACAGATTTCAAACAGATTTGAAACAGTCCAAAATAAAATGTGTGACATTCTAAAAGAGCTGAAACAATAGATCTTAAGTATGGTCTCTGATTAGGTCATGGATATTGCTCTGACAAAGAAATAAACATGACATAAAAACACATTTAGACTTTACATATATCTGTGAGAGAATGTCATTAACACATTTATCACAGATGGAAAAAAAACATGAGATATCTCATCCTTTTAATTAGTAAATTATTAGTAATTAGTTTCATTAAATGATAATTAGCTCATATGTAAATTCCAGACATAATGAATCCCAATGCCCATCTACGGTAATTAGCATATCATCATTCTGCATCATATTTAACACAGGAAAGTTGAAGAGAGTCCAGATTGTGAGATGCAACTCAGAGGGAGGGATGGCTGGTAATTAAAAAATAACTCATTTTAGCATCATAGGGTTAATTATGATATCTCCCAATGCATTATGGTAGAGCTATATCAACAGCACAAGTCTAGGAGGACATCCATAAACCAACAAGGAACTTTCTGTCAGTTAATCAAAGATGTGGCTCCCACATTTGCATTTCTAATTGGAATTACTGTAATGAGGGTGTGAATTAGTGCGCTTGCCAAATTAGCCAAGTAGAGTTCTGTAAGTAAAGTGGCTTGTAATACTAGAATTGTGAATTAGTTTGCCATGTTGTTAGATCTTCAGCAATGGTACAAGGCATGATAGAGGTGAAGTCAAGATGTTAACCCAGTAAGGATCTGTATTTACAAATACCAACATATCCAGTACTGCCAAGATTGACAATTAGCCTATCAAATCACACCATAGAGCAGTGGTCACTAACCCTGGTCCTGGAGTGTACAGGCTTTAATTCCAATCATCAAGGGCTTGATCATTAGTGGAATGAAGGAAAGTGTTAAAGTATTGTTGTTTGGCAGGAACAGAAGTCCACATATGACCCTGTAGCTCCCCAGGACAAGTGTTGGTGACCAGTGCTGTGTAAAGAAATGTTTCCTATGGTCGGTCACAGTCAATGGCCACCGTCTATTGTTGTGGCTAAAAATAGATTAGGGTAGAATGTGTTCAAATCTATTGTCTTCATTTTTAACACTGTTGCCCTAAATCAATAAAAGTGCATCACGTGAGTGGTGGCCTTTTTTGGTTCAAAGGGCTTTATTCAATCAATATCGCAGAAGTTCAGCTTTACAGCGTGATTGAGATTTAAAGGCAGTATTCCCGCGTTAGCAGAGACTGAATTCACGGTAAATGGTGCATATCTTGGCTCAATCGGAAATGACATATACATTTCTATAGCACAATCTGAAAGGTTTAAGCGATGCAGATTAAATAGAGCCCTTAGATGGGTCATCATAGCAAAGTTTAGTTGCTAAAGGGCGTATTCATTATGCAGACACTTTTGCAAGATGTTTCTTAAAATGGAAGCAAATGTGACACATTTTTCCAATATAAACTCTCGTTTTAGTTGCAAAACACAACTATTTGGACTAATGATTACACACCAGTACCGCAGAGAGCAACCAAACAATCATTTGTAACTTTATAATTTAGTTGCAGGCAGTGTTCTGGGGGGGGGGGGGGGGGGGGGACGACGACACTAAGTTGTAGTGGGACACTTAACTAGATGAAGTGGGGCACTATTTTGTCATTAGAAATGCATTAGTGTCCCACTTCACCTGGCACATTAAAGTATCAATAAGATTTTGTAGAGGTTTATCGATAACACACAGTGTTTTTACAATTTTGTGTCAATGACCTTATAACTAGACCCTCTTCATGCTATTGGGAAATTAATTTGGGGACATTCCAAGCTCCTGGTGAAAATATAACTACAGGAGTCTGCACAGTTTTTACTTGATCCTGAAACACCACTATTATTCCCAAAATGCTGTCCCCTTTCACAAATTGAGTATCTTTTCTATCCTACGTTAGTGTCCTTCCTTTCCTACCCTTGTTATTTCCGTCCACTGTCATCCTATACGGTTTATGTGCTATTTAGACTCGATTTTGAAATGTTATGAACAACTAAAACAACATAATTCAATGTACAGTACTTTAGAATATCTAATGAAGGAAATTACATTTAAATTGATTAAAGGTTTATTTAGTGAATTTTTATAGCTTGAAAGGTCCCTATCCCACTATTCTAACACCATTCAGGGGAAGTGGGACAGTACTATCAATGTAAATTTCATAAAATATAAAAGCTATTTACATGAATGGTTATCAAATTTTAAAACATTATCAACTATTAATTCGTGTACCAAAAGCTAGATTGTTAAATTATAATTGACAGAATGACAGCCTGATCATTCTAGTGCAAGGTTTCATAGTACAGCGGTTTTTTCATGATTTTCAACGGGTCACGCCATCTAAGAAACCTGAACACACACACACAAACACTACACTAGTTCAGGTTTCTTAGATGGCGTGACCCGTTGAAAATCATGAAAAACCAAACCAATTTTTTTCATGACAGAACACATGCAGCAACAACCCAATCACATTTGTTGTGGTTAGTTTGCTAAATGACCATAGTACAGTAACCTCATACACAAATGTGCCACGACACCTGATGACTTCACTTAAATCAATAATGAAAGTGGGTGCAATATACTCTAAGTCCAGAGGCTTTATGCAATTAATTTGAGGAGGGCACTGATGGTAAGCTCTGGCATATATAGCCATGTATTTTAGTTCAATAATAACTCCTACCTACTCATCATACTGTAGGTACCCTCTGTCTTTGTTCTTTTTTTATTCAACGGACTTTCCTCTTGTAGCCTAATTCCGTTATTACTGATTTGGTACATCCTTTGTTTGATTAGAGCTAGGTTCATTTTCAGATTACTATGAATCCCTGTACAGTGCTATATTTCTTCAAACCCAAGGGTCTCCTGTCCATAGTTACACATGGGTCCAGACAACAGGCATATCAAGGTTATTATTATACCTGTATGAAAAATGAAGGTTATTCAAAAGAAAACTATGTCAGTAGAAGATAATAGCATTGGGTACAGTACAGGATATCTAATATGACACAAACCATATTTATAAACCAAAAACTAAAATCAACAATGCACCAAGACTTACTTGGTTCCAGGTTTCCAAACTTCAACTTCTTTGGAAAAAAATGTACTATACATGATCAGCTCCCCAAAAGCGTTTCTGGCACACGACCTTGGCTGAGGCACTAATTCAATTGAGTGTTTTTGAGGGCATCACCTCGGGCTATTCACTCACCAGAGGGGCCAAGAGATAACTCCAGGCACTTGTCTGACAGCAAGCAATTTTCTATCACCATTAACTACTTTAATACTTCATTAACAATTAATTAAATCAAGTCTTTGAGGAATTATGTCTTAAAAGTAAGATCAAGAATAAAGACCATGTTCATTTTCAGAATCACCTGTATTCACCAAGTACTGTACATTTACACATACCCAGAATCACCTGTATTCACCAAGTACTGTACAATTAAGCATACCCAGAACTTGCTTCATTGTGAAGGTGCTGCCAGCAATAGACAATATACAAACAGAATAGACACAAGTCCACATAAACATCATACAGCATCGGTACAGGAAACATAACACTTGGGTTTAGGCAGATCGCAGTGGGAATATCTATCTATATAAACAGAGGGAGTCTACACAGTGCATATACAGTGTTGTGTGGAAGACCGGAGGTGTACATAATGAAAATTCAGTATAGTGCAGATAAGTATTTGAGGTCATTGATGACAAGGTGCAGTAGTGCAAAGTCACTTAATCCCCATGAGCCCGAGTTTCAGCACTGTCCCATGAATATCTAAAGAGGTATATTTGTGAGGGCCACAGCATGGGGGAAGAAACTGTTCAGGGAGGCAGGAATTGGTCATGATTGACCTAACCCGTCTGCCAAAGGGGAGTCTTTGAAAGATGGGGGGGTCTGGTATGGGTAGGAAAGGATTGTACCTGCATGCTTCCTTGTCCTGGAGCTCTGCAGGTCCTTGATGGTGGGCAGGTGACAGCCTATGAACTTCTTCGCAGACCGAATGATGCGCTGCAGTTTGCACTTGCAGCAGGCAGACCCAAACCAGATGAGGATTGACAATGACGGACATATAGAACCGAACCAGAATTGTCCAAGAGAGTTTGAGTTTCCTCAGCTGGCGCAGACAGTACATCCTCGGTCGAGCCTTCTTGGTCACCACTGTGATGTTGTCCTCCCAGTTGAGGTTGAGAGATTATGGTCCCCAGAAATTTAAATATGACTTGGCTGTGCTGACAGCTGAGCAACCAATCTCGAAAGGCGAGAGATGGTGGGGGGACATTTCCTGAAGTGTACCACCATCTCCACGGTTTTGACTATGTCGAGTTCTAGGTTGTTGCGACTGCACCAGGCCACCAACCTTTCTACATGGATGACCAGGTTTACGTCATCAGCAAACTTGAGTGTTTTGACAGATGGGTCGTTGGAGGTGCAGTCATTGAAGTAGAGGGTGGAGAGCATGCAACCCTGTGCTGATAGGGATTCTGAAATGTTTCCCCATCTTAACGTGCAGTGTCCAGTTGGGCAGGAAGTCAGTGATCCACGGGCAGATAAGAGTCCGATACGTTCAGCTGGGGGAGGTTTGTGCTGTAGCAGGTCCAGAATAACTGTGTTGAAGGCTGAGCAAAAGTTCAAACAATATCCTCTTGCATGTCCTTGGGACGGCATCGTCCACAGACAGATCTATTGGCTCTGTAGACGAACTGCATGGGGTCAAGGAGGGTGTCGATGGTGGTTTTGAGATGGGACAGGACCAGATGCTCAAAGGTTTTCATGATGACCGAGGTGAGTGATGCAGCTCTGTAGTCATTCAGGCTGACTGAATATGTCAGTGTAAACAGGGAAAGCTGGTCAGTGCAGTGCCTTTGGTAGTCAGTGCTGTTTGGTTCAATACATGAAACGAACACAAACTCCGCTTCTTGTTTTGTGATTGTAAATGTGTTACTGGCGTAAGAGTTTCAGCACTGTTCCATGAATATCTAAAGAGGTATATTTGTGAGAAAGCAAAGAAATCTATGATTCATTTTAACAACAAAGTTCTGATTTTATTCCAAAAGTGTTGAATAATTGCTAGAACCTTAACAATACAATTAAAAAAAATTAAAACCAATCCATAATTTAAACATTCAGTCCACAAAAATAACATCAATATATGTATGCATTATTAGCGATTGTTACAAAAACCTACAAAACAACGATTATCTATTCACAGGGTACAAAATCTTGCAAAATATCAAGAGCAGTGTGACTGTACAGCAGTGTGACTGTACAGCAGTGTGACTGTACATTGCAACTTGTTTCAGTTGTCTTCATCGTTTCCTCCAGTACAGGACCTCAGTCAATGGAAAAATGCACTTCCCTAAAACCCTCATCTTCACCTGACTTCTTCCAGTCTTCTCCTTGGTCTTTGCCATCATGTGAATTTATTTGTGAGATTGTTAAAGAAAATGGTGAGCAGGGCTTTAAATCTAGAATCCTTAATGGCTACATTCATTTTTGTACTTGTAAATTAAAGATATATACCGATTGATTCTTGAAGAATAGAACTTAGAAATGCCAAATGAGGTTATCTCAACTGTCGTACCTCATCAGAAACCAAAATATAAACTTGTTTTACTCCAATGGTAAATAAAATACTAAAATCACAATGAATTCAGTAAAATATTTGTTACATTTAAGAAATCTGTTCCCAAGTATTCCCACAAATAAAATAAAAAAGACGTATGTGATCGTGCCAATGTAATCAAAGTATGAAATTATTGTACTTGAAAATAACTCTTTTTGGGCTTAGTTGTTGTCAATTTGTCAATTTACAGTCTACAAATTATAATTATTTTCTGTCCGCCCGGACAAAAATCGTCCAGCGGCTGAATCTAGTGCCCTACCCCTGCTGTATAGCCTCAAAACATGGTTACAATGATCATTTTGACCTCATGGAGGGTCAGTCCTGAAATTGAAGATGGTTACATTTTACCAGGCCCATCACTCAGCAAAGGCGGGTGACCACCTTGTTATGGTTTCAATTAATCCCAATAAGAATCATTACAATCAATTGACAATCTTGTTTTTGGCTGTGCTCGGTAGAATCCGAAAGGCAAACAATCCCCCTGTGAAGCATGAAAACCACAGAATCTCACTGCTGATAGGTACTTATCACAGTGGGAGACCGTTCCTTCTCTTGCATTTAAAAGGATATGATTCATAATCCAAGTTCTGTGTCAATACTCCAGTCAATATAAACTCAGCATTGTGAACATCTGTAAGGAAGAAACAGGGGAGACAAGAGGTAGGTTTAGCCTCGAGTCAAAACAGGATGCCGTAACAATCAGCCACATTCAAAGCACATGTCCACATTGACAGGTTCCTCTTACCAATGTTCTTCAAGAAGTAGTCTCTACATAGATGAAGATCATTCTCACAGGATATCAGAATGATCTCAGGAAGGTTCTGAAAATAACAGAAAACATTCCATGAGTTCAGTAATAGAAGATCCCCTCCGTCATTCTTCAAGTACACAGTTATCACAGTTCTGTGACTACATGGAGATGACCAGTACCTTATTCTGCTTGTGCTCCATTATTTTGCGGAAGGAGGGCTGCTTGAGGAGCACCTTTCCTCCTGCGCTCTCTATGATGGCTTTCATAGTGGTAAGGCTGGGACAGATCCCAGGGGTAATATAGAAATACTTGCCCTAGGGAGGGAGAAGAAAACAGAAGACATGTTTAAGAGCCAGTTGGGAATCTAATGCATCCAATCAGACAAATGGACTCTTATCACAATCTGATGACTCAATAGAACAATTAAATATCTCCAAATATCCACACATGGGTGTCCACTAACCAGGCAGATGGATATTGGGGATAGATTCCAGAAGTGCATGGGATCACTAACCTTGAAGAGTGGTGCAGTGTGGGCCCTCTTCAGTGACTCTTCCAGACTGAAGCCGAACAGCACCTCTGCCTCTGCATCTTTTAGCATGTAGTTCTGCTCATCTGAATGAACAAACACACACATACTCTAAAGCCAAACAGACTCCCTCTAAGAACATATACACTCTAAAATTATACACACAAAAAGGATGACATCACAACAGTATCTCCAAACTGAAACTCCCTCCCACAGATCCATTATCTAATAACTGAATGCCAACTTAAAGCTAAAATCCTTAGTAGCTACATACATTTTTGGACTTTATGATATGTACCCATTGACTCTTGAAGAATATAATTTATAAATGCCTCATGAGCTTAGGTCAACTGTCATATAGTCTTAAAATATGGTTAAAACTATATTATTTGTCCTTGCATCAATAGCTCAGTCTGTGAATTTGAGAGTGGTTACATTTCTTCAGGCATATCACTCAGCGTTTTTACTAAAGCAGAGGCGGGGTGACCGCTTTGTTAGTGTTTCGATTAAGGATTCTCGCTTTAAAGTACCAACAAACTTCTGGCTCTTCCAGCTCTCTTCTAACCACTCAGGGGTGACGATGTGCTCGACAATGGACATCGCCGTGAGGAACTTCACAGTCCTCGTCACCTTGTTGGCCACCAAATGGGTGCACTTTTGAGCACTCTTTGCGATCTCCCCTCCAAGGTTGTGCAGCCTCTGAACAGACAGAAGGGGACATCGGATGCATTGTTAGAGGCAGAGAGTGGTGCGAATCGGATGTGAGCCTGTAAAAACGTTTACCTAAATATCGGTGATTGATATACTTGCCAACAGTAATTCACAACAAAGGCTGTTTCCTGCAGACTCTTGCTCAGCTGTGCATAAACATAGAAATAACAATTACCTTCATGAATTGTTGGACCTGTGTTGGCTCAAAGCCGGTGAAGAAAATGTACGGTGTGGATTCTGGTGGAAGCTTCTTGGTTGGGGCTTCGATCTCCTCAAGTCTACAATTGAGAGAATATTTGGGTCATTGGGAGATAAAGTTTCAGACTGTCCTGTGAGGATCCGAATGGGTCAGATCAGCTTGGCAATGGATGACAGTAACCAGACCTTCTCCCACCCACAGACGGGGGAAGAGGGAGCTGCTGCCGGGTTGACAGCTCACACCCTGTCGTAAATTAAAGGAGAGGAGATCTAGGGTCTCCCTCACCAGTATTCACCAAAGGATTGTCTCCGTTAACAGACTTTTCCCAACGAAACTCTAACACGTTCAAAAAGTGAATACTGGATCAATATTTCTAACATAAGAATGTGGGGAATTGTCAGTGATCTATAGAAAACTAATGTCATATGGTTTGATATTTTGTGGTGTCATTAAAAGTGTTATAAAGGAAATACTGTAACTTGGAAAGTATATACAGTACATGTACAAAGTCTCCATCCTCTACGTTGTATATGAAATACGATGAAAGTATTTTTGTTAAGACCTGAATGCAATTTTAGGAGCCATGAGTTAATTTGTCTCCTATAAAACTTTGCATAGTAAGTATCCACGCCCCGAGTGAGGTCAGAGAGCATCAGCCTGACGATTTGGAGAAGAAAACTCCCCTCTCAGACAATTACTGGTACAGCTAATTAGCTGTCCTAAGAAAGGTATCTAGAAAAGCGAATTTAAGTGGGACCAATCCATTACTCTTCTCAAATCACTGTAGTACGCTACTCTCATCACCCAATGGGAACCCGTCGACACGGCTAGCTAGCCTCTTCCAAGGAGGATCTTCCAGAGTGAACAACATTAGAAGGAGGAGACCCCTTTCGGACAATCAGAGCTTTACAAGCGTGCCGCTGAAAGGTCCATCATCCTTCCTAAGGAGGGCTGGTTCTGACAGAGATCCACAGCGAACGAAGGCAATCACATGTAAATACATTCATGATTTCTTACTCCAAACGGGCGGCGGATCGTGTGCACAGTATATGATTACTGCGAGAAAAGTTTCTAAAATGTATCAACGATAAGTGTCTATTTTTTTCTCTCTCCCCCCCTCTCCATGTCGTTGTGTAACAAGCCGCAATGTGGTGTCAGTCCGCTAGGGACCTTTTCCTAATGTATTAAGTGTGTATGTTATCCTGTGTTATCATTTAGTTAGCTTGTAAATAAATAATTAAACCAATTTGTGTAGTACTAAAACATAAGTAAGGCTGGGGTTTTTGCAGATGCAGGAGGTTACGACTGTTCAGAATGATGATGTGATACGAGGTTATGATTAATACGTTGACTGTTTTATGGATGTGACAGGTAAAGATCTTTAGAGTTAATTCGGGAGATGATGACCCTTTAAACAACTGCTCTCGTGGTGCCCCAAATTCCTAATGAGTTAATTGTTACATGATTAATTTAAATCAGTTAACAATTAAAACAGTTAGTTGATTAGATAAACAACAGTCATAAGATTAATGAAAGTCACGACATATCCCTATATACAAAGATGTATTTTTAGAAACAAATATTTTTACAAACAAATTCTGCAGATTGTCTAACTCATCTTCATACCATGCCACACACCACAATGAAAACTAGGGTGATGGAGAGTCTCACCTTAGTTTCTTATTTGGATGCTGGGAGATCGACTCAGACTGTTTCTGCTTTTGTTGCAACTGCAATGCCGCCAACGCATCAGGCGAAACCTTCACAGGAGCCCGCCAAGCACCTACAATTAAGTCCAAAAGGAGAAAAAGTAATTATATTCACACCTATGTTTAACAGATGTTTGTCCATCTTAACAAAAACTCCCATATAAAGTCCCCTTGCCCCCACTGTAAGACTTCTGAGCCCTGTACCCAGTAGGGTCTGAACCAGATGCTGGTTGGGGATGAGTGGTTCCTGCAGGTTGAAGTTGGAGTATCTGCTGTGCTGGACCTGCCGGAGGACTTCAAAGTTCCCCAGGAGAATGTCACAGAGCCACTGGGCGTTGACGCAGGGGATCCTCCACTCCTTGGCCTTCTCATATTTCAGACCACTGGGGCTGAGGAGACAGGGAGGGAGAAAGGGTTAATAGATGGGTTTACGACAGTAGAGTAAAACGGACATGATACAAGCATTAACACACACATTAATTAAACCTGACACCCATCCACACAAACATGAATACGCCAATGACTTGATTGTGCCAACAACATTTACATGCCATTCATAATAGGTGAGAGCATATCAAGGTCATCTCTTACTCTTTACAGATGAGCACAGTGTTACTACGACAGAGGTAGCCTGTGTATCTGGCTCCTGCCAGGTAGGCCATCAGCTTCAAGTCGTCACGTTCTGAGTCCACAAAGCCAGTTACGGAGATGATCTGAGGAGAGAATGATAGCAATGTCAATGGACTTAGTATAGAAGCTAAGCTATAAGCGCCATTTATGAGTCATAGGCTTGCAAGTCTAGTCATTACCTCATGATACACCAAAGCAAAATGTATCATTGTTTCAAATTAAAAACATACGACAGCAACCCATGTTAGATGTTATTAATGGGGTGCGATAAAAAGGAAGTGATGCGTACGTGTTGTGAGCAGGGCTTGGCTCCTGGTGGGAAGGCGAAGGGGAGGTGTAGGGTTCTGTGAGGAGGAACCATCTTCTTCTTCTTCAGGATAGTGTTCAGCCAGTGGGCAGTGACACAGCGCCTCCCCTCTCGTAGGGCCTGAGGTACAGCAACAAGAGAGATTACATTTAAAACCTAATCTAACTGACATACACAAAAAGATTTTGGCCTTCAAACAGGCCTTTCTAATTTTTTATTTAGCCTTTATTTAACTTGGCAAGTCAGTTAAGAACAAATTCTTATTTACAATGATGGCCTACCCCGGACGACGCTGGGCCAATTGTGCACCACCCTATAGGGCTCCCAATCACAGCCGGATGTGACACAGCCCGGAATCGAACCAGGGACTGTAGTGACGCCTCTTGCACTGAGATGCAGTGCCACTCGGGAGCCCTTTAGCTGATATGAAAAACGATTTAGTGATGCTTACCTGGACATACATGCTGCTGACTTGAGTTTCACAGAGCAGGTGAGTGCAGCGGTTGCTGAGAGAGGAGTCCACAATTCCGCCATAGGCCTGGATAATCTGTGATTGACAAAATACAACTCAGCAATGCAAGGGGCAAAATAGTAGTTGAACAAATGCAGTTATAATGCTGTTTGCTCAGATACAAGATAAAGCCATGAAAAGACTGAAAGTCTTTCTCTTACTCTCTTCCACGTGGCTAGGAGCTGCTTGTCTGCCATCTGCTCTGGGTAGTCAGCGATAGCAAACACACAGCCCACCAAGAAGCCATCTTCTGGAACTACAGCAGCAAATAGAAAGATGATTGGTTAGTCAAACAAATCATAATCACAACCATTAAAAACAATGATGATCATTGGATGTATTTCATCCGATCACAATTGCTTCATGTATTTTTCTAATAGATTTTTTTTGTAATGAACTGAAACAGAAAGTGAAACTGACTGAAATCTGTTAGTAAGAGTGAACTTACTCTCTTGGCCTGGCTCGTGGCCAAACAGCTGGTGCACTTGAGGAAGCGGAGGCTGTAGTGACCCTTGCTGCTGCTGGCTCGGATGCTGCTGCAGCGACTGCTGCTGGCTCTGGAGATGCTGCTGCTGTTGAAGCTGCTGCATGTGCTGCTGCTGCTGCATCTGTTGCTGCAGGAAATGCTGCTGCTGTTGGAGGTGTTGTTGATGGAGTTGCTGCTGCTGGTTCTGCTGCTGTTGGAGCTGTAACTGGAGCCTGTGTTGCTGTAACTGCTGTAACTGCTGTTGTAAAGCATGCTGCTGCTGCTGTTGGAGCTGCTGCTGCTGTATGGGCGGCCGGGGGAGCTGCTGTGGTCGCAGCTGTTGCTGCGAGAATGCACGTGGCGGTTGTTGCTGGGGGAAGATCTGTTGTTGGTGGATCTGCTGTTGGTGCGGCTGCTTCTGGATGAACTGATGGGCCGGTTGTTGTGACAACTGAGGAGGAAAACCTTGCTGAGGAACCTGTGGTTGCTGTTGGTGGTGCAACTGCATGATTTGCTGTGGTGGAAGATGCTGCAGCATGGGGTGCTGTTGCTGTGGCAGCTGCTGAGGTGGGTGTTGTTGTGGCTGTTGGGGGACCTGATGGGACTGCTGCTGCAGTAACTGCTGCTGTGCTTCGGCTGTGTGCTGCTGCTGACCTTGGGGCTTCACTTGGTTGAACAGGAGCGGGTTGGGTTGGGTGTTGGGCTGGCCCTGGTTCGTTTGCTGCTGCTCCAATGTCTTCGTTGAGGCAGAGAGACCCTGTAGGATCCGTGGTAAGAAACCAAACAATTTACATTTTAGCACTGCTTTTAGAAATGGACTAGGAAATTTGAACATCCAAGTATTTTACCCCACTAAAGCAAAAAGAAACCAAGCAAGAAATAAAGCTTTTGAGCACATTACAGGACAGTATTCTTACATGTGCAACATTGGAGGGTCTGGTGGTCTGCTGGATGTCAGAGTTGTTGGTGATGTTCCGTAGCGTCCTGGCCGCTGGGCTCCAGCCTGCCATGCCCTCTGGCCTCTCTGCCCCCGGCTGGGCACCACTGGGTCCCAGGGCAGCCCGGGTGTCTGGTGGCCCTGCACTGCCCGGCACAGGAGGCACGCTGGCACAGAGGTTGATCAGGCCAGAGTCCTTCCCTGGCTGCAGTCTGCGTTTGGGACCTGGGGGTGGCCCGGTAATCTCTACTGGGGTCCAGTTCAGGTTCCGTTCCTCCTTCTCCGTGGAAGAGTCGTCCGAGTCGTCGAACATGAGCTCGTCTCGTCGCTCAGCTTTGGGCGAGGTCCCTCCTCGGCCACTAGCAGGGGAGTCGTCTCTTGAGGAGGAGCTGGATCTCCGGGACCTGGGGCCTGGGCGCCTGCGGCCTGGAGGGCTATAGCTACCCTCGGAGAGAGACTCATACTCACTCTCCTCATCCTCTTCCACCTCCTGGTAGGTCAACCGGGGGTGGTACAGAGCCTCGTCCTTCCGGCTCTTGTCCAACGCCGAGTGTGTGATCCACTCCGGCGTGACGATTTTGATGCTGCTGTGCTTCAGGGCGACCTCATACTTTTCCTGGAACACACAATTTACACCATGGATCCACAGACATACAGTTCCGGTGTAAAATATGTTACTGTGTAACTTACTGCGAAATTGGTGTTGTGGTGTCATCTGACCAACAGAGTACCGCTATCAATATTGCAGATGTCAAGATGAATCGTTTTATTACAATACAACCTGAAGTAATAAAAATGTGTTGTGTCCAGTGGTTAAGCAAGGACTAGACAACCCACAGGCAAGCTCTACCTCCTGGTGCCTGAGCACAAAGACAGCAGTAAAAGAAGACATCCCCTTCCTGCAATAACCATCAGGCATACCCGAGCCAAAGCAAGGCTAATAAAATATCCAAAACAAGGAAGGCCTCAGCAGGCGCCTCAAAAGATACTAAAATTAACAACACGCAGACATTCTTTCTCAAAAGACTGTTCAATACACCAATTTGTCCATGTGCTCCATGTTTTTCCCCCTATATTTGCCTTTGAGTCAGGAGAGCATTGTAATTATTTTACATTAAAAAAAAATAAACGTATTCCATCACACAAGAATGACAAAGCAACTTTTTATGGCTCTTATAGAACTGAAAAATAATTACCCCTTTTGGCTCTGGAACAATCAGGTGAGTGCATTTCTTGTTTAGGTTGAGTTGACAGTCACCCCCATAAAAAGTCATCAAGGCCCAAAGAGTGTTGAGATCTTCTGGTAGCTAAACAAAGAAATGCATGAGAAAGACGTTAACATTCTATAAAAGACTCATCCTATGAATCCATAAACCATTTCATAGATACGTGCATAACAGTTAAAAAGGTAATATGTAAAAGGCACATACCTTTGGCAGACATGCCGTGACACCAAAGAATATCTGTCCCGACTCTGGGGAGAATCCTGTAACTCTGTATTATCTTTTGTCAAGGAAGTCATTCAACTCAAGTGTTAGGCTATTCGTTCAGCTTAAGTGTTAGAATATCAATCAGAAACATAAATCAATTGCTCGTAAAAAAAAAAGAAAAAGGTTACGGTAGCAGGTCTCCACATCTTACGGACAAAGTCACCCAAGACGGCTGAAAAACAAAGAAAACACTTTAATGGTTGAACTCTTCTTCTTCCCTTCACACCAACAAGGCTACAGGTTTGTTAGTGAATTGACTACATAAAAGGGATCTATAATTCACATCCTTACCTTGACAACTGGAAGGTCAAAGACCTCTCGTGACTCCCCAACCTCTGGGTTATCCCCATCCTCTGCTATGATGTGTGTAGCCAAGGCATTGTATGAGACCTCCTTTCCTTTCCCCGCTTTTAGGAGCTGGACAACCTAAAGTGCACATGAAATCACACCAATGAAACAAAACAGAACACCCGGGGTCAATTGTACCAGTTATAGGCACATGATATGTCCATGTGTAAAATCCTGTCTCAAACCAAAGTGTGATAATGGAAGCCAGTAGGTTTCCAAGATGTTATGCATAAATCATGGGGTGGCCTGAAATGGACGTTATCAATAGAAGATACTGTTGATTGCAGCTGTATTAGTAAATGACAAAAAAAACTATTGCAAACATAAGCGCAATCGAGGAACAATTCCATTTTTCAAGACGTATTTGATTTTTAATATACCCCATGTACACGATTGATCAAATTACAGGGGTTACAAGAGAGTAAATTTAAGGCATTATTTGGCAGGAATTTGGAACTTGCAGCTCTACAATGGCGGGCATGTCCTCGCACATGCGCAATGTCAGGCGCACAATTCAGCAAGCGGACGATGGGCTCTCACCTCAATATATTATCAATCCATCTCGTTCTATGGTAATCCATACAATTCAAACATTAGGACATTTCTGTGTTTTTGTCTTGCTAGCTAACTGCATTGAATTGGATAACGTCCCTAGAATGCCAGGGTAATGTTTAGCAAGCTAGGTAGCTATCAAACCTAGCTCGCTAGCTAACGTTAGTATCCAGCTGGCTATGGTAGTTCGGTAACCTCGTCTGGATCAATGACAACTTCATATCTATTTGTAAATCGCAATAAATGTATTAATTCAAACGGCACATCCGCAAACCATTCGGGTTACAAATGATCAATTTCAAGTCTGATCGTTAGCTTTTCGTTACGCTAAACGGCTATCGGTAAACATTGGTTGGCTAACGTTAGCTAGCTAACGTTGAGCTCTTCACCTTTTGGTCAATGTCCCCGACCACGTAGAATTTAACTTTTTTGAAGAGCTCTTCTGGGACCTTCGGTTCTTCATCCGACATTACTATCCATAAAATGCTAATCGGGATATGTAAAACAAGATTACTAACAAGTTAAAGGACATTAAAAAGTTATTCCACTGCAACTGTTCATCTCAAGGCAACATAGACTAGCGCCAAATCTCACTGTGCGCGCGCCATGGACCAGAGCATGTGACGATGAGGGGAGTGGAACAGAATAACATTCTTGTTTCAAAAGGGGCGCACGGAGACAACGATTAAAGTTACTTTAAAACAGTTACAGAGTTTAATGGCTGTGATAGGAGAAAACTGAGGATGGATCAACAACGTTGTACCTACTCCACAATAATTGACAGAGTGAAAACAAGGAAGCCTGTACAGAATAAAAATATTCCAAAACATGCATCCTGTTTGTAATAAGGCACTAAAGAAAAACAGAAAATCAAATTGGCAAAGAAATAACCTTTATGTCCTGAATACAAAGCGTTATGTTTGGGGTAAATCCAACACATCACTGAGTACCACACTTCACATTTTCAAGCAGGGTGGTGACTGCATGATGTTATGGGTATGCTTATCACCGGCATGGACTAAGGGGTGTTTATGATTAAAAAAATAACGAAAGAGGAAAACATGCTTCAGTCTGGTTTCCAACAGATACTGGGAGACAAATTCAGCTTTCAGCAGGACAATAACCCAAAGCACAAGGCAACACTGGAGTTGCTTACCAAGATTACATTGAATCAGCTTAAACATCTATGGCAAGACTTGAAAATGGCTGTCTAGCAATGATCAACAACCAACTTGACAAAGCTTGAAGAATTTTGATAAGAATAATGTCCAAATATTAGAGGTTTACCCAGAAAGTCACACAGCTGTCATCGCTGCCAAAGGTGATTCTAACATGTATTGACTCAGGGGGTTAAATACTTATCTAATTAAGTGTTTTTTAAAAAAAAATTAAATACAAAAATCATTGACACAAAATGACAATTAAATCCATTTTAATCTCACTTTGTAACACAACAAGATGTGTAAAAAGTAAAGGGCAGGAGGTCGATAGCCCCCAAAACAAAACTACCCCCATGTCAGGCAGCTCCTAGACAGAGCTTGATGCAGATGTAGTGACGATGGCCTTTTATTTAGCCTAGCTGTGGCAGAGCAGGAAAATAGACATTTTATCAGACTGTAGCAGTCACAATTTATGATATAATGTGGCAAGCCATGCAAACAAAGACAGATCATAAGTGTGGACATGCAGAATGTTTTAAAGGCCTTCCCTCCATGAAAAAATGTATATAAACGTACTGTATTCATCTTTAAGGGTAATAATGTGTATGTTAGATTGTGACTGCTATCAGGCTAACATCTACTATAGGCAATGATGTAGTGGTAAAACAATAGGTGGGTAAACTGATCGCTGGTCATGGTGAAAAAAGTTACGCTTACTATACATTCAATGCATTTGTCTGCAAAAGGTGGATAAACTGTTGGGCAACAACAAAGGTGGGTAAACTGTGTTTACTTGCGTTTACACTCCACTACACCACTGACTGTAGGACTGATAAAGACTGTTCTTTTCTATAAAAAAGGTGGGTAAACTGGGCAAGCTGGGGCCAGTTGTGCTGTTACAGGGGCCAGTTACATTAGACGTTATTGTTGTCATATCGTTTTCTTCACTGCATTGCAGGCATTATCAGGCAAAAGACCATGTTCATAATCATTAGTGTTCCGCGTTGCCACTGTGTAATAACGGATGTAAAAAAAGAACTATAGCACAAATTAGTTATGTAAAAATGATTTCATACTCCACATTTAGGGGGGCCACAAGGGGGTCCAAAAGGGGGGGGGGGGGGGGCACTAGCCTGCTACACCACTGACTGTAGGACTGATAAAGACTGTTCTTTTCTATATTCTTGAGACATGGTTTCCCCTATGTTTCAAACACGTGTAATTCACATTTTCAGAGATGTCTTCTACTCTGGAATTCATTCCTCCACAGTTCTTAGCTAATTGGCCTAATTACTTCATTAATTAGAAGGTGTCCAATTGAAGTCCTGTCAAACTGGCCACAGCGGGTGTGTATGAAATAGCCTATAGTTAAATAGCCATAGTGAATTATGGACATCAGTGTGAAAAGACCTTGACAAACTCTGAAATGCATCCAATTAAATCTGTAATGGGATCACTTAATTGACAGCTACATTACATATGAGAATGTGACTTCAGAGTTAGAATTTGACATCCTTTATCTGAAGTGTTTGACAAGGTGAAGCAGTTTGATTAAAGTCAATTTTACCCATGCGAGCATATTGTCTTTCTCCTTTACAGGTGTAGCATGCTCACGAGGATTATATGAATCAAGCATGACTATTGAGGTAAGTACCTGTTCAATTGCAAGCACATCATCTCAGTTCATAAATTAAGTGTAGTGACCATTATGGCTCTATGATTTCATGACAGGAAGTCCATCTTGAAGCAACAGCTAACATGCTGTGCCGAGGTCCTTGGAAACATTTTGGACAGTGAAAATGTTTCATATATATTTTGGACATCAGAAACATCTGATCATTCATAGAGCACATAAACAAACCTAATTGTTGGGTCACTGATTCTCTGGTTCCATAGATTACTTTCTATGAGGTAAATTTGGGTGAACTATCCATTTAGATAATGCATCTTCTTTGTATCCACTGAATGTTTTTCCAAGGACTTCAACAAGCTGCCACTAAGCATCACAAGTAGACCTTGTAGTCTATATTTTATTTGAGTTTTTAATTTGAATTACATTGAGACGTCTATTTTCTCACTAACAGGTCTGCCACCAGGCTCACCAGCAGCAACCATCCTGTATCAGTCCCTTCCCTTCTGAGGCAGCTTCTTACACAATCCTGGTGGGGGACTGACAGTCAGCCTTCCGCCCAGAGATTTCTGGGAGCAGGGCCAACTTTTCCTCTCTGGATCAACTCCATGGTAACGGTTCTGTTTCTTATCCGAGCTGTGCCTCGGGTCATGAAGATAAGTGTGTATTCCATCCATGAATCATGGATCACATGTGGCCTATGTTGATCATTTTGTAATGACAATTATTACTTTTATGGACCTATTTACATAACAGATTGTTTGGAAAATTACCATAAACCAGGTTTTTAGTTTAGCATGTTAACATGGTAAAAAAAAGTATCTGATATGCCAAAATGTTCTTAGATTACAGTTGGAGAATCAACTGAAGAAAAAACAAAAAATGTATAAAATCCTGTGTATCTCAAATATCTTAACCCAAATGCACCACTAGGAAGCACTGTTTACACTTTCTGCTTATACGCCGGCTGGTTATCAGAATAACTCTGGATAATGCAAAGCAGAGGCACCTGCTGGAGAGAGACAACATTATATTATTTATTTTGCCCGTGAAAAGAAATTCAATAACTACTTTCTGAGTGAGAGCAGTGATTGAAATCACAGAAAGTCACACACACAAACGCATGTGCATTGTGCACACACTTCAAGAAACACTTCAAGGCTCTTTCAAACATTTTCTAGGGCCAATAGGTCAAACCATCGTCAACTTTTATGGTACAGTATAGGCTACCTATTGTTAATTTCAATATGGAGGTAAGATAAATTAAATTATGGAAATATTCTCTAAAGAAATAGTGAAATATTATCAGGGCTATTACATTTTAATAGCATTCTGTTAATTGAAATCCTGAAAATGGCCTGCCGGAGCAAAAGGGAAAGAGCCAGCATGTCTAATAAAATATCCCTGGGGTCCATATACACTAGTACTTACACAGGGATTCAATCAGTGGGCTCAGATTAAAAAAAGGAAGCAACACATTTTTAATTGGGGCATTGTTCCCTGATAATCTATCAGAACAATACTATTTGGTCGATGGAATAACACATCACTAAGGTACTGTAAAGGAGAGGGCTTCTAAATGGGATTCTACATTAGATCAAGGTCGTAAGTTATCAATGCATATTAAGAGAAGTTATTGAAAACAAACATATGTTATTTCATGGTCAATTATAATGCTGAATATTCAAGCCAGTTACACCAAGCACAACACAGTGGTCTCAGTCTTTCAAATGTTCAATATTTCGAGGTCAATGCATTTCGTGACTTGCTTCTTTTAACTGGGTACAGTATAGGCTATTGTTCAACTTCATGCTGACAAATGATTAAAGTCCTCAGGACAGAGTGATTCATTATTTGTTAAATAATATTTAACATCAAGCACATGCATTTACTGCACTTTGAATGAATCAATTTTGGCACCAAGGTTCAAACATTTCTGCTTCCCACCACCCTTTTTCATCTTTCCTTGTCTCTAGCTCTGAGAGTGTGTGAAGCTCTTCATGAAGTGTTCTTGACAAATTGCCTTATAATGAGAGGCCAGGTATTTTATCAAATCAAATGTCACATATGAACCATAAAAAGATGTCACCTAACAGTTGAGCATATTATAATGTATTATACATTCACGATTGAGTGTACATTGTAATGTACGTGCATATTTCTACAGGGCTAAATTAGTGTAAAATATATGAGTTTACGGGTTATTATTGAATAACTTTCAAATATGATCAATGACTCAATGAACTTAATATACTGTATCATAGACTACTGAAGACAAGTAAAAGTCCACTAAATTCGTATTATGCACATGAGCAAACACATGGCTGGAATCCTTGTCTGTAAATGGATCAAGACACTTTTGCTTAGCATTATCAAGTGGTCCTAAATTGCACGGCTGGTGTCAGTTAAATTCCATTCAATTCAATTAAAGATCCAAATCATTATATAGGCCTATAAGAATTGATCAAGTACTCTATTTCACTGAATTACGCAATAATGTCTTTCCTGAACTGACCGAAATTAAAATGCAATGGACCAAAACCCTCTTTTGTTGCTGTAGCCTGGTAGTTTCTGCAACCATGGTCCCCCAAAAAGCAGAGGAAAAGACTAGAGTGGAGTTGACTGGAGAAACCCAGACTGGCTCAGTTTCAAACGCCTATTCAGATGGGATTTATCCACGCCAGGGCGATCAGGGGGATGAACCAGTAATTAAACCCCAAAAGCAATCGTCCCCTTGGCCTTTTCAACGTCTTGTCACTGGTCAAGGAGACTTGGTCACTTTGCACATGAAGGAAAGTGCGGACAGTGGGACAGATCAATAATCTAGACCCCTCAGACTCAACTCCGGACCTCGAAACCAGCTCCACCGCATTTTTTCATTGTTCCCCTCTAATCAAGGATTTATTTAGACCTGGGACACCAGATGAGTGCAATTAATTATCAGGTAGAACAGAAAACCAGCAAGCTCCGGACCTCTTAGGGTAAGATTTGAGTACCTCTGATCAAGGCTATGAGTAGATAACCAGCATGTCCTAAACTAGTTTCACTCTATTCCTCCAATAAGTTACATGTTTATGGACAAATACACATGTAAATGACACGTAGCCTATACCTATATTAAAATTACATTCTTGACAACAAGCAGTTGAGTTTGGTAACGGATTTATTTTACCGTTATTCACGATTAATTTCCCTGGGATATGACATTATGTGATGTAACATCGTTGTACATGAATGGGTTATATAAGGGATAATCAACGAGGGGCTATGCGTTCTTTGGAAAATAATGTTGAACGACGTGCACGGTGTGTTCCACGACGCGCACCACCACCCCACACCGGGAGAACGTTTGTTTTTTTTCCTTAGCACTACACAGCTGATTCAAATAATCAAAGCTTGATGATGAGTTGGCTATATGAATCATCTCTGTAGTGCTAGGGCAAAAAACTAAATGTGCACGGGGGGGCCTAGGAAACCTTGGTCAACTGAATAAAATGTGTCGGAAGATTTAGTTATTAGGCCTATACAGTATGTTAAACAGATCTACATCATCTAACCTAAAGGAAAACACTATGAAAGTTGGATATGTCCTAACCAGAAAAACCTTATCAGAGTTGAGACCAGTGTTCCGCACAATTTTCACCAACAGCTTTCCAGACTAAATAGGAAGTGGTCAGTAGCCTAACCTTTATCCGCATCCTCGGGGACCCCCTTAGTGTTTTCTCCCTCCGTTTGTTTTTCAAAGGCCAACAGGAAGCAGCAGGATCCCACATGACCCCTGCATTGTTACAGAGCAGATATCACAGCCATTCAATGGAGCACATCTGTGTGCTGCTGATCTGAGGCTATGATCTGTGAGCTGCAGCCAACGCTATAGCGTTCATTCACAAATCCCTCTGACCCTCTAGCGTATAACCCTTTCTGAAGGGGACGATAAACCAAATAGAAAGATACATTTACCCGAATAGAATGTTTGGCTGGGCTAGGAGAGCTAGGATGGAAGTAAGGAAAATGGGCATCAGGTAGGCCTAATAAAAACGTCTGGAGATTATTCAGTTCAAATAGGCTAGACTAGAATTATTGGACTCATAAGGCAATATATTCCCAACTGTTTAGACTAAGTCATGATGCAGATTTTTTATTTATTGAGTTGAATAATAATAATAATAGGCTATACAGAAAAGTGTTTAAGGAAAAGGTGCGTATAGGTTGGTTGAACTGCGATGTTTTAAATATGAGCAGTTAATTATAATTTTTGAAAAAATACGAGTTGGCCTAAGACCAACTCTGTAAAGGGACGGATTGCACCTTTGCAATCAATAGCCGACACCTGATTATATTTCTGTTTTACAAACAGATTTGCAGATTGTGAGAGTTGAGGATGTCACCACGAAGCACAGAAATGTCCATGAAATCTATTTCAATGGCTAATATTCACATCTCTGCACATTTGTTCATCTTTGCACTTCAATTGCAATATTAGGTTATATAAGATACGGTTTTGCTCAATTACACAAGAAAGGCATAGTCACCATTTCAGTAGGCTATCGAATCTGCATGAGCTTAATATAAAATAAACATTACACACTTGTTGTGGTTTATTAATTAGCTAAAGTTACTGCTCAAAAGTGAGGTAAGTATTTTGACTTTTGACTGTAAATCCTCTGGAATGCGGTTAAATAAAAGGTCGTTGAAGGGAGGATCTACTTTCTATCACCTGCCCTGATTTAAATGACGGAAACGTAGGCTAGGCCTATAGAATGTCATTCTAGGATCCTTGTTTTGCAAGAGAAGTTCAAAGCAGGTTAAAAGACATTTCGAATAATGAAGTAGCCATAATACAGACTCAACAAAACCCATCTGACATCTGCTTGGACCTCTGACAACTTCAAGCTGTCTTTTCGATTACAGGCTCCAACTTCACCAATGAGTTCTGGTAAATTTGCAAATAAGCATTGTAGAACAGCGTAAATAATTTCAAATAACGTCAACACGTCTGCGGCACATCAGTTTCAATTGGACCACGAATGCAGTATTCCCTAAAAAGTTTTTCAGCCAATTGGAATTTCAGTGTTCGCTTCGTCACATGTAGCCTATACGCGCACCTCACCGTCCATGATAAAAGTGAGCGTTTCAAAAGCTGTTCATAAGCAAAGCACGTTGTCCTATTAAGTGCTATAGGCATTTGAATGTTGCATTTAATGTTTGGTGCAGGTGCACTTTTTAAAAATGTTTTACCTTAACAATCAATATGGCATCAATATGATATGCAAACATAGGCATTATAGCCTGTATCACGACAAAAAATACCCTAAACAAAACTAATCACAAACGTATTGAGACACTAGGTCTACAAAACAATAGGCCAATATTTTTCTAAATTAATTTTTTTGGGGGGAGGGGGGTAGAAATTATTCAAAACCTTTTATGATTTAATACAGCCGTATAACGCAAAGGTTTGACCATATTTCGTGAACACATTTTTTTTAATCTGTTTTTGATAGGCCTATCTATATGCAAAGGTTTTGTATTCGTGATGTATAAACCCGTAACCTCTACATCCCTCTATTAAGACAATGAAAAAGGGAAAATAGATCAGCTCAATCCAACTCAACATTCTCAAACAGCAGCCAGTTTTGGACATTTCATATTTTAAAAGTAGCAGTCCAAAACATACATTTTCTTATTAGTTGGGCTTACAATCACTCCCATCAAAACACGACAGCCTCAGGTCATCATTTATCAATAGGCTATTCTCGTGTATTATTTTTGTACAGTAATCTTTTGCGGATTGTTGATAACATTTGGAGTAACTTCTGTCTTCTACATCACCCAACTATAGGCCAACATTAAACACAAAATATGGATTCAGGTATATGGCTTATTCCAACAATAGGCTACATCGAGTTTTTTGGTGATGCCATGGGCAATAGCTATCAAAAATAGAAAATAACGATGTGCTCAATACGGCTGTGTTACTATAACCTACTGCACACCTATAGTGCACCAATTCTGGAGCGCAAGATGCGCTCTTGTTGACAGGAGTTCATTTCGCTCGGCAATATGTCGAAATGACCCACTTCGATTGTAGGCATATATGACAGTTAGACAGTATATAGGCCCACTATACAGTCAAAAATGCCATCTGGGACTTTTGCAAATAATCATAAGATATAGCTATTTGGCCATAAAGGATTTAGGCTTGTCTTTAAAAAATAATAACAGACATTGCTGAAACAAAATTTGCATCCCACTTGCCTGAGAGAAGACTAGTCTTCAATTCTTAACTGCAACATGTGAAATCACAGCATTTTGTTGCATCGCCAATATTTAAAGCGCCACGATCCTTTTTAAGCGCAACCCGATTTTGGTTCATGAATGGACTAAAGACCAAACAGATAGTCAGCGTCCACTAGGGCAACAATCTTTAAGTAGAATTGTAGCCAATCAGTTAATTGGATAACCAGAGACCAACGACGGATGACTATTATGCAGCATCTTTGATTAGGCTACTTTGACACCATAGGCGAATGTGAAATTGCATCGCCTTGTAATTTGATATATAGGACTACTTCAAGTGCAATAGCCGAAAAAAACGAGTAGCCTCGCAAGTGAACCACCCATCATGTGCACCTAGCCGGGAAACACCGCTGGGAACTTATTCGGTAATGTTGGGGACTGCTAAAGCGTTTAGCAAGTGCTGGCTCATCCCTATATGTTTGGTAATCGTCTCCATCAATATGATGCAACTATTTTCAATTCGAAAAACATAGGCCTATTTGAGGTTTCACACCCCACCCCCATTCGGGGGACTACCATTTTCATGGGCATGCCTAGTTCTCTTTGAACCGAGAAATCAACGAAATGTGGAGATTTCTCTATAGACTTAAAAAATACTCAGCAGAAAATACTTTGGTTTTGATGATAAAAAAACTACCTGGGATGGCTGACTGAATCGGAAATAGTGTCCTACTTGTTTATGTTTTTTTAATGCTACAGTTTTGGGAATTGGGTGTAGGGGTGCTGTCAAGTGTAGAGTCATCGGTCATGTGGTAACATTTCAGGAACTCTATTGGTCCAAGGCACGTGTCTTGGATACCGGACTGCAACGTCACTGGGGGGACTCGTAGCCTATTAAAAATAAGAACCAAAATCCATAGTGGAAGTATTTCAGGAGCAGTTAGCACCTCTATCTACTCGTAGTTTAGAAGTTGAAGCATTAATGTTGGATTTGTTCTGAAAGGGAACCACTACAACTCAGCATTTTATATGGTAGGCTACTTTCTCAACAAATATATCAACCATAGCCAGGCGGAGAAATACATTTTAAAGTATGTTTTTTCTTTGTGAAAAAGGCAAGAGGCGGATTTTCAGTAGGCCTACTACCAAAACTAGATACTGAAAAAAACTGAACTAGTTTTTATTTCCTATTCCGTTTTATTGAAAAACGCATTGGACGAGGAATAAACTAGAAACCTCATAAATTCATATTTATACTTTTGTGGTGGAAAGCGAGAAAAGTGCCACAATTGGACATTGAGTATTTCACTATGGAAGAAAATTATAATGGCAATAGAGAGCATCAAGATTCGGGCGAAGAGTCCAACAGAGCTATTCTTCCTCTTCAAGCACCTGGGAACCAGCAACCGCACCGAATCACCAACTTTTATATTGATAATATTTTACGACCAGACTTTGGACGGAGGAAAGATGGGACTTTTAATTATGATGAGAATCACCTCAATGGACGAGAGAATAGTCCTGGCCTTCCCCCAAAATCTGGCCAGTTCGGTGGGACGGTGTCAGGGGAAGGAACATCGAATTCTCGTTCAGTCAGTGAGCCAAAAAAAGCAGATATTGTTGCAGATACGCTTCTCAAGCCCGGAGGAGAAATTGGAGATCAGTGCCTGAGCTCCGACTCGGAAAGTTCTCATGCCAATTCTGCACCTTCGTCGAAACCTATGCTCTGGCCAGCCTGGGTGTATTGTACAAGATATTCGGACCGACCATCATCAGGTAACGTCTAGTATTTTTATTGCCTTAGTATTTAGTACGAATATGAATAGCATGAGCCATTGGATCGCTTGAGCGCAATATAAACTGACTCAGTGAACTAAATATGTCGAAAAATAAACCTGAAACCACATCCTGCAGCCACATAATACAAGCATTTAAAGTATCCCTTTGTGTAACATATTTTCAAGGCTTTGTCCTGAACTTTTAGGAAATTAATAAAATAATATTGTACTTCTTTTTTTTACCTGCCAATTAGTGAAAAATATTCCGAATTTATCCATAACTACAGAAGACCTCGATTATCCTAGGAATTCTGATTGGATGATATTGGTGGTTACAAACCAAATAGCCTATATATCAGGCTACTACAAGTAAATGTTATTTTATTTCTACTGTTAGCCTATTATAAGTCTATTGTCACCATACAAACATTTGGCTAGTCATGCAATTATTATCAAGCTGACAATTCCAGTTGAATTATATAGAGAGAAAAAAAGAAAACGAATAAGAAAAAATAGAAGTAAATAATTTTTGGAGAATAAAAGGAGTGAAACTATCGAAATATTAAAAATATCGAAGTAGTAAAGTTTCAAAGTAACTTTTAAAGCAGTAGTGAAACGTTTACACCATTGTTCCTCAGTAGTCTTTAGAAAAATATATAATTTGAATTTTTGTTTACAATGGAGCGAGGCAAAAAGTGTGTTCCGTCCACATGCAATATGAGATGCATGCAATCAGACTTTTAGAGTGCAAAGTTCGGAGAAAACAACTGGAAAAATATTAGGAATAAAAACTTTATCTACTTTTACTTCTCTCCTCTAATATATTTAGCCTGTAGTTTTCATAATATTCTCAAACTATTCTCACATTAGGATATTAGGTCTAGGCCTAGCTGCTGGTTGTGATTATTAATGTCAATCTTCCATTATGGCCTATAGCCGAATGTTTGTTTTATTTATTTTTTTCTGCAACTTCAGAAGTGTATCAGAGCAACTATTATAGTTGGCCCTTTTCATTTAGTTGGCCATTTTCATTTAATTTATAGTTAACATCGTTTAAACTTAGGGAATTGTCATATTGGACTATTAATTCAGCTTTAGAAGCACTAACATAAAGTTAATATTGTTAATATCCCATTGTCGTATAACATGTAGCCTACAGGCCCTTATTATGCATAATGGAATGAATACATTAACTTCTCCGAACAATTAAAAAATAATAGGCAAACAAAAGAAAGTTTCATTATGCTACTAAACAAAAAACGTTCCCACTGTGTTTAATGTTGGTCTTAAATAGCATAGGCGTGCATTTCACGAAATAAACGGAATAAAAACCATTCCAGAAAACGGAGGGTATTTTGCAGTACGAAAAACATATGCTTCGATGGAAGATGGGCCATTTGATCATAATAATATTCAAATGCTATATTGTGAAGCCAATACACGTGTAGCTGCGAATCGATCTCTTATTTGGTGTAGAACTAGCCTACTCCAAACAGCAGAGTTTCAATAAATGTTTACAATATTCATTACACATTTATGAAAATGCAAGCTTATAAATGTAGTTCCTATGGTAATAGTGAGAAAGGGGCGCCTATACCGCCTCCCTCTAACCCCACCCCAATCAACACCATCATCGTCTACTATGCACACAAAACCCCGCACCCTTTTAGAATAGGCTACACTAAATTCGAATGACATTTAGGCCTATAGTTTATTGTGCCTATATTGGAAATTTGGCTAATATTAATACCAACACAATACTTATTCTACTAGCCTGCTACTAAAGGCCCATATGGCCTACTAGGCCTCCTTGCCTACTAGGCCTACAACTAGGCCTATTCTTGCATGTTACTAGGTTCTGATGATCATCATATTAATTAGTCTGGCATTAGTGACCATGTTATTGAGGACGTTGAAGGTATACTTTTTTTCGTTTCAAAGTCTGATCATTGAATGTATTCTAATCTACAGGGCCAAGATCTCGAAAACCAAAGAAGTCGACCACGACAACGACACCAAGCAAGGATGACAAGCGTCCAAGAACGGCCTTCACAGCAGAACAGCTCCAGAGACTAAAAACGGAGTTTCAGACTAATCGGTACCTGACCGAACAGAGAAGACAAAGTCTGGCACAAGAACTCGGCCTCAACGAATCTCAAATTAAAATCTGGTTTCAAAACAAGAGGGCCAAAATAAAGAAGGCTACTGGAAATAAAAACTCTTTAGCCTTGCACCTGATGGCACAAGGACTATACAATCATGCCACATCATCTAAGGATGAAAAATCAGACAGCGATTGAAGAAAAATAAACAATGCAATAAATAACTTTAAAGGGCCAGTGTACATAATACCAGCAGATATTTAAACATGAATGAGACAGGATTTTGCAATATTCTGTAGCCTATATACAGTATATAGGGACTAAACCATTTCGTGTTATAACACTTGCCATGTACTCCCTGGAACTTTAGAATGCTTCATCATCATTAAAGTTTGTTTGGTTTTTGTTTGGTTTTTAGCAAGTTGTTCTTTTTTGTTGTTGGTAGGCCTACTTGACTTTGTGGACACATTTAACCGAAATAATGAAAACACGCTGAAGTCCAAAGATTTTTTCTGCTACATTTTGCAAACTGTGAATTTAAATAGCCTAAATTGTGTTTATCTATGATTTACATTTTTGATCACACTGTTTCGTTGTATTTTGATGTTTATGTTGAAAATACATTTGAGGTTCCTTTGTTTTGTGTAAAAATACAGCCTTTCTGAGTTGATATGGAGGGACCATACGCATTGAATTATGCGTATTATCTAATAATGCATTTTTATATTCGAATTCTGCATTAGCTAGGCTATAGTTCTCGTGAGCATTACATTTGAATTATTTCAGCAAAATAATTCAGCTTTGGGTAGGCCTAGACTACATGTAGGCTATTGATATGAGACAGATTTGATAAAAATAAATACATAATATATTCAATAGGCCTATACATTACTTTAAACTTGACCCAAACTATAGAAATGAGTTGATGCTTAAAAGGAATGTAACCTAACTTAACTTTCACTAAAGGACCTCTGTTGAAATAGATAGCATATTGTAAGAAAAACAAAACAGTATTATATAAACCGAAATATGTGTCTGGTATGCAACCGCATAACACCAACTTTCTTGCACGTCTTCCATTGGTTAACAATGCTATAATGCACCCAAAAGTTGAAGTCATGCGCGCTTAGCTCATATCCAATGGGTTTTAAATAGGGAGGAGTGGTGGATGGCAACAACTGGAAATGAACAGATATCCATTTGAAATTATCATGGAAATGCAACCGTTTTGGGTCAGTTCCACTACCAACAAAATCCATTTTTTACCCCGGCTCAAATCAGGATTTCAGTGCCAAGTGAGGCCTATACGGACTGTATGTCTTCATTTCAATCATTATAGCCTTATTCAAAACTTCAGGGATGAAGTAACGTCAACGGGCGTCATATATAGGTTTACTGTACAAATAATGTAGGCTATAGATACGGTAAAGAGGTCAATCGAAATCGACCAAATCACTGGAATTGCCATGGAAACGAGTAGGGGAAAGGGCCATGGGGTCAAGATCCCGAGTCTCATTGTCCCCCAGCAAAATTAGCCTAAATTTAGGCTATTGTTTATATGTGTATTTCACACTATGTTGAGGTAAAACTCGGAGTATAATGCTTGTATGGATGTCAACACAAACACATGTTCATGTAATCGTTACCAATCAACTGCACTACAGTTTTAAACGAATTTGACTACCACCACCGATTTCTGTACGCTAGCTATGCTAACCAGTTTATACGAGCAGGAGTTAGCATTTTGCAGTCACTTCTTCTAAACCTGAAAAGGGACAACTTCTACATTTTATGCAGCGAAAACAGCCAAATATATCCAAATCGGACTTAAGTAACCACATTGTGGGTATGTTACAATACATGACGGATTTAAAGAATATCCACTTTGTTAGATCAGATTTGTTGAATGTGCGCCAATCTGGTCTGCGTTCCATTGAATCCTTTACCGCATCTATCTATATCAAATAGTCCATGCGTTCTATAGTATGAAATACATGTTATTATTTGCAAATAACATAACATTCATATTTATGAACAATACTCATAGTCTAAGTGGTCATGTTTCTCGAAAAGAGGCTTCTGGAATGTTTACATAATTTATTTATCTTGCAATACCTTGTTTTTGTGAATGAAACGTTTAGAGGCCTTTGCATGAAAGCTGCAATCTGTCACCTGTATATCATGTGAGACAAAAGTTGCTGTATCCTTACCAAATTGTGGTCTTATGATGTGAATGATCTTTCATTGTCAATATTAAAAGTGTGTAAATTAAAATCCAAACTTAAAACACACTTTGCCTTAAAAGTTCGGTAAATGAACTTTTCTATGAGTACTGTGCTACAAAGAACTAACACATTACATGTTTCTATCAGGAATGGGCTATTACCATTACAGATGGTATACAACGTGAATTTACAACATCATTTTGAAACATGTATAAAAAAGGACAAAGTTTTGGTTGTTTTTTTCCCCCAGTATTCTTTCATATGAGACAAATGTAAATAATTTGTATCATAACTGTGTAGTTAACTGTAAGTAAATAAACCACAAGAATACTAACACAATTTTAAATCCTTTATTTTCTATTGTGCTTATAAACAATAAACAACATAATCAGTGCTCTAAAAATACAGGCTGACTAATAGCAAACTGTTAATTCAGAAACATCCACTCTGGGAATCATTTCTGAGGCATAAACGTGATATGGCCAAGTCACATGTGTGTTGAAACAACGTACTATCAATTAGCATAACAATTACTGGCCTGTCTTGAAGGTTAATGAGACAGCAAGGAGAATTTCATCCTGCTAAACAGTACAGAACAAAATGTGGGCAATAGGGCAACTTCAAAATATTGTTCTCTAATAGGCAGTTGGTAAGTTTATGGAATATACTATGATGCAAGTTCACTGTTGCCTCTTTCTGGATGGGCTAGCTCTCAATAGACATATTTGTGGACTTATTTTCTCATAAAGAGTAAACTGCATTGTGTAATTGGCTATTTGCAGGCGGTCCTCAGCTAAATAAACCTTGAAAGAATACATTATTTCATGCATCAAAATGATGATTATACTTTATTTTACAGTCTGCAATTAAATTGGTGTTTACATAGACATTACATGCTAGTAATGGCCTACTGTAATAGGGCTACTTGCAGAGTTCAAGTTAATAATAAAAAAGTGTCATTGTTCAAAATGAACAGAATTCAAACATGGTATATAGAGAACGTATCTTGTCCCCAATGACAATGGAAAAGATGACTGTTGGTTTCACCAGGCAAACAGTCTAAAATGTATTTACTAAATGCAAACTACTACCGAAATGTTGACCACAAAAAAAGTTACACATGAACTTGCACCAAGGCGCACCATGATGTTATAGACAGTCTAAGTGATATGCAGCATAGTATACCTAATTTTAGTCGGGTGACCACCCCACAAGTCATAGCGAAGTCAAAATACAGATTCCCATTTCTCAAGTCAACGGTGCACTATGCTGAATGCAAGCCACCTATACTTAGTTGTCACGAATAGAGCTTAGGAGCCTAACATGAAGACCCAGCATCTCAAAAGCAAAATGTAGTACAGTTGTACACATTTCTGTATCCCAGAAATTGCTTAAATGTGCCAAAACTCTTTAAGGATCTCAAAGTGTTGTAGGAATCCCATGACAGCAATTCCACTCAGTTGCTACAAATAACATTTACCTTGAAATAATTTGCTCTGTCAAACATGTCCACAGCAGATAACAAAGTGGGAATTAAAAGCTTATGGAAACATTCAAACTAGTAGGTTCAATAGGATACATATTCTCATTAAATTAACATTTTGAGACTTTTCTGCGTTGTTTGGAAACAGAGAAGTTAATAACCCAGAATGTTGAGAGCTATCCCATCCCCAGTTTCTGCCTGTAACGGAGTCTCTTATCAACAAAATCAATTTCCCCTCACATACATCAACCAAGTAAGGTTGGTAAAATCCAGATCACAATGACACCTTTTCAATATGATCATAATACACTATACTCATGTTGATTTCAAAACTGCCATACATAACCAAGCAATTCAAACGCAATCAAATATGACTGAACTTCAGTCCCCAATACAGGTTACAACACTCTGCAGTCTCAGTATTACCTGATGCTTTTAAAAAAACAAACAGAAAAGGATCCAAACACAAAAGGGAGAATTATCTGTGCGGACCATTCGCAGCATTGACCTGCTCCTCAATGCCCCAGAACCTCATCTGCATTTCTATTCTTTCCCAGCTTGTATGTGGAAGTAACACCCAACGGTCACTGACTTGATGAGCTCTCTGGGTTGAGAAAAGCTGGTGCCTCTCAGACGCTGAGCTGAGCAACTCGGTTGGTTCCTCAATGGAGTCTGTGGCCGGGAGCCCCTGATGAAGGTCAAAGCCTTCGGTCACAGCTGCAGGAGGCTCATTTCCTTTAACCCATCACTTCTTCTACACATCAGAATTCAAAATGTCCCTAAAAAGGAATCTCATAAAATTATGTAAATGTCAAAATGTTCAAAAAAATCCATCCTCAATAACCTTGTACCTCAACTCTTGATAACAGTGATGGATGATATCTTTTGAGCACTTCAAAAATATGATGGGGAACAAATTACGCTAGCCCCTCCCGACCCCGGTCCCACCCCAGTCCATAAATTTGAGAATTTAGCAATATCTTTTTTTTACTGAAATGTACAGCCATAATCATTATGCTTAATTCTACAGATGTAGATGTTTGATGAGTATTTTGATGCTGAGAATTTTCTTGTACAGCAGTAAATGCAAAATTGTAGTGTATTCGAAGTTTAAAACAGCTTCTAAAGTATGTAATTTCCAATTTAAAAATGTCAGAATTGATTTGCCCTAACAAAAAATACATCAACCCTTACAAAAAATGTCCATTAATTATAATCCACATTTCCTGTTGCTGCAGGATTATTTTGTTGTTGTAGCAAACTGGCTAAAATTAAGATCTGTCAAAAAAGGTGTATTTCTCTGCATATTTTTCTGTATCCTCCTGACTGGTAGTTACATTTTTTTTGTAGAATTAAATATGCTTCTCTGCACTAATGTGGGTAAAATATTGAAAGGAATGTGAGTCTTATTCAATACATTTAGATATTGCTTGCTTTTTCTAAAGTCTACCAACCTTGCCAGCAGGCATGCCAGCTAAGATAGTTCCTTTGCAGTATGCTGGGGCACGTACCACTAAACAAGTTAGCTATTCTAACTTGATAGATAGCCTGAAATGGCTTCTTGGTAGCTAGTTGAGTTTGGGAACCTAGATGTGTTAGGTAAAGCCAACTTCATAAAATTGCTAGGTGGCTAGTAGTATTACAGAGAATAATTTTATTAGATTCCCCCCCCCCCACCCCCACCCCCCCCCCAACAGGACCAATCTGAGGGAGCGCATGCCCCTGTGCCCCCTATGGGCATGACACCTCTGCTTTTGAGCATCAACAACACAACTGAGCATCAACAACACACAAGTGGTCAAATCATTTCTGAATTAGATGGTCTTTCTGGACCATTGAAATTACATTTGAGAAATAGTTTATCATAGTCCTTATAACCTGTGTGAGGGTTGCATTTCCTCTGAGAAACCCCCTCCAGCAGTCCACTCAGCATACTGCAAAGGAACTAACATGCATAGGAAATTAGCATTTAGTGGTCCAGTTTGTCCAGCCATTTTGAGCCCCTTGCCAACAGCACCTTGGTAACCCTTGATCTGTCATTAAGTTAAGCTCAAGCCCTAGACACCGAGAGACGCTATACACATAATTCTGACACTTTCTTAAACCAGAATAAACTCCCAAAACAGAAGTCTTCAACTTGTTGCAATTTCCTAGAAATTGTGTTTTGGGAGTTTATTTATACGTACCACTAAACAAGTTAGCTATTCTAACTTGATTGATAGCCTGACATGGCTTCTTGGTAGCTAGTTATGAGATTGGGAACCTATATGTGCTAGCTAAAGCCAACTTCATAAAATTGCTAGGTGGTTAGTAATATTAGAGAATAATCTTTAGAAATTGTATTTTTTTCTTCAACAGGACATATCTGTGCCCCGTATGGGCATGACACTTCTGCTTTTGAGCATCAAGTACACAACAAGTCCATGGAGAACTCTTCATGTTAATGAAAGTTAAAGTTTGGATAGTAAGTTCTAACACATTTTCATTGCCTGCCTCTGGACCTGAAAATGATTTGACCACTTTCCAGCCACCACTAGTCACAAGACCTTAAAAAAGGTCCACATTCAAATGCCCAAAGTCAAATAAATAAATAGCTTGCCCTATGTGTTAGTTATCATAAGTTCACATATCCTGTGCCATAAAATTTAACCTCTTCCAATTGGCAGAGGCAAAGGGCAGTCTGATTCAAAAAGAACATACATATCAGAAAAGTATTGGATGCCTCGTGTGTCTCTCAAACAAAAGACCCATCCTGTCCCTTCCCCCCACTGAGTTATTCATCCATAGTTTTTAAACGCTTCCTAGTCAAACTTGAATATGGAATGAAGAGCTAGGGCTTTGTGGCGGAAATATAATTAAGCTGGTGAAAGATGTATATGGTGAAGAATAGGGATGACATCAGGCCAATTTCACACTTGGCACTCGGATGGCCGGGCCCAAGCTAGGCTCTTGCCACGCAACACAGATCAAAGCACGCTGCCACTACCAAAAAGGCAAAGGAGGACTTAAGTATGCTAATCTCCAGGACAAATATATTTTAATCTTGTTAGAATACAAGTTAATGCCGCAGCTCAGTGACTGAACTTTATAGAGACAAAGGGAAAGATTCACTTTCCCAACATTTCTGAATGAGATGGTCTTCCTGGACCATTGAAATTACATTTGAGAAATTGTACAAATAGTTTATCATATAGTTCTCATTACCTGTGTGAGGGTTGCATTTCCTCTGAGAAACCCCCTCCAGCAGTCCACTCAGCATACTGCAAAGGAACTAACATGCGTAAAAATGAGCATTTAGTGGTCCAGTTTGTGCTGCCACTTTGAGCCCCTTGCCAACAGCACCGTGGTAACCCTTGATCTGTCATGAGGTTAAGCTCAAGCCCTAGACATCCAGAGACAGCTATACACACACAAAGAAAAGCTTACACTTTCTTAAACCAGAAAAAACTCCCAACACACAATTTAAAGGAAAATGCAACAAGTTGAAGACTTTTGTTTTGAAAGAACTGGAAGTGCAGTATTGGGAAAATGCTGTAATTCCTGATGGTAATGAAAATTATATATTGTATCTTGTTTGCATTCAAATAGTCTGGTTCATAGGGTTTCATTTGTCACATGTAGCCAGTGAAAGTTTGACGCATACAAAGCTTGACCCATGCATTTGTTCTTTGTTCTTTAGCCAAAGGTTTATGTTTTTCGAAAACTGACCCAAATATTTCCACAAAGAAGTGTAGATACATTTTGCGTAAAACTATACAAAAATTATAAATAACTTCCCCCGAAATTAAAATGTTTAGATCATAAACCCCCAAAATACTTGTGATTATTTGTCATTATTTGATGAAGCTGTGAGGGTCATTATATGAAAATGGAACATTGTCCATGTAGTTAAGCTTTTTCCTGGCATATATAGCACAAAGAAATCTCCTCTGGAGGAAGTGTTCAATCTCTAGGTGAATTTACATCCTGTGTGCTCTGAGATATGAGTGTTATCACAATTTGGATGATAATTTACTTGATTTAGGAACTTAGACTCATTTGTGTTATAGGGAGGTGGTCATATCAGGCCAATGTACAACTATTAAGGCTCTCATGTAGGTTTTTTCCCCCCACTGCAAACATTTTGTAACATTGCAAATTCACCGATAGAGGGAGATCCCATTGGATTCATCTTTCACCTGTTCTGATCTGGAGCTGGGCAATATGGACAAAAATTCATATTGTGATAAATTGCCCGAATTGATGTGATAACGATAAATAGAACGTCCCAGGTCTATTCTGATCTATATCCTTAAAAATGGGTCATAACATCAAGCGTAAAGGTCAAATAACGAAATACAAAACAATACATCTAAAAATAAGATCAATCAAACAGGTGTATTTTTGGGGGGAGGATACATTTTTTAGGAGAAAATGTCATAACATTTGACATACTTCCGCAGATTTTAGAGCTCATAAAGGTTTAAAATGATACCACGACGAATTCAATTGTTGCAGATGACGGGACGTAAGGGGACTGCCCATTTAAAAATCAAGAATAAACTCCCTCCTCCATCCAGGAATCACGGTGAAAATCAAATGCAACGGTTGAATTCTGGACCAAGAACAGGTCTGGATAATCAACACATTCGGAATTCTGTAACATCATTCTATAACATAAACTGATCAGCTGATGAAGGTGAAAGCAAAAAAAAATTAATACAAAAAAAAATTGGCAAAAATTGCTGATCCAGCTAACCTTGACATTGTCTGTAGGATGCCACGCCATCTTTTTGACATGGCTGCCTCCTCAGTCTCTCACAGCTGAGTACACAGCACATTCAAACTTAGCTTTTTCGTTTTTTACACCCATCTTATTATTTTGAGTGCCACTTCTTCCTCCTGCATTTTTAAGAAATGTATCATTTATAAATTAGGCCTACTAGGATTACCTAAAGAAACACACCTGACTTTCTATCTCATGATACAATTCCGTGTATCTGACAACATTATTCCAGCATCTCAATTCAAAATAGAAAACTTTATTTAAAAGAATGCAACTTGATTGATACAATATCCTTCAAGTATTATTTCTTCATTTGAAATATATATCTAAACTGGTCCAATCACCCGCAGCAGAGACGCATGTAAAACTATAGTTCGTCACTCTGGAATTTGGTGCCTTTACAGTGATCTGAAAATGAAATATTGACAAAAATTAGTCCGCCATCTTGTCAGATGGCCTGTTGAAAATAACTATCAATATTTGCAGACATCCAGTAGGTGACACACCATTTACTGCAATGACACTCGCAGAAAAACAAACTACATTATATTGACAAACATACGAGATACGAGCGGTGGTTTCTATTCAGATGATAAATTCCAAATAACTCATACTTCACATAGCACATTCAAACTATCGGCCTACAACCGCAATCTTGTTAAACAAAAATTGCTCTTTTGCTCATCTAATAGAGTATCAGTGTCATATAAGTCCACAACATCATCCTCCAAGACTCTATACCGATTCAAAAACAAACTGTTAAAAATGTTACGCTGCTCTGTTTCAGAACCCTCACTTAACAGGGTTGAAACAAAATGGCGGATCAAAGACGATAGTTATGTAAGGGGGAAATCATGACACTACAAATAGATCTGTTTTAAATGGTAATTGTCTGGATGTATCCATTTTCATATTCTATTTTAGGATGCATAATAAACAAAAGTGGTCATGTTTGTATTCCCTGGTAGGCACACACGGTACTCATCTAAACATGTTTGGGGTAGCGCCATGAAAAATTGCAATATTAAAATGTTACGATAACCAAATAGAGTATTCGCAGGGCAACTGTACTCTGTTCTTTACAAATCAAAGCTCTCCAAAGCCCAAACACCCAGATACTATTTTCTATGAACAAATAATCATTGTAAGTCATTTAAATAAATTCATATAAAAAAGCTAATCAAAACCCAATGGTGTTATACATTTGGGTAATAATGTTAGTAATAACATAGTAACTACGCAGAAAGGGAAAAACAGGAGGCCTGGTGAGTAAGAAACCACAACATGTCTGAAACCGTACCTGATACTTCATTGCATAACTTCTCGACCACATGGTCTGTCTCTTTGGCAAAAAGAGAGATGATATCATCTTCAAATTCCTCCACAATGCTTTCACACTGTAACAGAAGAGAGGGGATGGGTTACCACACAACAGACAGCACACCAGGTCCTCCGCACATGAGAGGTTCACAAGCATGTAGTTTCACACAATAGTGGGCACAGCAGTGAGTGAGACTGCCATTTTTCCTCTCGCCATGCTGTTCAGCCATCTTAGATGACTCATGTAACATAGATAGGCAACACGATTCCAAGTTAGCGATTCCACACACACATCTTTGCGCATCATAAGATTACTTGCTTGTGGTGCCTAACTTGATCTTAAATATGTGCAATTTACATGCAAGAGCTCAAGATAATTGTAAAGGAACAAAGGAAAATACGTTATCGTCTGCATTTTGGGTTAACCCCTGGCACGTCTCCAGAATGAAAAACGTCAACACTGAATGTTACTGTAAAACAAATTATAATCCTAATAATGACAATTTAAAATGCAAGCTTTAATACACATATTTCCAGATGTATTGTCTTTCTATATTACAGACTACGGCGCATGCAATATACCTTAACCAAAGTAAAGTGGAAAAACAATATCAATGTACAGTTTAAAAAGTTACCGGCCCAATTATCAAGAACGTAACTGGATTTCCAGATAAAATGAAGCTGTGATATCAACGACCAAGGCATAACATTGACTTCTGTGCTTTCAAAATTAAATCCAAGTTTACCTCAGTTAACCAAACATAAGAGTTACCCACCGCTACCAATATTTCAATTCATTTTGAAAGTCTAATACTTGAAAAAGTATGTGGACATGCAGAACATAGGAAATAATTTAGCTACATCACATACTAATCTGAATGTTGTATGAAAGCATGACTAAAAATAAATACATTAATATGTGAGTAAATTAATAAATTATTGCCAAACTAACCGCAAATTTTAGGGCATTGGATCCCTCTGGGCCATCAAACTTGAAATTGTTAAAATCAGGAAAATCCCCGGCATCAGAACTTCTTGGAGCAAATCTTTTGTATTGCTTTTTCTTGGTGTCTGGGTCCACATGAAGAGCATAGTCACTCATGCTACCACAAACTCCATCCAGAAGCTCACTCAAGTTGGTCTCAGATCTAGCAAGAGGGACCTGGTGGATAAAGACACAAAAGTATCAAAAAATGTATCAGGTTTAATCTAAATTAAACTTAATTGAGTCCAGTTCTATGACGTTGCTTAGGATCCGTCTGGGTCATGTTGGTGACCCCTAACTACTATTCCCATCACACAAACAACCCCTACTTCCCCTATGCTGGAACTATGACATTTAACCTGTAGAAGTATACCCCTTCCCCTTGGAAACAGGACAAAACATGCAATAGTGTCTAGACAGGTCAAGGTGCACTATGCTCCCGCCCCCGTGGCCTCCCCAGAAGGAGAGAGGGGAAAGGGTGACTGGGTGCAGTGAAAGGGCCGGGGAGGGGGGCTGAGTTAAGGAGCAGGGGGAGGCCTAAACAGCAGCCAAGTGCAGGGTAAACAGTTCAGTCTCATCCTTTGGTCTCTTTTGGTGGTTCATCTTCTCCACCCTCGAATGATCAAAGCAGGAAGTTTTCCTTGTCAATCCCGGTCAAAAGATGCTGGGTGAGGGGAAGGGGGGGCATATTGCAGATGAACTGAATTTTGTGCAATGTAGATATATCCCTGACCCTATTGTCCCCTTTCATCCTCAGTATGGACCCTTCCGGACCCACTGATTACATTACAGAAGCATTTCCCCCTCCTCCTTTTTTTATATCTGACTCTTAGTGACACAAAGGGGCTTCCATGGCTCACTGCCATCTGCTCACAAATAAGATAAAAAGGTCTCAGGGAACTGCCTGAACCCTGCCACACATTTCTCTCCTTTTTCAATGTAAAGGGCAGGAAGCTAGTTGAATGTAGAGAGAGAAATAGTTAACATTGAGGATGGTCTATCAAAGAAAACAAAGGTTTGACGACTTCAACATTAATGTTGAACTGTTAACTAATAAGTTATTGCAAAACAAAAACCAAACAAAGTGGAATATCAAGTGTGCACTGCATTCAGCCATAACAGCAATTATTGGGCTAAAGATGCTAACATGCAATTTTGATATTCTTAGTTTCTATATTTTTATTTTACACCATTAGTGAATTTTATGAATATGTATGATGAGATCTTGACTTAGTTGTTAAGAAACATCTACCTTAAATGTAAAAAATATATAAATAAATAAAAACATCCAGTATTAAAAAAGTCCAACCTAAAGCAGAACCTTATCAAGCAATCCTGAAAATGTTGTGGAATTAAATTCCTTCCTTACCAGTATGAGGGGTTTGAAAGGGACCAGTCAATCACACATTTCCTGAAGAATGAGGAGGGGACTAGGCAGGCCTGGCAGAGAAAAGGCTTCTCAGGGATGCTATCCTCCATTGAATTCCCATTGGAAAACCAGCCATTATTGTAACACTGAGGAAAGGGGCTTTCAATTTCTTGTGAGGATAATATGGACCAATGAAAAACACAAATTAATAAAAACTAGAACCTATTAATGCCACCATTTACAACAATGTGCAACGTTGTTATAGTCTTCGGAAAAGCGATTGCCACAGTATGTACCTTTATCATGACAATCCAGAAATTGAATTTAATGAAGAGTGACAGCAATTTCTCTCTATGGTCCAACCAGAATCATTAAAAGCCATTCATTGAGAATGAATAAATGAATGAAAAAAAACAAATATATATGTACAGAAAAAGTGTAAGACATTAACAACTTCCATCAACTTATTCAATTAAGTTCAATGTCTTTGGCTTAATGATTCATTGTTGTAGGTTTAACATTGTGGTGTGAACCTTGCCTTCAGGGAGCCCCACTGGTTGCTGGAGAGCAAAGGAGACTTAAGACCAGCTAATCTCGTATGATGGAATCTAAGCTTGGACACCCCTCCCTCCTTGATTCAGACAGGGTCAAAAGCCGGTGGGGTGGGGGAGGGTTTCTTTGATTTATGCCCAGAAGTCAAAACAAGCCATTGATTAGCGCAACAGGTAGGCCTACACTTCCATAGGGCAGTTAGTATAGAAGTTGATCAGCCATCACTGTCTGTTGGCCGTTTCACTTCAAGGGCCAATCAGCAGTTAAAACAACAACAAAGTGTTTCCCCCGCCAGCTTTAAGTAAAAAGCTGAGGGATGGGGCTGGAGAAATGTAATCACTCTAATTCATACACAGAGCTATGGATGCAAGGTCTGACCATCCATGATATCAAAATGATAGTTTTAACCATGTTGAGGATAAACAGTGTTTGTTTACATTTACTTTGTTTCTAAACATTGGAGTAAAACAAGCTTTTATTTGGGGTTCTGATGAGTTACTACAGTTCAACTAAGCTCGAGGCATTTTTATGTTATATTTTTCAAGAATCAAATGGGTACATATCATTAATTTATAAGTCCAAAAATGGACGTAGCAACTGCTGATTGCCCCTTTAAAAGTCAGTGTGCTTACTGTTCAGAGCACGGAAATACCAAACTACTTAAGTCATTACTTAACTCTTCTCTTACGAACATTCATTTTGATTCAGTAATTATAGTTGCGCTCTATCATTGCATTCATACACTCTCTCTCCACTAACAACAACAGGGGTAATGCAGAGGCACACCCCCACAGCTTGAGGGCAAACAAAATGGAATATGAACCAAGACTCACATGGGTATAGGAACTGTAATTAGCATTTTTCAAATGAACCCTCTTTTAGAAAACACTTAATGAGAGTCTGTGAATATGACATACGCAGTTGATCCATAGATTGAGCATAATGAACAGGAAGGAATGAGACAATTTGATGTCAAGAGAAGATCAAAACAACTAAAATCTTTATAATACTATGCCTATGGAATGTTTGATTACATTCAAACCAACATGAATGAGAGAACTGGATTTGTCATATTAGGAAATATGTCATAATCCCTTTTACTTGAAAATTAACTTGAAAATGGCTAAGGGGAAGAGGAAAACATGAAGCAGCCTAGCTAAATAAACAGCATGTTATTAGCTATCAATTACCATCAAAAGGGGATTAACCCCTGAGATCAATAGGTGAGCTGACCAGCTAATGACAGTCCCTGGACACAAGGGACATGACACTGGAACACTACCAGGCCTGACCTCTTCACACTACAACAATGCTTGGTTAGGAAAAGAGGAGAAGACAGTGGTTTGAATATCCAGAGGGTTAACCAATAAGCAAAGCTTCTGATTTTGGAAATGTAGCTGAAACACTGTGATAAAGCATTTACCAATGCTTACAAGGACACAAACTGAAATGAAGTTACATACTGATCTTACTTTTGTTATTTTCTTCTGCCGGTATATTTCACAATACACTAAATTCCATTTCTCAAGGTACGAGATCCAGGAAATCGAGCCACGTAATTACCAGACGATTACCGCGGCGCGGCGAACATTCATGTAAGCTCACGAGATCAGGTGGCTTGAGAGGCTACAGGAAACCAGGAACTACTATAAAACCACTAGGCCTAGCCTATGTTTTGTCAAGTATTTTAACTATAAATATGCATTCTATATGAATGATGCATCTATCCAATCTCTAAATTCATAAAATATTTTATTTCCAGGAAGTTCAATCAATAGCCGTATGTGTACTATTAGATGTTTGGCTTCAGTGGAGTGCACTTTGGCAACAAGCTTTTACTTAGGTTGCTACCTTTTTATCAGCCAGGCTCCCATCAGGCTTGAGTCTGAAGGCTCCCACATTGATGGTCTTCTTCGGATCAATCTGACTGATTGAATACTTGAGCTCATCAACAATAGCCCTGCATGCTAAAAGAAACAGATATAGGTTAGTACAATATAGGTCAGGGATATATACAGTTGAAGTCGGAAGTTTACATACACTTAGGTCAGAGTCATTAAAACCCGTTTTTCAACCACTCCACAAATGTCTTGTTAACAAACTACAGTTTTGGCAAGTCAGTTAGGACATCTACTTTGTGCATGACACAAGTCAATTTTCCAACAATTGTTTACAGACAGATTGTTTCACTTATAATTCACTGTATCACAATTCCAGTGGGTCAGAAGTTTACATACACTAAGTTGACAGTGCCTTTAAACAGCTTGGAAAATTCCAGAAAATGATGTCATGGCTTTAGAAGCTTCTGATAGGCTAATTGACATAATTTGAGTCAATTGGAGGTGTACCTGTGGATGTATTTCAAGGCCTGCCTTCAAACTCAGTACCTCTTTGCGTGACATCATGGGAAAATGAAAAGAAATCAGCCATCGTTATGTTTGGAGGAAAAGGGGGAGGCTTGCAAGTCGAAGAACACCATCCCAACCGTGAAGCACGGGGGTGGCAGCATCATGTTGTGGGGGTGCTTTGCTGCAGGAGGGACTGGTGCACTTCACAAAATAGATGGCATCATGAGGATGGAAAATGATGTGTATATATTGAAGCAACATCTCAAGACATCAGTCAGGAAGTTAAAGCTTGGTCGCAAATGGGTCTTCCAAATAGACAATGACCCCAAGCATACTTCCAAAGTTGTGGCAAAATGGCTTAAGGACAACAAAGTCAAGGTATTGGAGTGGCCATCACAAAGCCCTGACCTCAACACTATAGAAAATGTGTGGGCAGAACTGAAAAAGCGTGTGCGAGCAAGGAGGCCTACAAATCTGACTCAGTTACACCAGCTGTCAGGAGGAATGGGCCAAAATTCACCCAACTTATTGTGGGAAGCTTGTGGAAGGCTACCCGAAACGTTTGCCCCAAGTTAAACAATTTAAAGGCAATGCTACCAAATACTAATTGAGTGTATGTAAACTTCGGACCCACTGGGAATGTGATGAAAGAAATAAAAGCTGAAATAAATCATTCTCTCTACTATTATTTACATTTCACATTCTTAAAATAAAGTGGTGATCCTAACTGACCTAAGACAGGGAATTTTTACTAGGATTAAATGTCAGGAATTGTGAAAAACTGAGTTTAAATGTAATTGGCTAAGGTGTATGTAAACTTCCGACTTAAACTGTAGACCCATAGTATGCCCACAGATAAAGAAAAGTAAAACTGTTCAAATGAAATAAGCTTGACAGACTGATGATTAACAGAATGACAGCAACATTGAGATACTACTAGAAACACAAGTAAATAAGCAATTATATTTACAGAACTGTTGATAAGAAAACATACAGTACTTAGCTCAAAATATGATAACATTTTTAATAAAATGTTACTAAAATGCTACTTTTGTTACTTTTTCATTTAACAAAAGTCTTAATACTAACATAAGCATCAAAGGAAATGCAAAAACATGACTAGAGCCATGCAATACTATTTTGTATACTGAAATCTCCTTATATGTCCACATTCCACACTCTCGAATTTGCTATCCTTTACATTTTATTCAAGACCATTTCAATTATTAAGTGTTACGATCAAGCAAAGCTCAATTCAATGAGTATGTATGAAAACTGCTGTAAAAAGTGTGAAAGCCTCGTCTTTTTACGAGGTCCAAATAAAATGTATATAAATTATATCAACACCAAAGTAAATGAACCTCTTACCCCTGAGAATGGTAAGTTAGATAGCATCCAGTCACTCTTTAATTAAAAATGGAGGCTTTGGTCGTTGTTTTTTTTTTGTTTTTTTAATCAGACCTACAATTGGGGGTAATGCTTCACTAAGAATTGTACAGGATTTTCATGCCAGATGTCAGACTATGGCTGGAGGGCTTCTAACAGTTCTTAAAATGTCATTGATACTATGATGCACAGTAGGCTACACTAATGGCGTACTGTGCTGAGAGTTTGCATTGGTAGCTTGACAAGTGTTACAGTCATGCAAGGATGACTCCAAGGTTTGTTAAGACTAGTGTTGGTGTTGCTGTAGTGTTCAAAGAAAGAAAATGGCCATGTGATGAGCTGCCTTCCACCAAGTTTAATTTGGTTTTGTAAAATAAAATTACTAAAACTATGTATTAACTGAAAACGTTGAATTATGATTAAAGTTTTCCATAGTGCTCCTTTTATATTTTTAGATAAAGAACATTGGAACTTGTCTCTGTCATTCGTACACTTTTGAAATTCAACAGAAATATTTTCAAACTGCACAAAAAAAACCACTTCAAATGAAATGATTGTATGTGTAAATTGTGTTTAGCAAAGGTTAAAAACTAAACGGTTGATAATCAAGAAAACGATCAAATCTAGAATAGGAAATTGCTGCCCTGGCAGGTCAAATGATATGAAACGAGCTTACAAGACATTCGTTTCTTGAGTCAACTTTCACAAAAGTTGATATTTTATGACAATACTTGTTCACTATGCAAATCTGTAGTCTGCATTGGCTATAAATAAGTATTGCATTACATGTACATCCTGAAAACCCCATATCTAATAGGTAGAAAAGGATAAAGTGGACAAATAAACATCCCAATTTACCTGAACAATACAGCACCTTGTCTTTTTTCCCTTCAGTAGTTTCGATTAAGATACTCATTGCCATCAAGGCAATTTTTATAATCCATGATGCCATATTTGTTGCCTGAGGGAAAGAGATATGTATAAAGCAAACAAGCAAAGCCAATTCATTATACGAATACAAAAAAGGTATTTGCCATTCATCGCCTCTCCCGCAGTCTATATAGAAAGTCATATTCTGAAATCAGTTTGGGAGGCAAATAACTGTAAAAGTTGCCTTTCTTAAAAAAGAAAATATAAAAAAATAAAGGATTTTCACAAACTGTCTAGACATAAAAAAAAAAAAGTGTTGCGCTTCATGTGTTACTCAATCTGTGAAGGGGTATAATTGTACAGAGGCCGAGTATAAGTAGGTTTAACATGGGCCACAAAACTGACTGCCTCTCCACAAGTGTGTCAGGGGTTAGCCACAACTTGGCCAAGTTGGCCAATCTTTAGACAAAATATTCAAACAGAACTTAGTCTACAACTTCAAGCTGGTAATGAAAAGCAGGCTATTGAAAAATAGCGGCACTGGAAGAGAGTGGCCATGGATGTAAACAAATACTGAATATAAAATAAAATGGTTATTTGTCACATGCGCCGAATACAACAGGTGTAGGTAGACCTTACCGTGAAATGCTTACTTACAAGCCCTTAACCAACAATGCAGTTAAGAAAATAGAGTTAAGAAAATATTGACTAAATAAACTAAAGTAAAACTATTTTTTTTATAAATAAATAAAATTTAACACAATAAAATAACAATAACGAGGCTATATACAGGGGGTACCGGTACAGAGTCAAATCAAATTGTATTGGTCACATACACGTGTTTAGCAGGCTGTATCACATCCGGCCGTGATTGGGTGTCCCATAGGGCGGCGCACAATTGGCCCAGCGTCATCCGAGTTTGGTCGGGGTAGGCCATCATTGTAAAGAAGAATTTGTTCTTAACTGACTTGCCTAGTTAAATAAAAGTTACACACATTGCGGGTGTAGTGAAATGGTGGTGCTTCTAGTTCTGACAATGCAGCAATATCTAACAAGTAATATCCAACAATTCTACAACATATACCCAATGCACACAGAGCGGCATAGACTAAGATACAGTAGAATAGTATAGAATACAGTATATACATATGAGATGAGTAATGCAAGATATGCAAACATCATTAAGTGACATTATTAAAGTGACTAGTGTTCCATTTATTAAAGTGGCCAATGATTTAAAATCTGTGAATATAGGCAGCAGCCTCTCAGTGCTAGTGATGGCTATTTAACAGTCTGATGGCCTTGAGATAGAAGCTGTTTTTCAGTCTCTCGGTCCCAGCTTTGATGCACCTGTACTGAACTCGCCTTCTGAATGATGGTGAACAGGCAGTGGCTCGGGTGGTTGTTGTCCTTGATGATATTTTTGGCCTTCCTGTGACATCGGGTGCTGTAGGTGTCCTGGAGGGCAAGTAGTTTGCCCCCGGTGATGCGTTGTGCAGACCGCACCACCCTCTGGAGAGCCCTGTGGTTGTGGGCGGTGCAGTTGCTGTACCAGGCGGTGATACAGCCCGACAATATCCTCTCAATTGTGCATCTGTAAAAGTTTGTGAGGGTTTTAAGTGACAAGAACAATTTATTCAGCCTCCCGAGGTTGAAGAGGTGCTGTTGTGCCTTCTTCACCACATTATATGTGTGGGTGGACAATTTCAGTTTGTCAGTGATGTAACACGCCGAACAACTTAAAACTTTCCACCTTCTCCACTGCTGTCCTGTCGATGTGGATGCTCCCTCTGCTGTTTGCTTTAGTCCACGATCATCTCCTTTGTTTAGTTGACGTTGAGTGATAAGTTATTTTCCTGGCACCACATTCCCAGAGCCTCGTCGTCGTTGTTGGTAATCAAGCCTACTACTGTTGTGTCGTCTGCGAACTTGATGATTGAGTTAGAGGCGTGCTTGGCCACGCAGGCATGGATGAACAGGGAGTACAGAAGGGGGCGGAGTACGCACCCTTGTGGGGTGCCAGGGTTGAGGATCAATGTGCGGGGATACAGGTTAGTCGAGGTAATTTGTACATGTAGGTAGATAGATACATAATAAACAGCGAGTACCAACAGTGTAAAAACAAAACAAATGCAAATAGTCCGGGTGGCCATTTGATTAATTGTAGAAGCTGTTTTGGACCTTTAGGACCTAGACTTGGTGCTCCGGTACCACTTGCTGTGCGGTAGCAGAAAGAACAGTCTATGACTTGTGTGACTGGAGTCTTTGGCAATATTTAGGGCCTTCCTCTGACACTGCCTAGTATATAGGTCCTGGATGGCAGGAAGCTTGGCCCCAATGATGTACTGGGCTGTACACACTACCCTCTGTAGCGCCTTACAGTCGGATGCCGAGCAGTTGCCATACCAGGCAGTATGGCATCTCGGGACACATGCCAAATCTTTTCAGTCTCCTGAACGGGAAAAGGCGTTGTCGTGCCCTCTTCACAAATTTCTTGGTGTGTTTGGACCATGATAGTTTGTTGGTGATGTGGACACCAAGGAACTTGAAGCTCTCAACCTGCTCCACTACAGCCTTGTAGATGACAATGGGGGTGTGCTCGGTCCTCCTTTTCATGTAGTCCACGATCATCTCCTTTGTCTTGCTCACGTTGAGGGAGAAGTGGTTGTCCTGGCACCACACTGCCAGGTCTCTGACCTCCTCGCTATAGGCTGTCTCATCGTTGTCGGTGATAAGGCCTACCACCGTTGTGTCATCAGGAAACTTAATGATGGTGTTGGAGTTGTGTTTGGCCATGCACTCTTGGGTGAACAAGGAGCACAGTTGGGGACTAAGCACTCACCCCTGAGGGGCCCCTGTGTTGAGGATCAGCATGGCAGATGTGTTGTTGCCTACCCATACCACCTGGGTGCGACCCATCAGGAAGAACAGGATCCAGTTGCAGAGGGAGGTGTTTAGTCCCAGGGTCCTTAGCTTAGTGATGAGCTTTGTGGGCACTGTGGTGTTGAACGCTAAGCTGTAGTCAATGAACAGCATTCTCACATAGGTGTTCCTTTTGTCCAGGTGGGCAAGGGCAGTGTGGAGTGCAATTGAGATTGCGTCAACTGTGGATCTGTTGTGGCAGTATGTGAATTGGAGTGGGTCTAGGGTTTCTGTGATGTTGATGTGAGCCATGACCAGCTTTTCAAAACACTTCATGGCTACCGATGTGAGTGCTACGGGGCAGTAGTCATTTAGGAAGGTTACCTTTGCTTTCTTGGGCACAGGGACTATGGTGGTCTGCTTGAAAGATGTAGGTATTACAGACTCGGTCAGGGAGAGATTGAAAATGTCAGTGAAGACACTTGTCAGTTGGTCCGTGCATGCTCTGAGTACACGTCCTGGTAATCCGTCTGGCCCTGTGGCCTTGTGAATGTTGACCTGTTTAACCTGTTAGGGCTAGGGGGTAGTATTTACATGGCCGGATAAAAAATTTACCCGATTTAATCTGGTTACTACTCCTGCCCAGTAACTAGAATATGCATATAATTATTGGCTTTGGATAGAAAACACCCTAAAGTTTCTAAAACTGTTTGAATGGTGTCTGTGAGTATAACAGAACTCATATGGCAGGCAAAAACCTGAGAAGATTTCATGCAGGAAGTGGCCTGTCTGACAAGGTGTTGTTGTTCTTGCCTCTGTTTATTGAAGAGTCAGGATCTTAGCTGTAACGTGACACTTCCTACGGCTCCAATAGGCTCTCAGAGCCCGGGAAAAAGCTGAACGATGTCGAGGCAGCCCCAGGCTGAAACACATAATCGCCTTTGCCAAGTGGCCGATCAGAGGACAAAGGAATTAGGCGCGTGCCCGAGTCGACCCCATGCTGTATTTTCTTTCGGCTGTTTACCTAATTGCAGATTCCCGGTCGGAATATTATCGCTTTTTTACGATAAAAATGGCATAAAAATTGATTGTAAACAGCGGTTGACATGCTTCGAAGTACGGTAATGAAATATTTAGAAATCTTTTGTCACGAAATGCGCCGTGCGCGTGACCCTTATTTACCATTCGGATAGTGTCCTGAACGCACAACAAAACGCCGCTGTTGGAACATAACTATGGATTATTTTGGACCAAACCAACATTTGTTATTGAAGTAGAAGTCCTGGGAGTGCATTCTGACGAAGAACAGGAAAGGTAATCAAACTTTTCTAATAGTAAATCTGATTTTGGTGAAGGCTAAACTTGCTGGGTGTCTAAATAGCTAGCCCTGTGATGCCGGGCTATCTACTTAGAATATTGCAAAATGTGCTTTCACCGAAAAGCTATTTTAAAATCGGACATATCGAGTGCATAGAGGAGTTCTGTATCTATAATTCTTAAAATAATTGTTATGCTTTTTGTGAACGTTTATCGTGAGTAATTTTGTAAATTGTTAGTGAATTCGCCGGAAGTTTGCGGGGGGTATGCTAGTTCTGAACGTCACATGCTAATGTAAAAAGCTGGTTTTTGATATAAATATGAACTTGATTGAACAAAACATGCATGTTTACATTTACATTTTACATTTTAGCCATTTAGCAGACGCTCTTATCCAGAGCGACTTACAAATTGGTATTGTATAACATAATGTCCTAGGTGTGTCATCTGATGAAGATCATCAAAGGTTAGTGCTGCATTTAGCTGTCTTCTGGGTTTTTGTGACATTATATGCTAGCTTCAAAAATGGGTGTCTGATTATTTCTGGCTGGGTACTCTGCTGACATAATCTAATGTTTTGCTTTCGTTGTAAAGCCTTTTTGAAATCGGACAGTGTGGTTAGATTAACGGGAGTCTTGTCTTTAACCTGTTAGGGCTAGGGGGCAGTATTTGCACGGCTGGATAAAAAAAATGTACCCGATTTAATCTGGTTACTAATCCTACCCAGTAACTAGAATATGCATATACTTATTATATATGGATAGAAAACACTCTAAAGTTTCTAAAACTGTTTGAATGGTGTCTGTGAGTATAACAGAACTCATTTGGCAGGCAAAACCCTGAGACATTTTCTGACAGGAAGTGGATACCTGATGTGTTGTATTACCTTTAAACCTATGCCATTGAAAAACACAGGGGCTGAGGAATATTTTGGCACTTCCTATTGCTTCCACTAGATGTCACCAGCCTTTACAAAGTGTTTTGAGTCTTCTGGAGGGAGATCTGACCGAACAAGAGCCATGGAACGATGATGGCCCATTAGACACCTGGCGCGCGAGTTCATGTTGGGTACCCTCGTTCCAATACGTTATAAAAGAGTATGCATTCGTCCACCTTGAATATTATTCATGTTCTGGTTAAAAAAGGCCCTAATGATTTATGCTATACAACGTTTGACATGTTTGAACGAACGTAAATATATTTTTTCCCCTCGTTCATGAAGTGAAGTCCGGCGGGCTTAGATCATGTGCTAACAAGACGGAGATTTTTGGACATAAATGATAAGCTTTTTTGAACAAAACTACATTCGTTATGGACCTGTGATACCTGGAAGTGACATCTGATGAAGAGAATCAAAGGTAATGGATTATTTACATAGTATTTTCGATTTTAGATCTCCCCAACATGACGACTAGTCTGTATCGCAATGCGTATTTTTCTGGGCGCAGTGCTCAGATTATTGCAAAGTGTGATTTCCCAGTAAGGTTATTTTTAAATCTGGCAAGTTGATTGCGTTCAAGAGATGTAAATCTATAATTCTTTAAATGACAATATAATATTTTACCAATGTTTTCTAATTTTAATTATTTAATTTGTGATGCTGACTTGACTGCCGGTTATTGGAGGGAAACGATTTCCTCAACATCAATGCCATAGTAAAACGCTGTTTTTGGATATAAATATGAACTTGATAGAACTAAAAATGCATGCATTGTCTAACATAATGTCCTAGGAGTGTCATCTGATGGAGATTGTAAAAGGTTAGTGCATCATTTTAGCTGGTTTTATGGTTTTGGTGACCCTGTCTTTGAATTGACAAAACATTACACACAACTCTTGTAAATGTACTGTCCTAACATACTCTAAATTTATGCTTTCGCCGTAAAACCTTTTTGAAATCGTAAAACGTGGTTAGATTAAGGAGATGTTTATCTTTCAAAGGGTGTAAAATAGTTGTATGTTTGAAAAATTTGAATTTTGACATTTATTTGGATTCAAATTTGCCGCTCTTGAAATGCACCTGCTGTTGATGGAGTGCACCACCTAGCCCATAGAGGTTAAATAGCTGTAAAATAGTCATATGTTTGAGAAATTGAAGTAATAGCATTTCTAAGGTATTTGAAAATCGCGCCACAGGATTCAACTGGCTGTTACGTAGGTGGGACGATTTGGTGCCACCTAGCCCAGAGAGGTTAAAAGGTCTTACTCACGTCGGCTACGGACAGCGTGATCACAGTCGACCGGAACAGCTGGCGCTTTCATGCATGCTTCAGTGTTAATTTCCTCGAAGCAAGCATAAAAGGCCTTTAGCCCGCTGGTAGGCTCAGGTCACTGGACAGCTCACGGCTGAGTTTCCCTTTGTAGTTTGTAATAGTTTGCAAGCCCTGCCACATCCGACGAGTGTCAGAGCTGGTGTAGTAGGAGTCAATCTTGTGTCCTGTATTGACGCTTTGCCTGTTTGATGGTTCGTCTGAGGGCATAGCGGAATTTCTTCTAAGCGTCCGGATTAGGGTCCCACTCGTTGAAAGCGGCAGCTCTCGCCTTTAGCTTGGTGCGGATGTTGCCTGTAATCCATGGCTTCTGGTTGGGATATGTACGTACGGTCACTGTGGGGATATGCATGTCGTTGATGCACTTATTGATGAAGCCGGTGACTGAGGTGCTATACTCCTCAATGCCATTGGATGAATCCCGGAACATATTCCAGTCTGTGCTAGCAAAACAGTCCTGTAGCGTAGCATCCGCATCATCTGACCACTTCCGTATTGAGCGAGTCACTGGTACTTCCTGCTTTAGTTTTTGCTTGTAAACAGGAAGTTAGAATTATGGTCAGATTATTTAATTGGAGGGTGAGGTAGAGCTTTGTACACATCTCTGTGTCTGGAGTAAAGTTGATTTTGTTTTATTCCCTTTGGTTACACATGTGACATGCTGGTAGAAATGAGGTAAAACGGATATAAGTTTGCCTGCATTAAAGTCCCTGGCCACTAGGAGCGCCACTTCTAGATGAGCATTTTCTTGTTTGCTTATGGCCTTAATCAGCTTGTTGAGTGCGGTCTTGTGGTGGTAAATATACGTCTACAAAAAATATAGATGAAAACTCTCTTGGTAGATAGAGTACCTCATGATTAGCTGTAGACCACACTACCTCAGGTGAGCAATACCTCGAGACTACCTTAATATTAGACATTGCGCACCAGCTGCTGTCTTGCCGATGCACGGAAAACCCAGCCAACTGTATATTATCCATGTCGTCGTTCAGACACGACTCGGTGAAACATAAGATATTACAGTTTGTCCCGTTAGTAGGCTAGTCTTGAACGGAGCTTCTCCAGTTTATTCTCCAGTGATTGCACGTTGGCCAATAGAATGGATGGTAGAGGCGGGTTACCCACTCGCCGACAAATTCTCACAAGGCACCCTGATCTCCGCTCCCTGTATTTCCTTATTTTCTTCATGCGAATGAATACTACCACAACGTGGTCGTTTTGCACCTTGGTCTAGCAAAAAGTTAAGAGTGTGGTCAATGATGAATGTTTGTAGAGTTTGTGGATAAACTAGTGGAGTGTAAATAGACCCTTAAACTAGTCACACCAAGTCCCTCACTCCAGTGCAAAATTCTATATATATGTCTTCGGTGATGTATTTTGAGTGGATGCTGAAGCTGAACAACGTTTGAATGAGAGAAAACATAATTGTAATCTACCAGTGTTGTTACGGGGTTGTTAGCCTAGATCTTTTGGAGGCCTGCGGATCAAAATCCCCCGCTCATGCTGTAAACACAGTCCAGTTCAAAGTAAATGGCACAGATCCATATATGGCAATGGTCTATTTGCATATAGGCCTACTGCAGCTCTGATTGTTTATGCCGCACAAGTCTGTGTAGAGTACGGACTGAGCCGTGCATGTCAATGTAATAGAATCCTACTCCTATGCGTTCTGTCTACAACAAAATGTCTTGAATAGTTTGTTTTGTTTCAGTATGTTGCATTGAAAGTGGCTAATATTGTGTTGATTAGATCACAATTGCCACAGAGACGTTCAGTGTTAACAGGGAAAACTCCAGAACAGTGGTCACCAACCTTTTCTGAGTTAAGATCACTTTGAGTCTAAACGCAAGCCAAGATATACCACTCAGATTTTTTTTTTACGACATAAAAAGCGTAAGCCTATGCAACATTAACCAATTAAAAACAGCACTGTAGCAATGACGTTTGTCAGTAAGCTATAGGCCCAATACATTATCACCGCATTTTGACTTTACTTGAATTGCCCTGCCAATGCATTGCTGTTCTGACATTTTTTAAATTATATTTCAACATTTGAGTTAGGCTGTATGATCACACCAGTAATAGATCTGTTGTTGTATTACTTGTGAGGCACAGCTGAGTGAGCATACATTTAAAACATTTGCTTTTTATTTTACTGGGCTGATGGTGCATGCATCTGATGGTCAGTCTCAGTGGAGGGAGAGAGCAGCAGGCTGAGGGTCCGCCTCTGAGCATCCCTCCGCACTCCCTTACCTCCACTGACCAAAAAGGAGCACCGTCTTCCAGCTGATGGTGAAACTCGAGTCTCACCACATTATTTCTGCCTCATGCACAAATTCATGTTGTTACTCCTATGAACAGAGAAAGTGAAATTTTCCTTGATATTAAAAAAAGACCCAAGTCGCTAATAAATTACAACAACGCAAGCCTATAGATTAACTTTCCTACTCATTCATTACTTCTGCAGTGCTTGTTGTAGCGCTAAGTGGAAATAGGAAGAACGCACATTATGGCTTATAAAAGTGTTGAATACAAAGTATTGACACTTCTGAGTAAGAACTTAAACATGAACTCACTCATAAAAACAGCAGCTCTTCGCTGTATTCGTTGGCTCTCTCTCTAGTCGTGGTTTTGAAACGTTTTGAAATCTCACAGTATCAACTTTGCTGTAGCTTTCTTTGATGCCTGCTACGTTACTGCAGACACGGTAATCTGAGCCCATCCGATTGTCCAGCGGAAGGCCTATAGTGCACTTGATTTGCTCTCTTGGCCCGCTTGGAAGGCAAGGTTTGTTCTTTCAGACACATGAAATGGTTCGAAATGGTTAAAAATGGCAACAGTTGCCTACCCAGCTTAATCACCAACAGCCCGAGACGAAAATAAAATAGGAACACAAGGCTTTCTAGTTTTGTTTTTTACAGAAATGTTTGTCAATTGACTACGAAGGCCTTGGTTATCGACCGGTTGGTGACCCGTTCTAGAAAGTTGTGTGAAGTTCGATCTCGTGCTTCTCTCTGTGGGCTAATATGTCTTCTGCACGGCAGTCCCGGGGGACTATCTGTTGCTCCATGTAGTGAATCTGTTATTGACTGCGTTTGTATGGGCTAATAGCAGTAAAACCAAACATATTTTTCATAAAATATAATTTTTTGGATACTTCAAGGGGTATTAAAATTCAAAATCAAAATGATCCCAGGTATGACCTTCTTAAAACAATTCCATATAGCTTAGTAGTAACCCCCAGCTTAGACAGGGTTTAGACAGAAATATATATTGTTAGAGTAGACGACCTTGTGCATTTCAGGTAAAATAACAACCCAATGTTTATATCCCAGGACAAATTAGCTAGCAACAGCAAGTTAGCTAAATTGCCATATATTATTAATGCTTTTCGACCTGTCCACAAATTAATATAGTTGGTGCAGAGTTCGTTTTGATATTTCAACCTGCGTGTCCTGATCGCGTCTGGTGTTGATGGACAAAATAAACATGCGCGCGATGGCGGACTCACGCCCGCGAGAGGCCACGCAGACGCGCGCGAGCAATGTGGGTGCAATGATTGAATAACATGTATGTGTACATTTATTTTGCGACGCAAGCGGTGTGGCCCATACATACTGATCAACATGTCACTGGCGTCCAGTCGACGTTTTGAACGCGTCAAAATACGAAGACTGCGTTGAATGCAGCATAGAGAGCCAAAATAAAGTTGTCGGGCAGCCTTTTTTCATGTAGCCTACGTAGGGTAAAAACATTATGAAGACAGACCAAAAGCTATCCTGACATGAACTAACAATTCCATCAGTCAAGTAGCATAATAGGCGACTAGCTTGCAATAGACCCTTGGCTAGACGTGAACTTACCTGTTTCAACGGTCAGGTAAGTGAGAATGAGGAACAACTTTTCAGCACGGTAGGCTATAGCGGTGAAGTCGGACTTCAGACCCCAGGGACAACGTTGTGGATTCTGATTGAACATAAAACAAACGGCTAAAGTGAAGTTATTTTTTTACTCTTCATCTGTTTTGAATGAAACATGATCGTCTACCTTAGTCTACTGACAGTGTATGCGTACATGCTTGTTCCAGGAGTTGCCACGTTCAGCTAGGAAACAACAATGACATCTGAGTGAGCCAATGGTATTGCGTAAACTCAGCACATTATAGCCAATGACGGAACGCTGCCTCTTGAACGAACATGCTGAGAACACCGGCGTCTAGTTGCTCTGAGGTTTGTTCAAGATCGACAAACAATCACATGTTTTTGAGCTAACTTTAAATTGATGCTTGTTCGTGAGGGAGTCATTAGCTAGTCATAACCCGCAGTCTCCGCTGTTATAACTGACCGGGCAGAAATAGTCAACGTCAATCCAAGGAGGCAAAAAGGACAGTTTCTGAGTTTAATTCAATAAAAGAAAATCAGCGAAAGGAGATTTGAAAATAAAGAGAAGGTTGGGCAAGAAAAGTAATGTTTAAGATGTACTTGGTGAAGTGTTAAACAATGTTGACACCCCTTGTCAAAAAATTGTTCTGCTGTATTTGACTGTAGCCTATAGTGCATTATCTTTATTTGCGGGTTAGGTTCGGGTACAGGCCTTAGATTTTCACTTCATCACATAGCCTGTTAGGGCGGTTGCAGATGGGTTATTAACAATTACGGGCAGGTGCAGGTAAACAAACCTAACTTGTAGCAGTGTCATGGATGACCTGCCTGACAACTTTGGGGCGGGAAACAGCTAACTTCCTACAATTCTACACATTTTGCAATGGGGCAAATAGAAAAATGTACAATTATATATATAATCTCATGCTATTCTACACATTTTGCAATGAGGCTGAGAGAATTTGCCATGTTAAAAGCGAATTTCCTGCAATTATTCACATTGCCATAGTGCAGAGAGACAAATGTGCAAAATTCTGTAATTCTAAATATTGTTGCCGTGCTTATTACCTGTTCATATGCTATCTGGGGATGGGGGGTGGCTCCAGGCAGCCCATGCCCCCTCCCCCGCCCCCCACCTTGTGGGGGCTGTGGGGTGTGTTGTTCGTCAGTGAGTAGCTCCTCAGTCAATAACAATAACACAATTTCAACAATGTGCAATAATAGTTTGTTTACATCTCCTTATAAACAAATAATTAACAGTTTATTAACTTTGTATTATCCCTTTATCATTCATCCTACAGGTAATGGTCAATACCGTAACCCTACTTTATTGTATAATAACCATGGGGGTGCTGGTATCATTCTTCCTTGCAGGCTTTTAGAATTTCCCTTTCACCCTAGTCCATTCTATTAGAAATGAACAATTAGTTATGTTAGCTTAGCTTAATTGTGGTCCTATGATAAAGGAGATTTCATTGCTTGTGTTGATTTAGACATCATTCTTTTGCATTAATGGACAAAGTGATGATATCATAGTGCTCCTTTTCTATACATAAAAATGTTTTGTCTCTTAATTTTGGTGGTTAGTAATTCAAAGTAGTCAAGCACTATCAGAAAACTAGAGGTGTGCTAGAGTGACTGTTGGTTTCACATTGTGCCTCCAGCTAGTGACAGGTGGTACCTTCACAGGGGAATTCAACCTGGTTTTCTGGTTTTCTCACCAGTAACAGCATATTATCCACAAATCACCTTCTCTTATGAATGGGGAGTATGTGTACATTGAGAAGTCTCAATAGAAATGAAACATTGTGATAGATATGATTGAGTTGGTTCTTTATTCTGAAAGAGAATAGTATTATTACTCAAGTGTTAGTTGAAATAGACACTTTTGATATATTTTTATCCATCAATGTGAAGCTTTCTACAGAGCCCCCATAGAATGGATCTTGAATTGCATTTCAGCATATAGTGTGTAAAAATGGCTGATAGTGATATAATTCTGATGGTAAATTATTATCTACTTGGTCTTCAGTAATGACTGATAGTGATATACTGATAGTAGGTCTTGCTCCCCAGAACTGTGCTGGTATGTCATATGAAGAGCTGAATGATGACCTTTAGCACAATGGGCAGGAGGCCCAAACTAAGAGGTTGGATGAACTTTTCCCCCATCTGCAGCCGTCAGTGGTAAAGGTAAGCATTTAGTTTAAAGGTTGCTTTTTGATGTCCCAGAGAGCTTCTGGATGAGAACAAGGTCAGAGTAAACACACAATACGATGTGTTATCTACTCCTGACAAATCAGCAAACAGGGATTACGTGACTGCGTTGACCAACAGAAGGAGCATGCCAGTGCTCAGTTTTCACATGGATTGATAGTATTGTGGGGGGAAGTTAGTGTACATCACTGGAGTTGAATTACAGCATAATGAACAGGTGTCACTGATGTCCCCCCTCTTCTAGCCATGGCCTAACAGTAGGCCTATAGCCCACCTTTGGTCTTCGTAGGACCCGAATAGGAACCTTTGGGGGACACATATTACTAGATGTCTATGTGAACTAAAGATGGGAAGATTCTGGAAAATACTGAAGAATATTGAGATGCGAGGACGATGAGGCAGAGGAGGATGGAGACCAAACTACTCACGCTGAAACACAAACTACAAACTACTCACACTGAAACACAAACTACAAACTACTCACACTGAAACACAAACTACAAACTACTCACACTGAAACACAAACTACAAACTACTCACACTGAAACACAAACTACAAACTACTCACACTGAAACACAAACTACAAACTACTCACACTGAAACACAAACTACAAACTACTCACACGTTCGGAAACATAATGTTAACTTTCACTGCTATTCGGATGACACACCGCTGTACATTTCGATGAAACATGGTGAAGCCCCAAAATTGCCCTCCCTGTTTCAGACATAAGGAAGTGAGTGGATGGCTGCAAATGTTCTACTTTTAAACTTGTTCTAGGTCCCAAGAAACAAAGAGATCTTATGTTGAATCTGACAATTAATCTTGATGGTTGTTCAGTCGTCTCAAATAAATCTGTGAAGGACCTCTGCGTTACTCTGGACCCAGATCTCTCTTTTGACGAACATATCAAGACTGTTTCAAGGACAGCTTTTTTCCCATCTATGTAACATTGCAAAAATCTGAAACTTTCTGTCCAAAAATGATGCAGAAAAATGAATCCATGCTTTTGTCACTCCTAGGTTAGACTACAGCAACGCTCTACTTTCCGGCTACCTGGATAAAGCACTAAATAAACTTCAGTTAGTGCTAAACACGGCTGCTAGAATCTTGACAAGAACCAAAAAAATTGATCATATTACTCCAGTGCTAGCCTCTCGACACTGGCTTCCTGTTAAGGCAAGGGCTGATTTCAAGGTTTTACTGCTAACCTACAAAGCATTACATGGGCTTGCTCCTACCTATCTTTCCGATTTGGTCCTGCCGTACATACCTACACGTATGCTACGGTCACAAGACGCAGGCCTCCTTACTGTCCCTAGAATTTCTAAGCAAACAGCTGGAGGCAGGGCTTTCTCCTATAGAGTTCCATTTTTATGGAATGGTCTAGCTACCCATGTGAGAGACGCAGACTCGGTCTCAACATTTAAGTCTTTATTGAAGACTAATCTCTTCAGTAGGTCCTATGATTGAGTGTAGTCTGGCCCAGGAGTGTGAAGGTGAACGGAAAGGCACTGGAGCAACAAACCGCCCTTGCTGTCTCTGCCTGGCCGGGTCCCCTCTCTCCACTGGGATTCTCTGCCTCTAACCCTATTACAGGGGCTGAGTCATTGGCTTACTGGTGCTCTTCCATGCTTTTCCTAGGAGGGGTGCGTCACTTGAGTGGGTTGAGTCACTGACGTGATCTTCCTGTCCGGGTTGGCGCCCCCCTTGGGTTGTGCCGTGGTGGAGATCTTTGTGGGCTATACTCAGCCTTGTCTCAGGATGGTAAGTTGGTGGTTGAAGATATCTCTCTAGTTGTGTGGGGCTGTGCTTTGGCAAAGTGGGTGGGGTTATATCCTGCCTGTTTGGCCTTGTCCGGGGGTAACGTCCGATGGGGCCACAGTGTCTCCCGACCCCTCCTGTCTCAGCCTCCAGTATTTATGCTGCAGTAGTTTATGTTTCGGGGGACTAGGGTCAGTCTGTTATATCTGGAGTATTTCTCCTGTCTTATCTGGTGTCCTGTGTGAATTTAAGTATTCTCTCTCTCCTCTCTCTCTCTCTCCTCTCTCTCTCCTCTCCTCTCTCTCTCTCTCTCCTCTCTCTCTCTCTTCTCTCTCTCTCTCTTTTTTTTGAGCCCTAGGACCATGCCTCAGGACTACCTGGTCTGATGACTCCTTGTTTCCCCCAGTCCACCTGGCCATGCTGCTGCTCCAGTTTCAACTGTTCTGCCTGCGGCTATGAAACCCTGAGCTGTTCACCGGACGTGCTACCTGTCCAGACCTGCTGTTTTCAACTCTCTAGAGACAGCAGGAGCGGTAGAGATACTCTGAATGATCGGCTATGAAAAGCCAACTGACATTTACTCCTGAGGTGCTGACCTGTTGCACACTCGACAACCACTGTGATTGTTATTATTTGACCCTGCTGATCATCTATGAACATTTGAACATCTTGGCCATGTTCTGTTATAATCTCCACCTGGCACAGCCACAGCCAGAGTTTCCCCTTTCCCTGTGTGGAGTACAGGTTTTCTCCAACCTTGCAGAAAGTGACTGCCAGTACAAACACATCATTGTCAGAACTCTTGAACACTACATGTGTGCTGTACTGTGATGCATGCGCACAATCCAGTAATAGCCAAGTGATGGCCTCTTGTATTGTGAACAGTGCTGGCAGTGGTAAAACCTCAAGATATGTGCCGCTGCTGTTCATTCTGAGCGCATGGCACTCAGATCCATGTCCATCTATTAGGGTAATGTCCTCAATCAGATCTTTCCTGGTCTTGGATCATGTCACAAAGACCAACTGTTGCAGACATTCTTTGTTATCGCCACACAACAAGAATTTGGACCATTGTTTGGGGGGGTTTTCTGGTCGTCCGAATATATTTTAGTCACCTGACACCCTTTTGTTGCTCAACGACCTCCTTCAGCGTTCTTGATGCCCATTGTTTTGTATGTGTCTGGGACAAAATGCACCACTTTAGATTAGCTGGCTATGTCTGTAGTTATCAGGAACTTTAGTGCCCTGTTGGCAAACATCCCAAATGTATCTTGCTGTTTCATAACTTGAACAAGTGTCATTGCATCCCACACCCAGGTTGAGCCATCAGGGATGCTTTCAACTGTGGCTGGTGGGTTTACTGATCCCTCTAGAAAGTACATGAACTTTGCTTTATCAGTTTTCACGAGGGAGCCATGCTTGTTGGCAATTGCTGCAGGCAAGGGCCCCAGACTATTAGATGAGCATTTCACTGTTGATCTTTCTCACTGTGCCTACCACAATGAGCCTTGCAAAAAGATCTTGAGGAACAGTGCCCGGGAGGAACAGTGCCCGAGACCATTCAATAAACCTATCAGCTAAGCGGATCCTGTCATGTGTCAAACAGCCATGGCTAATGAGGAATGCTTGGGTATGAGCCATCTCCCTTTCATTATGAGGTTCATAACATCCTGGCAAGTTGTATACAATCTTCTGACTCTCCTCCTCTAACATTCACACGTACATTGTCAGTAGAGGGGTCTGTTGTCATGCCTGTTGTCCAGGCAATGAAATTGAAAAGCTCATTTGGGACCAGATTTGAGGCAGAGAGAGATGAGGACTGTCAGTTCTTGTAGTAATGCTGCCACAGTTGTATAATGCTAATTTAGTCATCTAGCTCTTAATCTGCAATGGTTTTAAACTTAGAAACTAGTCAAAGTAAGGAATATAATAGCTATTGAATATCTTTATTCGTTCTTTGTTCATAATAAAATATGATTAGCAATTTACACTGCAGGATGAAGACATTACCGAACATATTTTTTATAAAGTGCAACTGTAAAAAAAAAAATCTGGCTCTTGTACAATACAACAGTAACACATGCAAATGTAATAAAAAAAAAAAAATCCTGGTTAGGCGATATGCTATTGCTTGCTTTTTCTATGATGTAGTGTACTAGAGTTCTGATTGGATCATCGGATAGTGGTGGCATTTAGCAGTACCGGGATTTTGCCTGACCAGACAGATAATTATAAGATATGTTTTTAGATAAATGTGCATAAACTAGAGGTGCCAGCATATTTTACAAGTCTTGTAGAAATTATTTAATGTCATATACAAAAAAACAGCTCCTCTCTCCACAGATCGATCGACTTCACTTTTTTTTGGCCTCGGCCCACCACCGAACTCCTCCATTGTAAAATATATATATTTTGGAAGCTATAGAAAGATATTTATTAATGTCTACATTTGTTTTTGACAGGTATATTTTATTTCAGACACCTTACTACATGCTTTTACATTATGTTAAGTGAACTGAAAATGAAAAGAAAACATTAAAAAAACATATACAAACATATTCCTTTAAGTTTAAAAAAAAAAAGTCTATAAGAAATAAATACTTAAATACATTTTGCTGAAATACTGTAGAATTCCATTAATTCCTTTGGAGGACTGCTCTTTCTGTGGAGTACCAATATGGCCTCCAGTGGCTTCAAAGCCTCGCATTGGCCAATACATAGCATCAGCAATCCAGGGTTTATACACATCATTGGGTGAAATCCACATAGATGACATCAAAATCAATGACTCAAGGTAATGAATTTCAAGTAAGTATTCTTGTCTTTTGTATCACGAAAGATAACATTACATTGGATTTTTATAGAAGGTAAGATTTCAGATCTATTCTAATCCCAGGGGAGGGAAGGATGGAGGGAGGAAGTGCTGGGTTTGGGGAGGGGGACGATCACATCTATTATTACTATCTAGCAGTTTATTTGTCTATCTGTGCCCTGACTGACAAAGTTTGTCCTGACAGCTTGTTTGGCAGGAGCCGACGTTCCTCTGTCGTCCTTCTTGCTGCTTTCCGCACTGACCTTGGGAGCTGTGGCCCTTTGGAGAGAGATGCATTGTGCTGCAGAGATTCACTGCCAATTACAAGTGACAGGTAATACAATGGCCTCTGTCTACACTAAGACTAGATCTGATAAAGATCTTCACTGGATAAAAGAGTATCGACCTCTTTAGATGGATGTAATGAGGATAATTGTTGCTCCTCTGACTTTGTTTTTACATTCTCATGAGACACTAGATTACCCCGCTGGTGTCGGAGTGATACCTCTCCAATGTGGTCGATGTTCTGTTACTCGCATACGATGTGGTGCAAGGACACTGTAGAAATCCCTCTCTCAAACTCTCTCTCTTTATCTACACCATGGATAAAGATGTGTCGCTTCCCATAACACCAAGATAAGATGTCACTTTTTAATACGCGGGATACTGCTGCAAAGTGTTGTAATGCTTTTTGAATCCTTGCATGCAACCAGATAATAAGGTATGACTTATATTATCACTTTATATTTAGCTAACTGTCCTGACCATAGACTGTATCTTGACATTCTGTAGAATTGAATCATACACAGTGTCTATGATGTTACCCCTAGTTTGAGTGAATCGTTTCTTTTTTATGAAACTGCCAACTCATGGTCTCCAGTCAATCTTTAAAAAATATTTTGTTACTCAAAGATGGACCTCTTTTAGTGACAGACTCTAGAGTCCTGATAAACATGTACAGATCGCTTCTGCAGTGAGATCTACAGTGTGGGCGTGCAGCAGGCTCTATGCTAAGCTAGGTCGCCATCATCTGTAGCAGGGAGCCACGTTGTTTGTGTCTGGAGTGGGGAACAAAAGGGCAGGGAGAGGGGGATTTTGGGGTGGGTGAGAGGGGTTGGTGGTTCATCGAGGGAGGGGGGTAGTAGGGAGATTGGTCGCTTTACAAATGTGACAGGCACATTGCTGTAGTTGATGTACTCTGTCATCTTTACTTTTAGGAATGCCATCAATTTTTACACTTCTGTTAATAAGTATTTCAGAAAAGTGGGCTGACTGTTTTATCATTCACATATCTGTTTAAATGAAACCCAGATGTGTCATTTTTTGTCTGAAAAACAGGGGCACCTCTCTGGATGTAGGCAGCTGAGACATAGTGTTAACTCATGATACAACCCATCTTAAGAGGAGCCAAATTCACTTTATGTGACAGGTTTTTTTATCGGTTGGAAGCATTTCAAGCCTACTGATTTGAAGATGTCATCTGAAATCATCTTATTACGTAGGGTGGTGGAATTAATCTTGACATTTAGTATCAGAGAAATACTTGTTGATTCGCAGTATTAAAGGAGATTGCCTGCCAGTTTAAATAATATGCTATGTTTTTGCTATGTATTCAAGCTTCCATCTACGATTCCGGACCTATTCCCATTTGAACCAGGTTATTTTCATAAATTGTGTTATTGATTTGAACCGTATTACCAGTACTTCTAGGGAATATTTTCTCCTCAGATGCTGATTTCTGAAATGTTATAAGCACTTCTCTTTTTCCATCTTTTTGTTACAGTATTTTAAGAATGACTATTGGTGTGTGAAGCTGCAGGAACCCATATGGCAGGGTTCCCCAGTAGGCTGCCCGCTGGCGATTCTATTTGGCCCCCCGAGTTTTTTGAGCCCCAAATTGTTTTACTTTTTTATTTTATTTTCGATGTTGGACATAAAAGACTAGGAAATCATCTAAAGTGGTTTTAAATTAGGAAATCTGTTTCCAAGTATTCCCACACATAAATACAGGGGCATAGTATGTGATTATGCCATATTATGTGATTGTATCCCAATATAATCAAGGTTTGAAATTACTCTGTTTTTGTCAAATACTTTCTCAATTTGGGCTTCTTGTGATCATTTTGCAGTGTACAAATGATTTATAACTATGTTCCGGACCCGACCATCCGCTCAGCCTGCGGATGAATGTAATTGCCCTATGGGATGCCCTTCAATTTTTATTTCAACCATGTTTATATAGTGGCAATGTTTGCCATCCTCTCAGAAGTATTCTTTTTTTTCAGGTAGCTTCTACCCTTCTATTGACATGTCCTTGTGGGTGTAGTGTGAGTTTGCTTTAGAAAAAGACAATTAAACCAAGTAATTTCCTTCTCTTATCCATGTTGATACATGGATTATGTTAGATGACTTGGCAATCGTCCATTGTGTGAGCACATGACATGAAAGGAAATGTGTGCTTTGCCTGTGATTTAGCATATTCTTTCTTGTTTTTAGGATTTTAATGAAATATCTGTTAGAGCTTGGAATATGCTCGTTTGAAAACTTTCATGGGGTTTAATTAATACAGTTGTCTACCATAACCGGCTTAAACATGTATACCATTATGATACATTTCATTCCCATTCCATAGTCCCTTTAGTCATACTCTGAGTTTTCAGGTGGTGTGTAAAAGAGGTAGTCTTGCAATAGCAGAGCAGCATGGATGAACAGTCAACATCTGTATTCACTGTTGAATAATACTGTACACTCGTTTACTGTGGCAGTTCTCAGAGTCTGATGGCTACTTGTATGTGAAGTATCCAGGTACATCAACAATATATGGAGCATGTCAGGGTTGTTGGCTTTCTTCAGTGCTCCAGGTGATGTTCACTAAAGGGATGTCACAGGATATTCAACTGTAGGCCTTCAGTCATTGATCTTTACACCACTGCTGTACAAGGTATAGCTTCCACAGACAGTGACATGTTCATTATAATGTCGTCCAAAAACAAGTAAAATACAGCATACAGTTTCACAAAGAATGAATATGCTGCTCCATTCCAAAATGAAGCTTTGCGATGTATTTCACTAGTTGCCCATTCTAAACAGCTGTGTTGTATGTGTAATATCTGTCCCTCCGTCTACAGTTTGTGTCTACGCTGATGGTCCACTGATGAGTCCTTATGATCAGTATTGTCCTGCTCCTGGGTTCAGTTCAGGGCTAATATCCAATCACAGCTTTAATATACACACACAGCCGAGGGACTTGTTCCGCGCGTCAGACCAAAATATACCCCCGCTCCTTCACCCCTCGACTGGCTCAATTTAAGCATGGGGCTGTGTTCTCCTCCTATCTGCCCTGGGGTTTTTTACATATCTGATGTCCTATGTGTTCCTTGGTTTAATGTGTATGATCTGAGTGTGATCGTAACGGTGAGGAATAACATGTGTGCTGTTATTTCACCAGCCAACACAGCACACAGGCATCAACTATTTATGTGAAACGTGTTTTGGGAAGAGGTTGTGTGGGATAGGGTGTAAAAGTGAACAAAGAATATGAAACGCCTAAAAATGAACGCAAAGGGACAATATTGAAAAGATATTGGATTGTAATGTTGAGATATTGAATAAATATAATTAAGTGCTTTCTCCCCAACATCTAGTTTGCACAGCTCTGTTCCAAAACAGTGTTACATTTACAAACCTATAATGTATAAAGACCATTTATACAATCAACATTTTCATCCCATGTTACAGTACCCTCTGCCTCAGAGGACTGCACGTCCTTGGCTTACCTCTATCTCTCAGGTGAAATGGAAGATGCGTATCTAGGCCTATAGCTACTACAGCCCGTATACTTTCCAGAGAGAGAGAATGTTCTGTTCATTGTATCTATAAAGATCTCTTCCTCTCATTGGTGTGCCCTTGATTTGCTCACAAAGCAAACCCAGGCCTGCTGTGGGTCCCCAGAGACACCCAGAGAGTAGCAGCTGCTCGCTCTTTCTCCAAACCAACATGGGCAGCACACACATGGGGTGGGGGGTGACGGATGAGGGGGTACTATTTAACGCTCCGCCATGGCTAAACACTGTTGGAGAATCGGTAAACATTGATAGGCATCCTTGCACAACTGGAAATGTTTGATATGAGCATCAGGGATGTAATTATTTATTTAATTTAGAGGGCAAGGGGCGGGGGCTTAGTTTTGCTGTGAAGGATGAAGGATGCACACTCATGGGTTTAGCATATCAAGTCGTACCCCAATGACTGAAACTAAAAAGAGGCTCTAAAAAAGTAATTGTTTTGTATCACTCTCTTTTGGTTCTCTGCCTATAAGCTTTTCCATGTATGTCCAAAAAGTGGTGTGATCAAAGTTTGACAAAAAAAAATAATATATTATTGAGCTTTCCCTGGCTCAGTAAATTAAATTAATTACAACCTTATAAAGAGTCTAAATGGGCTGTGGGGATCTAATGTCTAGTCCCCTCCAGCGTGCAGTAGGCTAGGCTGCATTTCCCTGGTATCAGGTGGCCCTGATTGACACATTGTGGGGCAAGCTTATTAATGCCAATGGGGATGGAGAAAATTTGATTCCAGTCTGTGTCACAGCCAGGCTATGTATGCCAAGCCAAGTCCAGGCACGTATATTTACACATATCAGGGAAAAGGGGATGCTTCCTCATTTTGAGTGTTTTATTCCCCCTATGAATGTGGTGAAGCTGGTAATACATTGACTGTATGTTGATTCCACAGTAGTGAAAGGAAGGCAAGACAGGCATTTATTGCTGTCTAATCAGATTGTGAAATTAATTATGCAGACAGCATCAAGCTCAATTGCAGTTAATTTCTCTCCAATTAATTGTAATGCAAGCCAATTTCAAGATGTGAAAGATCTGAGAGCACTAACAGAAACTGTCCTCTCCATACAAATTGCTTGTGTTTCCACTCTGCCCATCCCACACCTCACCCCAAAGAGTCCCATTGACCAGTTTTATATTTTTGTAAATGGGGGGGATTAGCCATCAGGAGGGCATGCTTGGTTATCACATTTTCACAATGCTGTCACATTGTTGTGGTTCTTTTAATTTAAATCCTACTGTGGGTTGGAGCTGACCTTTTTAGAAGGGATAATTAAGACCATAATGGCGAGGTGCTCCTCTTGTCTGTCTGTCTGCATAGAGTGGATGATTAACTGAGTCTCTGTTAATGGGGACAAGGCTGGACACTGAAGGCTAGATTTGTTCAGTCAGTGGAGGTGTATTATTCAATCACCATCGCAGATCACCTCCCTCACCTGTCTGCTGGAAGTACATTAAGATAAGGGCCGTTCTGTTTGGTATTTATTAGCATGTCAGATGATCTGCTTTGCCTTTGCTGTCGTTGAACCAAACTGGTGGTCAATCAGAAATGATCTTTTTTTTATCAGTCACTTAAACACTCTAGTGATGAATCTGTGGGTGAGCATTTGAGGGCATCACTGTATTTTAGTGTTGTCTCCCTTTGTGGAGACATACTTACATTGATCTCCTGCTGAGTGTTGTCCTGCACCTAAGGTGCAACAGAAGTAGAGCTGTCACATCAGATCAGCGGAAGTGTTGCAGTACAGCGCCTCATGTTCACTTCCCCTCTTTTTATCTTGTCTGGCATTCAGAGAGCCAAGGTTCCCAGGACAGCATATGTTTGATCAGCAGATCCCAGCTCCACTCATGAATAGTAATGTCCCCCTCCCTGGCCAGGGTCCCATAGATTTTAGCCAGCCTGGGACTGGAGTTTTACCAACAGGGCCAGCCCCCCCATGCTCCGTGGGGACACTGGGGGGGCCCCAGCTTCCTGCCCGAGGAGGTCCGTCAACGCCAAGCCTACATGCATCACTGTCTGATGCATGGAGTCCCAGTCTGAGTGGGACTGGGTTGGCCAACCCCAGACATTGTCTCCCCCCTAGACACAGTAGGATGCACCCCCAGGCCTTGCTTTATGTCCCACAGCACAGGGTCATGGCAGAGGTACTGAATGACCAATAACTCTGTGTTATCTCCTGTACTTAATGTTGTCAATACTTTGTTGTCAATACTTTATGTTGCTTATGTATTGAGGAAGTAGTCATTGACACAACCAAATGACACAACTGTGACAGATATGTAGGGATTAGGAATCACCATATTGAGGTTCTCAACTGAGGTTCAAACTATTTTAAATGGTTACCTTCTGGATAATGTGCGTTAAGATACATTTTTCCGTCTTTACACTTGTTTTCGGTTTAATTCTCTGTTCAGATAATCCATTAATCAAATGTAACAGTCTTTAAAATGTCATGGTGTCTTTGTATCACAGCTATAATAAATGCCTCATAGCTGGGTAAGAGCTATACTGCCCTCTAGTGCTGCCTTGAAACAAATGTATTGTCCATGCTATTTTACTGAGAGAAAGGTATTACAGTAGTAACATTTTAAAAGATCTGTAGATAAAGTACAGCTTTTCATCTTGCCCACCACCGAAGGTTTAGCTATCTCCTTTTCTAAATCTTGCTATCTCTGAATAAATGTTAGTATTGTAGGGTTGAGCTCACCACAACAACAGCTGCAGCATTTGTTTGCCTTGGCTCTGGCGAAGGTGAGAGCCAGTTATGCTTATACTCCACCATGTAGACTCCCTCCTGCCTGACAGGCTAGGCCCGTTGCCAGGCCAGACCACGGTCCTTGCCAGGGGAATGCCCATTACTGGAGAGCAGCCCTCCACCCACACCATAGCCCTCTGCCAAGGCGCTAACTGTCAGTGCCCAAAGTGCCAGAGTGGAATTGGGTTCAAAAAGTCAAGGAGGAGGAGTGCCTTTCCTCTTACCAACCTCAAGCGAGACTACCCATTTGTGCTAACCTCTGTGCCCCGTGAGAATAAAATCTTCATATGTGTTTCTGAACAGTGTGAAACTATGAATTGTAATGCAGTGATAGGTCAATCCTAATAACCTTTATTTTTCATTATCTTACCAAAGAACTGGATAAAGTAACAGATATTTATGCCATAAGAAACCACATTTGTTTTTCTCCGAATACCTTTGTCAGCTAATAGTAATGTAGACTCTGTACCTCTCATTCGAAAATGTGAAGAAGAGGGCTTCTTCCTACAACGTAAACCATTGTGAGATACATGTATTCTCAGCACATAGATCCTACAGCTCAAGGTCAAGAGGATTCAATGAGGGCTTATCATTAGAGCCAATTATTAGGTCTGACAATGCGTTTCAAACAAATCAATAGCCCTGGTCAAAGCTCTTTCAGAGGGCTGGTCTTCCAATCAATCTCACTCAGGGCCAGACATCTTTTCTCCCATGTTGATGATGGATATTGATGCAACCCTTCTAGCCCATAGTAATCTGTATATATACATGTATGTTTTCAGTCTGTGAAGGAAATGCATTCAGCAATATACCACAATTGTTACCATTTTAGCTGGCATACTAGACTGTTTTTAGGGAGAAGGTTTTAGAAGAAGAAGTTATTGCAGAATATCTCCTACATCAGCGTCCAAGCCAGCACCACAGAGGGTGGAGGAGTGGGCACCCGAGAAGGGCTCTGGCACGGTAGTATGTCCCAGGCCAGCATTGCAGTGCCCTCTGGCATCATCATGGATATTATACAGGGCTCAACCCAACCCTGAGGCTTGCTGAGGGAGCACCTTGATTAATGCATTTCAAATGGTCCAAACTAGATTAGATTAAATGAGGTAAAGATGCCTCTACGGTAGTGTATCAGAGTGGGAGAAAGAGGAAAGGGATGGGCATTGCATTTAATGCACACGTTAGGTATGTCATATGGGAATTTGCTCTTCCCAATCCTAACGATTACAACAATTATCTCTTATAGGTGGGAGATTTTTTTTTCAGTTATCATATGCACGTTGAATTCATTCTTCGGTTCAATGCAATCATTCTCAAATGAGCCGCCACTCTTGTCAAATAGCCTGGAGAATAAAGGCTGCGTGTGTTTTACTGGCAATGAAGATAACACAGTGCCAGTCTTCAGATTGGTAGAGGTGGATGTCTGTAGACAGCCAAATCAATGGGGTTTCCTTTGACGTGAAGGTGTAGGCTTGCTGAAAGGCAGATTTGTGAGATGCTGCTACCTTGGGACATTGTTCTCCTGTCAGTCTTGGCAAGCCTAACAATGTAATCTCTCTCTTCTCTGCTCTCTTCTTCTCCTCTCTCCTGAGGAGCAAATATCCTTCAGGTAAACAGCAATACATGTCACCCCCTGAAGATGTACAATTTAATATTTTGTGTGTGCCAGTTAGGAGGCTGTAGATTGAGAGGCTTAGCTGCAGATAAAGGAAATACATTTTTCATCAGGAATAATACGACGCTTAGAGAAAGCACAAGGAGCAGGTGAAAGAGGACAGGGAATTTGTCAAGTGTTGTCACTTCAGGATAATACTGCTTAGCGTTTGATCGGAGTAATCAAGGGGTGTGATGTCTAAGGATGGGGGATTAAACCAGTGTTCACTGGGCTGATGGGAGCCGGTTGAATGCTGCCATTTCACTGGGCTCAATGGAATTCGCAGGAGTTTTGTTCAGTCTGATTTTAGTTATGTCTCTGGATCTGTTGGAGTGTTTCCAACAGCTGGAGCTGTCCGTTTATCCTGAAGGTGTGGACTGCAATGTTGAACACAACACATGAATCTAATCCTTTTTCATTGTTTGATTCAAGATGATAACCTGTACATAGGTTGGAAAGGTTGTCCTCTGGGATAGTCTACTATGAAAGGAAATTATCAATCTATTCCAATGACTTTCTAGTCCTGCTTTTTTGTTAAGATGCCAGTTGCTGAAGTTTGCTGTAAGTCTACTGCCCCTGCAGTGCCAACGATGAGTCTCACCTTTTGCTCTTTCTCAATTTCATGATCTTAATATCTCCCTTGATGTTTTCAATGGAGTAACTAACTTGTGTGGGTTCAGTGGTACAGTCTGGCACGGTGTGGTGTGGTGGGTGGATGCTTACATGGAGTCCTCTCTAATTTGTTTCTGCTCCAAGGGTTCTCATTAAGGATATGTGGTGGGAGGGCTCACAGTGAGAGGAGGAGAGGCCATGCAGCTTGGGAAGGTCACAAAGACAACAGTATGTTGGGATTACTGGTTGTACGGCTGCGTCCCAAATGGCACCCCATTCCCTATTTACTGCAGCCCACTACTTTTAACCAGAGCCCCTTTAGACCCTGGTTAGAAGTAGTGCACTATAAATTGACAAAGCAAATGATAATGATGATTAAAAATGTAATGTTGTCCTATTATGTGCCTGTTTTGAATCTCCGTGCTTTCTGTACCTGCCTACTGTGACCACCTGATGGCAGAAAACACCACAACCACAGGAGCTGTTAATGCCACACACTGAGAACCACAGAGGGCCCTCTCCATGAGGTGAGGTGGTAGTGGCTTATTCACTGGTGTGAAAACATGGGATATGAAATGAATGTCCAGGGGATTTTGTACTAGCCTACTATAGCTTATCAAAATTTACAGGAGCAAGTGTAATTTGAATTGTTTATCTCACCTCTCTCAATCAGTGTCTCAACAAGTAATTAAGAAATGACCTACAAGAATGTGGAATTTTTTTGGCCCTTCTCTTATCTCCCACGTATTGAAACATCACAAGACGCCAGAAGGGCAAACTAAATTGGTTGGCTCAGTACACTCCTGGCTCTCGTGGCAGGTCGTTGTTCAGGGGCGCGGCAGTGCCGGAGTGAGCCAGATGGGCTGCGGCCGCCCGGTGCCAAACAAACAGACGAGAGTGAGGGAGGGAGCAAAGTAGTAATGAGCATTCCGAGTCTTTTCGGTGAACCTGCTCATTTGGCTCCCAAATGGCTTTTCATTCAAAATGCTTACATTTTTTCCCAGAACCATGAAAAGATTCCAAAGCTCAAAGGGTAAGCTACCATTATGCCAGATAGTGAAATGCAGCTTCAAATACATTTTTACCTGGAAAATTATTAGATGGCTTGCAAAAAATATAAAATGCACTGAAAAAAATATACTTGGACCAGATTGGCTCGCTCTCCACACTATTTATTGTTTCTTCAGTCAGGATTCACACGTTTTAGATAATTATTTTGGAAATTATCTGCAGAAGAACTTTGGTTTGAGCAGTAGTAGCAGTATGCAAATCAGGGAGCCAAATGAACGGCTCTTTCACAGATGTGATTCGGTTTCCGACGTTCACAAAAAAGATCCGTTCAAAAAGAGCCGTTCGTTTGCGAACGAACCATCACTTGAGCAAAGGGACGGCGCAGCGGACATTCGCCCGTCCGCCATGTCAATTGAAGGGCTTTCTTTGTCAGCAGCTGATGTCCAACTGAAAAACCTGCTGATGTCAGTTAGACCCATTGAGGTAGGTCAAACCTGCTCTGCGTGTCATACTGTGAGCCTGTCTTTTCAATCGAGAAGGTTGATACGATCAGTGCAATTTACTGTGAAACAGGTTAAAGCCCTCTAATGAAGGATCTCTTTTTTGGGAATAGATTCCCCTTACACCTTAAACACAGTCTATCTACAGACTCCATGAAAGCTGTGTGTGGGTTTGGTTTTACTATCCTTGTCGCTGGTCCCCACAAGGAAAAATGCTATTATAGGTTTAAGGGTTATGTTTAAGGTTAGGGTTACAATTAGGGTTAGTAGTTAGGGTTGGGGGTTTGGAGTTGGTGTTAGGGCAAGGTTTAGGGTTAGGGGTATGGGAAAATAGAATTTTGAATGGGAATCAATTGTTTGGTCCCCACAAGGATAGTACAACAAACGTGTGTGTGTGTGTAGGAGGAATTTTGGCCTTATGTGCTCATGTAATGTGTTGTGTATATGTTATCTGTCTAGGGATGTTTTAACTTATTTTGTACACTAGGGGCACTCTCGCATGGGGTTATAGGTCACTGGTCACATGTATATAGGTACACAGCCCACTCGGCACACCACAGTCATTTCAATGTGGACAATTGGGTAATATTTGGTTGAGATGTTGATCAATGAGATTACAGCCTATATTCACACACTCAAAAAGACAGCCCAAAGTTTGTTGAATTCCCGATGTGCCATCTAAAAGCACAACCAAACTCCAATGGAAAACAATGTTTAGTTTTTGGTTTAGTTGTCACCTAAATGTGTTATCACTGCACTTTCAATAATTTAAAAGCACTTCAAAGTTCAAATCTGAATGCAATGTCAACTTAATGTGTTGTCACTGTGCTTCATCTAATAGTAGAACCAAATTACCTGGATTGCAGTTGAGATTACATTAAAAGTACATGGTACAGGTAATCAGTGCTTGAGATTCTGTGCAGATTATTACAGAAATTGTAAAGAACTCCACAGACCTGCGACTTTGCATGATATAGGGTAGGTAACAGCATCTCCACCCCGCTGATCCTCAACACTGGGGCCCCACAAGGGTGCGTTCTCAGCCCTCTCCTGTACTCCCTGTTCACCCACGGCTGCGTGGCCATGCACACCTCCAACTCAATCATCAAGTTGCAGACGACACTACAGTGGTAGGCTTGATTACCAACAACGACGAGACGGCCTACAGGGAGGAGGTGAGGGCCCTCGGAGTGTGGTGTCAGGAAAATAACCTCACACTCAACGTCAACAAAACAAAGGAGATGATCGTGGACTTCAGGAAACAGCAGAGGGAGCACCCCCCTATCCACATCGACGGGACAGTAGTGGAGAGGGTAGAAAGTTTTAATTTCCTCGGCGTACACATCACGGACAAACTGAAATGGTCCACCCACACAGACAGCATGGTGAAGAAGGCGCAGCAGCGCCTCTTCAACCTCAGGAGGCTGAAGAAATTCGGCTTGTCACCAAAACACTCACAAACTTTTACAGATGCACAATCGAGAGCATCCTGTCGGGCTGTATCACCGCCTGGTACGGCAACTGCTCCGCCCATAACCGTAAGGCTCTCCAGAGGGTAGTGAGGTCTGCACAATGCATCACTGGGGGCAAACTACCTGCCCTCCAGGACACCTTCACCACCGGATGTCACAGGAATGCCAAAAAGATCATCAAGGACAACAACCACCTGAGCCACTGCCTGTTCACCCCGTTATCATCCAGAAGGCGAGGTCAGTACAGGTGCATCAAAGCAGGGACCGAGAGACTGAAAAACAGCTTCTATCTCAAGGACATCAGACTGTTAAACAGCCATCACTAACATTGAGTGGCTGCTGCCAATATACTGACTCTACTCCAGCCACTTTAATAATGGAAAAATATGTAATAAATGTATCACTAGCCACTTTAAACAATGCCACTTCATATAATGTTTACATACCCTACATTACTCATCTCATATGTATATACTGTACACTATACCATCTACTGCATCTTGCCATCTTGATGTATGTATCACTAGCCACTTTAAACAATGCCAGATTTATATGTTTACATATCCTACAGTGAGGGGAAAAAAGTATTTGATCCCCTGCTGATTTTGTACGTTTGCCCACTGACAAAGAAATGATCAGTCTATAATTTTAATGGTAGGTTTATTTGAACAGTGAGAGACAGAATAACAACAAAAAAATCCAGAATAACGCATGTCAAAAATGTTATAAATTGATTTGCATTTCTCAATCAGAAAGATTTCAAGCTCCCAGGTATCTTAAATACGGGTAACGAGCAGAGATTAGGAGCACACTTTTAAAGGGAGTGCTCCTAATCTCAGCTTGTTACCTGTAAAAAAGACACCTGCCCACAGAAGCAATCAAACTCTCCACCATGGCCAAGACCAAAGAGCTCTCCAAGGATGTCAGGGACAAGATTGTAGACCTACACAAGGCTGGAATGGGCTATAAGACCATCGCCAAGCAGCTTGGTGAGAAGGTGACAACAGTTGGTGCGATTATTCGCAAATGGAAGAAACACAAAAGAACTGTCAATCTCCCTCGGCCTGGGGCTCCATGCAAGATCTCACCTCGTGGAGTTGCAATGATCATGAGAACGGTGAGGAATCAGCCCAGAACTACACGGGAGGATCTTGTCAATGATCTCAAGGCAGCTGGGACCATAGTCACCAAGAAATCAATTGGTAACACACTACGCCGTGAAGGACTGAAATCCTGCAGCGCCCGCAAGGTCCCCCTGCTCAAGAAAGCACATATACATGCCCGTCTGAAGTTTGCCAATGAACATCTGAATGATTCAGAGGACAACTGGGTGAAAGTGTTGTGGTCAGATGAGACCAAAATGGAGCTCTTTGGCATCAACTCAACTCACCGTGTTTGGAGGAGGAGGAATGCTGCCTATGACCCCAAGAACACCATCCCCACCGTCAAACACGGATGTGGAAACATTATGCTTTGGGGGTGTTTTTCTGCTAAGGGGACAGGACAACTTCACCGCATCAAAGGGACGATGGACGGGGCCATGTACCGTCAAATCTTGGGTGAGAACCTCCTTCCCTCAGCCATGGCATTGAAAATGGGTCGTGGATGGGTATTCCAGCATGACAATGACCCAAAACACACGGCCAAGGCAACAAAGGAGTGGCTCAAGAAGAAGCACATTATGGTCCTGGAGTGGCCTAGCCAGTCTCCAGACCTTAATCCCATAGAAAATCTGTGGAGGGAGCTGAAGGTTCGAGTTGCCAAACGTCAGCCTCGAAACCTTAATGACTTGGAGAAGATCTGCAAAGAGGAGTGGGACAAAATCCCTCCTGAGAAGTGTGCAAACCTGGTGGCCAACTACAAGAAACGTCTGACCTCTGTGATTGCCAACAAGGGTTTTGCCACCAAGTACAAAGTCATGTTTTGCAGAGGGGTCAAATACTTATTTCCCTCATTAAAATGCAAATCATTTTATTAACATTATTGACATGCGTTTTTCTGGATTTTTTTGTTGTTATTCTGTCTCTCACTGTTCAAATAAACCTACCATTAAAATTATAGACTGATCATTTCTTTGTCAGTGGGCAAACGTACAAATATTTTTTTCCCTCACTGTACATTACTCATCCCATATGTATATACTGTACTCTATACCATCCACTGCATCTTGCCTATGCCGTTCTATACTGTCACGCCCTGACCTGAGAGAGACGGTTTATTTCTCTATTTTGTTAGGTCAGGGTGTGGGGTGGGCATTCTATGTTCTGTATTTCTTTGTTTTGGGCCGAGTATGGTTCCTAATCAGAGGCAGCTGTCTATCGTTGTCTCTGATTAGGAATCATACTTAGGCAGCCTTTTCCCACCTGTGTTTGTGGGTAGTTGTTTTCTGTTTAGTTTTCTGTACCTGACAGAACTGTTGGCTTGTTTTTGTTTTGTTATTTTGTTCAAGTGTTTCATAGTGGAATAAAATCATGGGCACTCAACACGTGCACCTTGGTCCCCTCATTACGACAGCCGTTACAATCACTCATTCATATATTTTTATATTTTTTTATGTACATATTCTTAGTCATTCCTTTACACTTGTGTGTGTATAAGGTAATTTTGTGAAATTGTTAGGTTAGATTACTCGTTGGATATTACTGCATTGTCGGAACTAGAAGCACAAGCATTTCGCTACATTCGCATTAACATCTGCTAACCATGTGTATGTGACAAATAACATTTGATTTGATATCTTGAACATACACTCTTTCTATAATTACAAGAAGACAATTATAGTTACGGTAACCTAAATGTGGCTATGGGATCTTTTACTAATTTTAAGGTTGAATAAATAATGTTACATTCGTTTGTAAGATCGCCTTAACTTCAGGCTATTTACTGTAGTAAACAAGTAATATTGAATTGTGTTTGGTTGACAACACAACCAAATAGCGTACATCTCCTTTAAATGTTGATATTTAGTTGTGTTGTCAACCAAACACAACTCAATATCACTTTTGCAATACAGTAAATAGCCTAAAGTTAAGGCTATCTTACAAAATAATGTAACATTATTTATTCAACCTTAAAATTAGTAAAATATCCCATTGTCGACAAGTTAACAAATGATACTGTATGTTGGATTCACGTCTCCAACTCAACCAAAAATACAAGTTAAAGAAAAAGATGAAACCATTAGCGTAAATGGAACTATCCAAGCAGTAAATATCAACATTTAAAGGAGATGTAGGCTATCTGCTGCTTGGATAGTTCCATTTCAGCTAATGGTTTCATCTTTTTCTTTAACTTGTATTTTTGGTTGAGTTAGAGACATGAATCCAACATAGATTATTATTTGTTAAATCGTTGACAAGTTAATAGGCTATTTACTGTATTGCAAAAGTGATATTGAATTGTGTTTGGTTATCAATGCAACCAAAAATGAACATTTGAAGGAGATGTAGCTTCTGCTTGGATAGTTCCATCTGTGCCACTGACTTTGTCAGGCTTTAATTTCAGTTTGTCTACAAATTAATAACTGTTATGTTGGATTCATGTCTCCATTTCAACCAAAAATCTAAGTTAAAGATTAGGACTAAATCAAATTAAACTTGAAATTCACTTTAAATAAAGTTTGATTGGATTTTTAAACCCATAAGAGTCTAAACCCTGTCTAAGCCTGATGAGGGGGTTCTTCTAAGATATATGGAATTGTTTTAAGCAGGTCATACCAAGTATCATTTTGCTATTTATTTTTGAATTTTAAGACTCCTTGAAACAATTATTTGATGAAAAATGTTTTGGGGCCTTAATGCTATTAGCCCAAGATGCTACAAACACATTGAATATCAGATGCACGACATGGAACAACAGATAGTCACAAAAATAAATCAAAAGGAAGTTTGTTCTGAATTGTCTTTCATATATCTGAGAGATACAAGAAAGATCAGTAAAAAAAATGTTTACATTACTTTTGGCGCTAAACAGTCTCCAACAGTGGAGGCTGCTGAGGGGAGGACGGCTCATAATAATTGCTGGAATGGAGTCAATGGAATGCTAACACCTCAAACACGTGGTTTGTATGTGGTTGATACCATTACATTGACTCCCTTCCAGACATTATTATGAGCCGTCCAACCCTCAGCAGCCTACACTGGTCTCCATATATACTTCTGTAAATGTTTAAGGCGGATGCAGTGGATTGAGATGCATCCAATGCAAAAAGACAGAAATCTCTAGTTTAAACGGACAAATTTTTATGGGGATTTTTTTGTATCATGCTAATTAGATTTCCGCAGGGGCAAGGACATCGACCTTAGGGGGTTGAATTAACTTTGATTTGTGGTTGAGATGGAGACGTACTGTATATCTAACATATGAATATAACTTTTGAATCAACCAAAGCTTTAAACTCTAGACCTGCAGTGTATTCGGAAAGTATTCAGACCCCTTGACCTTTTCCACAATTTGTTACGTTACAGGCTTATTCTGAAATGGATTAAATAAAAAAAAATCCTCATCAATCTTCACACAATACCCCATAATGACAAAGCGAAAACAGGTTTTTAGAAATATTTGCAAATCTATTAAAAATAAAAAACAGAAATACCTTACTTACATAAGTATTCAGACCCTTTGCTATGAGACTAAATTGAGCTCAGGTGCATCCTGTTTCCAATGATCATCCTTGAGATATTTCTACAACTTGATTGGAGTCCACCTGTGGTAAATTCAATTGATTAGACATGATTTGGAAAGGCACACACCGGTCTATATAAGGTCCCACAGTTGACAGTGCATGTCAGAGCAAAAACCAAGCCATTAGGTCGAAGGAATTGTCCATAGAGGTCCGACAGGATTGTGTCGAGGCACAGACCTGGCGAAGTGTACCAAAACATTTCTGCAGCATTGAAGGTCCCCAAGAACACAGTGGCCTCCATCTTTCTTAAATGGAAGAAGTTTTGGAACCACCAAGACTCTTCCTAGAGCTGGCTGCCCGACCAAACTGAGCAATCGGGGGAGAAGGACCTTGGTCAGGGAGGTGACCAAGAACCTGATGGTGACAGAGCTCCAGAGTTCCTCTGTAGAAATGGCAGAACCTTCCAGAAGGATAAACATCCCTGCAGCACTCCTCTATGCTAGAGTGGCCAGACGGAAGCCACTCCTCAGTAAAAGGCACATGACAGCCCACTTGGAGTTTGCCAAAAGGCACCTAAAGGACTCTGACTATGAGAAACAAGATACTCTGGTTTGATGAAACCAAGATTAAACTCTTTGGCCTGAATGCCAAGCGTCACGTCTGGAGGAAACCTGGCACCATCCCTACGGTGAAGCATGGTGGTGGCAGCATCATGCTGTGGGGATGTTTGTCAGTAGCAGGGACCGGGAGACTAGTCAGGATCGAGGGAAAAATGAACGGAGCAAAGTACAGAGAGATTCTTGATGAAAACCTGCTCCAGAGTGCCCAGGACCTCAGACTGGGACAACGGTTTACCTTCAAACAGAACAACAACCTTAAGCACACAACCAAGACAACGAAGGAGTGACCTAGTCTCTGAATGTCCTTAAGCCTGGACTTGAACCCGATCAAACATCTCTGGAGAGACCTGGAAACAGCTGTGCAGCGACACTCCCCTTTATGGGTATTGCGTGTAGATTGATAAGAGGGAAAAACGATTTAACCCATTTTAGAATAAGACTGTAATGTAACAATGTGGAAAAAGTCAAGGGGTCTGAGTACTCTCCAAATGTACTGTATATGTATTGTCTATTTTTAGTTGAATCCTAGGTTAAATTTAAATAATAGCTGCTGATGACTTCACAAATGATATATAGGCCTAAATAGAATTATTCATATATGACTGATATAGTGTAGCGTTTACACTTAATTTGCTCGGTCCCGCATGGCTCAGTTGGTAGAGCCTGGCACTTGCAACGCCAGGGTTCTGGGTTTGAGTTCCACGGGGGACCAGTACTAATGAAACTGTACAGTATGCACTCACTACTAAGTAAGTCGCTCTGGATAATAGCATCTGCTAAATGTAAACATTTTTAAACCTAGCCTTTTGGAATTACTTTGGCAGCAACAGTGAATCTTTTCAGTTTTTAAGTTGAGGTTTCTCAACAATTATTCTCATGATAGCATATTAGTAATAGTCAGTGACAAATATCGATGCCAAGCAGGGCTGAGCTTGGTTAAAACCCTGGATAGGAGACCAATGGGATAGCTCCAGATAAATCGATTTTCCAGTATTATTTGCTGCCCAGCCAATAGGTTTTTTTCTTATAGTGGATGTAATGTTGGAGATCTGCTATTTCAAAGGTATAAATTCAACCTATTTTATACAAGATTTGTCTATGTTGAAAATTGGTTACCATGATGACATAATCCTGTTTTTGCCATTTCACTCTCATAAAACTGCCTAAACAGTTTTTGTACATTGATGACTTTTTGCAAATCCAATGTATACTGCTCAAAAAAATAAAGGGAACACTTAAACAACACATCCTAGATCTGAATGAAAGAAATAATCTTATTAAATACTTTTTTCTTTACATAGTTGAATGTGCTGACAACAAAATCACACAAAAATAATCAATGGAAATCCAATTTATCAACCCATGGAGGTCTGGATTTGGAGTCGCACTCAAAATTAAAGTGGAAAACCACACTACAGGCTGATCCAACTTTGATGTAATGTCCTTAAAACAAGTCAAAATGAGGCTCAGTAGTGTGTGTGGCCTCCACGTGCCTGTATGACCTCCCTACAATGCCTGGGCATGCTCCTGATGAGGTGGCGGATGGTCTCCTGAGAGATCTCCTCCCAGACCTGGACTAAAGCATCCGCCAACTCCTGGACAGTCTGTGGTGCAACGTGGCGTTGGTGGATGGAGCGAGACATGATGTCCCAGATGTGCTCAATTGGATTCAGGTCTGGGGAACGGGCGGGCCAATCCATAGCATCAATGCCTTCCTCTTGCAGGAACTGCTGACACACTCCAGCCACATGAGGTCTAGCATTGTCTTGCATTAGGAGGAACCCAGGGCCAACCGCACCAGCATATGGTCTCACAAGGGGTCTGAGGATCTCATCTCGGTGCCTAATGGCAGTCAGGCTACCTCTGGCGAGCACATGAAGGGCTGTGCGGCCCCCCAAAGAAATGCCACCCCACACCATGACTGACCCACCGCCAAACCGGTCATGCTGGAGGATGTTGCAGGCAGCAGAACGTTCTCCACGGCGTCTCCAGACTCTGTCACGTCTGTCACGTGCTCAGTGTGAACCTGCTTTCATCTGTGAAGAGCACAGGACGCCAGTGGCGAATTTGCCAATCTTGGTGTTCTCTGGCAAATGCCAAACGTCCTGCACGGTGTTGGGCTGTAAGCACAACCTCCACCTGTGGACGTTGGGCCCTCATACCACCCTCATGGAGTCTGTTTCTGACCGTTTGAGCAGACACATGCACATTTGTGGCCTGCTGGAGGTCATTTTGCAGGGCTCTGGCAGTGCTTCTCCTGCTCCTCCTTGCACAAAGGCAGAGGTAGCTGTCCTGCTGCTGGGTTGTTGCCCTCCTACGGCCTCCTCCACGTCTCCTGATGTACTGACCTGTCTCCTGGTAGCGCCTCCATGCTCTGGACACTACGCTGACAGACACAGCAAACTGTTCTTGCCACAGCTCGCATTGATGTGCCATCCTGGATGAGCTGCACTACCTGAGCCACTTGTGTGGGTTGTAGACTCCGTCTCATGCTACCACTAGAGTGAAAGCACCGCCAGCATTCAAAAGTGACCAAAACATCAGCCAGGAAGCATAAGAACTGAGAAGTGGTCTGTGGTCACCATGTGCAGAACCACTCCTTTATTGGGGGTGTCTTGCTAATTGCCTATAGTTTCCACCTATTGTCCATTCCATTTGCACAACAGCATGTGAAATGTATTGTCAATCAGTGTTGCTTCCTAAGTGGACAGTTTGATTTCACAGAAGTGTGATTGACTTGGAGTTACATTGTGTTGTTTAAGTGTTCCCTTTATTTTTTTGAGCAGTGTATTTTGTATTTAGATTCCACACCACAATACTGTATGTTGAAAAATTACATTGAAACAATGTTGATTCAACCAGTTTGTGCTCAGTGGGAGGTGAACAGGATATGTTAGCACAGGTGAGAGGAGAGAGCATATGGTTCTTGTTTTTGTGTGTGGTTCAAGCAAGAACACCGAGGTAACCTGCTTAAATGACTACCGACCCATAGCACTCACGTCTGTAGCCATTAAGCGCTTTGAAAGGCTGGACATGGCTCACATCAACACCATTATCCCAGAAACCCTAGACCCACTCCAATTTGCATACCGCCCCAACAGATCCACATATGATGCAACCTCTTTCCCACCTGGATAAAAGGAACACCTACTGTACGTGATAATACTGTTCATTGACTACAGCTCAGCGTTCAACACCATAGTGCCCTCAAAGGTCATCACTAAGCTAAGGACCCTGGGACTAAACACCTCCCTCTGCAACTGGATCATGGACTTCCTGACAGGCCGCCCCCAGGTGGTAAGGGTAGGCATCAACACATCTGCCACGCTGATCCTCAACACGGGGGCCCCTCAGGGGTGCGTGCTTAGTCCCCTCCTCTACTCCCTGTTCAGCCATGACTGTGTGGACAAGCATGACTCCAACACCATCATTAAGTCTGCCGACAACGCAATGGTGGTAGGCCTGATCACCGACAACGATGAGACAGCCTATAGGGAGGAGGTCAGAGACCTGGAAGTGTGTTGCCAGGACAACAGCCTCTCCCTCAACGTGATCAAGACAAAGGAGATGATTGTGAACTACATGAAAAGGAGGGCTGTAGTGGAGCAGGTTGAGAGCTTCAAGTTCCTAGGTGTCCACATCACCAACAAACTATCATGCTCCAAACACACCAAGACATTCGTGAAGAGGGCACGACAACGCCTATTCCCCCTCAGGAGACTGAAAACATTTGGCATGGGTCCTCAGATCCTCATAAAGTTCTACAGCTGCACTATCGAGAGCATCCTGACTGGTTGCATCACTGCCTGGTATGGCAACTACTCGGTCTCTGACCGCAAGGCGTCACAAGGAGTAATGCGTACAGCCCAGTACATCACTGGGGCCAAGCTTCCTGCCATCCAGGACCTCTATACCAAGTTGTGTCAGAGGAAGGCCCTAAAAATTGCCAAAGACTCCAGCCACCCTAGTCATAGACTGTTCTCTCTGCTACGGCAAGAGGTACCGGAGTGCCAAGTCTAGGTCGAAAAGGCTTCTTAACAACTTCTACACCCAAGCCATAAGACTGCTGAACAGCTATGGCTTCCCGGACTATTTGAATTGACCCCCCCCCCCCCCCCCCCCGTTTTTTTACGCTGCTGCTACTCGCTGTTTATTATCTATTATCTATTATCTATGCATAGTCACTTTACCCCTACCTACATGTACATATTACATCAATTACCTCAACTAACCTGTACACCCGCATTTTACGGTAAGGTCTACTACACCTGTTGGATTCAACACATGTGAAAAATAAAATTTGATTTGAATTGTTATATGCAATGTTGCTCCTTGTTTCTTGTCTTCTATATCTTCAATTCAGATCTAAGGCTGGAAAGACAATTCTATGTGGATGCGTCCTGAATTGCTCTCATCTTGTGCTAGTGGAGTTTCATAGGTAATTACCTCTACAGGAGCCAACGGGGCCTTCTTTCATGCCACAACAAACTTCACATTACTACTGGTGGGCCATAAACTTCTCAAGATAGAATGTCTCCTGAATAGAGCAGGTGGAGAAGTGGTGAAAACATGTAGCTACTGGGGGTATTTTTATATAGTGTTTGCTTTTTATGGGATTGGCCTATTTATTTTTCAGTGACAATGCCCTGTGTAAATTTGCCCAACACCCCCATTACACCCACAACAGAAATGCTCCCTGGACGATTTTATGTTTAGTGCATAGCGCCACCTTGTGGGCAACGCTGCATGGTACTGAAGGAAACAGAAAATACTGCTGGTTCACATTCTGAACAGAAAAAAAGTAATGTGAAAATAACCAGTGGTGGAAGAAGTACTCAAATGTCATACTTAAAAGTAAAGATACCAGAAAATGACTCAAGTAAAATTGAAAGTCACCCAGTAAAATACTACTTGAGTAAAAGTCTGAAAGTATTTGGTTTAAAATATACTTAAGTATCAAAATTAAATGGAATTGCTCAAATATATTTAAGTATCTAAAGTAAAAGTATTAATAATTACAAATTCCTTATATTATGTAAACTCAGATGGCACAATTTTGATTAGATTTTGTATTTACGGATAGCCAGGGGCACACTCCAACACTCAGACATTAATTTACAAATGAAGTGTTTGTGTTTAGTGAGTCCTCCAGATCAGAGGCAGTAGGGATGACCAGGGATGTTCTCTTTATAAGTGCATGAATTTGACCATTTTCCTGCCAAAATGTAACGAGTACTTTTGGGTGTCACGGAAAATGTATGGAGTAAAAAATACATTAGTGAAGTAAAAGTTGAAGTAAAAGTTGACAAACAGCAAAGTAAAGTACAGATACCCCAAAAAACGACTGCATGGTACATTACTTTAAAGTATTTTTACTTAAGTACTTTACACCACTGAAAATGACACAGTTCTGGAAGAGAGGGGATTAAGTTACGGGAATACCAGCGTCTTACTCTGTCTAAGGCCATATTCTGCTCAAACATCTAATATAATGCTGTACTCTATAAATTGACAAATATAGTGACTTTAAAAGTTATTGGATTTTTGGTGTGTGATTTCTGTCGGTTAAAGAGGCAGGCAGTGCAGTTAACGTGATTTTCCTTTTTTTTTTTTTTATATATATATATATATTTCCACACTGAATTTGTGAAAATTATGAAAATGCCTTTTTTTGTGTAAGAGCTGTTTCAAAACAAATTGCTGGAATTTCATCCTGTTCAGGTGGGATGGGTTTTTTGGCCCAGATCATGACATCACAATCTGATCTGATTATTCTGACCAATGACCATTCATCTTTTATTTGCATATGTATCCTTCTACTTTGAAGGGGTAAGCAGGGTAGGCTCTAGTCATCCAATCTGCCAATCAGGGCTGTGTATGTAAATATATTCCAATGTGTATTGAAGCGCACACGATCAGACTGAGCATTTCAATGGCATAAGGAGGATCAGGGAAATAAATGATAAAAATATATATATTTGGAGTTCTTTTAATGAAATAAACACACACAGTGATTTATTAGACATACAGTGATGATTTACAAATACAACATGGGAGCTGTAAGAAAATGTCTGCCATTAGTTTTGCAAAGCATGTTGGAGGTCAGGGTTGATGATAATAGACTAAGCAATTATTGATTAAGTTGTGTGATTCAGTTCTTAACATGACATCTGTTTGACCAACTGCCAAGTGTGTCAAAAGGGAGCAGTGTTATTGTGAGCATCATAATATTACCATGACTGGTTAGGCAATGTAGCCAAGTCTAGCACTCTAGGGCAGCGGTTTTCTTGACTTCGTAACCTGACCAATTTAAGAAAATCGAGTCAACCTGTTAGGTTGGGCTATGGGCTCCCTGATGCATTCTCTCATTCATTTATTAATTAACTTTATTCATTCAGAATTTGAAAGCCATTTTGAAGGACCAATAAAAGAACTGAGAATATTATAATATCAGTAGGCCTACATCGAACAGGTGTTTTCTTGCAGGGTCAAAGTGGTAGCTTTGATCAGATCAGTTCATGGCCACCAGAGGCTCCAGTTGCTCCATGGATTGATTTAGAATCAGCAGGCATATTTCTGATAGTACGAAATAACTCTGAGGGGACACAAGTTGAGCTATGCATATAGAAATACTGATTTTTAAACAATGCTTCATCTGAAAGGTATTTGGCAAAATTAGCCTACTGTAGACTATTATACCAACGATTTACAAAGTTTTATTGCACTTTTTGAATTCGACTAATAGTTTTCGGTAGGCTTGAGCATTTATGCATTTACAGACATAAAGGCACTTATTTCATAGGATAACTAATTTCCCTGTTGCTAAACTATGTATTGTCGATTTTGGTAAACGAAATGTGAGAATGTATTTGTTCAGGCTGACATACAAGCTACATGTACACAAATATAATTTATTGAGGCAATACTTAACATTAAACAATCATCAAAAAAAAATATGTTTAGAAATACATTTTTCACAGATTGTTCACACTATTCTAGACGAATAAATTCGACTGGCTCATGATAAGAGGAATACATAAGAGAATAAATAAGAATATACATGTATGGCTCCAGTGCCCAGAAGTATTTCCATCTTTAAGAACATTCATATGTGTCTTTGAAATGGTCTCAACTTTGTGACATTCCAAGAGGATGAAAGGAGTTTCTGTCCAGCAGAAATGTCCCTATGTGGTATAGAATGTCTGAGTACCAGTCTATTCCATCTCTCTGAGGGATTTCCTCGCGCTCTTTGACTAGACCTGTCAAAGACATCAACGAGTGACCCAACCGGACTGGTGCAAAGGCCCAGTGCGCCCATTTGTGGTCCTCGATTACCGCGTAACAGCTCGCCAAAACATGGTCAACTATGATGGTTCCTTGTGAAGTCACTGGGGCATACGATCCCTCGTATTCTTCCACGTAAATCCTTTCCACAGTGACTGCCTTTAGGTGGTCTAGTGCCTCGTCCACGACAAACACCTGTTGCCCAGGTTTTACATTACTGGCAAACACTGCAGTCATATCGCCATCTGTAACGTTATTGGTGACGAAGACAAGGTGTGCCGGCGTCAGTCTTAACTTTCTGTTGGGCTTCTCCGTTTCAAAAACATAAAATTCTCGACTTGTTACTGGATCTCTGTCCATGAACATAAGGAAATCGCTAGATACAATATGTCCTTCTTTGTCTGCAGCTAACACTTTGTCGCCCACCTCCAGTTCCTTTACCAGCTTGCTCTGACCATCCTCGAGAAGAACTGAGGCGGATCCTGGGAAGCAGCCACCCGATTTGGCAGCAACTGAGTTTTCTAGAGAAGAGCAGAGAATAAATAGAATTAAATAATACAGAATTTGGACCAAGTCACTATTGCCATATACAATTATAAATGTAAACCGAATGACCTACTGCTCTAAAAAATGGGGTATAGCAGTTGATCGGCTACATAGCAACATGAGTCACAGGCATTGTCTTATAACTTTGTAACAATATGGCACATACATAGGCCTATCGAACACAAATCCTAACGAATAAATTGTTTTCTTGGCATAGCTACGTACCACGTATGAAATAAACAGTTCATGAACGGTTGTGGAAATAATGTTGACATTTTTTTGGACAACATTTGAAATGTACATACCAGTATTATTATTATTGATTATTATTTGTTCATTTGTTATTTACCTGCTTTCACAGAACAATGAATATGGGCTTTGGATTCATAATTGACCCAGTCGAATCCCGCCTCCACCGCGAGCCGGGATAACATTCCATACTTGTTTTTATCTCTGTCAGAGGTGGTGATATCCACAGCCCTTCCTTCATAGTGTAAAGATTCCTCGAAATGGTGTCCATCCTCGTCCCAGCCTTCTGTCACCCGCAGCTTCACTCCCGGCCACTGATTCATGACTGAAATAGCCAACGAGTTCAGTTTGTCCTTACATCTCTGAAAAGGAGAGAAAGATAATTGAGATATCAGGAAACACAAGGGGTTAAACAGGAGGGTCTCACACACGCACAGACTCACACACTCAATATCGGTCTATAGCATGTACGAGACAGGGTGAAGACAGTCGTATATAGAAGCACCTGTTGATTAAGTTTTCGATTTGAAAGGCACGGCCTTTGAGGTCAGAAAAAAATGTAACATTATTTTTTATGATTCTTATCATATGTGTGTGGCTCATAGATATATGTAGAGGTTGCATAACTTTCATTGCACGCTTGAACGAGCATCAAATGCAACTGACCGCCCCAGAGACCCTGCGGCTGTCATCGGTCAAATTAAAACATACAAATCCCAAGCCACTTTCGGTCGATAACTGAGTGGTACTAAAAAGTAGGCTATTGTTCAGTCAGATTTGACCAAGTCATAATTAGAGGAAAAAGTTGTTTCTATGTAGGGCTTGGGCTCCTGCCTCCGAACTATGCAAATTAAGCATAGATCCACAGGCAATACATAACGTAACTGTTTAGGATATAATTACAAATGACATCTACTATTACATCAACTGCAATCAGTTGAACCATCTACACATCAGAATTAAGTTTAAATAGCAGAGTCAACTTCAGAAGGAATCACTCTCTCTCTCTTTCTGCGTCTGTGTGTGTAAGTGACAGAGAGAGAAATAAAGAAAGAGAGCGATATTCACGCAGAGACAGACAGATCAACAGAGACAGAGATGTAGGCTATTGTTAATGCCTATTGTTATGGGTCCAGCTGAAATGATCACTTGTTATTGATAGATCATAGACTTACTGAACGACTGAGAGAGGGATGGGAGGGGGGTAGTCTATAGTACAAGTGTATCATAGCCTAACATTAACCGTCTAGAACCAACCCCTTTAATGAGTTGTAGCAGTCGTGCGCAGAGCATCCATAACGACGTCTTAATGTTCATGCTCGGATAAGCCCAACTGGAGACATACATAGTAGAACTGTCCATAGATAGAAATAGTACGACATGGTGCATAGATAGTTTGAAATTGCTTCAACTATATCATAGCCTACATAGGTTTGCATAGTAACCATAAATGCCATTCATCGATGTTTAACAACTGCCACTTCAAACTGAGCTGTCATTCATTATTCTCGTGCCAAATGATCACTCAGGACTCACAAGATGCATCTCCATGCGCTTTCTCAGTATCTCACTATACGTCTTACTATCCCCACCTGTGTCATAAGTCTGTCAGCATTAGTGTTTTCCTCATCTTTGAAAATAATGTCAGGATTGTAGTTTGGTGTCAGGTCTTTAAATCTTTCAGAGTTCCTTGTGATCTTCCCTTCGTATTTGCCACTGGCCCCAAGGGTCTTCTCTGCCACGTTGGGAATGAACTGCTTGTAAGCCAAAGGCTTCAGTTTTTTCGGATGTCTTCGTTTTCCATATCCCCTACCTGGACCACAGGCGAAACCAGCGGATACTAAAGACAGGCAGATGAAGCCCACAAGCGCAAGTCTTATCGACATCAGCATCATGTCCATTGGATTAATTGTCTTTAGGTTCCTATGGTGTAGGCTGACTCTATCCTCTCGCTTATCTCGGAGTATCTCCCTCTCTACCCTGTATCCGTTTCCTCGTTTCTCTCTCTCTACTCTAGAAGGAGGATATCAAACGACCCTCTACTGAAGCAGGTGCCGTAATGACAGTTATATTGTTATGTCGCTGCGCTCAGAGCACATTGGAGCTGTGCTGCTGCTGCTTCAGAAATCGCTGTTCGCCGGTGGATAGCCGTAGCCAGACTCCGGTCCAGACGCGTGAATGACTTGGCTTCATTCTGCTCTAGTGCTCTACATTACGATAGCTCATCAATGTATGTGAAGTAAAGAACCTGATTGGCTCCACTTGACAACCCGTTTTTGCTCCATGCTATTCAAATAGCAGGGTTGACAGTGTCAATAGGCCACTTAACATGAATTCCTAATTAATGACACTTTTTTTGTATTATTATGAGATACACTTGGATTAAATTCATATTGAAAGAAATGATTGGGGGGTGGGACGCTCGAAAGGAGCCTCAAGCGCATACATTATTTAAAAAATATATTACTGGTATGTTTTCATTATAATGCCCGGCTCACGAATCCCGTTGATGATGTGATGCCTGGGGCAATTGCCTCTTACGCCTACAGTTAAAAGTCTGCCACTATGGTCTGCATAGTCATTTCGATGCAGGTTAGTTGCACAGAGAGCATATGCAGGTCAGAATACATTAACTAAGGAGGATGTGAAGTGAGGGACACAGTCGTCAAAAGTAGTGCATTACATGTTAATCCCCTCAATGGGGATTAACATGTAGGAGAGTTTATTGCAATCTCCCAGAGTTTCCCTCTCTGCCTCTGGACTTCTGTGCCTATCACCGCCAGTCTTCCAATGGCAAGCATCTGTAGGGCCAGCTGAACTTTATGGGTCAGCAACTGCCCTTCCACCAACAATAGCTACTAATTCCAGTGTGACAGTAAAACAAGTGAATGGGATTTCTGTGATCAGATGTATGTGGTTGACATTTCAGAAGGTTTCTTGTCCCCAAGTTGAATTCGGTCCTGGTTTGCACTGGTTCAATGAAATTACATTGAACCAACGTGGAATAGATGTTGAATTGATGTCTGTGCCCAGTGGGATGTGTTCATGACTTTAGTACAAAATGTGTTTTCTAGAGGAAGCATTGCTACCTGTATTACTCTGGCATTAATATGTATTCACCTTGCTTAACCACATTTTGTACTAAAGTCATGAACCCAGGCCTGGCTCGCAATCAGCGTTCCAATTCATCCCAAAGGTGTTCGAAGGGGTGGAGGTCAGGGCTCTGTGCAGGCCAGTCAATATCTTCCACACTGATCTCGACAAACCATTTCTATATGGACATCTCTTTGTGCACAGGGGCATTGTCATGCTGAAACAGGAAAGGGCCTTCTCCAAACTGTTGCCACAAAGTTGGAAGCACAGAATCGTCTAGAATGTCAATGTATGCTGTAGCGTTAAAGATTTCCCTTCACTGTAACAAAGGGGCCTTGCCCGAACCATGAAAATCAGCTCCAGAGCATTATTCCTCCTCCACCAATCCTCCACCAACATTTACAGTTGGCACTATGCATTAAGGCAGCTAGCGTTCTCCTGGCATCTGCCAAACCCAGATTTGTCCGTCGGACTGCCAGATGGTGAATGCGATTCCACTGCTCCAATGATGGCAAACTTTACACCACTCCAGCTGAAGCTTGGCATTGCGCATGGGGATCTTAGGCTTGTGTGCAGCAGCTTGACCATGGAAACCCATTTCACGAAGCTCCTGACGAGCAGTTCTTGTGCTGGTGTTGCTTCCAAAGGTAGTTTGGAACTCGGTAGTGAGTGTTGCAGCTGAGGACAGACAATTTTTATGTGCTACATGCTTCAGCACACCGAGGCAGCTCTAGCAGGGAAGAAAGTTGATGAACTGACTTGTTGGGAAGGTGGCATCCTATGACGGTGCCACGTTGAAAGTCACTTAGCTCTTCAGTATGAGCCATTCTACTTCCAATGTTTGTCTATGGAGATTGCATGGCTCAATTTTATACACCTGCCAGAAACAGGTGTGGCTGAAATAGCCAAATCCACTAATTTGAAGGGGTGTCCACATACTAGTGTACTATGATGTTAAAAAAACTGTGGGGGCAATGATTTTTTTGTGGTGCAGCACCATAGCTAACTTAATGCTGTGGAAACACTGACAACTAGGCCTACATATGTCATTTTTTAAATAAAAAATATATATAATTATTAACCCCTCTTCAGAGGACAAATATATTTTCGTTTTTTTAGAGCTTTTTTGCTACATCGACATACATTTTATATATTCATTTTACATACATATTTTGCATACACATTTTACATACAGTTGAAGTCGGAAGTTTACATACACCTTAGCCAAATACATTTAAACTCAGTTTTTCACAATTCCTGACATTTAATCATAGTAAAAATTCCCTTTCTTAGGTCAGTTAGGATCCCCACTTTATTTTAAGAATGTGAAATGTCAGAATAATAGTAGAGAGAATTATTTATTTCAGCTTTTATTTCTTTCATCACATTCCCAGCGGGTCAGAAGTTTACATACATTCATTTAGTATTTGGTACCATTGCCTTTAAATTGTTTAACTTGGGTCAAACGTTTCGGGTAGCCTTCCACAAGCTTCCCACAATAAGTTGGGGGAATTTTGGCCCATTCCTCCTAACAGAGCTGGTGTAACTGAGTCAGGTATGGGATTGAGGTCAGGGCTTTTTGATGGCCACTCCAACACCTTGACTTTGTTGTCCTTAAGACATTTTGCCACAACTTTGGAAGTATGCTTGGGGTCATTGTCCATTTGGAAGATCCATTTGCAACCAAGCTTTAACTTCCTGACTGATGTCTTGAGATGTTGCTTCAATATATCCACATAATTTTCCATCCTCATGATGCCATCTATTTTGTGAAGTGCTCCAGTCCCTCCTGCAGCAAAGCACCCCCACAACATGATGCTGCCACCCCCGTGCTTCACGGTTGGGATGGTGTTCTTTGGCTTGCAAACCTCCCCCTTTTTCCTTCAAACATAATGAGTCATTATGGCCTAACAGTTCTATTTTTGTTTTACCAGACCAGAGGACATTTGTCCAAAAAGTACGATCTTTGTCCCCATGTGCAGTTGCAAACCGTAGTCTGGCTTTTTTATGGTGGTTTTGGAGCAGTGGCTTCTTCCTTGCTGAGCGGTCTTTCAGGTTATGTTGATATAGGACTCGTTTTACTATGGATATAGACACTTTTGTACCTGTTTCCTCCAGCATCTTCACAAAGTCCTTTGCTGTTGTTCTGGGATTGATTTGCACTTTTCGCACCAAAGTACGTTCATCTCTAGGAGACAGAACGCGTCTCCTTCCTGAACGGTATGACGGCTGCATGGTCCCATGTGGTGTTTATACTTGCGTACTATTGTTTGTACAGATGAACGTGGTACCTTCAGGTGTTTGGAAATTGCTCCCAAGGATGAACCAGACTTGTGGAGGTCCACAAATGTTTTTCTAAGGTCTTGGCTGATTTCTTTTGATTTTCCCATGAGTTTGAAGGTAGGCCTTGAAATACATTCACAGGTACACCTCCAATTGACTCAAATCATGTCAATTAGCCTATTAGAAGCTTCTAAAGCCATGACATCATTTATGGAATTTTCCAAGCTGTTTAAAGGCACAGTCAACTTAGTGTATGTAAACGTCTGACCCACTGGAATTGTGATACAGTGAATTATAAGTGAAATAATCTGTCTGTAAACAATTGTTGGAAAAATTACTTGTGTCATGCACAAAGTAGATGTCTTAACTGACTTGCCAAAACTATAGTTTGTTAACAAGAAATTTGTGGAGTGGTTGAAAAACTAATTTTAATGACTCCAACCTAAGTGTATGTAAACTTCCGACTTCAAATGTACATGGTACTTTTATATTAAGCAGTCACATTACAACAATACATTACTAAACATAAGCTCTTTAATCCCAACCCTCAGCCACTCTCAGCCCATCCCACCTATCACCATAGACTACCCTCGTTTGGTTTCCATGTGCCATATATTTTTCAATTGTGCTGTGATGTTTTACATAATTTTTTAACCTTTCTAATCGTATAGTATCCACAGATCGTGAGCTAAAGATGAACACTTTTCCTACGAGTATTATTATATTATTTATTGACTGACTATGGCTTTCCAAATCGCCCAACATTGCTATTTGTAAGGTTAATTTTAAGTCCATGTTGTGATTTTTTAACCATATGGCCTAGATATGTTAATTAATAGGAAAACAATATCCAATAGCAGAGAAGCTTTGCATTATCGAAACACAGAGTAAATAACAAGCTGTTATATCTCAGTAGGCCATCTCTCAATTATATGGTGTTTATGTTTTATTCATTTGTAAAGGACATCATTTGAGTCATCAAGAAGCAGAATTCAGGAATGAATTGTTAAAATGTTCAGATTAAAAACAACATTGATCCTCATCCTGATCCTCAAACTATGTTAAGAGTCTTAGAAGGACTCAAGTACTCAATCAGTAACATTTTCAAATGAGGACAGTCTCTTTAGTATACTGGTGGTGGTACATAAAAACACATGGGACAAAGGTCGAAGAAAATAGAATACATGTAAGAATTGAGTGTAAGGATCTCAAGTATTCTAGGTTGGATTGTGCCTATGGAATCAATAGAATGGTTGGAAACCTTTCCCTTATACCATGACATCAGACTTACACAGACAGTTTGCTTAGTCATTCGAGCTCAAAAACCTACCATGTCTACCTTGAATTAGTCTTTTAGCATGAGGTAAGCCATACTCTTCGCCACTGGCACTCTTAAAAAACAAATGACATCACCCCCAATGCTCAGACAGAATACTACTCTCGATTAAAGATGGATAAATAAATAAAAGAGAGAGGCCAATTTGCAGATTGAACATTTCTTGAGTAAGTGTGTGATTTAAAGGCTGTTTGCGGCAAACTAGACTTCCCCTCAAGTCCTAGGGTACCTCAGGACACAGTATTCTTTCAACCTACCAATTAAGTATAGCTTCATATAACAAAACAGAATACTACAAACATAAGAAAATACTGTATATAATCCCCATATGCATGTTGCTCTAAAGATTGGATTACATTTTCAATGTGACCATGGGCCGGCCTAATGTCTATAGAAAAAAATGTAAAATGAAAAACTGTGATTGGCATACCGTAGGTCTACTACAGTAGGTTTGTCTGTACCGTAGTTGGTTTTTTGGGCAGAAGAGACATACAAAGACTCACTTAGATGTGGGCTCTCCATAGCTGGCCTTGTACAAAGCAGCTCCAACTGGGTGAAAATACAATTTAGGAACAGACTACAACCCAAATGGAACTACTATATAATCGTCCAGTCCTGTGAACAGTACACTGCTTATCCAACAAACCCAGTTGTAGATTTACAAAAGTGACATATCTGTGTATGCAGTGCTCCTTTCCATTGCTGCTGGTCACATGTATCCATCATGGACCAGGATGAAAATGAGCACCTCCAGTTTAACAGAACGAATGCGCACCATGTAGCACCACACACAGAACAATGCTGTCCAACAGCCACAACAAACTGTGAAATTAAAAAAGTAGGCCTATCCTTGAAATTTCATGGTAATTCATCAGAAATCATCTAATCATGTTTTGAAACTACTTTATGTTTTCTTTTAGTTAACGGTAGAATTCCACAGTGTCCGTAACCCTTATTAGCATGTCAAAAATGTTAAGCTGTTTCCATATTGTTTTTTTCCTTCCTTCACTTACCATAATCCTGTATCCAAATGAAAGTGCAAGTACTTGAATATCCTCAATAACCTTAATACATTATTCTGCGTTAGTAGATTGACACTGGCATCTCCAGCCTCAAACATCTAATCAACCATTTCTCCATAAATAGTTGACTATTGTCTATAATTTGCACTTAAGTGCTAAATTACCTACAGGGAGACAGAAAGGTTAAGCTGTTGCAAACATGCTGAGTCTTTTTCCTAGGCAATAAAGAGGCTTAGAGTCATTTGTGTCAACTAGAAATCCCAGACGTTCTTTTCAATTAGTGGAACAACTTGAGAGAATAGTCTTCCAGAGGTCAGTCTACATCTGTTCTGTTCTGGGGGTCCTAAATGGCACCCTATTCCATAGTAGAGCACTATAAAATGAATAGGGTTCCATTTGGGATGCAACCTGGGTCTGATGTGATGTCTGGGTTGGCCCATGGTGTCCATTATTTCACAATCTCATTACTTAGCAGGATAATAATATTGTTCCGAATTAATGGTAACCTCTGAGTAACACACCATTCTGCTTGTTTTTTAGGCATTATTCACTTACAGGTAGAGTCATTTAGGACATTGCCTTGTACGGTGTTATTTGTAAAGAGATCCTTACCACTCATGTCTCAATTTTATTCATGTCTCAATTTTATTTTATTTATTTATTTTATTTAACCTTTATTTAACTAGAAAAGGCAGTAGTCCTTAGGTATTCGGGATGCAGATCAACTGCTTCTATACTCTCTCAAGCTATTCCTTTCTCATTTCATCCTCATATTGTCCTTTTACGAGCAAGTGAATCTTTAGAACCATTCGTCCAAGCCAACTGCAGTTAAGAGAGGAGACACTGAGGTACTATTTTCATCAATCAAAACTTGGATCTGTGGTTAGATCGAACAGTCTATTGCTATAGCAACCACTCTTTGCCGGGAAGAAAAGTGGCTGGCAATTCCACAAGGTGAAGGAAAAGACCATTGTGAGGTGGGCAGGATAGACATAATCAATAAAGCCAAGAATAATGAAGATTAACTGTGAAGATTAACCTTCCTCTGAAAGATGCCTCCCACCTGAACCACAGATACGGCAGAAAGAAAAGTGTATGTTCAGTTGGCCTGTACGAATGTATGAAACATGTTCAGTGTTTGATATTTGTTTTTACATAAAGTGTATTGCTACTACTACTCTCTGTTCATCATGTATGCATAGTCACTTTAACCATATCTACATGTACATACTACCTCAATAAGCCTGACTAATCAGTGTCTGTTTATAGCCTTGCTATTCTTATTTTCAAATGTCTTTTTACTGTTGTTTTATTTCTTTACTTACCCCCCCCCCCACACACACACACACACACACACACACACACACACACACACACACACACACACACACACACACACACACACACCTTTTTTTCGCACTATTGGTTAGAGCCTGTAAGTAAGCATTTCACTGTAAGGTGAATACCTGTTGTATTCGGCGCACGTGACAAATAAACTTTGATTTGATTATCAGGGTCAATATCAAAATATAAATTGTTCAGATTTATCACCACTTAGACCTACCTCCACCCCATCCGTAAGTATACAAAATCATTGAAAAGGCCCTACTAAGCTTGACAATAACCATAATGATGAGCAACCTATTAAAATGTGCCAATGTTGACACAAGTTCCTCAAACTCACACACCCAAAACTCACAACCACAGGATTTTTGCTCAGCTATAGTATATCAAGTATTCCACACCTTATTCCTCTGTTGAGTCTTGTCTCGTGTTCTAGAGCAGGAGCCAGAACAGTGTGAAGAAATATAACACTTCCACCAAAGTAAAACAATTTAGACAGAAAAAACCCTTCAGCAAACCATTTCTCCTTTCTGACTGACACCTGTGGTCATGGCCATTCCATGACGTAATTGTAGATGTATTGTATTAGAAACGTATTGTGCTAGCCGCATGTATGCGGTTCTTTTTTAACAAGTAATGTATTATGCTCGGATCCTTGTCTTTTAGGAAGAATAGAAATAGGAGGAAAGTGAAGATTGTTATAATAAATCCTCCACACAAAGCTCATTCATGGGGACATTTTCCTTTCGCTTTACAGTAGATATCTAGTTAAGTCGGACACATTCTCTAGTGCTGAAGGGGATAAAAGGTCACCATATAGGTTCCAGATTGTTCTTGACAAGCCTTTTGCAACAGTTACAAGCTAATTAAGGCAATCATTTTGCAAATCCACAACAGGGTTTGTTGGATAAGCAATGTACTTGCATTTGGAAAAATCTTTAACAACTTACTGGTAAATGTGATAACCACATAGAGTCTACACTAAATAAGTAATCAATCTAACATTAAGGAAACATCTGAGTTAACTGTTGGAAATTGGATATCACTAGAAATGTGGTTGAAATTGTGTTTGTGTAGAGTTTTCTAACATGGAGCTAGAGTATAAAATGACTCTAATCCTCATTCCAATGCAAGCAACTACTAGGCAATGACATTACGAGAAAAAAACAACAACGCTATTTTACAAACATTCAGATAAAATATGTTATCCTGTTTCGGTCAAAACCAATTTCTCATCAGCGTGACATTAGGCCCCCCTAAATGGCCCATTAGAGAGAACAACACGGAGTGTCTGCAACTCTGCACTGAACGACTAACAAAAGAGGATTTTATGGGAAATGTGCACAGGAATTTGTGCTAATTCTTGCCACAAATGAGATTAATTTCTATTTCATAATCTTTTTCCCAGCCACCATTCAATGGATCAGCATATGAACCTCATAACCTTTCACGTTGACATCACCAACCAGTGTTCAAATCGATAAGTTCTACCAATAAAGCGTCAATTGAATCATATTTGTATAGACAGAGTGTGCAAAGCTGTCATCAAGGTGGCTACTTTGAAGAATCTCAAATATAAAACATATTTTGATTTGTTTAACACTTTTTTGGTTGCTACATGATTCCATATGTGTTATTTCAGTTTTGATGTCTTCACTATTATTCTACAATGTAGAAAATTGTTTTAAAAAAAATAAGTAAAACTCATTTACAAAATGAGCTTTAAAACTGCAAAATGTTCTCTCTGCCGACAAGTGGGTGTGAACAGTTTGTGTTATGAACAGGACACAAGAAGGATGTTCCCCAATGCTGGAAGGGGGGCCTGAGTGAAACATTTTGGGAGCCCCTGTATTACAGTACAGTAAAGAAAAGTACAGTACAATACAGTAGAGCAAAGTAGAGTTCACTACAGTAAAGTATAGTTCAGTACAGTACAGTAGAGCACAGTAGAGTATAGTACAGTATACTGTACTGTATTGTACCCTACTTTACTCTAATGTACTCAACTCTACTGAACTAAACTGTACTCTACTGAATTAAACTGTACTGCACTCTATTGTACTCTGCTGTACTCTACTCTACTGTACTGCACTCTTCTCTACTGAATGAAGTTGTACTGTACTTTATTGAATTAAACTTTACTGTACCCTACTTTGCTGAATAAAACTCTACTGCCCTGTGCCACACTGTACTCTACTGTGCTGAACTGTGCCGTACTGTACTGTGCTGTTCAAGCTTCTGAAACATTGCCTATACGCCTATTATTTGTTCATATTTGGTCAGGTCCGGGAAGACCAAATGTGTACTTGTTTGGGGGTGGAGCTCATTAGAATAATATCCATTTACATTTTGGTCATACAGCAGACGCTCTTGACCAGAGCGACTTACAGTCAGTGCATTCAACTAAGGTAGATAAATAACAACATATCACAGTCATAGCAAGTAAAAAATATTTATGTAACCGATACTGAGAATGTGATTGTTGTTGAAGTGCTCTGTTGGTTTATTCTGCAGGTTGGACTACTTTGAACATCATCACTGACACTTTTAAAGCTGTAATTTCATTTTTTTATAATAACAAAACATAAGTTTGTGACAGATGGAAGCAATAATACATAATATATGTTGCAATCTTTGGCTCCTGTCTCCTATATTAAATGGATTGAAAAATAATTTGTTATATGATGTTTACTTCATTGAGAATACACTGAGTGTACAAACATTTAGAACACCCTCCTTATATTGAGTTGTACCCAACTTTTGCTCACAGAACAGCCTCAATTTGTCGGGATATTGACACTACAAGGTGTCAAAAGTGTTCCACAGGGATGCTGGCCCATGTTGACTCCAATGCTTCCCACAGTTGTGTCAAGTTGGATGTCATTTGGGTGGTGGACAATTCATGATACACACGGGATACTGTTGAGCATAAGCATAAAATACCCAACAGCGTTGCAGTTCTTGACACAAACCATTTGGCCTGGCACCTACCACCATACCCCGTTCAAAGGCACTTCAATATTTTGTCTTGCCCATTCACCCTCTGAATGGCACACATACACAATCCATGTCTCAATTGTCTAAAGGCTTAAAAATCCATGCACTGATTGAAGTGGATTTAACAAGTGACATCAATAATGGATCACATCTTTCACCTGGATTCACCTGGTCAGTCTATGTCATGGAAAGAGAGTTCATAATGTTTTCTACATTCAGTATATATATTGCTTTCGGAAAGTGTTCAGACGCCTTGACATTTTCCCAAAAGGTTAACGTTAAAGCCTTACATTTTTTGAAAATCAATTTTAGTGTATCTAAACACAATACCCCATAATAACAAAGCAAAAAAGTTATTTTTTGAATTTTTGGCAAATGTATTAAGAATAACAAACAGAAATACCTTATTTACATAAGTATACAGACCCTTTGCTATGTGACTCGAAATTATGCTCAGGTGCATCCTGTTTTCATTGATCATCCTTGAGATGTTTCTACAACTTGATTGGAGTCCACCTGTGGTAAATTCAATTGATTGGACATGATTTGGAAAGGCACACACCTGTCTTTAAAAGGTCCCACAGTTGGCAACGCATGCCAGAGCAAAAACCAAGCCATGAGGTTGAAAGAATTGTCCATAGAGCTCCTGAACAGGATTGTGTTGAGGCATAGATCTGGGGAAGGGTACTAAAAAATGTCTCCAGCATTGAAGGTCCCCAAGAACACAGTGGCCTCCATCATTCCTAAACGGAAGAAGCTTGGAACCACCGAAGACTCTTCCTATAGCTGGCTGCCTGGGTCAAACTGAGCAGTCGGGGGAGAAGGACCTTGGCAAGGGAGGTGACCAAGAACCCGATGGTCACTCTGACAGAGCTCCAGAGTTCCTCTGTGGAGATGGGAGAACCTTCCAGAAGGACAACCATCTCTGCAGCATTCCACCAATCAGGCCTTTACAGTAGAGTGGCCAGACGGAAGCCACTCCTCAGTAAAAGGCACATGACAGCCTGCTTGGAGTTTGCCAAAAGACACCTAAAGGACTCTGACCATGAAAACAAGATTCTCTGGTCTGTTGAAACCAAGATTGAACTCTTTGGCCTGAATGCCAAGCGTCACGTCTGGAGGAAACTTGGCACCATCCCTATGGTGAAGCACGGTGGTGGCAGCATCATGCTGTGGGGATGTTTTTTCAGCGGCAGGGACTGGGAGACTAGGCAGGATCAAGGGAAAGACGAACAGGGCAAAATACGGAGAGATACTTGATAAAAAACCTGCTCCAGAGCACTCACAACCTCAGACTGGGGCGAAGGATCACCTTCCAACAGGACAACAACCCACACAGCCAAGACAACGCAGGAGTGGCTTCAGGACAAGTCTCAGCCAGAGCCAGGACTTGAACCCGACCTGAAAATAATAGCTGTGCAGCGATGCTCCCCATCCAACCAAACAGAGCTGCAGAGAAGAATGGGAGAAACTCCCCAAATACAGATGTGCCAAGCTTGTAGCGTCATACTCAAGAAGACTTGAGGCTGTAATCGCTGCCAAAGGTGCGTCTGGAAACAACGTCTTTTCAAAGTCCGGAAAATACATATTTTCTTTCATTCAGAACCAGTAATGAATCTAAATTCAACGTCTGGAAAATACATATTTTCAATGTCCCAAAAATATGTATTTTCTATGTCTGGAAAATATGTATTTAAGCATCTGGAAAATACGTCTTTTCACCTTTCATTCAGAACCTAAAATGAACCTAACTGGTATTTTAGATGTATTTCCAGCGTTCTTTTGCCTACTGGGTAGTGAATGAAGTAAAACCAAAATATACGATTTGTTTTTAATTACGTTTTTTTTCTTCTCTAGCTATGTTACTCCTGAGATTTTACAAAACATGGTAACATCGCCTCAAAGAAAAACGTTAACTAGCCAACCAAGGTGCATAACTAGCTAGCCCACCAGGCGATATTTAGCTACCTAGCTAGTTAACATTAGCTCACCATTCGTGTAGTCAGACTTTTATAAGTGATGACATGCTAGCTAACCAACTATCCTTGCCATGGTGTTGACCTAACGTTAGCTAGCAAGTCTAACTACACGAACAGTGAGTTAACATTAACTAGCAAATGAAAACAAAGGAGCTGATCATGGACTTTAGGAAACAGCAGAGGGAGCACGCCCCTATCAACATCGACGGGACCGTAGGTTTCTTAGCCACTGAAGAACCTCCTCTGTGGGCTCTAGGGGTAGAGGGTTATAGTCTTCGGCCGGGTACAAGTCCTTCACTGACTGCACCTGATTGGGCACAGCTGTCTTCTTCCACTCGCATTCCACATCCCTACAGCCGATATTGTGAACCGCTAAAATAGCCAATGCAGCCACATGGCTACACTTATGAACTCCACGGGGGCATTTGCATGCGGTAGAGGGAATCCCTTGATCACTTATAGAGACCTGCCAACAGGAAGGATGTTAAGTGCCACATGCCTTTCAATGCATGACTTTGAACACCTTGAAAAGCATTTGTTGTAAGAAATGTGATATATATATATATATATATATATACACAGTATCTCACAAAAGTGAGTACACCCCTCACATTTTTGTAAATATTTTAGTATATCTTTTCATGTGACAACACTGAAGAAATGACACTTTGCTACAATGTAAAATAGTGAGTGTACAGCTTGTATAACAGTGTAAATTAGCTGTCCCCTCAAAATAACTCAACACACAGCCATTAATGTCTAAACCGCTGGCAACAAAAGTGAGTACACCCCTAAGTGAAAATGTCCAAATTGGGCCCAATTAGCCATTTTCCCTCCCCGGTGTCATGTGACTCGTTAGTGTTACAAGGTCTCAGGTGTGAATGGGGGAGCAGGTGTGTTAAATTTGGTGTCATCGCTCTCACACTCCCTCATACTGACTGGTCACTGGAAGTTCAACATGGCACCTCATGGCAAAGAACTCTCTGAGGATCTGAAAAAAATAATTGTTGCTCTACATAAAGATGGTCTGGGCTATAAGAAGATTGCCAAGACCCTGAAACTGAGCTGCAGCACGGTGGCCAAGACCATACAGCGGTTTAACAGGACAGGTTCCACTCAGAACAGGCCTCGCCATGGTCGACCAAAGAAACAGAGTGCACGTGCTCAGCGTCATATCCAGAGGTTGTCTTTGGGAAATAGACGTATGAGTGCTGCCAGCATTGCTGCAGAGGTTGAAGGGGTGGGGGGTCAGCCTGTCAGTGCTCAGACCATATGCCACACACTGCATCAAATTGGTCTGCATGGCTGTCGTCCCGGAAGGAAGCCTCTTCTAAAAATGATGCACAAGAAAGCCCGCAAACAGTTTGCTGAAGACAAGCAGACTAAGGACATGGATTACTGGAACCATGTCCTGTGGTCTGATGAGACCAAGATAAACTTGTTTGGTTCAGATAGTGTCAAGCGTATGTGGCGGCAACCAGGTGAGGAGTACAAAGACAAGTGTGTCTTGCCTACAGTCAAGCATGGTGGTGGGAGTGTCATGGTCTGGGGCTGCATGAGTGCTGCCGGCACTGGGGAGCTACAGTTCATTGAGGGAACCATGAATGCCAACATGTACTGTGACATACTGAAGCAGAGCATGATCCCCTCTTTTCGGAGACTGGGCCTCAGGGCAGTATTCCAACATGATAACGACCCCAAACACACCTCCAAGACGACCACTGCCTTGCTAAAGAAGCTGAGGGTAAAGGTGATGGACTGGCCAAGCATGTCTCCAGACCTAAACCCTATTGAGCATCTGTGGGGCATCCTCAAATGGAAGGTGGAGGAGTGCAAGGTCTCTAACATCCACCAGCTCCGTGATGTCGTCATGGAGGAGTGGAAGAGGACTCCAGTGGCAACCTGTGAAGCTCTGGTGAACTCCATGCCCAAGAGAATTAAGGCAGTGATGGAAAATGATGGTGGCCACACAAAATATTGACACTTTGGGCCCAATTTGGATATTTTCACTTAGGGGTGTACTCACTTTTGTGAGATACTGTGTATATATATATATATAAGTTAGATTTGATTGATGACATTATAGCTATAGAATATTTAATAAACTAATTTTCACGAGGACAAGTGAAGTTTTTCCATTATCACTTGACATACTGTAGCAGGCTCAAGGGTGTGGGGTTTCCACGTCACCAAGTTCAATAACCAAACACGCACACGAAGCACAACTAGAATACAAATGGGGAATTAATTAGGGAGATTTGCACACTGTGGGAAAGGGGAGAATTCAGCAACAAGTTCACAGACCACAATCCGTTCTCGTTGTCTGTTCCCTTCTCCAGGGGTAATCCTAAAACTCGGATCCTCAGCCAAACCGGTTCGGTACACATTGGGTGTAATCAAACAGTCCAGGTCACAATGGGTAATCACACAGATAATTCTCTCTTCTCACACTCTCCAATACACATGTTTCCCTCTCAGTTCTCTTCCTGTTTGTGCAGCCCACTTCCTCTTTTATCCCCAAGCACTCAATGATCCACAGGCTTGCCTCGTTGGGGCAGGAAGTCCATATAACGCCCAGGAGTGGAGCCAGCTGTCTTCCTCCACTCGCATTCCACATCCGTACAGCCAATATCTCCCTTCAATCACCACTCCCTTCACCTCTCCCTACCATCTGCCAACCCCCCCCCCCCCCCCCCCCCCCCTCAGCTCCGACCTGGAGGGAGGGGCGGTCCAGCATCCCTCCTGGAGAGGGCATCGGTCTTTCCATGGGCTGCACCTGATCTGTGGATGACAGAGAAAGCAAAGGGCTGTAAAGATAGGAACCAGCGGGTGACCCAGGCGTTACTGTCCTTATTCCATGACATCCAAACCAGTGGTGCGTGGTCCGTTACGAGGGTGAAGTGCCATCCCAATAAGTAATATTTCAGCATCTCCAGTGCCCACTTTATTGCTTGACATTCTTTCTCCACAGTGGAATATCTTTGTTCCCGCAGCAACAGCTTCCGGCTAATGTACATGACTGGGTGTTCTTGTAGCTACTTCTTGTAGCTGTGATAGGACGGCACCCACCCCTGTTTCGGACGCATCAGTCTGTACCACCAGTGGTTTGGAGAAGTCCAGGGTCACCAGCACGGGTCCAGAACACAGTGCTCCCTTTAGGTCCTGGAAGGCTTTCTCCGTCTCCTCGGTCCACGTCACCTGGGCGGGCAGATGGCACCTGGTCAGATCTGTCAGGGGGCTGGCTAGGGAGGCAAAGTGGGGAACAAATCTCTGGTAGTAACTAGTCAACCCCTCAAACGTGCATACCTGCTTCTTGGTGAGGGGGTGGGGCCAGTCCCGAATCACCTCCACTTTCTTCACCTGGGGTTTGACACATCCCCTCCTGATCGTGTACCCCAGGTACTCAGCCTCCCGCAGGCCGAGCCGACATTGGGTTAGCTGTTAGTCCCGCCCCCCGTAAGGCCTGCAATACCGCGTTCACCTGGTTTAGATGTGTCTCCCACTCGCTCCAATGGATCACAATATCATCGAGGTAGACCGCCGCGTACTCACGACGGGGAAAGAGAATCTGGTCCATCAACCTCTGGAAGGTGGCCGGGGCCTTGTGCAACCCAAAGGGCAGCTTCTTGTAGTGGAACAGCCCGTCAGGGGTGGCAAAAGCAGTTTTCTCCCGTGCCTCGGGAGCTAAGGGCACCTGCCAATAACCCTTCGTCAGGTCGAGCATGCTGATAAATCGGGCGGTCCCTAGCCGCCGAACTTTGAGATTTCATTTACCTTTCTAAAATCTTTACAGAAGCGAATGGTGCCGTCTGGTTACGGCACCAACGCTATGGGGCTGCACCACTCACTATTCAACTCATCGATAATATCAGCTTCCAACATCATTTTTACCTCGGTCCTGACGGTCTCTCTCCTTGCTTCCGGTATGCGATAGGGTCTCAACTTTACCTTTTTCCTGGGTTCGGTAATGATGCTGTGCTCTACCAGATCAGTGTGTCCTGGTTCACTGGAGAACACATCCTGGTTCCGGCCGACCAACTCTGTCAGCTACTGCTTCTGTGCTTAGCTCAGCTGCTCCCCCGGTGGCACCTCCGCTGGCTTGATCTCTGTGGTAGCCTTCTTCAGGGAAATAGAGTAGAGTACATCACCTGCATTCCATTTCTTTAACAAATTCACATGGTAAATCTGGGTCAGATGCCTACGGCCCGGCTGTCTGACCCTATAGTTAACTTCACCCACCTTCTCAAGGACTTCGTTTGGCCCGTTCCATCAGGCCAAAAACATACATTCTGAGGTAGGGACCAACACCAACACTTTGTCTCCTGGCTGGAAGTCTCTTCATTGTGCCTCTCTGTTGTACACCCACGCTTTGGCCTCCAGCATGTGTTCCTGTACCAGGGGCCACAGGGTTGCTATCCGGTCTCTCATGTCTTCCACATGTTCCACCACGGTTCGATGGGGCGACGGTTGCTGTTCACAGGCTTCTTTAGCCACGTCCAGCAGTCCTTGGGGTCTTCTTCCATACAGGAGTTCAAAGGGAGAGAACCCGGTTGAAGCTTGGGGCACTTCTCGGATTGAGAACATCAGATAGGGTAGCAGCTGGTCCCAATTCATTCTGTCCGCCTCCATCACCTTCTTGACCATCTGCTTCAGGGTTCGATTTAATCTCTCCACCAACCCATCGGTTTGCGGGTGATACACTGAGGTGTGCAACTGGGTTATTTTCATTAGTTTGCAGAGATCCTTCATGATTCGTGACATGAATGGGGTTCCCTGGTTAGTTAATATCTCGTCGGGGATTACTACTCGGGACAACAGCATGACTAACTCACGTGCGATTCCCTTGGTGGCCATGGTGCGCAGGGGAATGGATTCCGGGTACCTGGTGGCATAATCCATAATCACCAGGATGTATTGGTGCCCTCGGTTGCTCCTGGGTAGACGTCCCACCAGGTCCATTGCGATCCTGCTGAAAGGGACTGAAATAATAGGTAGGGGAATTAAGGGGCTGCGAAAGTGTGGTTTTGGCGCCACCTGCTGGCACTCCGGGCAACTGCGGCAGTAATCCTGCACTGCTCTCTTCACACCCGTCCAGTAAAATCGTGCCTTGATCCGGTCTAAGGTCTTCTCCACCCCTAGGTGAGCCCCAAGAAGGTGGGAGTGTGCCAACTGCAGGACAGATTGTTCAAAGGGACGGGTCACCAACAACAACTCCCTACATTTGTCATTCTTCTTCACAACCTGATACAGCAAATTCTTCTTCATAGAAAAATGAGGGTAGCTGATCTGACTTACCCCCTCCATGGGCTTTCCGTCCACCACGGTCACCTGCTGGAGAGAGGTGGCCAGGTTGGGATCCTCCAATTGGGCCGTGCCGGACCGGCCCACTAGAGAGGCGGGCTCTGGCGCCACCTCATGGTCCATCAGGAACATGTCTTCCAGACTCGCCACACCTTCCTCCAGTCTTGCTTCACCCGAGTCACCCTCTGAAAGGGGTTCTGTTGATACCTGGGGGTCCACTTCCTGGAATCCACACATCCAGGCATCCCTCTTTCTGCCATCCCTCTCACCTCTTCGGCTTCCTCCTCCCTTCAGTTCCCCATGTCTCTGGACATACTGGTCCACAGTTGGTGGAACATCGGGAAATCCCTCCCGATAAGGACCGGCATAGGCAGGGGAATGCTGTAGCATTATACGCCCAATCATGGAATCTTTGTGCCCTGCTATTCAGGGTGTAACCATACCGGCGCAGGATTTCCTTTTTCAGACCCTCATAATGCATTGCCTGGTCAGCCGTCAGATCCTGATTGGTCTTCTGTGCCACGCCTGACAGGAAGGTTCCTAGCAGGCTGGCTCATTGCTCATGGGACCTTTTCTCCCTAGCCGCCGTCCTCTCGGAGGCTTGGAGGAAAGCCTCGATGTCGTCAGCCTCAGTATAAACCTACTGGGTTTGGGACGAGAGACTGCTGCGCCTGCGGCCACACCGGCCTTGGTGGCTGTCAGCTGGCTGAGTTCAGCCCGCAGGAGAGCGGTCTGCTGACGCTGTTCCTCCAACAGCTCCCGATGCATAGCCTGCAAAGCTATGTTCGCCTCCACCAGCTATTTCACCAATGCTTAATGGCTTAATGATCCACAGGCTTGCCTCGTTTGGGCAGGAAGTCCATATAAGGCTCGGGTGTGGAGCAAGCGGGCTGCAAGGTATCTCCCTTCAATCACCACTCCCCTCACCATCTGCCACAATATCAATCATATAGTGGGAAGCATCATATGTGGATGCATGTACCACCCCGAATAAATAAATATTGTGCCTTTGAAGATTTGTCTCTCCTCATGAAACTACAATACAGGCTGGATGTTCAACAAAAGTCAATTCTGAATGTCAATAGATTTTTTAGACAACATACTAGAATTGAGTTATCACTCATCTAAGTCTGGTATCCATGCTTGCAGTGCTTGAGGCGTCACTACAGACCCGGGTTCGATCCCAGGCTGTGTCACAGCCGGCCGTGACCGGGAGACCCATGATGCGGTGCACAATTGGCCAAGCATTGTCCGGGTTAGGGGAGGATTTGGCCGGCCGGGATTTCCTTGTCCTGTCGTGCTCTAGCAACTCCTTGTGGCGGGCCAGGCGCCTGCAAGCTGACTTCGGTCGCCAGCTGGACGGTGTTTCCTCCAACACATTGGTGTGGCTGGCTTCCGGGTTAAGCAAGCAGTGTGTCAAGAAGCAGCGCGGCTTGGCAGGGTCGTGTTTCGGAGGACGCATGGCTCTCAACCTTCGCCTCTCCTGAGTCCGTAGGGGAGTTGCAGCGATGGGACAAGACTAACTACCAATTGGATATCACGAAATTGGGGAGAAAAAGGGGTAAAAGTAAAAATAAAAAAAATTGTATGAAAAAAATAAAGGCGACGGAAAAAGTTAATGGATTGGACAGGGGTCTCTGATCGCGCTGGTGAACGGTAGCTGATGCCGTGTTCAAAACAACTGGGAACTCGGAACTGGGAAATCTCAGACTTCCGACTTCAATGCATTCAAAACAAGTGGGAACTCTGGAAAAGAGCTCTGACTGGGAAAAAATGTATTTGAACGGTCATCCAACTCGGAATTCCAACTCGGGAACTCGGCTTGCATCTCGCTCATCTCAATATCTATGGTGCTGCTCGTGGCGACGTCATTTCATTGAGTCTAGCTACCTTTAAGATCGATGACATGATTTTCTATCCATTATAGCAACCAAGGCTCCATCAAATGATGTGAGAAACCTACATGTATAGAACATATATTGTGTTTGTATGTTCCCTACAGGTTATAGAAAAGAGCAGAACTCTCTCTCTCCACAGGTTATGGAAAATGTGCTCTTTTAGTATTTCTCGAGTAGGTTTCCTCAAGGAGAAAGTCCCCCACTACTATGTCAAAGATATTAGAACTAAGAAACTTTAGTAAATATTACAGTATACAGTATACTATAACCTGTAGGGAAAACAATATATGGTCTATACCTGGCATGTATGCTTCTCACTTACGGGTCGCACAAATTGGGATATGGGGGATGGAAATGGGCAGGGTATATGTAAATGAAATAATGAAGTATTTAATATAGTTAAAAGTATATACATCTTAGGAGCCCTTGGTGTCCTTGGCAGACAATAAAGAAGCTACGACTAGCAATTATTAAAATATACATACAGATGTAGGATCTTAATTTGACATATATTGTCACAGAAAAATAATCCTGTAGCAACAGGATTTGAACGTTTAGTCCATCATGTTGCTTGATTGATGGTTAGGCTATTAGCTGGCCAAAAGTAGGCTACATGAAAAGTGCAATACGGTTAATATAAATTGTGTGTTATTGTGGGTTTTCACTGAAGTTATGTAAATCACGAAGCTCATCAGAATTTCCTCCAAACTCTCAGCAACAAAAGAGTGATCAAATTAGGTTACTACATCTGTACCATGACATGTTTTATTAAAAAGTCAAGACCACTTGGAATCGAGAGCAGCAAGGTCCACCTTAAAGTATGTGTGGGCCTATGTTTGTTCTTGATATTTATTTATTTTTATTGCAAGAGATAACCATACATAGAACATCCATTTAATCAGTCATAGTACTCTATTACAGACATTGTATTTCCTTTTTAATGGATTGTAATGATTACCCACTGTAAGCAGCTCAAGGACAGCACAACTGATGTGATATATCATTCATTTGAAGTGCCTCATAACGTTGCACATCGTAGACCATCAAACTCACACGCCCATGTATGTCTCTCTGCAATTATCTGGTCTGAGACAGGTGGTCGCTCAACAGTCACCTTGCTATAGGACAGGTAAATCAAATGAACTCGTAGAAAAAATACCATAGTAGTTTTAAGTGACTATAAATCTGACATGAGCCAGTATGTTCTCAGTACTGCACACAAGATACTTGTACTAAGTCCACATAAAATGTTAGTGTATTGTGTTGATAGGCTATTTAATCGAGACTGTGTTGAAAATGCTATAATCCTTCTCTTAGAGCTTTTTTCAGACTGTCAGGTTTCTTGCTTGATTTACCATTGACAAGAAGCTGAAGCGAACTGGCAAACAACAGTGTGTGATGTATGAAAGCATGACAGGATGGTAGGCACAAAGTGAGAAGAGAATTAAGGAAGTGTGCAAGTGTGCATATGAAGCCATTGGACTAAATCAAGTAATTGATTCCTGTGTACAGAATTAAACAATTGCTTGAGTTTAAATAGTGATTTTATTCCTTATACTGTACATCAGGAATAAAGTACCTAACATTCTTCACAGTAAAAAAATGGGTTGGTAATGCAACATTTCGTTAACCTGGAGGAAAAAAGATGGAAAATCCATTAGAAAATGATACCGTGGCAAAAAAACGTATTTAATTGTAAAATATTGATCTAGGTTTTTATGACAAACGAACCTCCCAGGAATGGGTGTTAATAGATTTTGAAACAGCCATTAATAGCACATAAAACATTTATGGTTGTGAGCATTTCATGTGCTAAAATAAATAATTTATTCTGTTCATAATGTAGGCTTGGACAAATACAGGAGCTGTTGGCTGCTGTAATGGCAGAAACTATGATTGAATGTTTCAGATACCATGTTTCCTAGAAGCTATATTGATTGTTCATTGTCTTGGAGAAGGAACAGGTTCCAGTTTCCATTACTTTGAGGGCAAGAATCATATATTGAGAGAAAATTACATTTAAATGACTATATTGAGTAAAAACATTGGTAAAACTTCTGGTCGGTATGCCACGGGATATACACTCTTTTTCATGGTCCTTCAAGCCGGATATGGATAATGATCATGTTAACATGATGCCCCCAGGCAACATCCATGCCTACATTTGATGTAAGATATGTTAGTGTGACTCTGGAGCGGGATTTGCTATGGTGCTCAAAGGCGGGAAAAGTCTTCGGAAGAGGAAGTGATGTATAGCTTTCCCAGCATATTCATGAGCTTGTGAAAGGTTATGGCCAAATGTGAAAAATGTGTTAGTGTAGCAGAATGGTTACTCACTTGGACCTCATGCTATTAAAAAAAACAGTCAAGGTCTACAGTAATAGAGTCTTTTGAGAAAGACTCTCATGAAAAGTTTGCATCTATGGGAATTTAGCACCATTGCATCATTAATTGGCACTGGTTGTTCTCTGAGAGTGAGCCTGCCAGCTACACTGCATGCCCCCGCTGTCTGCCTCTGCTGCCAGCCAGTGCCCATGTACACAATGCCAGTTTAATTAATGACATCACTAAAAGGTTTGTCCCACTAAAGTTTGCAACTTGTTTAATATCCTAAGTGCCTCTGCACCTCTCTCAATCTCCCAAAGGTACAATATGAAGAGGGATCAATCAATACTAGCTAGGCCTAAAGCTCCATACCACCACCTACAGCATTAGCAGCAGCTCCTCCCCTCTCCCAAATAAGTTGAAAGAAATCACCTAGTTCTTACCCAAAGTCTGAGACATATAGACAATTACAATGGCAGCATCAGTGTGAGAGAATGACAATTTACAACAATTTGGTTCAGGTTACTCATGAAGCCGCTGATACAATGTTGACGCTTAAAGGATCACATGCTTTACAATCCTATATCTGGTATAAAACAATGTACATTGTATGTGCAATGTAATGCAATGCACAGTGTCACAATGTGAAATTCTATTCCTTTAATCTGGAGAGGGTATTGCTTCGACGCCATTTGCTTTCCCCAGTGCAGTCTGTCAGGCTTAATTGGAAGCCCTGTTACAAGACTCTAATCTGACTCTGCTGCTCATTGGAAGTAATTCATTCAAGGCAGTGTCTATAAAAAGCCTATAACTCTCACTCCAGTCTCATCTTCTCCTTTATGCTCTCTCTCGCTTTCCAAAACACTGAATGAAGAGGGAATTATGAATCGGTTAACACAAACCTTTATTCACAAATTGTTGAATGGGAAAAAAAACACGGACAAATCATTTGTATTATAATACATCCACCATTTTCACTTGGTTTATGTAAGATGCAGGCCTAGAAAATATTTTAGATGTGTGTTGCTGAGTTATTTACTTATCTCTCTTTAAATTCGTAGAGGGGTTATTTTCAGTGAAATCTATTTCTAAAGTGTAATCATTGGCAAGGTAATGTAATCAATATACAGTAGGTCTTGGTCCGAGTTGCTTGCAGCCCACTGTTTTAGCCAACCAAGGTAATCAGGAGTATTTTTTTTTTACAAGAGGTCTAAGCTCTTTTTTTTTCACACAGAAAATGTAGTCCAATCAGTCCCTCTCCCACTAATGCAGCACCAGGCCTGACTCTATTTATAAGACTGTGGGCGACTGAGGATGGCAGAATCGATTATTCAGACTGACTCTGACTCTTCATTCTTATGAGCTGTTATTTAATGACTAGAGATAAAAATAGACATAGAACCTTACTTGAGGAGCTGAGGGAGGGAACGAAGGAGTGGACTTTTTAAGGTTCGGGGGTGATCATCATTTTCTTGGTTCATCTATTATTGATTTTCAAGAAGAAAATGATGCTGAGTGTGAATAACAAGGAGAGTTACAGTGAGCTCCAAAAGTGACACATTTACTGTAATGGAACGCTTCTGAACAATTCTACATTAATGTGGATGCTATCATGATTACGGATAGTTCTGAATGAATCGTGTATAATGATGAGTGAGAAAATTACGAGGCATAAATATCATCCTCGCCACAAAATGCTAACTTCCCCTGTTATTGTAATGGTGAGAGGTTAGCATGACTTGGGGGTATGATATTTGTGCGTCTGTAACTTTCTCACTCATCATTATTCACGATTCCTTCAGGACTATCTGTAATGGGCACAAAATAATCTGAAACACAACCAGAGCATCCAGTCGGGCTGTATCACCGCCTGGTACGGCAACTGCAGCGCCTGCAACAGCAGGGTTCTCCAGAGGGCGGTGCGGTCTGCCCAACGCATCACCGGGGGCAAACTACCTGCCCTCCAGGACACCTACAGCACCCGATGTCACAGGAAGGCCAAAAAGATCATCAAGGACAACAACCTGACAACAACCACTGCCTGTTCACCCCGCTATCATCCAGAAGGCGAGGTCAGTACAGGTGCAACAAAGCTGGGACCGAGAGACTGAAAAACAGCTTCTATCTCAAGGCCATCAGACTGTTAAATAGTCATCACTAGCACCTTAGAGGCTTCTACCTATATACAAAGACTTGAAATCACTGGCCTCTTGAATAATGGAACACTAGTCACTTTAATAATGTTTACATATTTTGCATTACTCATCTCATATGTATATACTGTATTCTATTATATTCTATTGTATTTTAGTCTATGCCGCTCCGCATTGCTCGTCCAAATATTTATATATTCTTTATTCCATTCCTTTACTTTAGATTTGTGTGTATTGTGTGTATTTTTGTGAGATTGTTAGATAGTACTGCACTGTTGGAGCTAGAAACACAAGCATTTCGCTACACCCGCAATAGCATCTGCTAAGCATGTGTATGTGACCAATAAAATTTGATTTAAACAAAGAGCAAATGCATCCAACAAGTTTGTTGAGTCACAAGCTTGATGCAATCATTGCGTGCTAGGAATATGGGACCAAATACTACACTTTTGACTACTTCAACTTTAATACACATAAGTGAATTTGTCCCACTTTTGGTCCCTTAAAATGGGGGGACTGTGTACAAAAATAGCTGTAATTATAAACGATTCACCCGATATCAATGAAAATATCCTCAAATTAAAGCCGACTGTTTGCACTTTAACCTCATCGTCATTGTATAATTTCAAATTCAAAATGCTGGAGTACAGAGCCAAAATAACAAAACATTTGTCACATTCCCAATACTTTTGGTGCTCATTGTATAGAGACAGAAAATATTGGTGAGAAGTAATGAGAATTTCCCCGAGACGTCAACGATGTATTTGGGCTAAACAGTGTTTCTAGTGGTAAAATACTCCCCCCTTCCTTTTCACACAAGATAGACAAATAAATGCATGTAAAAAAAAACAAGGCAAATAAGGTTTAATCTTCTATTATTTCACAGAATTTGCCAGGTTTATTTCAATGAGGTATAGCTGACAACGTCACGAAAACGATGCATATGCTTCAATGGGGCAGAATTCCATGAGTTATTGTGAATTTGGATGGCCAGATAGCTACCAACAATGACAAAATCTGCCATGTGGTGAATCGTAAGTGACTCGTTTCAGCTAGTTTAATCTTGTTCTTGATACCATGTCTTGTTTTGAGCTGGTTTTTTTTCTTCATGTCAATGATAATATGGTTTAAAATTCGCTAGCTAACTAACTAACAACTGTCATTGTTTATTTGAGAGACAACAAGTGCTCATTGTTCAAAGGTATTTATGTTTTCAATAAACATTGTAGACGAAAAATAGTTTACATGTTGTTAACAATCTAAGCCAAACCCATCTGTTTTGCCTCCATATTTGTGCACGCGTCGGTTTTGTTAGTAAACAATCAACCCGTCTACAGTATATACTAGTGTACTTCGTTGGTTATACCCCTCATGAAAAAAAGATGTGGGGGCGAGGGGGCGAGGTTGCGCCAACTGATAGTCTGGCCGTCGTCACCAAACACCAAAGAAGAAGAGCAGTCGTTAACCGGATGTTACGTCAAATCCACAAACAACCCAAGGCTGCTGAAATTTCTCTGGAGCAAATAGCATTTTCTGGAATAACCCTAAGTGGAAAACGATTATAAATCAGCACTGGGAACTTATACGTCTATAAAATAAAACTGGGACGCTGAAGTGCAAGGTAACTTGACTTCGTCTTTTGTTTTACTAGTGACACATTACTTTGAGTTTGATTGCTGGGCATCACCAGCATCACAAAAACATTAACGTTAGCTACAGTAGCTTGTTGGCCTGTTAGTTAGCAATACCTATCTAGTCATAATGATCAATTTGACAGCAACGCAAGTTACAGCAAAATGTAGATGTTGGCTAGAACACTCAGTATGGTCTTTCGCTTTGGTGTTATTCGTGTTGAGTTGCTAGATAATGTTTCTTGCTAGGAGGTACACAGTCAGTACGGCGAACAAAACTGGGGGTGTATTCATTACGTCTTGCAACGGAAACCGTTTAAGAACCAAACGGAAACAGAGCAAGCGGAACGAAATGGAATTTGTCCAATAGAAACTCGTCTTCGTTGCAAAAAGTTTTGTTGTAAAACGTTTTGCAACAGACAACGTTTTACAACTATTGGTGTAATGAATACACCCCTGGTTATGCTATCGAGCTAACGTTGGCATAATGAGCAGCACAAACGCATTAGCTAGATATGGTGGAAAGAGAAATATGAGACTGTACCAAGTTCTATAACGGTACATTTATTTTGAAGTGAAAAAAATAGGTACATAACTAAACAGTAGCTAGCTAGCTGACACATACCTGGCTAGCAGGCGTAGCACAACGCGTTATTTCCCACTACTCGTACATGTTAATACAGACCTGGAGTTTCAGTATACTTGGGGGGGTTGTCGTCAATCAGGCATGTTTATTGTGAAGTTGTACTAGGGGTTAAACTCAACACTGCGCCAGAATTTGACCTCTTTGGATGATAAAGCGTTGACCTTATGGCACCGTAACCCTCCAGCTGTCATTCAGACATACGAATTACTTACTAGACAACTGCCAGTCCTGTCTCGGGAGGATAAAGTAATTGGAGTCCAAGATTAGCCTATATTCAAGGTGCTTCGGTACTTCCAAGCACGGTACTTATCTTGGATATTTTGTTCCCTGAATCCTGGGGAAATAATTGGCCATTTGCACCGTAGTTTGTATAAGATTAGCCAAGTTTTTCTCAACTCCATGATGTACATCACATCCAGTACAGGTACGTGGGTAAATTCACTGAGCAAGCCAAGCCAGTAAAAAAGCCATATTACAACCTATGTTGTGATAATTGCATTGTTTGCTTTATAACCCATTAGTTCATACACCATCATGATATACAATAAGGCAGTGACAACAAAAAGACAAGTCACACAGTGGTGGAATAAATTCAACTACACATACGTTTGTTTCATCACAAAACCAGAGAGCAACATCTGTCCGGTGAAGTCCACAAAGCAAATATTGCATACAAACAGTTATATCACCTGCAGCATGGTCAAGCAAGTTAATGTTTTCAACAGTTTACTAAACAACTAGTGATTTAGAACCATAGTTACTGTAAGTCAGCACAATGACAACAGGAGCACTGCCTCTGCTATTCCAGCACCATTTACACTTAAACATCAAATCAACAAGACTATATATGCCTTGTTTTTAGTTTATTAAGCTAACTTAAAGATGCCATAAAAAATGTAGTCCAATCAATGATGCTAAATATTGTGTGTGTGTGTGTGTGTGCATGCAATTAAAACAAATGTTGACTCACCCTACTTGTAGACTAGTTGAATGCCAATGCCATCCTTCTCTCTCATGTTGGCAAAACGGTCTATGACTCTGTCATACAGTACACTTGTACTTTTTGTTGTCATTGACTAACTAGCTGAAATGCTTGCTAGCCTGACTTCCTTTCATGGGCTAGCTAGTTAGTTAATGTGAGACTGCTAGGCTACATATTGAACTTCAATCGTCTCAGGCCAGTGGCACAGCATACTCATTTATGGATGGATTAGAATACATAGATACATGGGCTACACATACTGAGAGAGGGCGCTGTTTCCCTAGCTTGGATGATTTCTCTGGTGACATTCAGCCTCTTGCAAATTGACAGAACATTTTGAAAACACAGAGGGATGAAAGATAATTATGGTATAATTTTAATGTATTTATTGAAATATTTGGGGAAACCTGGCTTTCATTGGCATCCATGAATACACACCACTGATCACATCAATGGAGTTGAGCGGAGACAACTAGATCGAGTCGCTGTCAGTCATAACTTGTAAAAATAAACATCTTACACCCTTACCGTGTACCTCTGTTTTTCCACCCGAGCTGCGTGCTTTTCTTTGATTTCTGAAATTATTGCTTTTTACTAAAACATTTGTCAAATGCAACCACTGACAGCGACTCAATCTAATCGGAGGTACGCTCCGCCCACAGTCGTCGCAACCCAACTCCACCGAGATGTATATATCGTGGATTTGAGAAACCCAACTAGTTTAAGATGTGCACTCCTGCGTCTTATACTTTACTGTTTTCTCTTTACACAGGTTGAAAAGTTGGAAAAAGTTCTACAAAACCATGGTGGAATATTATCAAATTTTAGGTGTCCAAAGAAATGCATCTCAGGAAGACATTAAAAAAGCGTAAGTATTATTGTCAAGTGCTGTATACAGTGCCTTCAGAAATGTTCACACCCCTTGACCTTTTCCACATTTTGTTGTGTTGCAGCCTAAATTTTAAATGGATTTAATTGAGATTTTGTATCACTGGTATACACACATTATCCCGTTAATGTCCAAGTGGAATTATGTTTTTATACATTTGTACAAATGAATTAAATGAAGAGCTAAAATGTCTTGAGTCAATAAGTATTCAACCCCTTTGTTATGGCAAGGCTAAATATGTTCAGGAGTAAAAATGTGCTTAACAAGTCACATAATACGTTGCCCGGACTAACTCCGTGTGCAAAACAATGATCTGTAAGGTCCTTCAGTTGAGCAGTGAATTCCAAACACAGATTCAACCACAAAGACCAGGGAGGTTTTCCAATGTCTCGCAGACGGCACGTATTGGTAAAAAAAAAGAAGCTGACATTGAATATCCCTTTGAGCATGGTGAAGTTATTAATTACACTTTGGATGGTGTTTCAATACACCCAGTCACTACAAAGATACAGGTGTACTTTCTAACTCAGTTGCTGGAGAGGAAGGAAACCGCTCAGGGATTTCACCATGAGGCCAATGGTGACTTCAAAACGAATGGCTGTGATAGGAGAACACTGAGGATGGATCAACAACATTGAAGTTATTCCACAATACTAACCTAAATGACAGAGTGAAAAGGAAGCCTGTACAGAATAAAAATATTACAAAACATGTGTCCTGTTTGCAATAAGGCACTAAAGTAATACTGCAAAAAATGTGGCAAAGAAATTAACTTTATGTCCTGAATACAAAGCATTATGTTTGGGGAAAACACAACACATCACTGAGTACCCCTCTTTATATGTTCAAGCATGGTGGTGGCTGCGTCATGTTATGGGTATGCTTGTCATCGGCAATGGCTAGGGAGTATTAAAATAAATGGAATAGAGCTAAGCACAGGCAACATTGTAGAGGAAAACCTGGTTCAGTCTGCTTTCCAACAGACTCTAGGAGACATTCGCCTTCCACCAGGACAGTAACCTAAAACACAGGGCCAAATATACACTGGAGTTGCTTACCAAGCAGACGTTGAATGTTCCTGAGTGGTGTAGATGAAATTTGGACTTAAATCGTCTTGGAAATCTAGGGCAAGACTTGAAAATGGATGTCTAGCAATGATCAACAACCAACTTCAGAGCTTGAAGAATAAAACAAATAATGTGCAAATATTGTACAATCCAGGTGTCTAAAGCTCTTAGATTTACCCAGACAGACTCACAGTAGTAATTGTTGCCAAAGGTGATTCTAACATGTATTCTCTTAGGGGTGTGAGCACTTATGTAAATTAGATATTTAATTTTCAATACATTTTGCTAAAATGTCTAAACATGTTTTCCCTTTTTCATTATGGGGTATTGTGTGTAGATGGGTGAGAGAATTCATTTTTTAAATTCAGTCTGTAACACAGCGAAACGTGGAATAAGCCAATGGGTATAAATACTTGCTGAAGGCACTGTATGTATTCCAATAGATCAGGGAGGGTCAACTTTGATCTGAACTCATGAGGGCTGCAGTGGTTTGCGGGTCTGTGTACCCACATCCATACCCACACATGCAGTCAGAGGGGGCCCTAAGGGATATTTTGCCATGACTCATGGTATGTTAATATGATATCTGAGTGCGAGCAACAAAATCAATGGAGACCCACCGGTCTATAATTTGATCATGATTACTACAAGTTTAGATAGCTGGCTAGATTGATAAATTAATCTAAATCATTTTAGCTGACATGGGCTAATTGAGTTGCCTGGCTACACAAACTCCTTGCTCCGGGCCATACGCTACGCCAATGTTAGTTTGTTCTCCGCAATGAGTCTGGATCTGAGTGCCTCCCCAACAATTTCTAGAACTCAAACACATTCTAGCCATTCTGGTTGGTCCTAGAAACCAATGGGTTGGGCCAGAGCCAGAACACACTTGGGTGAAGCAGCATTTTGAAAATTCATCATTGGCGTTGAGACTGATTGGATAGAGATGATCCAAATGCTGATGACTTTTTTTGTATCACACCCCTCATTTTGACCTCGCCACAAACGACTTCAACAATGGCAGTCTGACTGAAGTACAGTTTGTAGTGAACAGAGCAGTGGAAGAATTCTGTCGTCAGCTAACTAATTGAGTGGCTGACATAAGAGAAACTGTTGATGCACAACCACGTTTGGAAATTGCATTCTGCTGTTCTATTTTTGTTTTTCATAAATGTTTTGCTAGACTGGCACTAGATGTAGATGGGTTTTTCTGATATTTTAAATGTGTGATCTATACTGGGATAATGAACTGTTTGTATGAAACAGGCCCCTTGAGTTGCTGTCTAATGTATTTCTAAACTTTCAGGTACAGAAAATTGGCACTGAAATGGCATCCAGATAAAAACCCAGAAAATAAGGAAGAGGCAGAGAAAAAGTTCAAGGAACTTTCTGAGGCCTATGAAGTTCTGTCAGATGGTAAGTCATACATTTTGAAAGGTGTTTGAAGTCGAGAGAAAACAGTATTTATGATACACTGAGCAAAAATATAAACACAATATGTAAAGTGTTGGTCCCATGTTTCATGAGCTGAAATAAAAGATCCCAGAAATATTCCATATGCACAAAAACATATTTCTCATATATTTTGTGCACACATTTGTTTACCTCCCTGTTAGTCAGCATTTCTCATTTGCCAAGATAATCCATCTACCTGACAGGTGTGGCATATCAAGAAGCTGATTAAACAGCATGATCATTACACAGGTGCACCTTGTGCCGGGGACAATAAAAGGCCACTCTAAAATGTGCAGTTTTGTCACATAACACAAGGCCACAAATGTCTCAAGTTTTGAGGGAGTGTGAAATTGACATTCTGATTGCAGGAATGTCCACCAGAGCTGTTGCCAGAAAATGTCTCTACCATAATCCATCTCCAACGTCGTTTTAGAGCATTTGCAGTACATCTATCCAGCCTTTCAACCGCAGACCACATGTAACCACGCCAGTGTCGTTTGGGCATGCGGTTTGGTGATGTCAACGTTGTAAACAGAGTGCCACATGGTGGCGGTGGGGCTATGGTATGGGCAGGCATAAGCTACGGACAATGAACACAATTGCATTTTGTCGATGGCAATTTGAATGCACAGAGATACTGTGACGAGATCCTGAGGCCCATTGTCGTGCCATTCCGCTGTCATCACCTCATGTTTCAGCATGATTATGCAGGGCCCCATGACGCAAGGATCTGTACACAATTCCTGGAAGCTGAAAATGTCCCAGTTGTTCCTTGGCCTGCATACTATGCGAAGGAGATGTGTTGCGATGCATGAGGCAAATGGTGGTCACACCAGATAGACTGTTTTTCTGATCCACGCTCAAACTTAAATATATCTTTTTAAATGTACACTATATATACAAAAGTCTGTGGACACCCCTTCAAATTAGTGGATTCGGCTATTTCCGCCACACCCATTACTGACAGGTGTATAAAATTGAGGGCACCGCCATGCAATCTCCATAGACAAACAGTGGCAGTAGAAAGACCTTACTGAAGAACTCAGTGACTTTCAATGTGGCGCCGTCATATGATGCCACCTTTCCAACAAGTCAGTTTGTAAAACTGTATAATGAAAGTGCTGTTATTGTGAAGTGGAAACGGCTTGGAGCAACAACGGCTCAGCCGCGAAGTGGTAGGCCACACAAGCTCACATAACAGGACCGCCGAGTGCTGAAGTGCGTAGCATCTAAAAATTGTCTGTCCTCAGTTGCAACACTCACTACCCAGTTCCAAACTGCTTCTGGAAGCAACGTCAGCACAAGAACTGTTCGTTGGGAGCTTCATGAAATGGGTTTCTATGGCCAAGCAGCTGCACACAAGCCTAAGATCACCATGCACAATGCTAAGCGTTGGCTGGAGTGGTGTAAATCTCGCCTCCATTGGACTCTGGAGCAGTGGAAATGCGTTCTCTGTAGTGATGGATCACGCTTCTCCGTGTGGCAGTCCGATGGACAAATCTGGGTTTGGCGGATGCCAGGGGAACGCTACCTGCCCCAATGCATAATGCCAACTGTAAAGTTTTGTAGAGGAGGAATAATGGTCTGGGGCTGTTTTTCATGGTTCTGGCTAGGCCCCTTAGTTCCAGTGAAGGGAAATCTTAACGCTACAGCATACAATGACATTCTAGACGATTCTGTGCTTCCAACTTTGTGGCAACCGTTTGGGGAAGGCCCTTTCCTTTTTCAGAGGGGTCCATACAGAAATGGTTTGTTGAGATCGGTGTGGAAGAACTTGACTAGCCTGCTAAGGGCTCTGACCTCAACCCCATCAAACACCTTTGGGATGAATTGGAAGGCAGACTGCGAGCCAGGCCTAATCGCCCAACATCAGTGCCCGACGTCACTAATGCTCTTGTGGCTGAATGGAAGCAAATCCCTGCAGCAATGTTCCAACATCTAGCGGAAAGCCTTCCCAGAAGAATGGAGGATGTTATAGCAGCGAAGGGGCGATCAACTCCATATTAATGCCCATGATTTTGGAGTGAGATGTTGGCCGAGCAGGTGTCCACATACTTTTGGTAATGTGGTGTATCTGTGACCAACAGATGCATATCTGTATTCACATTAATGTGAAATCCATAGATTAGGGCCTAATGAATTTATTTCAATTGACTGATTTCCTTATGAACTGTAACTCGGCAAAATCTTTATGTTGCATTTAAAAAAAAATTGTTCAGTATTTATGAGTAATGCACTGATATCGGCATCCATGACATGTAAGGTCCATCTAACCAAAATATATATTTTTCTTGTCAAGGAAGCTGTTTGTTCACATACCATAGCAGCACCCACAACAGTTGTGCTATTGTTGAACTATGTGTTAATGCAATGTTAGGTTGCATTTGATTCCTTTTGAAATTCCCCCTAATAATACCATAAGAGATGTACGCTGATCTGCAGGTACTGCCCCAGAATGATTTCCACCTGAACGCTTGGCAAGCATAGTGTTTTTCACTTGTTATCATGCTGTTTGAGTAATTTCACTTTGTTTTGATGGGAGTTGACGTTTTTTTTTCATATTCTGTTGTAGCCAACAAGAGGAACATGTATGATCGCTATGGTAAAGAAGGTCTAACAACAAACAATGGAGGAGGTGGTGAGTCCTTTCTTTATTAGGCTCTTGGCGGATATCTCAAATGTGTGCATTTATTTTGTGGAAGTGTTAATTTTGTAAATCTGTAATAAGCAATCGTAACACTTATTATTATTTCCACTAACCATATTTATCCTTTGTTTTCATTTAGGTGGACATTACCACAATGGTGATCACTTCAACGAAGGGTTCACGTTCCGCAATCCAGAAGACGTCTTCAGGGAGTTCTTTGGGGGTCGAGATCCTTTTGCTGATTTCTTTGGTGAGCATTTCTGAGCGTTGTTTTTTGAGTATTGGTAAGACATTGTAAAAATATATATATTGTTGTCAGAGCGAGCTGCAGACGGAAGTGAGGGACAATCAGTAGGAAATAGGCGAGCAAAGAGAATGAAGGACAGAGATGAGAGGCAGCCAGAGAAGGAAGGACGGAGAGGAAAGAGGGAGCCAGTCGTCCTTTATGAGGACCATGTTGGGTTGGTTACTAGGGACTTAGAAGACTTATTCTAGCAACTGGTAATATTAATAATTTAGTTCAGAGCATCTACTAAATTGGAGTTTTACGGTTAGTAAATTGCATTACATTCACTTTCAATTATTAGATCTATTTATATAATAATGCAAATAATTTGCTGGGTACTTATTTATGTCCTGCTTACAGTGCCTTCAGAAATTATTCACACCCTTTGACTGTTTCCACCACATTTTGTTGTGTTACAGCCTGAATTTAAAATGGATTAAATTGGGATTTTGTGTCACTGGCCTTCACACAATACCCCATAATGTCAAAGTGGAATTATGTTTTTCGAATTTTTTACAAATTAATGAAATATTAAAAGCTGAAATGTCTGGAGTCAATATGTATTCAACCCCTTTGTTATGGCAAGTCTAAATAAGTTCAGCAGTATACATGTGCTTAACAAGTCACACAAGTTGCATGGACTCAAACTGTGCAATACTAATGTTTAACATGATGTTCAAACGACTACCTTCAAAAGGCACTCGCACATCTGAGCTATCTTTGTTGCAGGTGCATGGTAACAGTTGAATAAAATGAGAAGATAGAAGAAACCCGCACACTGCTCTTGATAGGGGCATAATTCATGTTCACATTTACAACACAACATACATAGGCATTTCATCATTAAGACCTTTAGGAAATAATGTCTGGAGGGTGAAAATCTCAAACATTCTTTTGCTTAGGGGAGGTGATATAAATAATACTCTGTCTGATATCTTAACTTTATCTATGTCACAAAATCTAAAGGTAGAAATGTCATGTTTTGGGTTAATTAAAATGTACTGCGACTAGATAATCCCTGTCGTTTCTCCTAATTGAACTTTTATGTTCACAGATTCTCTGTGAGAACGAGAAGTTTTACCTACATAGCACAGCCCACATGGACATTTAGTAATTGGGATAACATGGGTGGTGGAGCACGTAATAATGTCATTTATTTCGAACCGTTTTCCTGCGTGTGGGTGGCAGAAATATTCACACTTCATCATATTGTTGCACTGTGCACAACCTCTGCATTTATAGCTACCATTCGGAAGAGGGCAAAAAAAAGACTGGCTGATTTATTTATTTTTTAATAATTTTATTTTTATTTTTTGGGGCTGGCAGTTGCCATGGACCAATTTAATTTATGGCGTAAATTGCGATCTCTCCTATATACAATAAGTGGTGGATTCTTAAATTCAGCTGGGTCCGATGATAAAACATGCCAGTGGCTACCTTCCAATGCCTCGCAAAGAAGGGCACCTATTTGTAGATGGGTAAAAAAATAAAAGCAGACATTGAACATCCCTTTGAGTGAAATTATTAATTACACTTTGGATGGTGTATCAATACACCCAGTGTCTGCAAAGATACAGGCGTCCTTCCTAACTCAGTTGCTGGAGAGAAGTCCAATAGTGACTTTAAAACAGAGTTTAATGGCTGTGATAGGAGAGAACTGAGTATCGGTCAACAACATTGTAGTTACTTCACAATACTAACCTACATTTTATTTATTTTATTTCACCTTTATTTAACCAGGTAGGCAAGTTGAGAACAAGTTCTCATTTACAACTGCGACCTGGCCAAGATAAAGCAAAGCAGTTCGACACATAACACAGAGTTACACATGGAGTAAAACAAACATACAGTAGAAAAATAAGTCTATATACAATGTGAGCAAATGAGGTGAGATAAGGGAGGTAAAGGCAATAAATAGGCCATGGTGGTGAAGTAAATACAATATAGAAATTAAAACACTGGAGTGGTAGATTTGACAGTAGATGAGTGTGCAAAGTATAAATACTGGGGTGCAAAGGAGCTAAATAAATACAGTAGGGGAAGCGGTAGTTGTTTGGGCTATTTATAGATGGGCTATGTGCAGTGATCTGTGAGCTGCTCTGACAGCTGATGCTTAAAGCTAGTGAGGGAGATAAGTATTTCCAGTTTCAGAGATTTTTGTAGTTTGTTCCAGTCATTGGCAGCAGAGAACTGGAAGGAAAGGTGGCCAAAGGAGGAATTGGCTTTGGGGGTGACAAGTGAGATATACCTGCTGGAACGCATGCTACGGGTGGGTGCAGTTATGGTGACCAGCGAGCAGAGATAAGGCGGGACTTTACCTAGCAGGGTCTTGTAGATGACCTGGAGCCAGTGGGTTTGGCGACGAGTATGAAGCGAGGGGCAGCCAACGAGAGCGTACAGGTCGCAGTGGTGGGTAGTATATGGGGCTTTGGTGACAAAACGGATGGCACTGTGATAGACTGCATCCAATTTGTTGAGTAGGGTGTTGGAGGCTATTTTGTAAATGACATCGCCAAAGTCGAGGATCAGTAAGATGGTCAGTTTTACGAGGGTATGTTTGGCAGCATGAGTGAAGGATGCTTTGTTGCGAAATAGGAAGCCAATTCTATATTTAACTTTGGATTGGAGATGTTTTATGTGAGTCTGGAAGGAGAGTTTACAATCCAACCAGACACCTAGGTATTTGTAGTTGTCCACATATTCTAAGTCAGAACCATCCAGAGAAGTGATGCAGGTCGGGCGGGCAGGTGCAGGCAGCGATCGGTTGAAGAGCATGCATTTAGTTTTACTTGTATTTAAGAGCAGTTGTAGGCCACGGAAGAAGAGTTGTATGGCATTGAAGCTCGTCTGGAGGATTGTTAACACAGTGTCCAAAGATGGGCCAGAAGTACACAGAATGGTGTCGTCTGCGTAGAGGTGGATCAGAGACTCACCAGCAGCAAGAGCGACATCATTGATATATACAGAGAAGAGAGTTGGCCCAAGAATTGAACCCTGTGGCACCCCCATAGAGACTGCCAGAGGCCCGGACAACAGGCCCTCAGATTTGACTCACTGAACTCTGTCGGAGAAGTAGTTGGTGAACCAGTCGAGGAAATCATTTGAGAAACCAAGGATGTTGAGTCTGCCGATGAGGATGTGGCGATTGACAGAGTCGAAAGCCTTGGCCAGATCAATGAATACGGCTGCACAGTACTGTTTCTTATCGATGGCGGTTAAGATATCGTTTAGGACCTTGAGTGTGGCTGAGGTGCAACCATGACCAGCTCTGAAACCAGATTGCATAGCGGAGAAGGTGACAGAGTGAAAATAAGGAAGCCTGTACAGAATACAAATATTCATCAACAGGCATCCTGTTTGCGATAAGGCACTAAAGTTAACCTGTAAAAAATGTGGCCAAGAAATTAACTTATGTTTGGGGTAAATACAACACATCACTAAATACCATTCTTCATATTTTCAAGCATGGTGGTGGCTACATCATGTTATGGGAAACAGAATAGAGCTAAGCACGTGCGAAGTCCTAGAGGAAAACCTGGATCAGTCTGCTTACCAACAGACACTGGGACAGAAATTCACCTTTCAGCAGGACAATAACCTTAAACACAAGGCAAAATATGCACTGGAGTTGCTTACCAAGAAGACAGTGAATGTTGCCAAGTGGCCGAGTTAAAAATATTGTGCAATTCAGGTGTGCAAAGTTCTTAGAGATTTATCCAGAAAGACTTGCTGCCGAAGGTGATTCTAACATGTATTGACTAAGGGGTGTGAATGCTTGTATAAATCAGATATTTCTGTATTTCATTTTCAGTACATTTGTAACAAATTCTAAAAACATGTTTTAATTTTGTCATTATCGGGTATTGTGTATAAAAATAAAAAAAACAATTTAATCCATTTTGAGTTCCGGCTATAACACAACAAAATGTAGAATAAGTCAAGGGGTATGAATACATTCTGAAGGCACTGTATATTTGTCCTGAAATGGAAATGTGTTTTTTTGCATATCCCAACTCCCCCTTGGACACCCTCAGAAATTAGGTTCACGGTCAGCCATTAGCAACGTCAACCCTGGCGCAATTAGGGTTAAGTGCCTTGGGCACATCGGCAGTTTTTCACCTTGTTGGCTCAATTATTCGAACTAGCGACCTACCTGCTTACCTATAGCTGAAAGCTTGCAGTCTATTTCTCATTGTTTATAGCTTGAGTTGTCATCCGGAAACTGAAGTCTTTCTTCTCTTATCGGTTTTTCTTTTCTTCTCATGCAGGAGGGGATCCGTTTGGGGATGAGTTTTTTGGTGGAGGGCGGAGGCACCACAGGGGGGTGAGCAGGAGTCGGACGGGGGGTCCCTTCTTCGGGGGATTCGGAGGCTTCCCACCCTTCGGTGCAGGTTTTACAGCATTTGAACCAGGTCAGGAAGCACTGGTCCCTCTTAAAAAAATGTATATATTCCAAAGAAACAAACCTTTTAATTGTTATGTTATTACATGTAACTAATTACCAGTTCACACTGTATTTTCTTGGGAAATACCAGGTCCTGTCTGTACTGTCAAACTGTCTAGGGGCGAGTCGGGTATGTTAAGCCATTTTGGGTTTTTTTCATTCGGTATCACTACATCGAGAAATATTGTATTATTTCTAACAAAGATATCTACATATATTTCAGGACATTTTTTACAATTTTATTTAACTAGGCAAGTCAGTTAAGAACAAACCCAACTGGGGAAGGAATTTATATATATTTTCTCCCCAATTTCACCCACTAATCACACGAATGTGACGTGTCTTCAAAATACTGTGCATATTATGCATAAAACTGACCAATCATCATTTTGTATGGAGTATATCGATTAGCCATTGGCTCAACTTGGCCCTGGCCAAATGGAATAATTTACCCCAAAGTAACTATTTTGACTATATTAGCCCACACAGCTACAAAGATGCACTTTCATGCTGATGTGTAAAACGGTCTTAAAATTATCTACTTTGGTTTAGATAAAAACATCATGAAACCTACAACACACTACATTTATTTGACTTTTGAAAATCTACTTTTTGGACCTAACTTGCTTACCACTTTTTTTCATGTGGTTCTTCCTTCAGACTCCATGATGACCCTTTCCTAAATATGTGGTCACATGGTTCATTTTTCTGTATGATTTCCTAGAAACAAGGGGTGGCTCCACTAATTCTTTGGCACAACTTACCCCTCTCTCCCCTACAGCTATCAATCCAGAGCATTTAGATATGTTTGTTCTGGATCCATGAGTGAATGCCATCTCTCTGTTCTCTGACAGGCTTTACCTCTTTTGGACACATGGGTCAGATGGGTCACATGGGTCAGATGGGTCACATGGGTCAGATGGGCCACATGGGTCAGATGGGCCACATGGGTCATCTGGGAGGAGGCGGCGGCCACGGCGGCTTCACCGCCTTCTCTACCTCCTTTGGCGGTGGGGGTGGGGGTGGAGGTGGAGGTGGTGGGATGGGCAACTTCCGCTCTGTGTCAACCTCCACCAAATTCATCAACGGCAGGAAAATCACAACAAAAAGGTACTTTAGATTAGTAGTAGCTCTCTTAACCACACAGTGAAGTTGATATTTTTTTGTCTTTAATTGTGATAGTTTCAAGGGGGGAAAGAACAGTAGATGGCTAGTTGCAATTAGGCTAGATAGCATCTGATGATAAAGTGTATCCTTTACCATTGGTTCTTTTAGAAGTGCATTGATTTAGAAAAGGAACACTAAAATGTATCTTAAATTCCCCCATACTTTAGAATTGTGGAGAATGGACAGGAACGAGTAGAGGTGGAAGAAGACGGACAGTTAAGATCTCTAACCATCAATGGTAAGGAACAACTACTGCGACTGGATAACAAGTAATCTCCTGGAGCATTGCCAGCACAAACTTGAGCTTAAAAAACAATGTTATACCATTGTTTGGATGTATGTACTTTTTGTTTTTCCCTTGTTAGCATTTGTAGGTCAAGGTGTCCGTTAGGAAAATAAAATGTTCTATTCATTTTGTTAATGTATTTATGAATTGGAGCTGTCAACAATTTGGCTTAGGATGGTGTGTTTTTACTTGCGTTTGGGTAAGTTAGGACCGGACAACTTTTGTTTGTACTGTCTTTCTGTATGCACTTCTTCGCTCTATTGCAGTCTCCATGGGCTTATTGCCTTCGATAGTGTTTTGGACAAGGAACGCATTGTGCATTTAGATAAAGCATGACTTGGCTTTTTCGTCTGGACATTAATATGAGTGTTGAACTGGAAAACTTAACCCTTGCTTTAAAACCCTGTTTACGACCTGATTGCTTGTCTAACCTTTGTTAGTAACATTTCTTTTGTAAAATGCGTGTAGAAAGTGTTAATATGCTATTTTATTTGTTCTAATACGAGTGTATTTTGTTTTTTTGTTCATTTCAGCATGTATGCCAATAAATGTTCCTCAGTCTTAATGTTATTATTGCATAACCATGCACAAATTAATGATTCATTATATAAATTATATATGAATATACAACGAATTTTGTGTACTTTGTAAAACAATTTAAAATCAATAAATATGAATTTCATCCTTTTTGGGGATGGGACGAACAGTCTTGGGTGGCGTGGTGTGCGCTTTCTTTTAACAGAACAAGCAATTCATCGTCATGAGTTGCTAAATGCTGCTTTAATTACGGAGGATAGGTCACTCTGTGTGTGTGCATGCTACTGTACTAACTGCATGAACGTGCTTTCTATCTTCTAGAGATCTTTCTACGTGTGTTCTCTCTTTAGTCTTTTGCTTGAAATGGCTTCGTCTTGTCATTTACTTATCTTTGTGGTGTGAAGGCATAGTCGGTGGGGGATATTATTTCCATGTGCATGATATCAATGGGTCAGCTGAGTCCATAATAAAGTAGCATGAGAGCTACTAGGACCATAATCAATGTATTGTAGTTTGGGTAAAGGCAACTTGACAAAGTTCCATGCATTTATTGTTTAGCCTCATTCACATGTATCTCTGTGAGATTATCAACTCCCCATTTTTACATTTCAGGCCAGGGCCAGCCCTAGCTTTTTGGGGGCCCAAACGAGATTTGGTTTAGGTGCCCCCCCACCTTGCGGCTAAAAACGTTTTCTTGGTCCCCCTGTTGACGGCGGAGAGAATTATTTGTTATTTTTCTAAGTACATTTACTGCAATTCTACACATTTTCCTACGGGGTACAGAGACAATGTTGCAGTTTTAAAGATCATTTTCCCCAAAAAAAATGTTAAGCAAATTTCCTGCAATTCTACACATTTTGCCATGACTTATGCCATGTTCATATGATATCTTGAGTGAGAGTGGGGCCGCCTGGAGGTCAGGGTCCCTGGGCACATGTCCTGGGTGTGCCTGGTCAGTAATTTGGCCATGATTACTTCAAGGTGTAGATAGCTGGCTAGACTAATTCACCCAATTATTATTATTTTTTTACTTTTTAAGCTGAATTGAGTGACTGACATTACAATACAAGAGAAAAACTGCTGATGCACTACCACATTTTGAAATTACACCTTGTATTCTAACTCAGTAAATTCCTAAAAACAAACGCTTATGCCCAGTGCCGGCACTGGGGATTATTCTTTACAGGGAAATATTTATTGTTGTTGCAGATAAAAAAAAAAAAAGATGCAATATAGAACAACAGACTGATCTCTTTCTCTCTTACACACACGATACAGCATGTATCTCTCTTCTGTGTTTCCATGCCCCAAAATAATGCAGTTTATTGAATAAGCCACAACGTTCACTACAATACGGCCTGTTCAAGATTTTGCAGCATTTTACAACGTCTCCGCCACTGTCCCTTTTTATGCATTTTTCAATTAACTGTCCAGTTCAACATTATCCATCGATGGTTGCACCTGTTTCGGTTCATTCATTTCCATGTCTGTCCTGATCCATGCATGGAAATCCATTGAAGGGTTTCCTATTGAAGACTGTATGTACTGTAGGAGGTAACTGGTACTTACAACACCCCCATTCCTCTCTCCAGGGACAAAGCCTAATGCCGCAGTCCAACAGGAGGAGTGCAGACAAACTGTTACTGCACACTCCTCTAGTGCACACGCCTCCCGGTCCCCTGTTTCCCGTCCTCCTCATCATCATGTAAAGACTTCCTCCCAGACTTCCTCCCACAGTCCCAATCCAGACAGAGAGGAGGGAAGGAGCCCTGCTTCAGGTTAGAACCCGTTTTAATACATGACCCCAAACATTACCGTAATAGTACAGTAGTACAGTTTTACTTACAAGATTCATTGATTGGAGAACGTGTGTAGGCATTCAATTCTCAAACAAAGTGGAATAATGTGTTATCAATAGTTTTCATACTGTAGTTCTGGGCCTGTGTTCACAAAGCCTTTTGCCTTTTAAATCATGATGAATAAGACAAGGAGAGACCTGATCCTAGATCAGCACATCTACTCTGAGACGCTTTGTGAATACGGGTCCTGGACTCATTGGATTGACATTCAAATAAGCTGTCCTTTTTAAAAATGTATTTCTCTCCAGGACACAGTGAAAACAAGAGGAAGAAACCCATGCCCGAGCCCACAGAGGATGCCAAAAAGAGAAAAACATAATGGATTCACTATACACATCAGATCCTTGTCCTTCTAGTCAGCTACATAAACAACATGTCATTAATACACCCTTAACAAGTAATATTGTTTGAAGGACACTTAAATATGGGGTGATCAAAGCTCTTTATCAAGCATGCACACATACTATAAATGCATAATCCTGACTTCTTTTCTAGTATATATCCTATCTTATGACCATTCGAAAATACCAAGAGCAAACATCCCCATGTGGTTATATTTGACCAAATGATTCAGAAAACCATGCAAATTACAATTGAAATGATTTTAAATCGTGACACTTGTGTTTCCTTACATACTGTAATGTGCATTACTAAAGGAACACTATGTCAATTAGTTTAACTGCAATATTGGATGGGTGATGTGCAGGGGTCAAATTGTGATAAGTTTTAAGGGTGGTGGTAGTTGTGTGTGTGTGGGGGGGTTATGTGTATTAATAATAGTCAAAATCAAGGAGGATGCACCAAGTCTTCTTTTGTTAACAATGGTGATACCATACCCCGACATTCCTTCTTAATCCGACCCCTGGTTTTGTGTACAGTGCATTTAGTAGGAAACAGCCCATGATAATATATGTGATAGATGTTACTTCCTGGCTGCCAGTGCCCTCAGCAGAGGGTTCCATTTGCTCTGACAGGGGAGGGGCTTGTCCCTGTAGCCCTGGAACAGCTGAGGACCGTCGTGCTCTTCTGCCTCTGAACTGATCTCCATCTTCTGAACGATCAGCTTCAGAAGGTTGTGCTGCTTCTCAATAATATTAGACATTTCCTTCAACCTGGAGAATGAATACATGATCTATTTGAATAGTCTCAAAAAGAGTGTAGAGTGGAAGCACTTAATAAAACATTTACAGAATGCACTAAATACTCATACATGTTTTAATACTGATAAACTAAATGCAGATAAACATTTGAATGTTAATACTTGTAGTGTATTGCTCTGCTGTTGTATTTAAATAAGGTCAAACAAACAACTGGTGTGAACTAAGTACTTACCTGTACTTCTGTTTACTGATTTCCTGTTCCATATGTGTAGGTGGATGGGAGGTGAGGTTGAGAGTGGTTCTCTCATGCGCCATACCCAGCATTGAAAATAACATTTCTCTCTGTTAAAGGAGATTCAAACTATTCATGACTATGTCGTTTACCAAGCGCCTCCCATACCAAATACCAAATGATGGGCTTGGGAAACATCCATGTCTCTCCATGAATATTTCCATGTGGAATATTAGTTGATTTAAACAATCCTTTAAACTAAGTGATTCAAAAATGTTATAGATCATCAATATATAAACTAAAGAAAGTCCTTTGAGAAGATCTCAAAATATTTGTTCTGTTCTTTAGTTTGAAAGCCCTTCAATTTTATACAAACATTCAAATGACAGTTAGCAACATATTCTTGGGAAAAAATGACCACTTGTAGAAGGGACATACCTTTCCGTCACAGGCTCTGTTAGGGTACTCAGTGAGCGAGGTCCGATCAATCCTCTTCATTAACCAGTACGGCATCTTCTCTTCCAGACTAGTGTGAAGCTCAATCTGTTGAATAATGATTTATAATATACAGTCCCGTGAAAAAGTATTTGCCCCCTTTCTGATTTTCTCTATTTATGTGTCAGGACTTGAAACGAGCAGTTCATGCTTGAAAACCCACAAATGTCACTGAGTTAAAGCAGTTCTGCATGCAAGAGTGGGTCAAAATTCCTCCACAGCGATATGAGAGACTGATTAACAACTACAGGAAGTATTTGGTTGTAGTCATTGCAGCTAAAGGTGGCACAACCAGGTATTGAGTGTAAGGGAGCAATTACTTTTTCACACAGTGGAATTTGGTGTTGCATAACTTTGTTAATTAAATAAAGAAAATAAGTATACTTTTTTTTTGTTATTTGTAACCTCAGCTTCCCTTTGTCTAATATTAGGTTTTGGTTTAAGATTGGATAATATTCAGTATAAAAAAAGATTCAAAAATAGAGAAAATCAGAAAGGGTGGAAATATTTTTTCACACACTGTATGTCTTACTTTAAGATCCTGCCAGTCAATCACCAGTGAAGATTTTGAAAATGCTTTATGAGTTTGAAAAAGCACAACAAAGAAATCAAAACACACCTGCATTCCAATTTGCTTCAGCTCAGCATTTGCCTGTACCTCTGCTATGTCACCAACAGCCAAGCCAATCTGTCACACAGTCATGTAGTTGTAATGAAGCATCAGTTGTTTATAAAGGGAGTATAGGGAAATGGCTTCATGTAGGATTTCAGCACTTACCATTAGGTTAATGAGGAGAATGGGCACAGCAAAGGTGAACATAACAAAAATGCAGTAGGTCAAATATGGGAACGGCAGAATCCCTCCCAGAAATGGCTTCAGGACATTTTCTTGGTAGTTGAGTTCTCCAACCATCATGACAAATGTTTGCATGATTACTAGCGGTATGCTAGCTCTATTTTCAAAATGTTTCTGGGAACAACAATGTATAAAGTAATTGTAAGAATGCGTTATACAAGTACAGATACAAGTTAGCTGCCATTTTAAACAGATTTTCACAGACACAATACAATGTTCAATCATCACATTTGTATATCTATATGGTCCTGTAAACATACATGATCTAGCATCAGGGCATAGAACGCCAAGGCAAAGGCCAGCAGCAGGAAGAAGAAGAGCACAATGATGCTTATAAGAGTTTTTGCAATCTCTAAAAACATCACCACGTAGATCCCAACACGTTCAAACCTGTGGACCAAGAGTAATTGTATTTGTTAAAATTGCTTTTGTTGATCAAAACATTTATTTCATCAATTTATATAAATGTTACTTCAAAGATGGGTCTCAGTAAACCTACACTGTTTTATGTCAAAAATAACTTTCAGTCTCCATACCGTTGGAAATAGAGGAGAAAGTTGATCCAGGATAGAAGAACTGCCACTACCCCAGCCTCCCAATGCCATGTGTCCTTCAGGTCCATCAGTAAAGGGATCACAAACAACAGAGAACTGATGGCAGCACCCCAGTCCAATGCATTGGTCACATCATAGAAGTACTTTGAACCCTTGAATAGAAACAAATTACATTCATTTATTTTTCAATATTGTTGCAAATTCCAGGGGGTAGCACTGACTGGGACTCGAACCCCGGTCCAGCAACTGTCAACCCAACACCTTAGCCATTAAGCAAAGATATCCAAACCCCTTGACAAGGTCGCCAGGTGTTGGGTTCACGTCGCTACAATATATTTGACATCATGTTGAATCGCACTACCAGATAAATCACATATCATGGCTTAGGGCTACAGTATTTAGAACAGCATTAGATGTCTATGATTACCTGCTGAACTATCTGCACAAGCTCCTTGCCAACTGCGTACAGACTCATGGCAAGAATCAGGAACATGCATGTGGTGATTATGAAGCATTGCTGTCAAGATGAAGAAGTTATTATTGAACTGGCGTGTGAGACACATACACTTCAAAATACGTCTAATGTCTTGTTGTGGATGTAATCAGATCTTAAACTGCACCTCGTCAAGGGATGTGGTCACCATGCTGACGGATGATGATGATGATGATGATGATGATGATGATGGTGGTGACGTGGTATTGGTGACATTGGTGTTGAGGATAGGCTTCAGAGTATGAATGATGTGTGTCAGAGGCCCCAGACCAAGTGAGTAGATGGCCAGATTTAGCAGGTGCACTTTCATACCATAGGCATTCCTAAACAGATCAAATGAACTATATGGTGAGTATTCGCAGGTGACTATGCATTAACATATATTTTGTATATGACCTACTATATTCGGTAGCATGGCATACACGACCTTTCATTTGATGGTGCCAATATTTACAGTGTTGGAGACAGTAGTAAGATGCTAACGTTCATACATTATATACAGGTATATCCAGTCTAGAATTGTCACTCACCATTTCATTTCCAGATACTTCTTGCAGACAGGATGGGTCAAAAGCTCAATGCGGTTAAATTTCACCATGTACTAGTAAAAAAAAAAAACAATACACAGACTTTGACAACACATCAGATAATTATGTTTTCCTTTCCTTTATCCAGCAATGTTGTGTTGTGGGAATGACAAATACACCTATGACCTGTACCTGATACGGTACTGTTTTGTTTTAAAATGTTAGTTGGGGTAACTTCATTGCCCATAACTCTGGAGCAAAATACCATGTTTGAAAACTGTGAAGTTCAGTCTACAGTATTACAGTGGATACTCACGTTCAGAGCAGTGAGAGGCTGGAAGTCGACGCTTTTGTCTGCTTTTGCAAGCTTAATGACATGCATGGGAGCTTGTAGCCATCTAAAAGTGTACTCGATCTGTTGTATATAAAAAAAAAGGATTACATTACAACACATACCCTAACTGGAACGTTTTTTGAATTTGATTAAGCAATAATGAATCTGAGTTTTAAATAAGTAATATCAGATGTAGAATAGAGAGAACAGACTTACAGAGTAGTTGTTACTATTAATGTCATCATCTGACTCCTTTACACAAGTGTCCAAAAGATGCTGTGGAGAAACACTGCACCGTTGCAACATTGACTGGGAAATGGGAGAGATTTGTATCCATTTCCTTTATGATAGTTTCCTTCATGCATAGTTTGTTGGATACAACTAACCTTGAATGACTCTGGCAGGAACTCTATCATGTCCATGACAACGCATCGCTTAGTTGACTTCACTTCGAACAATAGCATAGCCTCAGCAAATCTGAAACAAGCAGGTTATATTGTACATGTCAACATGACATTGTCATGCAATTCAACTCAATACCAATCGTCAAACACATCACTGTACTGTCAAAGCATCATAACGGCACATACTGTAAGTAGTTACGAGAATAAGAATCCACTGTATTTTACAACATTGGACCAACCTCTCATTGTGGATGACAGCGATGGCTGCTTCTTTCCTGCCGTTGAGAACAGCTTCGTGGAGGAAGGAGGCATCACTCTTGTTGAGCGTTATCTGGGCCCCTCTGTCCAGGAGCAGTGTCACTGCAGCCGCATGGCCCTCTCTGGCAGCCAGATGTAACGCTGTGTTCTGCACCAACAGTAAAACATAGCACTTTGAAATTAGAACAGAGGATTGTATGTACCTGCAACTATAACATTTAAATTAACTTTTTTACAAAGAAGAATGATATCTATATAAGTGGAATACTTCCTCTGTATTTCAACACAGACATCTTACAACCCTTAAGCAAAATAAAAAGGAAAAAGACAAGGATGAGCCCACCTCAGGGTAAGGGAATGTGAAGATGAGCCCACCTCAGGGTAAGGGAATGTGAAGATGAGCCCACCTCAGGGTAAGGGAATGTGAAGATGAGCCCACCTCAGGGTAAGGGAATGTGAAGATGAGCCCACCTCAGGGTAAGGGAATGTGAAGATGAGCACACCTCAGGGTAAGGGAATGTGAAGATGAGCCCACCTCAGGGTAAGGGAATGTGAAGATGAGCACACCTCAGGGTAAGGGAATGTGAAGATGAGCCCACCTCAGGGTAAGGGAATGTAGAAAATGAGAGAAACCAAACCCTGTCTTCATCTGTTTTGTCCAGCAGTTTGATATTTGAGGCCAGGAGTATGATCATGGTCTGGGTATATCCCTCTGCTGCAGCATGATGTAGACATGTCCAACCTTTATAATCACTGCAATGGCATACAGTAAACATTCATTACTACCGCAGCTGATTCAAAAAATGGGAAAAGTAGTAAAAGGATAGAGACCCTGGTTTTCACTCAACAGACCGTAGTGTAATTGAGGTTGGGGACCTCTACAGGTGCTGATGAGGGTAACAATGGTGTGTGTGTAGCAGGTCTGAAGTACTGTACCTGTGGAACAGCGTTCCTTTCCGCAGCAGCAGGTCCACCACTATAACATGGCCGCCACGGGACGCCAGGTGGAGGGGGGTCATTCCCCTCTCATCTCCCTCATTCAGCAGTCTGGTGTTGGTCATGCTCTCCAGGAGTCTGTGGCAGGTGTTTATTCTCCCATACCTGGAATAGAAAAGATTGCTCATGAAAATGTTAGCAAAGACAAATATTCTATAATATATATACATCCATTCTTGGACTTATACATTCATGATATGTACCCACTGATTCTTGAAGAATATAACTTATGAGCTTAGGTCAACTGTCGTACCCCATCAGAATGCAAAATATAAGCTTGTTTTACTCCAATGTTTGTAAACAAAGAAAATGTAAACAAACACTATATAGCCCCAAAACATGGTTAAAACTATAATGTTGATATCATAGATGCTCAATCCTTGCATCCATTCCTCGGTCTATGAATTTGAGAGCGATTACATTTCTCCAGCCCCATCCCTCAGCTTTTTACCAAACCAGGGATGGAGAGGCTGCTTTGTTAGCGTTTTTACTGCTGATCGCTGCTTTAAAGGTAATTCAACTGGTCAGTCATGTATTAAAGGTTTATAGGGTTGAATTTATTCAGAAGTAACTCACTCGGCTGCGAAATGCAGTGCAGATTTCTTCTGCTTAGACTTCTGGTCCAGTGAGACGTTCAGTCTGAGCATGTTCTTCACTGACTCTGGAATGCCCAGTCTGCAGGCATAGTGCATGGGAGTACAACCCTCATTGTCCTCTGCATCCAGGAGCTCTCTCACACTGCTGCACTGTGTAGGAACAGATGATATGAGAACTTTGTCACCTCAGGAGTTTAACAAACCAAGTGTAAACTGTCCTCTAGACCGAACAATGATTTGTAAATAGTAATTGTTTGATTCTACATGTTACTAGAAAATACATTGTCTCAATATTTTACCTTCAATACAAAGCCTAACAGTGTTGCGTTTGTTTCAGCTTCTCTACAATAGGTGGCAGTAATGCACTAAATCTTCCTACAAGATCCCCACAAGAATATAAAAATATGAGCTCATCTTTGCAACATTGAGAACTTATGACTATGCCTTAAAAATGAACATGGACCTTGTGGTCATTTTGGAGGCTTCATCATTGTTATTAAAAGTTATGTCAGGTCGATGAATGATAGAATATTACCTTTACGAATTCTGGAGGAAGGTTTGTCAGACCTTTAGGCTGCAAGATGGCAAGGTGAAGGAAATTGCAGCCATGTTTGTCTTTGATTTTCAAATTAGCCCCTAAAATAGGAGATCATGAACATGATTATCACAAACCATACAATAGTGTAAACTAAATGTGGGAGACATTTAGACATACGGTATGTACGCCTTCCTTTGAGAAACTTACCATGTGTGAGAAGAAGGCTCACTGTTTTCCATGCGCTACAACTTGTTGCCAAAAGCAGTGGGGTATGACCCTTACAGTCAATGGCATTAATGTCTCCACCCTGTCAAAGAAGAAATATGAATATGATAAGATTATGAAACACAGGAAATATTCATTCTGTTCTCTTTCAGGTGGTTCTTTTCATGTTCTGTTTACCTTTGAAATGAGGTATTCAGCCAATTCAGCATGGTCAAATATTGTTGTCCTGTTGGTGAAAAACATGATAAAAAAGTAAGAAAGCGTGATATCATTTTTACCCCAAAACATTGTCCAATGAAAATACATACGGTGTACACTACAGTATTTTACTTATGCAGTGGGGTTTGGCAAGCGCCATCTGTGAGATTGATGACATCACAGACTCTATCATGTGCCGATAGCATGAGTTTGACGGCCTCGGTAGCTCCCTGGGTGCAGGCAAAGTGGAGGGCTGTGGATTTGTCACACTGTAAAGCGAAGCACAAAGACATGACAGAGAATTTGTTCTTAATTGACTCGCCTAGATAAATAAAGGTTACATAAAAAAAGAAAGAAATTACAATCAATCAGACCAATTTGAAATGATGTCAGGATATTACAGATTACAGATTAGATTTAGTGGTCATCTTCCGATGTCTCGTGGGAGTAACATGAACGGATAATGTACTAATTATGGGTGGATGATTATGGATGCATAATAACCTATTGTTACTTACCGTACCACATTGTATGAATCTCAGTTCTGAGAACCTTTCAAATGAATGCCTGTGATATTTACATTGTTTTCTATTAGAAGAACATTATCATTAAGGTTCTAATTGGTATTTTTTACGACTCAGAAGCCTTCTAAATATATGTGCTTTTGTCTGAGGAAGAACCAAAGTTATTTTTGTGTTTGATTTTGAAATCCAGACACATGAGTGTACGGTATATGATATTTATAGGTGCAGTTTGAATGATTATTTACATATCAAAAGCTTCTTAACTTCATCACCAGTTGAAATACCTGTTGTTGGTCTATTTTAGCTCCCTGTTCTATGCAGAGTTTGATCACCTCGAGGTTGCCTCCGCGGACGGCCAGATGAAGAGGAGTACTGAAGGATTTGTCCACATAGTTGATGTGCGTTTCAATTGAGTAACCTATTTCCTCACCTTCAGCAGAGAAAATGAGTGAGTAAGAATTATCGGATGAATATTGTTTGATCACCAAAATATAAAACAATATGTACAGTAGGAGGGACATTGGGGCTCGGAGACATATGTTTCTTATTTACCTTTCTGAAGAACCACCTGCATTGATTTTTTGGCCCCTGCAAAGGCTGCTGCGTGAATGGGATAATGCCCCAGCTTGTTCTGTTGACATAGTCTGGCTCCGTATTTAAACTGAGAACAGCAGGTGAAATTAGTGCAGTTAGTAGGAGTTACATTACAAAAAAAACGAATGTAGGACACCAATAATGAACAATTAATCACGCACGTCTCCTTGTTCAAACATGCAAGAACAAACAATTAGAAAATTATACAGTGGCCATATATTCAATATTCACACACAAGTAGATGGAGAGCTTCATGGTTATCAACACAGCAGGCCAACATTACAGGTGTGTTCCCCAGGTCTCCCTCCAGGTTGACATCTGTGTTGCTGTGAGACAGTAAAAGCTGTGGAAAAACACAATTGCATATAATATAGTATCATATACATTAGACTTTTCTTCTTACATTTTAGTCATTTAGCAGACACTCTTATCCAGAGCAACTTACAGGAGCAATTAGGGTTAAGTGCCTTGCTCAAGGGCACAATGACAGATTTTTCACCTTGTCGGCCCTGGGATTCGAACCAGCGACCTTTCTGTTACTGGCACAACGCTCTAAAAACTAGACTAACTGCCACCCCTAATGTCATATAATATATGTTATTAGACTGAATAAATAATAGCATCCTACATAGAGGTGAGCTAGCTAGAAGTTCAGAAGTATAATAGAGGTGTATTAAAGGATAGAGGTGTGTTATAATTGCGGTGTACTAGAGTAGAGGTGAATGGGGGGGGGGTCAGGTGGGGGACGGACCTCGATGAGAGTGTTGTGTCCGAGGCTGACAGCCATGTGTAGGGGAGACATGAGGCTGAGGTTGAGGATGTTTGGGTTGGCTCCCAGGTCCAGAAGGCAAGCACAGCTCTCTCTCTGGGTCCTCTGCACAGCCCAGTGTAATGACGTGTTGCCCTCCTCGTCACTGGCACTCAGTTCTTCACCAAGGTCACAGATAGAGATTTTTATTTTCAATACATCAATAATATATGATTGATAAAATGCTAAAAAAAATAAAGATTTTGGGGATAATGTGGGGACAATAAGGAAGATATTCCCTATGACCTGTGGTACCACTGCATAAATATTTGTTTTGTTTTTTCTTCAAGTTTTATTAATATAATAATTATATTAACATAAATACATAAGTAAATATGTAAGTCTTACCATCTGGACCAGTCAACTGCACAATGAGCTGTATGGTGCTAATGTGCCCGTGTGATGCGGCATAGTGCAGAGGGCTAGCATTGGCATGGTCACGGACACCCAGGTGGGCTGAGTGCTTTTCCAACGCTGCCGAGTCACCTTGTAGAGCCCACTGTGGCAACATCAGTACAGAAGAGTACTCTATTATGATATGGTCTACACTACCACATCTACAAACTGAATTCTTAGTCAGATTATTCATAATTTTGAATCTGCTCTAAACCCAGAATAAATATATGTTTCATCAAAAATGTACAGTACAATAAATATTTCTATATTTTTTTAAATGATAGCCTTCATATTCTATAAACAAATGATGCTATAAAATGTACATTGCCTATAATTGAGAGTCAGTTTTTTACGTACCTCAAAAATTTGCTCAGAAATCTGTGTAGCATCATCTCCGTACATCACAGACTGATACGTCTTGTCCTGCATCAGGCCTGTCTTTAAGGGGCTCGTCAAGCTTTTCTATTCACGTCCACATTTCCACAAGGACTTGAACATTTCATGTGGTTTGGCTTGTGACAGAATGCATCGATGAATAGTATGTTCTACAATGGGTAAGAGCAGAGAATTTCAATTTCAACATGCATATTAAATATCTACAGTAAATATCTGTCAATGTATAAGCACGGAATATACATAAAAAAACATACAGTATTGCAAATAAACACATCTCATTATACCAATGAGACCAACCAATAAGATATAATACATGATGTTCTTACCTTTATATTCTCTGGGTGTGAGATGAGCTTTCTAGTGTCTGCTGTTATTAGAGAGGGGGTTTATATAGAGACATTTGGCAAACAGATCGAATGGCATTGCCTCTTGGTTGGTCAGACTTTGGACTGACACTGGAGAGGGTTATTATCCTAATGTAAATGCATCTGGTCCATTGCGAGTTAATTGGAAAAACAGTCCTTCCTGAAAAACAACATTAGTTGAAAATGAGGGGTAACTTTGTTATTTAGTGTAAACATATGAGAATCACAGGCTCATTTCAGCACTATGGTCCATTGATTTTCCAGTAGTAAACTCAAATAAATGAAATTATTCTTTCTTTGTTCCTAATTGTGTAATGACCACAATGGAATGGTCCTATTCACTTATGTTTTCACATCATCTTATAATTTCATACCATTACCATAAAGAATGCTTAAAACCAAGAAATTACATAATTTTCTATCAAAGCTGATATTCAATTTACATGGATTTTAGAAATGTGCTAATTTAGCTCTGTGATCCTAGTTGTTTCAAAACTTAACACAGCGTAAAAAAATAAAAATAAATCACAATGCTTGCTGTTACACAAAGTCTGCTGTTTAAAAAAATACAACTAATGTATTCACAACTCTTTTGTCATTTACTGACTTTAGCTTTTATGAACTATTTTATTCTATTATAGTTGTGCTGGTTGGTGCGACTATAGTATGCATTGGTTGAAGCTCAGTGTTAAATTAAAATCTAGCTAGTAGAAGGCTAGCAGCTGTAGCTAGCTAGAAATCACCAGTTGGGTGAGAAGCAAAAGGAAGTTAGCTAGCTAGCTAGGTAGGTATGAACACTTACACAGGGACACTTCTGTGTAATCAGAGCACAAACAGATAAGCTAGCGGATGTTCTTGGCTGCTATTATAATCAGTTAGATACACCAAACTTTGGGAAAACTGCAACACTGCTAATTTATAATGCATGCACAGGGGCTCGCAAGTGGCACAGCGGTCTAAGGTGGTGCTTGAGGTGTCACTACAGACACCCTGGTTCGAATCCAGGCTCTATCATAACCAGCTGTGATTAGGAGTCCCATAGCGACACAATTGGCCCAGCGTCATCCGGGTTTGGCCGGTGTAGGCCATCATTGTAAATCAGAATTTGTTCTTAACTGACTTGCCTAGTTAAATAAAGGTTAAAAAACTAAAACAATTATGCACAGAACAGATGTGTGGCTGTTAGGCGATCAGAAGAAAATCCTATCAGTGGCAGTCGGTGCTGTTTAAAATGAGGGATTACTTTTTTTAATGAGCATGGCCTTATTTATATTACAACATATTGGATGACTGTCATTCATATTCCATTCACCCAGCTGAATGTAACATTGATAGGTTTAGGCTACTACATGATACACACATTTTCCCTATACCCATCATGAGGTTGCTACAACGTAGCCAACGAATGAAAGTTAACAACTCAGGTCGAGAGAAATTAGAGTAATCAAGGTGACAGACAGTGACACATTCATTTACACCTTGCACACCTTTGCATGTGCAAGTTGTCATCATTAGTCCAACAGTTGCACATGAGAGTTTCAAGTGGACAAATTCAGGTATATTTTCCCCCCTTTCATTCCGTTTGCTTCCGTTTAAGAAATGTTTTTGTACAGAATTGGCTGGAATGAATGTACCACTGATCACAAGCAAACACAGAACTAGCAGCCACGTACAGTATAAACCACATGATCACTTTGCTTGTTGTATATATAAATCCTTCTCGCTTCTACATTCTCTCCTCCTCTCACCTTTTTCCTTTGCTTGTGGACTTCAGTGCACAATATAACAGCTGCCTGTGACCAGGCAAAAAAACCTTTCCAATCCAGACTTTCATACCATAACAGCTAACCGTTACACACAGCCTACATCGTTTTCAACATATTAACGTCCTATTAACGTCATAGTCAACGTAACAGCTAGAACTAATGCGTTAGTAAACCTGCTACAATCATGCATTGCAGTGTACAGCAAGCAGTTTAGCAGTTATACTGTCAGACCCCAGTGGCAATAAATGAATAAAACCAAAAGCTTACCTTGACTTGGAAGCGTTTCAGTATTGGATAGCCATAGCCAGCTAACTAACATAGCAATTTATCCGTTTGAACTGGATGTTTGAGTAGACTAAACTAGTTAGCTGCATTTGCTAGCTAAGTAAGTGAAAGTAAAAATATGTATACAGTACCAGTCAAATGTTTGGACACACCTACTCATTCCAGGGTTTTTCTTTATTTTTACTATTTTCTACATGGTAGAATAATAGTGAAGACATCAAAACTATGAAATAACAGATATGGAATCATGTAGTAACCACAAAAGTATTAAACAAATCAAAATATATTTTAGATTTGAAATTCTTCAAAGTAGCCACCCTTTTCCTTGATGACGGCTTTGCACTCTCTTGGCATTCTCTCAACCAGCTTCACCTGGAATGCTTTTCAAACAGTCTTGAAGGAGTTCCCACGTATGCTGAGCACTTGTTGGCTGAGCTGGTGTAACTGAGTCAGGTTTGTAGGCCTCCTTCCTCGCCCACGCCTTTTCAGTTCTGCCCACAAATATTTGTCAGGAAAATTGAGGTCAGTGCTTTGTGATGGCCACTCCAATACCTTGACTTTGTTGTCCTTAAGCTATTTTGCCACAACTTTGGAAGTATGCTTGGGGTCATTGTCCATTTGGAAGACCCATTTGCGACCAAGCTTTAACTTCCTGACTGATGTCTTGAGATGTTGCTTCAATATATCCACATAATTTTAAATTCATCATGATGCCATCTATTTTGTGAAGTGCACCAGTCCCTCCTGCAGCAAATCACCCCCACAACATGATGCTGCCACCCCCGTGCTTGGTGTTCTTCGGCTTGAAAGCCTCCCCCTTTTTCCTTCAAACATAACGATGGTCATTATGGTCAAACAGTTCTATTTTTGTTTCATCAGACAAGAGGACATTTCTTCAAAAAGTAACATGTTTGTCCCCATGTGCAGTTGCAAACCGTAGTCTGACTTTTTTATGGCGGTTTTGGAGCAGTGGCTTCTTCTTGCTGAGCGGCCTTTCAGGTTATGTCGATATAGGACTCATTTTACTGTGGATATAGATACTTTTGTACCTGTTTCCTCCAGCATCTTCACAACGTCCTTTGCGGTTGTTCTGGGATTGATTTGCACCTTTTGCACCAAAGTACGTTCATCTCTAGGAGACAGAACACGTCTCCTTCCTGAGTGGTATGACAGCTGCGTGGTCCCATGGTGTTTATACTTGCGCACTATTGTTTGTACAGATGAACGTGGCACCTTCCAAGGATGAACCAGACTTGTGGAGGTCTACCATTTTTTTCTGATGTCTTGGCAGATTTCTTTTGATTTTCCCATGATGTCAAGCAGAGGCACTGAGTTTGAAGGTAGGCCTTGAAATACATCCACAGATACACCTCCTATTGACTCAAATTATGTCAATTAGCCTATCAGAAGCTTCTAAAGCCATGACATAATTTTCTGGAATTTTCCAAGCTGTTTAAAGGCAAAGTCAACTTAGTGGATGTAAACTTCTGACCCACTGGAATTGTGATACTGTGAATTATATCTGAAATAATCTGTCTGTAAACAATTGTTGGAAAAATTACTTGTGTCATGCACAAAGTAGATGTGCTAACCGACTTGCCAAAACTATAGTTTGTTGACAAGACATTTGTGGAGTGGTTGAAAAACAAGTTTTAATGACTCCAACCTAAGTGTATGTAAACTTCCGACTTCAACTGTATCTATAATAGGGTTCGTAGTGTAATGGTTGGAGTCACAGCCCTGGGATTTGAAGGTCCTGGGTTTGACTATTGGAGGGGATATTTTGACTATTCTCTATCATGTATAGTTTTTGACAACCCCCTCCCTTTCCCGACACACACACACGGTGTGTACTTATTTTAATTTATTAAGTGTCTCTTAAAAGAGCCTTTAGGTTCGTTAGGCTTTGTTGAGTGGCAAGGTACAGGGAGTGTGACGTCTACTAGTACTAGTGTGCACGTCTTGCTACTACGGAAGAGAGAATGGTGGAGAGACCAGCTCTAAAATTCTCAAGGAAGAAATCGTGCCCCCTATCCATCAGATGCACGCCATCTATACAGTACAAATACATGCAAAAAGTTGCACAGGTTGTAAACGTTTCTCCTTTTCAGTTGCCACTTTCTGTCATTTGAGAAGATTTTAATGGCTTTGGTTTTTCCATTTATATTTTGAGGTGGGACTTTAGCATGTATAGCTCGTTAGCAGGTAGGGCGCACCGATTGGTGTCACCTCATTAGTCAGTGTGTGTTACACCTGTGCTGGTTGCAATTGCATTAGTGGGCTATGAGTGGCTGGCCCAGTGCTCCAGTTGTCTTGATAGATGCGGAGGCTTAACACCTTCAGTTGGCGCTTACGATTTTTTGTTTTTGACAATTCCTTATCTGATTTCCTTTTGCGTCACCTTCTTGATTTTCTTCCTGTCTTTAAGTTTGGTATGGGATTTTCTTTTGTTTGCCTCTTCTTGGGGAAATTTAGTGGGCGCTCATGGTGGGTGTCTTATGGTCCAGTTGTTGTTGCTAGTCAACTTTCAGTGGACACCCCCATGAGTGTCTTTCAGAACCCCTCCTAAAACCCCACTGGTTTTGTTTTGGTTGTTGGTTAGTTCTCTCTTCTGTTTGAGTGCCATTTTAGATTATCTTGCTAGGGAACGTAACAAAATGGGGGCTCGTCGGGGATCTTGTTTCCCATGAGTATGTCACCTACTCTGAAGCGGTGCTGTGCACAGATATGAGTGTTCAAAGTACACTTTTGGATAGAGTTTCTGTCAATGACATCCACCTTGAGGGGATATAAGATTGGAGGTGTAAGGGAGTGTGTAACTGGTGGCAGGGAAGTCAGGCGCAGGAGAGCAAAACTTGGTAATCAACGGAGCAGTTTTATTATTAAAACCACCGGTAACCAGAACCACAAACAAATGGGCACAAAACCCGTCGCGCACCAGAGAAAATGTGCACATGCACTTACAATAAACAATTCCGCACAAAGACATGGGGGGAACAGAGGGTTAAATACAGAACATGTAATGAGGGAAATTGAGACCAGGTGTGTGAGAAGACAAGACAAAACAAATGAAAAATGAAAAGTGGATCGATGATGGCTAGAAGACCGGCAACGCCGACCGCCGAGCGCCGCCCGAACAAGGAGAGGAACCGACTTTGGCGGAAGTCGTGACAGGTGGCATCATTTTGAAAGTTGCATGAACACGCAGGCTAATAAAATAAAGCCATGGACTTCAAGTTGGAAGCATTTGTGGAAAGCTCTACATGGGAGATGCTAGATGAATGTACAAAGGCAAATCTGCTTGTCACTTCAAAGCATTATGACATCAAGGTGGCATCTGGCAATCCAAAAGCAGTAGTGAGAGTTGATCGGTACTGCTTTGGTGGAAGAGGTCATCCTTCCGTAGAGAGCGGTTGATGAAAAGGGTCCTACGGGTAGTAAGGTGAGTCCTGTGTACGTGCAACTGTGAGAGTTAAAACTAAAGGCAAAGTTGGAGAAACAGAAATTAGAGCTAGAGCATAAGGAATGAGAATGTGAGGAGGGATTGGATCAACATAAATTAGAGCTTGAGGACAAGGAACGAGAATGTGAGGAGGGATTGGATCAACAGAAATTGAAGCTTGAGCACAAGGAAAGGGAAAGAGAACGTGAGGAGAGATTCGAGCAACAGAAATTAGAGTTGAGCATGCAGCCAAAGAACGAGAACGTGCAGCTAGACTAGAACAAGAACAAGAAGACCGTGCACATGCCATTTCATTAAAAGAGATGGAGTTGGAAGCACGACAAAGGGAGATAGATCTGGAAGCACTCCGAATCCAGTCAGGCCCTTCTGCACCCTCAACAGAGTTTGATCTTGATAGGAACAGCCTTTCAAAGAAAATGAGGTGGCTGTATATTTTACTCTGTTTGACTGGATTTCCACATCCCTAAAATGGTTGGAGATATTTGGTCACTGCTCCTCCAAAGTGTTCTTGTTGGAAAAACTCAGAAAGTGTACGTCGCTTTATATCTTGACCAGAGTTCAGATTATGACACTGTTAAAGCTTCTATCCTTTGGGCATACGAATTGGTCACAGAAGCATACAGACAACAGTTCTGTGAATTACGAAAGACAGAATCACAAAGCCATGTTGAGTTCGCAAGGGAACAAGCATGTCTCTTTGGTCGGGGGTGTGGTTCTCAAGAGGTCAAGGACCTTGAGGATTGAGGATTTAAAGACTTTCATACTTCTCGAGCAGTTCAAGAATTGTCTTCACGAAAGGGTTGCTACCTACATTTATGAGCACAAGGATCTCACTCTTGAGAAAGCTGCAGTTCTTGCAGATCAGTTTGTGTTGACACATAAAACTACCTTTACAAACAAAGCACCCAGTTGTTATCTATACGCGAAAAGCAATACAGAGAAGTCTCCTCTTACTGCAAGGTTTCAGTCCATTTCTAAAGTGCCCAAAGATAAAGAAAAGCAGAAAGCAGGTTTTTAGTATCCGCCAGTTTGTCATTACTGCCGTGAGAAAGGTTAAGTTGAAACAGAAAAATTTGAGATCGAAAAAGCAATTTCTTCTTGTGGGAGCACTCAAGCCCGTTAAGTCTCTGGTTGGGACAGGTGTTACTCCTAAACAAGATTTTGGATCAGATACATTGCATTTGGAAAGTATTCAGAGCCCTTGCCTTTTTCCACATTTTGTTACATTACAGCCTTATTCTAAAATGGATTAAATAAAAAAAATGTCCTCATCAATCTGCACAAAATACCCCATAATGACATAGCAAAAACAGGTTTTAAGACATTTTTGCAAATGTATAAAAAATAAAAAGACAGAAATACCTTATTTACATAAGTATTCAGACCGTTTGATATGAGACTCGAAAGTGAGCTCAGATGAATCCTGTTTCCATTGACCATCCTTGAGACTCCTGACTGCAGACCACCGCTGGAGACTCCGGACTGCAGACTGCCGCTGGAGACTCCGGACTGCAGACCGCCGCTGGAGACTCCGGACTGCAGACTGCCGCTGGAGACTCCGGACTGCAGACCACCGCTGGAGACTCCGGACTGCAGACTGCCGCTGGAGACTCCGGACTGCAGACCGCCGCTGGAGACTCCGGACTGCAGACCGCCGCTGAAGACTCCGGACTGCAGACCGCCGCTGGAGACTCGGGACTGCAGACCGTCGCTGAAGACTCTGGACTGCAGACCGTCACTGAAGACTCCGAACTGCAGACCGCCGCTGAAGACTGGGGGACGTCACTGGAGGCTTTGAGCTGGAACCGGTCTCACCGGACTGGGGAGACGCACTGGAGACCGTGTGCACAGAGCAGGCACAATGTATACTGGGCCGTGGAGGCGCACTGGAGGTCTGGAGCTTAGGGCTGGCACAACCCGTCCTGGCTGGCTGCTTACTTTAGCCCGACAAGTGCAGTTCGCTGGCACAGGACGAACTGGGCTGTGAAGGCGCACTGGCAACACAGTGCATAGAACTGGCGCAGGATATACTGGGCTGTGGAGGCGCATTGGAGGTCTAGAGCGTATGGCTGGCACAACCCGTCCTGGCTGGATGCTCAGTTTAGTCCGGCAAGTGCAGGGCGCTGCCACAGGACGAACTGGGCTGTGCAGGCGTACTGGCGTCACAGTGCGTAAAGCTGGCGCAGGATATCCTGGACAGAGGAGGCGCACTGGAGACCAGGAGCACTGAGTTGGCACCACCCTTCCTGGCTGAATGCTAACTCTAGCCCGGCAAATGCAGCACGCTGGCACAGAGCGCACCGGGCTGTGAATGCGCACTGGCGACACAGTGCGCATCACCGCATAACACGGTGCTTGCTCAGTCACTCGCTCCCCACGGTAAGCACGGGGAGTTGGCTCAGGTCTCCACCCTGACTTAGCCAATTTCCCAGTGTGCCCCCCCAAAAAGATATTTTGGGGCTGCCTCTCGTGTTTCCGTCATTGTTGATTCTCCCCGGTCCAGCTCGTCTTCCCAGTAAGCGCACACTGCTTGGCCTTCTTGTGGTGGGTAATTCTGTCACGTTCACTGTCCTCAAACTCCCTGTCATAAATCAGCCAAAGCGCAGCGTGCCGGTAATTCTACATTCTTTATTTGAAGAAAAACCGAACAAAACAATAAACAGTTAAACAGAAAGAAACGTGACGCAACTGTGGCGAACACAAAACACTCACAGAAATAATAATTACCCACAAACACAGGTGGGGAAAGGCTGCCTAAGTATGATTCCCAATCAGAGACAACGATAGACAGCTGCCTCTGATTAGGAACCATACTCGGCCAAACAAAGAAATACAGAACATAGAATGCCCACCCCACATCACACCTTGACCTAACCAAAATAGAGGAAATAAATCGTCTCTCTACAGTCAGGGCGTGACAAGATGTTTCTAACTATTGATTGTCCACCTGTGGTCAATTCAGTTGATTGGACATGATTTAGAAAGGCACGCACCTGTCTATACAGTTGAAGTCGGAAGTTTACACACTTGGGTTGGAGTCATTAAAACTCGTTTTTAAACCACTCCACACATTTCTTGTTAACAAAGTATAGTTTTGGCAAGTCGGTTAGGACATCTACTTTGTGGATGACACAAGTAATTTTTCCAACAATTGCTTACAGACAGATTATTTCACTTATAATTCACTGTATCACAATTCCAGTGGGTCAGAAGTTTACATACACTAAGTTGACTGTGCCTTTAAACAGCTTGGAAAATTCCAGAAAATGATGCCATGGCTTTAGAAGCTTCTGATAGGCTATTGACATAATTTGAGTCAATTGGAGGTGTACCTGTGGATGTATTGCAAGGCCTACCTTCAAACACAGTGCCTCTTTGCTTCACATCATGACCTCCACAAGTCTGGTTCATCCTTGGGAGCAATTTCCAAACACCTGAAGGTACCCCGTTCATCTGTACAAACAATAGTGCGCAAGTATAAACACCATGGGACCACGCAGCTGTCATACTGCTCAGGAAGGAGACGTGTTCTGTCTCCTAGAGATTAACGTACTTTGGTGCAAAAAGTGCAGGACCTTGTGAAGATGCTGGAGGAAACAAGTACAAAAGTATCTATATCCACAGTAAAACGAGTCCTATATCGACATAACCTGAAAGGCCACTCAGCAAGGAAGAAGCCACTGCTCCAAAACCGCCATAAAAAAAGCCAGACTATGTTTTGCAACTGCACATGGGGACAAAGATCGTACTTTTTGAAGAAATGTCCTCTGGTCTGATGAAAAAAAATAGAACTGTTTGGCCATAATGACCATGATTATGTTTGGAGGAAAAAGGGGGAGGCTTGCAAGCCGAAGAACACCATCCAACCGTTAAGTACAGGGGTGGCAGCATCATGTTGTGGGGGTGCTTTGCTGCAGGAGGGATTGGTGCACTTCTCAAAATAGATGGCTTCATGAGGAAGGGAAATTATGTGGATATATTGAAGCAACATCTCAAGACATCAGTCGGGATCTTACAGTTTGGTTGCAAATGGGTCTTCCAAATGGACAATGACCCCAAGCATACAGAACTTCCAAAGTTGTGGCAAAATGGCTTAAGGACAACAAAGTCAAGGTATTGGAGTGGCCATCACAAAGCCCTGACCTCAATCCTACAGAAAATTTGTGGGCAGAACTGAAAAAGCATGTGCGAGTAAGGAGGCCTACAAACCTGACTCAGTTACACCAACTCTGTCAGGAGGAATGGGCCAAAATTCACCCAACTTATTGTGGGAAGCTTGTGGAAGGCTACCCGAAACGTTTGACCCAAGTTAAACAATTTAAAGGCAATGCTACCAAATACTAATTGAGTGTATGTAAACTTTTGACCCACTGGGAATGTGATGAAAGAAATGAAAGCTGAAATAAATCATTATCATTATTATTCTGACATTTCATATTCTTAAAATAAGGTGGTGATCCTAACTGACCTAAGACAGGGAATTTTTACTCAGATTAAATGTCAGGAATTGTGAAAAACTTTAAATGTATTTGGCTAAGGTGTATGTAAACTTCCGACTTCAACTGTATGTATTATATATATATACTGCTCAAAAAAATAAAGGGAACACTTAAACAACACAATGTAACTCCAAGTCAATCACACTTCTGTGAAATCAAACTGTCCACTTAGGAAGCAACACTGATTGACATTACATTTCGCATGCTGTTGTGCAAATGGAATAGACAACAGGTGGAAATTATAGGCAATAAGCAAAACACCCCCAATAAAGGAGTGGTTCAGCAGGTGGTGACCACAGACCACTTCTCAGTTCCTATGCTTCCTGGCTGATGTTTTGGTCACTTTTGAATGCTGGCAGTGCTTTCACTCTAGTGGTAGCATGAGACGGAGTCTACAACCCACACAAGTGGCTCAGGTAGTGCAGCTCATCCAGGATGGCACATCAATGCGAGCTGTGGCAAGAAGGTTTGCTGTGTCTGTCAGCGTAGTGTCCAGAGCATGGAGGCGCTACCAGGAGACAGGCCAGTACATCAGGAGACGTGGAGGAGGCCGTAGGAGGGCAACAACCCAGCAGCAGGACCGCTACCTCCACCTTTGTGCAAGGAGGAGCAGGAGGAGCACTGCCAGAGCCCTGCAAAATGACCTCCAGCAGGCCACAAATATGCATGTGTCTGCTCAAATGGTCAGAAACAGACTCCATGAGGGTGATATGAGGGCCCGACGTCCACAGGTGGGGGTTGTGCTTACAGCCCAACACCGTGCAGGACGTTTGGCATTTGCCAGAGAACACCAAGATTGGCAAATTCGCCACTGGCGCCCTGTGCTCTTCACAGATGAAAGCAGGTTCACACTGAGCATGTGACAGACGTGACAGAGTCTGGAGACGCCGTGGAGAACATTCTGCTGCCTGCAACATCCTCCAGCATGACCGGTTTGGCGGTGGGTCAGTCATGGTGTGGGGTGGCATTTCTTTGGGGGGCCGCACAGCCCTCCATGTGCTCGCCAGAGGTAGCCTGACTGCTATTAGGTACCGAGATGAGATCCTCAGACCCCTTGTGAAACCATATGCTGGTGCGGTTGGCCCTGGGTTCCTCCTAATGCAAGACAATGCTAGACCTCATGTGGCTGGAGTGTGTCAGCAGTTCCTGCAAGAGGAAGGCATTGATGCTATGGACTGGCCCGCCCGTTCCCCAGACCTGAATCCAATTGAGCACATCTGGGACATCATGTCTCGCTCCATCCACCAACGCCACGTTGCACCACAGACTGTCCAGGAGTTGGCGGATGCATTAGTCCAGGTCTGGGAGGAGATCTCTCAGGAGACCATCCGCCACCTCATCAGGAGCATGCCCAGGCGTTGTAGGGAGGTCATACAGGCACGTGGAGGCCACACACACTACTGAGCCTCATTTTGACTTGTTTTAAGGACATTACATCAAAGTTGGATCAGCCTGTAGTGTGGTTTTCCACTTTAATTTTGAGTGTGACTCCAAATCCAGACCTCCATGGGTTGATAAATTGGATTTCCATTGATTATTTTTGTGTGATTTTGTTGTCAGCACATTCAACTATGTAAAGAAAAAAGTATTTAATAAGATTATTTCTTTCATTCAGATCTAGGATGTGTTGTTTAAGTGTTCCCTTTATTTTTTGGAGCAGTGTATATATTATGTATATAATTTTAATTGCATGACACTGTAACGTCCATTGTCCCTCAGAGTATGAATTAGGCTGTTTGAGAAGGTTTGAATCCTAAGCAACTTGTCTACATATTGTTGAAGTACAATAGACAAACATAGCTACTGTAGTACTTCAACACTGTGTGCTGGAAAACTTTGGTAGAGCATGGGTGAAGTACGCGGTACACTCAGTGGCCAGTTTATTAGGTACACCAATCTAGTATTTTCCAATCCTCAATTTTCCAGTGTTGGTGATCACATGCCCACTGGAGCAACTTCTTCTTGTTTTTAGCTGATAGGAGTGGAACCCGGTGTGGTTGTCTGCTATAATAGCCCATCAGTGACAAGGACCGACGAGTTGTGCATTCCGAGATGCTGTTCTGCACACAACTGTTGCAATGCCCTGTTATTTGCCTGTTTGTGGCCCGCCTGTTAGTTTGCACGGTTCTTGCTATTCTCCTTCGACTTCTCATCAACGTGCTGTTTTCACCCACAGGTCTGCCGCTGATGTTTTTTGTTTTGTTCATGAATGTGTATTATTGTAGTGTCATCTTTATTGCAAAAAATAATACAATACACAACTTTAAGCTACATAGTCATTGTACAGAGGTAATGAATTGCCCATTTGATAAAACAGGACCATGTTTGAAAAACAAGTGGTTACAGTATGTCAATATTACATAGGTAAGCTAACTGTTACAGAAATCAGGAATGCAGACAGACCCTATAGACCTCTATATTTAAATGTGTGACTGTCTGTTATGTTGGGTACCTGCTGACGAAAAAAGATGTTATGAAAAATGTTTAGCTTTCAATTACATGTATTGTTAAAATAAAGGTTTAAGGAATTACAGGCAGGGACCACATTACTACAAAACAATATAGCTCACTCAATCAAGCCTGATGGCATTGTAAGTATAAAAACAAAGCTTGCTTTCATATAATAATAAGAAACAGCTTGAAAATGGGGTAATGTCTTAGTGTGGGGTGGAAAGAATTCAATACATTACCTTGTATGAGGTACAAATCATATTATTATGGGAGCATATGAATTAGGCTGTTTGAGAAGGTTTGAATCCTAAGCAACCTGCCTACACATTGTTGGAAATACAAATAGACTAACATAGCTACTGTAGTAGGTCAAAGCTGTGTGCTGGAAAACCTTGGTAGAGAATGGTTGAAGTACACATTTTGGTTCTCGTGAATTTCCTTTCTTTTTCGGGCTTCATGGTTGTTTTTTTATTATTTTATAAGATGGCTTTCATAAGACGTTCATGTTTTCTCTTGGAACAATTCTCTGTGGGAACCTGGGTAATGAACCATTTATATGTTCAAGAATATGTTCAATAAAGATAGGGACCTCTATTATTGAGTTCAATCACAGTCAATATTTGTTTGGTTAGCATGGTCCCTGGCCATCATCTAGTTTATTGTGTTTTTAATTGGAAATGTGTTACTATGTTTGATTGATTGCCAATATAGTTGAGCTTTAAATGTCCCAACACATACACATGTAGGATCTTAATTTGAACCAGTTTTCTACAGCAGGAAAATAATCCTGCAGCAACAGGGAATGTGAATTATGATGTGGATTATAATTAATGGACATTTCTATGGGTTGATAAATTTTTCGACAAATGAAAATAAAGTCTGAAATTTCTAAGTGGAAATTACAAACTTCAGAAGGCTTTTAAACCTCAAATACACTACATGTTCTCCTGCAACAGGGTGATCAAATTAAGAACCTACATCTGTACAGAGTTCTTAGTCATAAATGTCATGAAACATTGCTTTAAAATGTATGATACTATGAGGTATTTAATGAAATAATAATGTAAGGCATTTAATTTAGTGGAATTTTCTACTATCATTTCATATTAATTTTACTGGGGTAAGACAAGAGTCAATGGAAAATCAGACAGATTTGTTTAGTGGTAATGTAAGTACGCCACTGGATTGAATGTCAAACTTTGTCAATGCGAAATAATGTTCTTACAGAGAACAGTAGTGGTTTAAAAGGTTATACTGTGTGGAACATATTTTGTTCTCTGAATAAGCAACCTACCCCCTCTTGTGGTCACTTTTGAAACAGCTATTTCTCTTCTCCATTATGAAGTCATCAATGTCCTCATGGGCGAACAGCATCTTCTTGGCTCCATGAAAATGTTAACTACGTATTTACCTCAATTATACTGAATGGAACATCTTTATGCAAAATTCAACCAAGTAAGGTTCGTTTTAAAATAATGGGATCAAAGCATCCGTCCTTGAAAATAACCACAACAGAAGTATTTTTACAGTTTGCACATGACGAATTCCAATGCCCTCAGTTTGTTCCTTAAAACAGTACTTTATGACTTGTTGTCACCTGGGATGAATGATATGATAATGCGTCCAGGCTCACCAGACCAGTTACATTGCCAGGCTGCGGCAGGGACATCCCACATCCTCAATACAATAATAGATTGGGACTCCTAGTCCTCCCTTTGTACCTTGGAATATGTAATGAATAATACTACAGAAGAAAAACTTTTTTTTCCTGCCATGGATGACCATTATCAGCCAGGGAACCTAAATATCTCACGTTAGAGGTTTATTCTAGAAGGGTATTTATGGTGATCAGCCAGATGCAATCTGCCACTGCCACCTCCAGCGAAGGGGAGGGTACCCTTTAGCGAACGGCTCTTTTTGATCCGCTCTTTTTGGTGAAAGTTGGGAACCGAATTACATATGTGAAAGAGCCGTTCATTTGGCTCCCTGATTTGTATACTGTTACTATTGCTTTTTGAGATTCAGACATGGATTATCTGCAGATAAATTATAAAAACATGATCTGAAGATGGTAATTCCTCATTGCAGGAACAAAATAGTGAGGAGAGAGCCACATTATGGTACACACCAAATTAGATTTAGGCATCCAATGTTGGCCTACGCTGCCTCTGTAGCAGGTTGCTGGCAAGATAATAAGGACAGGTCATGCTTCCCTAAGCCAAATGACAAGTCACGACAGTTTTTCCAGCAAAGGCTACAGTAGGCTACTGCTAGTATGAAAACAGCATTTTTCCCCACACAATGTTTAAGATCTGACTGATAGTGTTGGTTTGATTCTTCTCTGGTCTTCTTGCTCCCAGAACGACTTATATATATACATTTACTTTACTGATTTATTTGTAATACTTGATGCTTTATCTGTGTCTGGGCAATACTAGCCTATTTCTGACTAATGTAACACTACTTAATTATATGGGTTAAAGGAAGTTTTTCTAGTCTATTCCAAAAGTCGAAATGTATAGCCTAACATTTTCATTCAACCGCAACAGTGTTTTTTGTCTTTTTTCTTATTAAAGTCTTCAGAAAAACTTTGAACGCTTGACTAGACACTAGAAGATTACAACATGCAACCTCCCTCGTTGACACAGGTCTCGCACTGAGTAGAGTTCGTAGATCTACCCGGGTTCGCTCTCGTTGATCTGGAGCTGTCCTTGGTGATGTACATCTCAATCCAATTAGCTTTCACCTCCGGGCTGTGTTGCAGCCAGCGGGTGGAGAAAAGCTCCCCCTTATTACTCGATCCTGTGCGTCTTGCCATACAGATAGCCCATGGTGCGCTCATCCGTTTATTTTTACATGTTCGATATCCGAGGACAACCTCTTTTATCATATCCCCATGGAGGGTGCCATTTGCAGTTTTACTACTGGTAGTAGTATTTTCTCACTACAAGGACGATATTTCTCTGTTTATTTCTAAATGTGACAAAGATAAAAATGTGGAAGACACCCTCTACTCCAGTTACAGACGGCTTGCGGTACTAGTCGGATGGGAGGGTAGCCTGATCACGGATAACCTGCCTCTTCAATTCTCTTCGAGGGAGAGGAGTTTGGTTTGAAAGATAAGAGTGATACAAAAAGGTAGGCCACGGATTGTTATTAGACTATATTAGACTCCATTTTTTTCTGAAATGTTGACTTTTCACTTATTTTCTGAAATGTTGTTTAAAAATAATAATATCTAATCTTTTAGCCTATCTACTGCTCTATTATTTAGGTTGTGTAAAATGCAAAGACGTTCATAAAATACTAAATGTGAAATAAATTATGTTTGATTACAGTGAAATACAGGATCAGTAAGGGTCTGATTACTAGATAAGATGTTTGAAAAGTTCAGGTTACTGAATTGATATGGTATATTGGGTAGGATACCAAATCATAAATGGTTCCATTTGATCTTGAAATAGGTGTTCTGTTTATTACATAAGTAACCTTGGGGTGATAAAGTACAACTATGTGACCTCGATTAGAATTTACCCTAGGCTATAATAAAGTGCCTTATTATCAAGACCTATCAAGACAGAGTTGGGTAAAATTTACCCTCCAAGTGACACCCTCCAAATCTAGTGTAAGTTGGTTAAAACGAGTGCCCTAGAGTTTCCTGTATAAATAGCCTGGAGGCTATTATGAAGTCATGAACAGTAGCCTACACTGTGGAAACGGTTCTACGTGGAAACGGTTCAACATGGATCCCAAAATGGTTATACTTGGAAGCAAAAGGTTTCTACCATGAACCAACAAGGGTTCTTCAAAATTCTAGATAGCACATTTTTCTAAGAGTGTAGCTAAGTGTAATAGGCTACTCGCAGTGAGATTTATGGTTAACTTAAGTCAACACAATTAAATCATAGGCCTATTGCCTTCAATGCATAGAGCACTCTTTATTTTATTTGATAAAGAATAACTTTTCAGGGTGGTTCTGCAATACCATGAGCTCACATGACATTTATTTAATAGGCTATATTGTTCTTCAATCCTGGTCTTGGGGAACCACAGGGTGTGTAGGATATTGTTCCAGCCATGTAATAACACTAGCCTGGAAATCTAGACTGAGTCACGCTAAGGATAATAATTCAGTCTGGATTTTCATGCTATACTAACAGACCTGATTCAACTAGTCAAGGGCGTGTTGATTAGCTGATTAGTTGAGGCCTACTGGGCACAACGAGCATGCACACCCTGTGGGTCCCCATGACCAGGCTTGATGAGCACTAGTTAGTCAATTATGTCACTGCTTAGATGTAGTCAATATAAACTGATCTGGATATTTTTAAATCACGTATTCAAAAATGATAATGCATTCTGATGCACATTTGTCCTCAACTAATGGTAAAATTAGTGTCCCTGTTTTTTCATTTTTTCTTTCAGTTGAAGCCATGGGGAAACCGGTTTGAAGTTTATCTCACATTCAAAGTTGTTGGGCCCAATCCTAATTGAAGGGTCAGTGGATTTGACCTGACCTAGCATAACACCTGAACTGTGACCATCATGGCGGAGAGAGCTAGCTTTGGGATCCCCAAAAGCAACTCACGTCCTGTAGGCTCACTCCCACCAGAGCCGATCGACATCATCCGTACTAAGTCTCGATCCAGAAGAGTCCGCATCAATGTTGGGGGGCTGGTCCACGAGGTCCTATGGAGGACCCTGGACCGTCTCCCCAGGACCAGGCTGGGTAAACTCAGAGACTGCAATACCCACGAAACCTTAATGGAGATCTGTGACGATTACAGCTTGACTGATAATGAATACTTCTTCGATAGGCACCCAGGGGCGTTCTCCTCCATTCTGAACTTTTACAGAACAGGGAAGCTGCACATGATGGAGGAGATGTGCGCCCTGTCCTTCGGCCAGGAGCTCGACTACTGGGGTATAGATGAGATCTACCTGGAATCCTGCTGCCAGGCCAGGTACCACCAGAAGAAGGAGCAGATGAACGAGGAGTTGAGGAGGGAGGCCGAGTCTCTCAGAGAAAAGGACGGGGAGGAGCCGGAAGAAGGCTGCTGTCCAGACAAGAGACAGAAGCTGTGGGACCTCCTCGAGAAGCCTAGCTCTTCTCTTGCTGCTAAGGTAAGACCAAAGCGTTGACCTGGGTTGAGTTTAGGCCTACTGACTATGGGTCAGTCCAAATCCATCCCATCCCATGGTGTCATAGCTGCTGCAGGAATCTCTCTAATTTCATAATGTAGTCTTATAATTTATGATCTTGGTTGCAGTAAAGTAGGGGGGTACTGTAGGGGCTAGACCTCCTTAACCCGTTTTCAACTTCAGCTTAGATGATGGCAAAACTCTGTATGAAGTGAATCTCAATATATCAGATATATGGAATTTGATCAATTAGTTTATTAACAGATCATGTGTCCCACATTGAATTTGTCTTTACTTCCAACTCAATCAAAACAGTAGAGGAGAATATTGTGCCACCAGCAGCTTAATCCTCTTTTAACCTATGAAGTAATCAGATAAGAAAGAACCCAGAAGATTATGGTTAATGTGTGCTCACTGCATACTGCTCTGTGTGTTGTACAGTTGATACGATACATTAAACAAATACAGTATATGAATAATATCACACATACTGTATATTAATGCACAGTATTTTGCACTCTTAACCAATACATGCATACTAAACAAAAATATAAACTCAACATGCAACAATTTCAAAGATTTTACTGAGTTACAGTTCATGTAAGGAAATCAGCCAATTGAAATGAATTCATTAGGCTCTAATCTATGGATTTCATATGACTGGGAGTACAGCTATGCATCTGTAAAAAGAAAAGGTAGGGGATGAAATAAAAAAAAACAGTCAGTATCTGGTGTGACCACCATTTGCTTCATACAGCGCGACACATCTCCTTCGCATAGAGTTGATCAGGCTGTTGATTGTGGCCTGTGGAATGTTGTCCCACTCCACTTCAGTGGCTGTGAGAAGTTTTTGGATATTGGCGGGAACTGGAAAACGCTGTCATACACGTTGATCCAGACCATCCCAAACATGTTCCATGGGTGACATGTCTGGTGAGTATGCTGGGAACTAGGCCATTTTCAGCTTCCAGGAATTGTGTTCAGATCCTTCTGACATGGGGCAGTGAATTATCATACGGCAATGGGTCTCAGGATCTAGTCATGGTATCGCTGTGTATTCAAATGGACATTGATAAAATGCAATTGTGTTTGCTGTCTGTAGCTTATGCCTGCCCATGCCATAACCCCACCGCCACCATGGGGGCACTCTGTTCACAACGTTGTCGTAAGCAAATCACTTGGCCACACAACGCCATACACGTGGTCTCCAGTTGTGAGTCCGGTTGGATGTACTGCCAAATTCTCTAAAACCATGTTGGGGGAGGCTTATGGTAGAGAAATGAATATTAAATTCTCTGGCAACAGCTCTGGTTGTCATTCCTGCAGTCAGCATGCCAATTGCCCGCTCCCTCTGTGGTATTGTGTTGTGTGTCAAAACTGTACATTTTAGAGTGGCCTTTTATTGTCCCCAGCACAAGGTGTACCTGTGTAATGATCATGATGTTTAATCAGCATCTTGATATGCCACAGCTGTCAGGTGGATGGATTATATTGGCAAAGGAGAAATGCTAATTAACAGGGATGTAAACAAATGTGTGCACAACATTTGAGAGAAATTGGCTTTTTGTGCATATGGAATATTTCTGGGATGTTTTATTTCATCTCATGAAACATGGGACCAACACTTTACATGTTGCGTTTATATTTTTGTTTAGTGTCGTTTATTTTAGTATATGCTGATCAGTTGATCATATGAACTCACCAAATGCCTGTAGTCTAAGGTTAGGTATTATGGTTTGGTATTCATGTTCAAGTTACTTATTGGATCTATGTCTCCAGGACTAAGGTCTTATATGAATCTGTCTAATATGATAAAGTGTTAAATAATATTTTACAGACAGCAGCTTTATTTATTGTCTTGCATACACACTCCCTATGGTACACCATGTGTACTGTGCTTCCCAGAATTCAGTCCAAGAAAAGCAGTCAATTGACCCATTAGTAACGGTTTAATGTGCATGCTTTTATCTTTTTTTTTTTACTAGAGTGGGGAAGTGTAATGCATTGTATTCCCACAATTGCACATTTGTCCTCTCTATGGGCAAAATCTAAAGCATCTAATGGTTCAGTCCACTGCCAACCTCAAATGGTATAAACAGGAGGTTTTCTGAAGAACCATGCTGGAGTTTTAGGGAGACTAGATTTAGTTCTGCTAATAAACACAAGTGATATAAGTAAGCGCAGTGTACAAGTTTTTCTTTTCTTTTAATAACATTTAGTCACCTAATTCGAGAGGAGGTGCTTGGTGTCTGTTAGGAGTTATAGCAGTAGGCCTAATAGGAAAAGGTTTTAGGAGGAGGTGCTGGAGGTGACAGATGGTGAGGGGAACCCACTGTTGACTCACACACTGGTCAGTCCCCATTATCCTGCTTCAGTAAACTGGCAGGACACTCAACAGACTGCACTGTGTTCGATGAACATTGGTTACACGTGTTATGCAGTGGTTGTCTAGGTTCTGCTCAGAGGGTTGGCATCAGTTCCTGATCCGATTCATCAGAGTGACATCACGGGTCGATCCTTGACGAGGCAAAGCAGTAATTGTACCAGTGGTCACATCATGTGACTTTAATATAGGTCTGCATGGAGAAACATGGAGGAATGGAGACAAATGCTGAGTTGATTTTGTCAATCAGATGGGCAACTGCCGACTGGGCAATCCTTTTAATTGAATTTTGTCCTTGTGCAATATTTGAGTCACTATGGACATCATGTAATTCAAAATGACGGGCTCCAAAACCTGAAATATGTTCCACTTCACATACATGTACTGTATTTATTTCAACTGTAACATTGAAACCTGACTACCCAGAGATTGGTGCAGTGCCATCAGACCAAAGGTCTTTGTGAAATGAGCTTGGTGATTTGTAACGATTAAGTGAACAGTGAAGTAAGATAGGGCATCCCTTACCTCCCAATGACAGACACTAAGCTCCTGTTGGCTTGTGGAAGGAAGCATGGGGGTAGCACTAACTAGCACATGGAGCTTAGGGAGTGCTTAAAGCACAGGGGTAATGCCAGGGTGTGTTGCCTCCTTTGGCCTGAGAAAAGGACATGGAAAAGCATAAGGCACAGGGAAGGACACTGGCTGTGTGTGTCGCTAACTCGAGATATCGGAGGAGTGGCCATGGGGTATACCCAGCCTGTCACAACAGAGCAGTATGTTATGGTTGGCTCCCAGTCAGTTATATTTTGTGAGTCAGCACAATGACACAGCATCCACTCAGGGCTGTTGTCATTACATCACACACAACTGCTGACAGGAACCGAAAGGGGCCTTGCTTGATCAAATCAAATTACTACTCCAGAAGAAGTGTCATTCACAATTTTGTGAGGCTACTGTTCAATACTGTAAAATATTATTTCCAGTTTATTACCTATAGTACAGTATTTGATTTGGTATACCTATAGAATCGAAATGTTTTATTTTGAAATGATTGGAAACAACTTTCCAACGGGTCTCAAGATATTTTTGTGTGATTTTCCAATGATACAAACAAACATTGGAAACTTTAGCAAATGTGAATAACCCCTTGACACAGAGCATGTGTAACTTCCATGTGAGTATCAGCTGCTTACAGCCTGCTGTGTCCTGCCCATACTGTTCACCACCTCCTTAATTCTACACATCAGTCAGTTTTAACATACTTTTATATGCCATGAAAGCCATCAGGTTCTCATACAGGTAGGCCTACTACATAATAGGGTGTGTCCCTAGTTTTGCTGAGGCCTGGTTGTGCGGCTCAGTACTGTAGGGAGTGATGGAAGTGAGACTTAATCTTCTTTGGGGGTTTGACCCAGGCTGCTTCTGCAAATAGACTGTTGTGAAGGCTGCACACAGTCTGGCTCACAGCGAGCTGGGTTTGCAATATGCCGACCAGCCCGGGCGGGGGTCACGTGTGCGGTAGAGCTGTTAAGCAATTACTGCAGTTGGGTTGGCTGCTGCTATAAGATTAACAAATGACGTAAAAGCAGTCTCCTCTCTTCATGATTAGTTCCTGTTCAGTACTTGTTGAATAGATACAGGTTGAGTGCCCACTGGTTAATTTGAGTTAATGACTGTGAGATAGTGCAGACGGCAGGAGCATGTCTTCTTACCACGCTCAATTTAATCTTGACGAATGATTAAAAAGCTTGAGTGAGATTAATTTGTCCCTTTGGCAGGTTAGACAGAATGCTTAGATAGCCTAATCGTTTTTCCCTAATGTGTTGTCTTTTAAATTTGATTCTTTCACCCATTTATGTCAATTGACCTTCAACTGGAGCTGAATATGTCATAGGGTCATAGGGCATTGTTCTCAAATAGAGGTACAGGTTTTTCACCTGTAACTCATGTGGCTCAATTGTTGCAATCTGGACATGCACTGTAGCAGTACAGGGTTATTTTAGCCTTGACTAGATTGGAATTTTGTACATGGTGAAACTGTACCCCAAAGTTTTTGCTTGCACATGATAGATTTCTGTTCAAAACAATCTCCCACTGTGTGCTGTCTACCTCTCATTCTAAAATGAGAGACATCTTTCAATCCACCTCAATTAACACACTGGATAGAAAAGGTCAACAAAATGTACATGGGTACCTGGTCAACTCAGAGCAATACTTTATTATCCATTTTCAAATGGAAATGGATTGATTTGCTGTCACATTACCCAACTTAAGTGCTCTTGATATTTTGGGCATTTACTGTATATATGAGTATATTCACATCAAGGATGTTATCCTGTTATTGATATATTGGATGAGGGATTTTGAATCTTGGCAAGGAAACTGCATTTCTCAGCATAATCCATTTTTCCTTCAGATCGTGTACCCAAGCATGGCAGTGTGAGGCGAAGGAAAATGCCACAGGCATCTGTGTGGTAATTTGCCGCCATTTATATAACTATTTCTCATCCCTCTTCCCCTCTCCTCAATCTGCAACTACCTTGATATTAAAAGCCACAACTAGCTGATTTTCTATCTCCAGGGAAGCAATAATCCCATCACTTCTCATACTATGTGTCACTTCATATACAGTATACATTGTGGTGTTAAGTCATCTAATTTCAAATGCCCTTCACATTCCACTATAGTAGCCAGTTGTTAAAATTCTAAGCATGAGCCATCCCCTTTCTTTTTAGAAACTGCTGGTTAAACCTTTCAAATAACGACTCACCTTTTTATCCCAGATTTATACCAACTTTGAGAGAAATTCATTCCATTATGGCAGAGGTCCATCGGGACCTTTTTAGAGCTAATGTTAATCATCAGTTACACTCTTCGGTGAGGTTGTTCAATATTACTCAGATGACAAACAAAGGCGACTTGATTTGTTGTACAGTAGTTTGACCTACTGTAAATGTGATTTTCCTACTTTTTGGAGGGGTGCAGATTGAATGAGTCAGAGATGATCCTCTTTAATGAACACTGGAAAGTCAAGATAATGTGATCGATAAATGTGCTTTAAATGTACAAATGTAGGATCTTAATTTCAAAATGCAAACTTCCCACTGGGCACAAACTGGTTGAATCAACGTTATTTGTCAATGTACTGTGACATGGAATCTACACGGAAAAGACATTGGATTTGAAAAAAAGTTAACTGTTGTTTTAAGGGTGAAATTTAAACTACAAGATTATGTCAACATGTCACAAATAAAATACAATTGAAGTCGGAAGGTTACACACACATTAGCCAAATACATTTAAAATCAGTTTTTCACAATTCCTGACATTTAATCTGAGTAAAAATTCCCTGTCTTAGGTCAGTTAAGATCACCACTTTATTTTAAGAATGTGAAATGTCAGAATAATAGTAGAGAGAGTGATTTATTTCAGCTTTTATTTCTTTCATCACATTCCCAGTGGGTCAGAAGTTTACATACACTCAATTAGTATTTGGTAGCATTGCCTTTAAATTGTTTAACTTGGGCCAAACGTTTCGGGTAGCCTTCCACAAGCTTCCCACAATAAGTTGGGTGAATTCTGGCTCATTCCTCCTGACAGAGTTGGTGTAACTGAGTCAGGTTTGTAGGCCTCCTTCCTCGCACCCACTTTTTCAGTTCTGCCCACACATTTTCTATAGGATTGAGGTCTGGGCTTTGTGATGGCCACTCCAATACCTTGACTTTGTTGTCCTTAAGCCATTTTTCCACAACTTTGGAAGTATGCTTGGGGTCATTGTCCATTTGGAAGACCCATTTGCGACCAAGCTTTAACTTCCTGACTGATGTCTTGAGATGTTGCTTCAATATACCCACATAATTTCCCTGCCTCATGATGCCATCTATTTTGTGAAGTGCACCTGCAGCAAAGCACCCCCACAACATGATGCTGCCACCCCCATGCTTCATGGTTGGGATGGTGTTCTTCGGCTTGCAAGCCTCCCCCTTTTTCCTCCAAACATAACAATGGTCATTATGGCCTAACAGTTCTATTTTTGTTTTACCAGACCAGAGGACATTTCTCCAAAAAGTACGATCTTTGTACCCGTGTGCAGTTGCAAACCGTAGTCTGGCTTTTTTATGCTGGTTTTGGAGCAGTGGTTTCTTCCTTGTTGAGCAGCCTTTCAGGTTATGTCGATATAGGACTTGTTTTACTGTGGATATAGATACTTTTGTACTTGTTTCCTACAGCATCTTCACAAGGTCCTTTGCTGTTGTTCTGCGATTGATTTGCACTTTTCGCACCAAAGTGCGTTCATCTCTAGGAGACAGAACGCGCCTCCTTACTGAGTGGTATGACGGCTGCGTGGTCCCATGGTGTTTATACTTGCGTACTATTGTTTGTACAGATGAACGGGGTACCTTCAGGTGTTTGGAAATTGCTCCCAAGGATGAACCAGACTTGTGGAGGTCTACAATTTTCTTTCTGAGGTCCTGGCTGATTTCTTTTGATTTTCCCATGATGTCAAGCAAAGAGGCACAGAATTTGAAGGTCGGACTTGAAATACATCCACAGATACACCTCCAATTGACTCAAATTATGTAAATTAGCCTATCAGAAGCTTCTAAAGCCATGACATCATTTATGGAATTTTCCAAGCTCTTTAAAGGCACAGTCAACTTAGTGTATGTAAACTTCTGACCCACTGGAATTGTGATACAGTGAATGATAAGTGAAATAATCTGTCTATAAACAATTGTTGGAAAAATGACTTGTGTCATGCACAAAGTAGATGTCCTAACCGACTTGCCAAAACTATAGTTTGTTAACAAGAAATTTGTGGAGTGGTTGAAAAACAAGTTTTAATGACTCCAACCTAAGTGTATGTAAACTTCCGACTTCAACTGTACACTGGAGTTGCTTACGAAGACGACATTGAATGTTCCTGATTGGCCTAGTTACAGTTTGGGCTTGTTGTAAATGGGTTGAAAATCTATGGCAAGACTTGAAATTGGCTGTCTAGCAATGATCAACAACCAACTTGACAGAGCTTGGATATTTATTTTTATAATAACGGGCAAATATTGTACAATCCAGGTCTGCAAAGCTCTTAGAGGCTTACCCAGAGAGACTCACTGCTGTAATTGCTGCCAAAGATGATTCTAACATGTTTTCACTCAGAGGTGTGCATACTTATGTAAATGACATATTTCTGTATTTCATTTTCAGTAAATTTCCAAAAATTTCTACAAGCATGTTCCACTTTTTCATTATGGGGTATTGCGGGTAGATGGGTGAGAAACAACAATTTTAATGAATTTTGAATTCAGGCTGTAACACAACAAAATGTGGAATAAGTCAAGGGGTTTGAATACTTTCTGAAGGCACTGTATATGGTTGAAAGCATAGTGATAACACATTGAGAATTCAACAAATTTCTGGCTTTCTTTTTGAGTGGATAAATTAAGGTTGAAAGCTCATTGATCAACGTCTCAACCAAATATTACCCACATTTCCATGTTGAAATGACTTGGTGTGCCCAGCGGATTGTAATGTATTCAAGGTTTAAAAAGGCTTCAAAAGTTTGTAATAACAACTTAACATTTTTAAACTTGATTTGTCCTAACAAAAATGTTTCAACCGCTACAAAAATGTCCATTCATTATAATCCATACAATTATAATCCATTGCTGCAGGATTATTTTCCTGCTGTGAGAATTTGGTCAAACTAACATCCTATATCTGTACTTTTATTTATTTTAAAAATCATACACTCTTTCTTAGGGACATAAAGGTGCTATCTAGAACCTTAAAGGGTTCTTCGGCTGTCCCCATAGGAGAACCCTTTAAATAACTATTTTTGGCTCCAGGTAGAACCCTTTTGTTTGCCAGTAGAACCCTTTTCGGTTCCATGTAGAACCCTTCCAAAAGGTTTCTACCTTTAACCCAAAAGGGTTCTACCTGGAACCAAAAAGGTTTTTCCTATGGGGAGAGCTGAATAATCAATTTTTCTAAGAGTGTATAATTGATTGCATGGCTTGAGGGTGGTGAGTGTGGTATGATTTATTTGACGGCTGTCGGCAGGCTGAGACGAACAGGGTAATCTGTTCCAGACATGCCACCAGGGGTCTTTTCACAGTCCCCAAATCCAGAACAAATTCAAGAAAGCGCACTGTATTACATAGGGCCGTTATTGCATGGAACCCCCTTCCATCTCATATTGCTTAAATGAACAGCAAACCTGGTTAAAAAAACAGATAAACCAACACCTCACGGCACAACGCCTCTCCCCTATTTGACCTAGATATTGTGTGTATGTCTTGATATGTAGCCTATGTGTGCCATTTTTAAATATATGTAGTCCTGTTCTTGTCTATTCATGTTATATATTATGTCATGTTTTGTCTGGACCCCAGGAAGAGTAGCTGCTGCTTTCGCAACAGCTAATGGGGATCCTAATAAAATACCAAAATATTATAGTTGCAAATCATTGCCCTGAGTTGAGTAGGCTTAGTCTATTTGTGGAGTGGGTAGTAATCAACGAAGTAGTCCTATGCAAATTAGCTCTGCATTAGCAGATGACATAAACATCACATTAAAAAAAACATGTGTAAGTATGCTGTGGCAGTCTGTTCTTCTCCATGCAATGTAATAGTGTGTGGTGTGCATGTAGCCATTGCAGGATCCAATGTTTGTGCCTAAAACAGAATACCTTGGACATTTGGTTTAGTTTATTTGGTTAAATATCAGTTCAGTTTACACACTGTGTTTAATTACAGGTTGCCCAATCATCATGTCGTCTGAATCTGTCACATGGTCATGTCACCTTAATTACCAAGCTTGTGGTTGGCCTGTACGTCGTGATGACCAATCAGGCGCATCTATTTGACTAATTACTATAATCATGGCCTTCTCCCTTTTCCCCTCACACAAAGAGAAACCATCCCACCATCAGCAACTCACTGAACACAATCCAGTGGGCTCTGGTCTACATGGATCACAGTCAGAAACAGTAGCCTGAGCCAACATGGTCTAAATAAAGCCTCGTAATAGCATGGTGTCTCTCACCATAGTAATGAACAGTGAAATCTATGCAAACTGTCTTGATACTGCAATGTTATATTGATAACAAAAATGTGGGTCTATATGCAGTTTCACTGTCTATTGATAATTGAAAATTGTGTCATTACGTTTCTAAGGAAGTGTCAAATTTTAGGTTTAAATTACAATCCAGTGGTTCATCCCTAATCAATAGTGAAATATACACATACATACACGCAAACACATTAGGCTTGATATTGGTTTAGTAATGGTCTTTAGAAGGCTATATAACCATTTTGTAGTTGGCATTGCTGTACAATGGCCTGTAAAATGAAATGGCACTCCTCCACTGTGTCCCTTACTCAGCAGAAGCTCCTTGAAAAATGTGGTGGGTTGGCTCCAGCTACATCTCCCATATAAAAACACAGCCAATCCAATATATCCCATGTCACTTTTCCATAAATACCTCCTGATATTGATCAAGACGTTCTTGGGTTTCCTTGCCGAGTTAGTTTCCCCTCCGAGGACGGGCTGCAGCAGTGATAATGTTTGCCAGAAATAATCTAACCTTCAAGCCTCACATCCTTTGCGTTGAGGTGGTATTTCCTTTTTTTTCCTTGGGAATTTTACAGTGTGTTGTTTGTCTTGTTGCTTTTTTATCTCATTGTCTATCAGATCTATAAACTGTGGGCTCTTTGCTGTATGGCCTGTATTCCTCAGAGGAAGTAGGTTCTATATGTCAGCCATTTTGTTATTGGCTCAGAATAAATCTTTTATATAGGATTCATTTTATTGGCTGTGTACTCGCATACATTTTACAGGCATACTTTCATCTCAATGAATTTGTTTAGTTGATTACATTTAGCCTTTGGCAGTCAGATCACAAAATTGCTACTGGATTTGAGGTGAGGTCGGTTTGAGGCGAGTGTGGAACCCTAACACTGTTTGACTGATGGATTTACTCAAATTAAATCTTCTTTCAATTAAAATGTATAAGTGGTGTTTCTCTTTTATGTCATAGCCATAACATTTGTGATGTTAAGCCACAGCCTTCCACACGTGTTCATTTCCTCTCAGATGTTGCTATAAATCCAAACTCCTGTCACAGATTATACCTGGAACAAATCCTTGTGTTTTGCCTGATTGAACCTCTACAAACAATCTTCCCTGGATTTTTTTTCTGTCCGTTTCCTGGGAGCCTTTGTTTGAAGTTTAGCAGCAAACCAAGCGCTAAACGTAACTGAGTGGGAGGACGGACCTGGCCAGGGCTTAATGAGGGAAATCCAGATCTTTCAATTAATCTGCTTACCTCTCAGTAGCCAGATGTTCCCAAGGACTGCACCATGCCGGTCCAGGTCACACATGCATGGAGCCTGGTGGGGACAGAGAGACACACATCAGAGGCAGCTCAGTCTGTGTACTAGCCCCATTGTCCCGCAGTCCCACCTCTCAACTAATGTATTGGACACCTCCGCCACTCATAAACATAGAACATCATGCTCAGATTGAGTCATGATCAATCATCATTCTCTTGGTTTTGTTTTGAGGGATTTATGTGTATGAATAAAGGGCTTTAGTGTTGCAGCATATTTTAATGAAAATGTGGATTAGCAGAGTATAATACTCAAAGGTCTTAGACTGGGTCTCTGGAATGGATTCCTTTGTTGGATCTTAAAATATCCAAAGGGTCGTTTCTAAATACAGAACATGGCTACATGTACTTGACCTCAAATGCAAATTACTTTATTGTCCCCTGAGGGAACAACAAAAAAAATGTCATCTGTGGTGTTAAATGAAAATATATGTTATCTATATGGAGCATTGTAAATTGTTATTGCTGTGAAAAAGGTATTTCATGTACAAGACTACGGATGGATATGGTAATACTGTACAATAACTGTTATAGATACCCATAACCATATCTAATTTGAGAAAGTAAAGAAGTACTGTAACATATTCTGTACATGTACTTACTGTGTGTTGTCTATAATTCACCTTATTATTTCCTTTTTGGAAATTCAATAAAAACACAGCAAATGTGTCTCAATGGTAATTGTTCAACTCCACTGAGAGCTCCAGGGCCAAAGAGGAGACTGTCATTTGCAGTGCCTAATGAGAGATTTGGCAGCAACAGACAGGGCTCTTTTAGTGGGTAAAGATTGTCTGTCAGGACTGTTGGAGGATAAAACCATCCAGGATGTAATGCAGGAGAAGAACAATACAGGTGTTTTATGACTGTTTCACAGAGTATCAACGAACACCCTTACACTTGAGTCACAAAGGTGTCTTGTGGCAGAGTATCTGCTGATCCTTTGGCGTTCGCTCCCTGTTTGCACACGCATGCCCTGCCCTGGAATCTTCTCAAGACGTGGGCTAGCGATTTCTCTGTATCCAGATCACTGTTCACGCAATTACGTTTCTGCAGATCTACAGATCAGGTCAGGAGGAAGCTAATCCTGCTCCTTCCACCCCCACAACCTCACCACTGATGTCTGTCGACCTAGACTGTATCTAAATGCACCACACCCACGCAAGGCCCATGAGTCAATTACTCTGTATTAAGTTCTTTGGTAGTATATCACATAGCAATCAATCAATCAATCAATCAAATGTATTTATAAAGCCCTTTTTACATCAGCAAATGTCACACATCACCAACGATCTATCATGGTCCAAACACCCCAAGACAGTCGTGAAGAGGGCACGACAAAACCTTTTCCCCCTCAGGAGACTGAAAAGATTTGGCATGGATCCCCAGATCCTCAAAAAGTTCTACAGCTGCACCATTGAGAGCATCTTGACCGGTTGCATCACCGCCTGGTATGGCAACTGCTCGGCATCTGACCGTAAGGCGCTACAGAGGGTAGTGCGTACGGCCCAGTACATCACTGGTGCCAAGCATCCTGCAATCCAGGACCTATATAATAGGCGGCGTCAGAGGAAAGCCCATAAAATTGTCAGACCACCCCCTTAATTTGTTTTGTACACTGCTGCTACTCGCTGTTTATAATCTATGCATAGTCACTTCATCCCTAACTTCATATACAAATTACCTCTAACCTGTACCCCCGCACACTGACTCGATACCGGTACCCCATGTATATAACCTCGTTATTGATATGTTATTGTGTTACTTTTTATTCTTTTTTACTTTTGTTTATGTGGTAAATATTTTCTTAACTCTTCTTGAACTGCACTGTTAGTTAAGGGCTTGTAAGTAAGCGAAGGGCTTGTAAGTAAGGTCTACACTTGTTGTATTCGGCGCATGTGACAAATAAAGTTTGATTTGATTTGAAGCACAGTGGATAGGAAAAACTCCCTAGAAAGCAGGAACCCAGTAAGAAACCAAGAGGGACCAGGTTCTGAGGGGTGTCCAGTCCTCTTCTGGCTGTGCCGGGTGGAGATTATAACAGAACATGGCCAAGATGTTCAAACACTTATAGATGACCAGGAGGGTCAAATAATAATAATAATCACAGTGGTTGTAGAGGGTGCAACAGGCCAGCACCTCAGGAGTAAATGTCAGTTAGCAATTTTTTTAAATTTTTTCATTTTTATTTGTCAGGGTATAATTTATAGAGTGTTTGCTGAACAAGGCACAGTGACATAAATGCCATGTTTTTTCATGGAGAAGACAAAGACACATGGTAGTGGCCCACTAGTGTGGTTTTAACAGAAAAGTCTTGTAAGCGTATAATGATGAATGTTGACCTCAGTGTCCTGCCTGTGAAATAGTCAAACTTTTCAGCATAGTCTTTTCCTTTGTGCTGTTTCTTCATGTACAAAGCAACAAGTCACTCAAGGTTATTACTAATTTCTATGTGAAGCAGCATGGATTTAGGTTAGGCCAAGGTGCAAAGGTCATACCATTTGGCAGCTATTATGCCACTTTAGTTAGTGTTGACAAAATGGACTTTCACATAACTCAATCCCAATTGCCCTTTGACCCACCTGGGTGGGTGATAGTTCAAGTCACAGTTGACCAATGAGACCTCCAGCAGGTCTGCCATCACAGCCAATAGGCATAATGCTGCATGACCATTGACTTGACCTCAGCAGCCATGACTGTGGCCAGACTGGGTGTTCATCCTGACATGCCCGAGACAATCCCTGCATCACGCGATGGCTACAGCCAAGGCTTTTCAGAGGCTTTGTCTTATCCATCCCTCTGCATCACACAATGACAGACTCCCTCTCTAGGTCTCTGTAGTGTAATGTAAGACACCTTTCTTTGAAGCGGTTTCAGTTAAAAGTGTTTAAAATGTTCTTACATCTGGTATCTTTCAAATTATTTGGGTTCTTTGGTATTTACTTAGAACTGTGGTAAAATAGTTGTTACATAAATATTTACTTCCCCCTCTTAGGATTCATCAATCCAAGCACAAGTATGATGGATACTACCTGAAGGTAGCTACTGATTGTGTATTATTATTATTATTATTTATTAAACTTTTATAGCACTTTTCCTTACTCACAAAATCTCAAAGCGCTTGTTAAGCAAAATAAACAATAGCAAGTATTTAGACAGAAATATAGTCTACAACAGTAGCTAGATCGGATCGATCAAATCTGTTTGAGTGCTTCTTGAAGCCTCCAGCGGATGGGCAGCTGCGGTCATGAGAGGATCTAGAAGCTCATAGCTAGATGGTGGTCGGAGATGGTGGTCAGGTCAGCATGTCCAAGGGCAGGCAGACAGGCAGGCAGCTCAATGTTATCAGTGCATCTCCGCCGTCTGCAGCTTCTCTGTATTGCGATTCTGTGATGAAGTTTGAGCTCCCCACAGAGTACAGCCCTCTCCTTATTTCAGAAGCATGGCCGTAACTATGAGGACACAGAGGGCCGGACTTCTGTAATTTTTTAGAATAAAAAAAGTATACATATTTGTACACAATAAAGAAAATGAATTATGGGTCAATATATAAATGTTGGTCACAGCTGTGATCAAAGGTCAGAACGCTAATCACGCATGCCTCTTTGCGAAATAGTGGAATCATGAAGAGTGGTTTGTTCGTTATATTCGCCTGCATCCCCTGGATTTGTCTCCCGGATTTGCCTTTTTAGCAGCACATTCACCACTCTCTCTCGCGGCACAGGCCGAGGGCCTGAGACACAAAACAAACTACCCCAGCTCGGAGACGGCTCACTGGAGAAGTAGGCGACACTAGAGATGCTGCTGACAGTGTGTTTGTGAGATGCCGGACAAAAGGCAATCTTAAAACCATCACGCATCTCCTGCCGTGTCTACAGACATCACCCAAACAAACAAAAACCGACTCTCGGAGAATGAGTGCACAACTGGTAGACGCTTATAGATACAGTACCTTCAGAAAGTATTCACACCCCTTTACTTTTTACACATTTAGTTGTTACAGCCTGAATTTGAAATGGCTTAAATTTAGATTTTTTTTGTTACTGGTTACACAACACCCCATAATGTCAAAGTGAAATTATGTTTTTGAAAAAATAATCAAATTAATTAAAAATTAAAAGCTCTTTGTTACAGCAAGCCTTAATAAGTTCAGGGGTAAAAATGTGCTTAACAAGTCACATAATAAGTTAAATTGACTCAGCAATAATAGTGTTTAACATAATTTTTTTATGACTACCCCACACATACAATTTATCTGTAAGGTCGCTCAGTCGAGCATTGAATTTCAAACACCAACCACAAAGACCAGGGAGGTTTTCCAATGCCTCGCAAAGAAAAGCACCTATTGAATATCCAGTTGCGCATGGTGAAGTTATTAATTACACTTTGGATGGTGTATCAAAACACAGACAGTGATGTGGTTCTCAGTGGTGAGGCTGAGGCAGGCTGCAATGCATGCAGGAGGAAGCATAGGAGACAGAAAAGGAGGAAGCAAGCAGAGAGAGAGGTTAGTACAATGGTTCCCAAACTTGGGGACAGGGCCTCATGTGGTGTCCCCTGTTAGGAACTCAAAAAATAAGATATTTTTCAATATAAACATTTCAATATGAACATTTCCATATGGCCTATCTTCCCTATAGGCCTACATTAAAATGTAATCAAAATGCAAACAATACAGTTCTTAAAATGTAATGCGTTTTTGTTTATATCGGTGGTTGTTCATCTTATCCATTACCTACCATTTTTTACCATTCCATCACTGATATTCATACAGATTCTTGAGTAATATTGTAATAAATCATGTGAAAGTGGTAATACGATCATCTGTGTGCTCCATTGATGTCTGTGGGTCCGGAGCTTTATCAGTAATGCCTAGAAATACAGATGTGAACGCTATGCAATTTGAAAAAATAGATATCTAGGCAAAGAGCAATTCATCATTACAACTGACTGAACAGTCGCTGATGCTACGTGTCAGTGTGAATCATGTATCATATTTCCCCCCCTTTCAGGGGATTAACATTACCATTGTATAACTAATAGGCTTTTGTAGATTGACTGAGATGAAAGAACCCACAGCAGCCAAGGTGATAATGGCTGGGGTCATTTTTGCTTGTTTTTGCTGTTCTCCAAATAGCATTTTTAACGTGTTTTAATTGTATAGAATGCAGTAAATTAGCTTCAATGTTAAAAAAAAACCTTCTGGACCTCACTAAAACTCAAACCCTGGTTACAGCCTTGTTCAGAAGTATCCTCCTGTGCAATGAAAAACTGTCCCACTGCCAACTCTGCATGCATTAAATATGATTATATATGTACATTAGCCCTCTGCCTAGGCTGCCACTAGACGCCATGACAACTATATAACTATAAGTAGTCCTACCCATTGCTACTAACAACATAATTGCTCCGAAAAATCAGCATTACCAATACTTGTATGGATCATGGTTCATTATTACTGGAACCAACAGAAATGTTTACCCACCAGTTGTGGCTCATTTTAAGCACAATTTGGATTTTATATTTACAAGCCAAACTACTCTACAGTATATCATGATTATAGAGCGTCCATTTGCCTGATGGATCAGTGCTCAGGTGTGATAGAGTAGATTCTTAGCTAGTCCTTGGCTCGGTCTTGGCAGGAGGCTTTCTCAGAAGTAGCTGGCAATGGATCCAGGTGGTTGTCAGTGACTCACGTGGCATCGACAGGCTGTCACAGCTATGGCCACTCTCCACCCTAAATCACCTTAGGTGCTCTTCGGGACATTTTTCATTCTTTAACATATCTGTGGTTTATTCACTTAATATATAGATGCGGGTGTAATAAGTCTGTATAAACCCTCCCCTTCTCCAGAGGGCCATGAGTATTGGAGCTTCAGCATGTGCTTGTCTCTGTGAGGAGAACATTTCAGGATAATTGTAATAGGATTTGGTGGCTATCTATAGTAAGGATAGAGAGAGGTTAGAAGTGGTTACTCATTCTTTCCTCAACAGGAAGAATCAACCAATAATCTGATACTTCTTATTGAGTCAACATTGTCATTCCAAACACACCCACTAAAAATACAAGCCGCAGACAGGATATTGTGCATAGAAAGCTGATTGTGCATAATCATTGATTTAATGCAACACATTGTGATCCATACAATGTGTATGTATGGCTATAGGCTGTGTGCAGGAACTTAAAGTTAGCATGTATTAGCCTACAAATATTATATTTATGTTTGAAATGATAAGAGAATCCATGGCAGGTTATAAACTCTACATTTGCATTTGCTTCATGGGATGAGGGGAAACCCTTCCATAAAGAGATTGTTCTGTGTAGCCATCTCTCACAAGGCCAAGAGTCTCATCAATAGCTCTCTAAGCCAGTCATTTGAGCTCCCCCACTTGTCCCTGGCAAGACTGCCCTTCACTTTCATTGCACTCATATTTTAAAGGACTAATGACACTGAAACACTACAGATGCTTGCCAATACAGCAACTATGCCAATATTGAGACTTAAGCTCATACTCTCACATCTTTGTTGCACACATACAGTATTGCTCATTTCACAATATGCAAATTGATCTTGTTTGCATAAAGCACTTGGAGATGTGGAGAGCGGTCACAGTTATGTCAATTAGTCGTGTTACGTCCTGCAGCACTGCAGCAAGGTTGTCATGTGAAAATCAACTGTGCTAAATACTACAGTATGGCCTGACCTGTTTGGATATACCTTCGTAGGCAAATGTATCCTTGCAAAGTAATCATCACATGTTGAAAAGTTACCGCTAACTCCTAATTGTATTGCCTGCAATGAGGGATCTGTCATTTTATTGAATTAGTCATCTCATTCAAACACCCGTGAATCCTTTAAGACGAGTTGAAATTAAACCGGCAACTTTTTCTTTGTCCTTCACTGTCTGTGTGATTGAATCTCCCACAGATACTGTATTCTCATGTCATAGTTTTTGGGCTCTGTCTGCTAATCACAACTGATTGTATTTCTACACAGGAGTTGGAGATGCAGATCTATTATGGTGTCTGAGTCTTTTGTAACCTGGGGGTTAATTCTCCACTATAGCCGTGATTAAGAGAGTATTGCAGGGAGGTCAGGCCCATGCGATGACAGCGTCACAGCCTTGGGGACCCAGGAAGGGAAGGAGGGCAGCTGGACCGACCAGGGATAGCAAAGAGAGATATAATAAGAATGTGTCTATTTCCACAGGGAACTAAACCTGTGCCCTTGTCTTGATGAAGAAGTGAACATACACACGCAATCACACACACAGACCTCACAGGTTTGACCTACAACAACCTTTGGTATTTGTGCATGTTAGCGCTAATTTAACCTGAGCATAATGGCCGTTGACAAAGACTTCTTAGAACCATGACATAGAGGAAATAGCAGACAGAAATCTATACGCTGTTAATTAACTGATGTGATAAGTGGTGATTTGTTTGTTTCCTGTATCAGATATCTCTGATTTGAGTGTTTCTTCGGTTAAGGAAGGAGTGGCCAACGTGCTGCAGAGTTGAGAGGATATCTGCTTTAAACATTGATTATCAATCCATAATAGAGCCTCTGCTGCCGCCCACATTTTGATGGATGTAAGGAAATATTGCCCTCTGCTCTGTCATCTGTGCCTTACACAACCATTTCTGGTATTGCTCACATCATCTTATCCTTTGGCTTATACTGTACAGTAAATAAACATGTCATGTTGTAGAACCATCTAATCAAAGGATGTTGTGTAATACATAAGACGAATTTGGTGTAAGTGGTGTTGAGTGAATACTGTAACTAAGTATTCTAAGTAACTAAGTATTCTAAGTAATTAAGTATTCTAAGTAACTAAGTAACTTACCAGCAATATCAAAATTACTTTATGGTTGGATGCGCTAAGAAATCTCTCTCGTGAGGTCAGGGCACCTCATGGGGCTATGATGTCAGACCACCCCACCAAGACACTGTAGAGTTAAGGGGTTGCATGGGGAGAACAACCCTTGGCCTAGGCAATATAGCTAATGAAGACAAAAATTACAGTTGAGATGTAGTACAGTTGATTTACTTAAACAACATCATTAGACCTTAAGCACAGTACGCAGTGGACTTACTGCTTGATGATATTTAGCTGCAAATACAGCACCTTAATGATCCTCCTGGCAACGTTAAATGTGAGCAAATATCAATCTCACTCACTATCTGTTCACTTGAAGGCATAATTCATGTTTTCCATGCATCTTAGTAAGGAAGGCTTAGTCCTGAGAAACCAGGTTAACTAGAATAAGTAACCAGTATGCACACACACACACACACTGATGTTTGTGTGTAATAAGAGTTGTCTCAGCTATCTGATCATGACTCATTTTCTATTGTTTTGTTTCTTTGTCTTTCAGTTCCTGGCCTTTGTCTCCGTCTTCTTCATCGTTCTATCAACAATCTCATTATCACTCAATACCTTGCCGGAGCTACAAGTCGTTGATGAGTTTGGACAGGTCAATGACAATCCCAGCCTAGCGCATGTTGAAGCTGTGTGCATCGCCTGGTTCACGATGGAGTACCTCCTCCGCTTCCTCTCTTCTCCTGACAAGTGGCAGTTCAGCAAAGGCCCGCTGAACGTCATTGATTTACTAGCTATCCTGCCCTACTATGTAACTCTCTTCCTGACCGAATCCAACAAGAGTGTTTTGCAGTTCCAGAATGTCAGACGAGTGGTCCAGATATTCCGTATCATGAGAATCTTAAGAATTCTAAAACTGGCCAGACATTCCACTGGACTGCAGTCCCTTGGGTTCACCCTTCGGCGCAGTTACAATGAACTGGGTCTGTTGATATTGTTCTTGGCTATGGGCATCATGATCTTCTCCAGCCTGGTATTCTTTGCTGAAAAAGACGAAGATGCCACCAAATTCACTAGTATTCCTGCTTCATTCTGGTGGGCTACCATTACCATGACAACTGTAGGTTATGGGGACATTTATCCACAGACTCTTCTTGGTAAAATAGTCGGTGGGCTCTGCTGTATTGCAGGTGTGTTGGTCATTGCATTGCCCATCCCCATCATTGTGAACAATTTCTCGGAGTTCTACAGGGAGCAGAAGAGACAGGAGAAAGCCATCAAAAGGAGAGAGGCCTTGGAGCGGGCGAAGAGGAATGGCAGTATTGTTTCTATGAATCTGAAGGATGCATTCGCTCGCAGTATGGAGCTGACAGACGTTATGGTGGAGAAAGGTGAAGAGAAACGGCCAATGGATAACCATCTCTCACCTAGTAGGTGGAGCAGTAGGCAAGGCAACTCTGAGGCTAGTCCAAATTCCCAGGCAAGGTATAAAGAGGTTGCTCAACTGGGATCTCCAGATAGGGTCAATCCTCTAAGAACCAGCCCACAGCACCTGAATGCCAAGATATTGGAGGAGATGTACAACAAGATGACGACCACTGCCAACGTTGGCTTGGGAGCTCCACATGAACAAGGACAGAAGCTTAAGGAGGAAATGGAAATGAGGGTGGTGTCTTCTGGACTAAAGCCCCCCCTAATTAGGGAACGAGCCAGCGGTGACCTCAGGAGCCCATCGAGCGTGGACAGCTTCGCCAGCTGCACTACAGAGTTCAGTGTGGCAGAAAGCAGTGCCCTCCTCCCTAACGTAGCAGGACGGAAGGCACCTCCTCCCCTCGACCTCAGCCAGATCAGCTCTATGGAACCAAAAACCAAAGAGAAAGTTCCGCCGGCTACCATCATCAAGGAGGGTCTTTATGAGTTTGTCTCAAGCAATCCAGAGGGGGCGTCACAGGGGGAGGATAATCAAAGCTTTGACATGAGCGTCGAAAACATCCGCAGTTCTCTCAGAGGCAACCCACAGAAGACGAAAGCTCTAAAAGTGAATTTCATTGAATCTCAGGCAGAGATGCCATCAACGCCTCCCTGTGCTACTCTGTCTCCACAAGGATACCAGCCCTCCCCAACCCCAGGCCAGGCCCCGGTGACCAGCCCACGGGCACCAGGAGAGTCAGGCCAAGGAGAGGATGCAGCCAAGGGCTTAGACGGCGAAGGTCAGCCTTCCAGCTTAAGCCACAGGGGAAATCACATGGACAGGGCCGCTGTCTTCAGCCCTTTGTCACCTAAATCAACCAACTGCACTACTCAGGAAGTGGTTGTTGGTGGCAATGGTGAAGGAGATGCAGGCAACAGCCAAAAGGAAAACCACATAGTTCTGGATGGAAGTCTATCTCCATCTTGTGAAACAAGCATGTGACTAGTATAGGCGGAAGGTCAAGGAAAGATTAAACAGACTCTCTGTTTGTCTATGAAGAACAAAAAGATGAAGCACACTAATGTATTAAAAAATAAGTTGTCTGCATGGCTTGACAATGATTTTTTCTGATAACATCACTGTTTCTGAAGACCTATGAGAACTGCTGCTTGCTGCAGACATTGAACTTTTAACAGTGAATTTTACTATAAGGCTCCAATGTGAGCAAAAAAACAACCTAGTATGAATGAGGACATTTATGAACAAATTGTACTTTATGGTCCTGGACTTTTTACGCAGCTAGCTGTACATTGCAATTTTTTTTTTTTTAGCTTGCTGAATATTTTTTTCTGAAGTGTGGTGGGACAAGGACATCGACTGAAGAGGGGAATGTGGAAAGACTTTGGGATTTTTATATAAGGCCTCATCATTGGTCGAGCAGTATCAATGTCATATCATATTCTGTTACTTGATATGGCTTGCATTAATTAGCAAAGTTTCAATTCCATCTCATGTTATTGTATCTGTTTAGATTTCGAACCGTTCTCAATCAAGTCAACCGAGAGATGTACTGTATATGGAACAAGCAAGGGCCTCCAAGTTCAGGGAAATGAGAAATGAATCTAAGCAAAAAGAAAACGAAAGTGCAGCATATTATATAGCAATTCTTAAACATCTGCCTATATGGAAATAGACCAATAAGAAAAAACAGTTTTAATAATAGCCTATACATGACTATCTATGATTGCTTTTAAATACTTTATATTCTACTATGTTATATTCTGTTCATGTGAATGAGCTTATGTCCCTCATTTCTATGTTTAGCATTGCTGTGGTGCAACCCTGCATTGATGGAATGGGAAATGGACAAGCCATATAAGTATTGCACGCCACCTCATGTACTGGTATTTACACTATGACAAAATTGATTAGATAATGGCATTATACTTTAAAAACATATTATCATACAGCAGCACTTCATTCACTTAGATACGGATCATATCAACTGAATGGTTATTCAGGTTCTTCACTAAAATGACATGTATTATTGCTGAGTTCCGGATCCATCATGATCACAGGAAATCTGTGTTGTTACACTCCTCACTGTATTTATGTTGTTGTAATGCTGCCTTTTGCTTAGAGAAGTGCAGAAAAATGTATTGGATATGTACATGTACGTATGCTAGTTGGAACAAATAATGTGTATGTTTGATGTGTCAAGTTTAATTTATATTGTATGGGGATGATTGTGGTCACAGTAGGTCTAATACTGCATGGTTTCCCAAAATCAGTCCAAGGGCCACCCCTGGGTGCACATTTTAGTTTTTGCCCTAGCATTACACAGCTGATTCAAATAATCAAAGCTTGATGACAAGTTGATTATTTGAATCAGCTGTGTAGTGCTAGGGCAAAAACCAGGGGCGGGCCACGGACTGATTTTGGGAAAACCTGCAATACAGTACAGCACTCAGGGAGAAAGTGTAACACTGCCCTCTAAAGACAGAGGATTTTAAGGCATTTTAATTAATCCAAGAATTCATGCATATCTCTCATTGGAATTCCTATTAATATTGAAGAAAGTAACCTCTTTATTCAATTCATTGAGCATTTTCAAGTTTTGCATGGCACATCTCAACTGTTGCAGCTTAAAAAAAACTCTACTACTGAATCAGGAGGGCCATCTGCAGACAATCTGAATACTACAGTATATTCACTATATCAATTACTGTGCTTATATTCTATTAAAAGTAGATAATGTTACCATATTATGTTTTGTTTGTTTTGTTAGTATGATTGATTCCATTTTTCTAAGATAAAATGGATCAGGACTGTAATATTTCCTGGTAAATTTATGAATTGTGTGCCTTTTCATAAATAGAAATTTATGAGAAGGCGAAAACCTACATAATTTGGCTGGTTCATAGAGATCTATAAAGAATGTATTTCTAGTAAGGAGATATATGAGGTGATGATATGCAAATAGCTATTGTTCTGAGTTATCAAGTTTTGTATAACTTGAAAGCTTTGTCATATCATGGCTTACATCCTCCTTTCAAAGTACCATTTGTTGTCAGTAATGTACAGTACAGTAGGCTTATGTTAGTTCATGATTGAGATGTCAGGGCAACTGGAAAAGTTACTGCACTGACACTCCTTGATATAACACCAGCTCATTCACCAAGTCATCTGTAAAACCTCAATGTTCATTTGTATTTTTGTTGTAATTATCTTACATTCTTTTGTACAGTTAGCTCTATCCTACTCATATCCTCAAATCAATACTGACAACCACAGCGTAATGTAGGTAACTCTAGGGTCAATTCCTCATCTGCCTGCTTTGTGTGATGTTCCCTCCATACCCAATTTTCTTTGGTTATTTTTAAAGGTATGTGATCATAGTCATCTTAATTGTAAGTCAACATAACTTGATAGTGAATGAGTAGTAACTTATTGTTTCCAATAAGTTGATTACCATATGCAAGACAAATAAAATGTGCTCATGTGACCCTGCCTTTGTAATTGTGTGTTTACAGAGGGGTCATCAATATTCTTATTTTACATGTCATGGACATTTTCAATAATAAGGTGAATAGACCAAACGTACACAGTAGGAGAGCAGAGAACAAAAACACGTTTTCTGGGGCAAATGTGCTAAATTCTCTTCTATGGAATGGCACTGTAGTAGCCCTATCTAGGAACCATCCAACCAAGTCCATCGGGGAGCTCTGAATTCAGTGATAATCAGTCAATCCCTGGCTGTTGTCAAATGAACACAAAATAACAAAAAGCATTAGCCCAGGAATATGTTTAGGGTTAGTGCTTTAGTGATCATTGAATGATAATGCAACAGCAATAGATGTACCTTACACTTGGACCTAAGGTTCAGAATTCTCTGTTTACTTCCTGCATGCAGGATTTTAGGAAGAGCTGATTTACACACGCTAGTCTTCTAACAATAAGGATAGGTTTAATGATTACACTTGGAAGTCAGAGGAGTGAGGTTGAAGAAAAGTGGAATATGTTTTGAGTGTGGTGGGTTTCTTAGCATTCATAGCCATGGTTGTCAACTGTACTGCAGACATGGAATGTAAGTCACAGAAAATAGAGGTTGTGGTGGCAACTGCAGAGAAGTACATGGGATTACGAGGTTTTACTGTTGAAGATTTGCAGGGGGTGTTGAGTGGTAGTGTTCTGTCCTCCCAGACCGTTGGCCTGGAGTAAGCTTAGATAGGGTTAAATAGTGAAATGGGCTGGTGTTTAAAAATATATATATATTATAATTATTTTTGTGCTACTAGTTGGCAGGATAATTGTCCTTTTTCCCAATTTTGTATTATCAGAATTTAAAGTGGGTATGCCGTGTCTGGTCTCACACTTCAGTACAGTAGGTGGCAGTGTATGCACATGTCAGTTGGTTGCGATCTGCCAATAAAAACTTGAAGAAGAAGAAGTGAGGTGATTTGTAGATGTATTTATTTATTCATTCAACCTTTATTTAACTAGGCAAGTCAGTTAAGAACAAATTCTTATTTACAATGACGGCCTACCAAAAGGCAAAAGGCCTGGGGGGCTGGGATTAAAAATAAAAATTTACGAAATATAAATATAGGACAAAACACACATCACGACAAGAGAGACAACACAACACTACATAAAGAGAGACCTAAGACAACAACATAGCATGGCAGCAACACATGACAATATAGCATGGTAGCAACACAACATGACAACAACATGGCAGCAGCACAAAACAAGGCACAAACATTATTGGGCACAAACAACAGCACAAAGGGCAAGAAGGTAGAGCCAACTGTCAGCAAGAGTGCGCAGTGGGAGAGGATTCATAAAACCGTCTCAGGTCGCTTTTCTTTGTGTGGCCACTGCTCATGCTCTCGAAATGTCAGCGCCCGGAGAAGACATGTTTCCTAGGTGAGAATTATGATTATGAGATGGAGTTATGTTGGGATGCCACTGTGCTGCAAGCAAAGTTGGGAGAAGAGGAATATTGGGGCAGGGTCACTAAAAGGTGGATTTTTGAGGAGGAATCAAGGGGGAAAAAAGAGGTCAAAGAGAATGAGGAAAGCAGAGGTTGGATTTAAGGAATATGGCAATTAAAAAGGGAGATGGGGTGTTGAAGAAGATTGGTGTCAAGTGCAAACAGAGTGAGCTGTGTTCCAGACCGAGCTCTGGAGGTGAAATGGAAGTGAATGAGCGCGAGTTAAGTAAGGTGAAAGGTGTGGTAAAGCTCTGGCATCAGTGGACATGTTAAAAATCTGGTCTAGTAGGAGTGACATTTTTGGAGAAAGTGGATCCTTGGCTTTTGGCAGATTCATTTGTAGTTTCAGGGTGGGTGAGAAAGGAGTTGGGTGCAGATGAGTCAATGAAGGTAACCTGTAATGGACTTGTGATAGGTGTGTGGTTACCACAGAAATGGAACGTAAATCACAGAAAATAGATGTTGTGGTGGCAGCTGCAGAGAAGTATTTGGGTATACGAGATTTGACATCAGAAGAGTTATAGTGTGTGTTGAGTGGTGGTATCCAGTCCTCCCAGGCCGTTGGCATGGTGCAGGAGTAGATGGGGCAAAGTAGTGGAATGGGATAGAGGGTTTTTAATGAGTGTAGGGTTTGTTTGGGGTTTATTTTTATTTAAATTGTTATTTTTTATTTATTATATAATTTATATTATATGTATGTAGTGTGTGTGTGTGTATATATATATATATATATATACAAACACACACACACACACACACACACACACACACACACACTACACACACACACACAAACACACACACATATATATATATGTGTGTGTGTGTTGGTTGCCAACCGCCGTTAAACTCCAAGAAGAAGAAAATAAGAATCATGCGCAGTGCCTTGTGCAAGTTGACCCTCGTGAACAAGCATTAGTACTCGCAACAAAGTAGCAACTAGCAATAATTAGCACAACAGCTGCACAATAGGCTATCAAAGTCAAGTTTGTTGTCTCATCTTTCCTCGAAATTGTCATGGTCAGGAAATCTTTCTGAAGGCCTGTTTTTTGTTGTTGCTTACCATGAATATCTTTGTTGAATTCTGCTTGGTGTCGTGCAAAGTTCTCTGGACTTTTGTGTTGGCTGGAACGAGATGGATCGTGCGTCCAAAAGAGAAGAACGTAATGGGTCAGGTTTGTGTGATCACTGGGGCAGGAAGCGGTCTTGGAAGACACTTTGCCAAGGAGTTTGCCCGAAGAGGTGCTACGGTCATCCTTTGGGACATAAATTGGGAAAGTAACGAGGAGACAGCTGACATGGTGCGACAAATCTACAGCGACATTACCAATAGGAACCATGAAGGTTGGCAAACTGCTGCTTTATTAAATTATACTACTTTACTGTTAAAGGGGAAATCATGAGTTGCTACATCAACGTTTGGACTTAAAAATTAATATGTACCCATTGAATAATATAATTTATAAATGACATGCTTCATGGGCTTTGTTTAACTGTTGTGCCGCTCATAATCCCAAAAGTAAATGTGAAGTAACACTGTATAGAATCAAAACATGGTTAAAACTATGATTTTGATATCATGGATGGTCCTTGCATTCCTAGCTCAATGAATTTGAGTGATTACATTTATCCAGCCCCACCCCTCAACTTTTTACTGAAACTGCTAAATTGCCCTTTTAAAGGCGCAATCCAGTATTTATAGCGTTGGTCGTTTCAATGTAGACCTCTTGATCCAAAAAAAGAGAATCATGTGATTCATATTATGATTTACATTACAACCTAAAAACTAGGACATAATCCATTCATGTTGTTGTGTTGTCATAGGACACTTAGGTAGACCTGCACTATTTAGTTTCAAATGATATTATGGTCAAATATGTATCTCTATTCTAATTCCTTTAACCCTAAAGATTGAGGGATATCACAAAATAAAGTGCTGTTTGTGTTTGCAAATGTTACAGAATGCACCTTCAAATAGTGTTCCACTAAACCAGACAAGGACCATCTCCCCTGCTCTACAGGTTCAGTGGATGGTGAGGAGGGAGATGAATCTCAGATTCAGCCCAAGGTCTACACTTATCTGTGTGATGTAAGCAAGAGAGAGGAGGTGTACTTGACTGCAGATAAGGTGCAACGTGATGTGGGCAACATTGATATCCTGATCAACAATGCCGGGGTGGTCTCAGGACGTCACCTGCTGGAGTGTCCAGATGAACTCCTAGAGCGCACCATGATGGTCAACTGCCATGCTCACTTTTGGGTCAGTTGCATTGCACTCAATCTGAGCACTTAGTTTCACATGGACTAGTCCAGTGGCAATGAAGTGTATTTCCAAAGGAGATGGGATAGACCTATATGAAAATCTGCTTAGGACAAATTTTTACACCATAATATCAATTGTCACTTGCCATGCAATGTTTTTATTCTTACCATAAGAATGCTTTTGGCATGTTTTTCAATTTCAGACTACCAAGGCTTTTGTTCCCAAGATGCTTGAGCTGAACCATGGGCACATCGTGACGGTAGCCAGCTCTCTGGGTCTGTTCACCACTGCTGGTGTTGAGGTTAGCAGTATATTCTCCACTGATAAAGCTACAGTATACCTTCCTACAGTATACGAGTCTTTTATCTGAAAACTCAGGTCAAACCATGACCTATCGCAAATTCTGTCTTTTACCAGGACTACTGTGCCAGCAAGTTTGGTGCTATAGGTTTTCATGAGTCCCTCAGCCACGAGCTGAAAGCAGCTGAGAAAGACGGGATAAAAATGACGCTGGTCTGTCCTTTCTTAGTTGACACTGACATGTTCAAAGGGTGTAAAATCAGGTTGGTAAAGTGTTACATTTAACAAGTGTATTCAAATCTGAACACAATGCTAATTTATTCTTGGCATCATCAAATATGAAATCATGCAAAGACACTACAAACTAATTGATGACTTCTTCTGTCCCATCAGGAAAGAGATTGCCCCACTCTTCCCTCCGTTGAAGCCAGAGCAGTGTGTGCAACAGGCAATGAGGGCTATCCTAACAGACCAGCCCATGATCTGTACGCCTCGGATTATGTACATGGTTAGTTTCATGAAGACGTAAGTAGTACACAACATGAATAATTGAGATACCCAGGTTTTGTCAAACAGCTCTCTTAGGTGAATTTAATGTCATCCTTGTATATTCTCTGATTCCCCCCCCCCTCTTGCAGGGATTGTGCCACCATTAAATGTATATCATGGGAGCCATAGCTTTATGCGCTTACTGATCATTTATTAAATTCTGTATCCCTGGCTATTTTAGTGTCTTGCCCTTTGACGCCATCGTTTGCATGTACCAGTTTCTTGGAGCAGACAAATGCATGTACCCGTTCCTGGCTCACCGGAAGGAGGCTATGAACAACAATGAATCCAAGCTGCCTTCCACCCAGCAGCCTGCCATCCAGCAGCTGCCACAAGAGAAAAAATAATGTTACATATACTCTTTGAAACTCAGATTTACATTGGGGGGGGAAAAGTATTGGATCCCCTGCTGATTTTGTACGTTTGCCCACTTACAAAGAAATGATCACTCTATCATTTTAATGGTAGGTTTATTTGAACAGTGAGAGACAGAGTAACAACAAAAAAATCCAGAAAAACGCATGTCAAAAATGTTATAAAATGATTTGCATTTTAATGAGGGAAATAAGTATTTGACCCCCTCTGCAATACAGGACTTAGTACTTGGTGGCAAAACCCTTGTTGGCAATCAGAGGTCAGACGTTTCTTGTAGTTGGCCACCAGGTTTGCACACATCTCACGAGGGATTTTGTCCCATTCCTCTTTGCAGATCTTCTCCAAGTCATTAAGGTTTCGAGGCTGACGTTTGGCAACTCGAACCTTCAGCTCCCTCCACAGATTTTCTATGGGATTAAGGTCTGGAGACTGGCTAGGCCACTCCAGGACCTTAATGTGCTTCTTCTTGAGCCACTCCTTTGTTGCCTTGGCCGTGTGTTTTGGGTCATTGTCATGCTGGAATACCCATTCACGACCCATTTTCAATGCCCTGGCTGAGGGAAGGAGGTTCTCACCCAAGATTTGACAGTACATGGCCCCGTCAAATGATGCGGTGAAGTTGTCCTGTCCCCTTAGCAGAAAAACACCCCCAAAGCATAATGTTTCCACCTCCATGTTTGACAGTGGAGATGGTGTTCTTGGGGTCATAGGCAGCATTCCTCCTCCAAACACGGCGAGTTGAGTTGATGCCAAAGAGCTCCATTTTGGTCTCATCTGACCACAACACTTTCACCAGTTGTCCTCTGAATCATTCAGATGTTCATTGGCAAACTTCAGACGGGCATGTGTATGTATTCTTGAGCAGGGGGACCTTGCGAGCGCTGCAGGATTTCAGTCCTTCACGGCGTAGTGTGTTACATTTTTTAGAGCTCCCTGTGGCTCAGTTGGTAGAGCATGGTGTTTGCAACGCCAGGGTTGTGGGTTCGATTCCCACGGGGGGCCAGTACGGAAGAAAAAAAAAATTCTGTATAAAATGAATTGAAATGTATGCATTCACTACTGTAAGTCGCTCTGGATAAGAGCGTCTGCTAAATGACTAAAATGTAAAATGTTACCAATTGTTTTCTTGGTGACTATGGTCCCAGCTGCCTTGAGATCATTGACAAGATCCTCCCGTGTAGTTCTGGGCTGATTCCTCACCGTTTTCATGATCATTGCAACCCCACGAGGTGAGATCTTGCATGGAGCCCCAGGCCGAGGGATATTGACAGTTCTTTTGTTTCTTCCATTTGCGAATAATCGCACCAAATGTTGTCACCTTCTCACCAAGCTGCTTGGCGATGGTCTTGTAGCCCATTCCAGCCTTGTGTAGGTCTACAATCTTGTCCCTGACATCCTTGGAGAGCTCTTTGGTCTTGGCCATGGTGGAGAGTTTGGAATCTGATTGATTGATTGATTGCTTCTGTGGACAGGTCTTTTTTACAGGTAACAAGCTGCGGTTAGGAGCACTCCCTTTAAGAGTGTGCTCTAATCTCAGCTCGTTACCTGTATAAAAGACACCTGGGAGCCAGAAATCTTTCTGCTTGAGAGGGGGTCAAATACTTATTTCCCTCATTAAAATGCAAATCAATTTCTAACATTTTTTACATGTGTTTTTCTCGATATTTGTGTTGTTATTCTGTCTCTCACTGTTTAAATAAACCTACCATTAAAATGATAGACTGATCCTTTCTTTATCAGTGGGCAAACGTACAAAATCAGCAGGGGATCAAATACTTTTTCCCCTCACTGTGTCAGATGGAGAGGTTTACCAAATTGTTCCTCTGGAACAAACTACATATGCTGTGTACTTTATTGAGGGTTCACATTGGTTCTTTTGGTTTCTTGAGACCAGTTTTTGTATTTGTTTTAAACATACTCATTGACAGTAAATGTCATTGTTTTGTAGACACTCACTGTGTATCCCTATCCCGCGCTTTGTTCCATGGTGGCCGGCTTGATCATTCCTCATGCAGTGCCTTATTCTGGTTGCCTTTGAGTCATTAAATAGTTTTTTGTATTTTGCATTGTATAAATGAGTTTTGTGTAGAATGTCTTAATTTAGAAACCAGATTTTTGGGAAAAAGTCCTTTCACTCGGAAGTTCCACATGTTTTTGAATGTGGACACTTCCTAGAATGCTGCCTCTGTGTGCATAACTTGTGTGTTCATTTCTGGGGATCCTTCCAGGCTATGACATAGCTGAAAGCAATTTATCTGTTTGGGACACGAAAGAGAAGCAATTAACAGTGAGATACTGCACCTGTCTGCAGATGAGTATGTGACCGCACTGTCGCTAACCTAAACAGAATAACTATTTCTATTATTACCTTTTCAAGACTTCATCAGTCCTTGACATAAAACTATAGACAGAGGACTGAGCTTTACAGAGACTAATCTACCGTGGCAGTCATTCACCTATTTTACAGAGACTCATCTACCGTGGCAGTCATTCACCTATTTTACAGAGACTCATCTACCGTGGCAGTCATTCACCTATTTTACAGAGACTAATCTACCATGGCAGTCATTCACCTATTTTACAGAGACTAATCTACCATGGCAGTCATTCACCTATTTTACAGAGACTAATCTACCGTGGCAGTCATTCACCTATTTTTCAAGTCTTTTTATTTTTTCAGAACTGGAGATGAGTCCCTGTATTTGTTATTGTATTATGTCCTAACTGTACATGCAAAGTATCATGTGCAACTGCTTCTGTACTTGGAACTCCAGTGAGATGAACCACTGCAGTTTTCTCACATGCTCATTTGATTGTCCTAATTAGTCAACAAAAACAACTGACTGAGGTTGTATTCATCAGAAAAAGCTTAAGGACATTTCGCAGCTCTGATTATCAGTAGGGAGATTAAGTAACTGGGAACCAATTTTATAAGTGAGCTGTGCTATTGAATCAGATACCTTTTCAATATTAAACAATATAGTAAATCAAATATTGCAACTTATAAATAGCCTGCATATTTGATGCTGAAGATTGAGGATCAATTATCTAATTTTATTTTTGACATTTGTGAACTTGTACATATACAGTGGGCAGAACAAGTATTTGATACACTGCCGATTTTGCAGGTTTTCCTACTTACAAAGCATGTAGAGGTCTGTCATTTTTTATCATAGGTACACTTCAACTGTGAGATCCAGAAAATCACATTGTATGATTTTTAAGTAATTAATTTGCATTTTATTGCATGACATAAGTATTTGATCACCTACCAACCAGTAAGAATTCCGGCTCTCACAGACCTGTTCGTTTTTCTTTAAGAAGCCCTCCTGTTCTCCACTCATTACCTGTATTAACTGCACCTGTTTGAACTCGTTACCTGTATAAAAGACACCTGTCCACACACTCAATCAAACAGACTCCAACCTCTCCACAATGGCCAAGAACAGAGAGCTGTGTAAGGACATCAGGGATAAAATTGTAGACCTACACAAGGCTGGGATGGGCTACAGGACAATAGGCAAGCAGCTTGGTGAGAAGGCAACAACTGTTGGCGCAATTATTAGAAAATGGAAGAAGTTCAAGATGACGGTCAATCACCCTCGTTCTGGGGCTCCATGCAAGATCTCACCTCATGGGGCATCAATGATCATGAGGAAGGTGAGGGATCAGCCCAGAACTACACAGCAGGACCTGGTCAATGACCTGAAGAGAGCTGGGACCACAGTCTCAAAGAAAACCATTAGTAACACACTACGCCATCATGGATTAAAATCCTGTAGCGCACGCAAGGTCCCCCTGCTCAAGCCAGCACATGTCCAGGCCCGTCTGAAGTTTGCCAATGACCATCTGGATGATCCAGAGGAGGAATGGGAGAAGGTCTGATGAGACAAAAATAGAGCTTTTTGGTCTAAACTCCACTCGATGTGTTTGGAGGAAGAAGGATGAGTACAACCCCCCCACACCCCCAAGAACACCATCCCAACCAGGTGGAAACATAATTCTTTGGGGATGCTTTTCTGCAAAGGGGACAGGATGACTGCACCGTATTGAGGGGAGGATGGATGGGGGCCATGTATCGCGAGATCTTGGCCAACAACCTCCTTCCCTCAGTAAGAGCATTGAAGATGGGTCGTGGCTGGGTCTTCCAGCATGACAACGACCCGAAACACACGGCCAGAGCAACTAAGGAGTGGCTCCGTAAGAAGCATCTCAAGGTCCTGGAGTGGCCTAGCCAGTCTCCAGACCTGAACCCAATAGAAAATCTTTAGAGGGAGCTGAAAGTCCGTATTGCCCAGTGACAGCCCCGAAACCTGAAGGATCTGGAGAAGGTCTGTATGGAGGAGTGGGCCAAAATCCCTGCTGCAGTGTGTGCAAACCTGGTCAAGAACTACAGGAAACATATGATCTCTGTAATTGCAAACAAAGGTTTCTGTACCAAATATTAAGTTCTGCTTTTCTGATGTATCATACTTATGTCATGCAATAAAATGCGAACCAATTACTTACAAGTCATACAATGTGATTTTTCTGGATTTTTGTTTTAGATTCCGTCTCTCACAGTTGAAGTGTACCTATGATAAAAAATTAGACCTCTACATGGTTTGTAAGTAGGAAACACTGCTGATTTTGCAGGTTATCAAATGCTTGTTCTCCCCACTGTATCTAACAAGGAATTTTATTGTGATATTACAAAACCTGTGTGCACCTTGGCACAGAAGGGAGAGGCTGTAGTAATGTCATATTTTTGTAGGCACTAACTCCGCCATGGTTTGTTGGATAAAGCCTATGAGGAAAATTAATGTCTTCACTAGTGTCACTTGTTTTCTCAATTCTTTTAATCAGCTCCGCATACAAGATTCGATTGACCTCAACTTTTCCCACCTCAATCTCCTTCACCCTTACAGGGCATTCCAGGAACTCGGAATCATGATCCCCACCACAATTGCAACGCTGTTGTCCTTCTACACACCGTTCTTCAGTAGACTCTGTTCATCTGCACACACTTGAAACATGGCCAAATCCTTTACAATTCTTACCTGCAATGGTTTGGGGACGAAAGCTCTTACAGCATATATTACATAACCAAGCTTCAAATGTGTAGGTATTTTCTCTTTAACAAAAAACAACCGGACCGACTGACTTTTTTTCTTTATTTAACCAGCGGGTCAGACGTCGGGCACCAACCACACCAGGACTTCATTGACGGGTGCTCTATTCTGAAGTTCAAAACTTCTGTTGTCCAGATTCTTTTGAGGGTCACTGCAATCTTTCTAGATTCTTCAGAAATACAATTACTTCACCATTTGACAACTCAAACGGGCCTCTCACATATGCATTCTTACTCAACAAACGCATCCCGACAAGAAGTGATTCATTATCATTCATACACTTAACAATTTCCTTTTTGTTCCAGTTTTCGATACTATTGTTGTCCATTCAGAACATTCGTCTTCACCAACTTTGTTCAACGCGCTGCCTGATTCGAACTCAGCATCCACTTCCGCCATCTTCCTTCATCCTAGACAGCACCATTGATCTATCTCCATTTTTAAGTAGTACATTTTCCTATTCTCACGATCGCCTGATCTCTTCTGATGACCCGGTTAGACATGAGGGTCACCAGGAGGGATTAGCCAATGAAGTTGGAAGTCCCACCCAGTTGACTACGTTCAAATGGTGCTGCCTTCTGGCCACTAGGGGTCTCTATGGTCCCGTGTCCGTATAGCCTTTCCCACAGAATAAGAAAGTGGGTTGGGTTAGTAGGCTGCTGTTGTGTATGCTAGTTTCAGTTAGCAAAAAGCTAGCCAAGGCGGCTTAACTTTATTATTTTAGAATGTTTCAGCTTCACTTTGCACGTGGATTACGTACTGGTATTTCGCAAACGTTTATTATCCAATTTGCTGCCCTCCGATATGGGAGGCCTGCTTCTAACGCGTGTAGAAGGCTGCCATTGAAGACCCAAGAGCAATTGTATCACACTGTCAAAAGGTCGTTTCTCAATGGTGCGTCTAACAAGGTATTTGCCTCTATTCCTTTCTCTTTCAAATGTATCAGCTACTTCCATTCAATGAATATATGTCCTATTAGCCAATTTTTCCATGTGAAATTATGTCATGTTCGCTAGCTAACTAGCTGGTTATTGGCTCTGCGTTCGATAATTTATCAATCACAGCATTATGTCTGACTTCGGGCTCTGCAGGTTAGCCTGGTTGTACAGGCCAGTGCGTTAACTTTTTAAAATGCATTCGGTATTCAATTAATATCTACAACTCCTATGCACGATTGAATGATGCAATATTATAATCATTTCTTCAAAACCTCATTCTAAAAGGTAATTCTTGAATGGAGGTTATTTTAAATGGATACATTATTTGTTATAAATTGTAGCAGACATTGAATGGAAATAAATAGTTTCCCATTTGTGTCCATCTCTGCCCAGGTACAGTTAGCCTCTATACAGCGGATGGTCCGCAACTTGTCTACATCCTCCACCTGCCACTCTGAAGAGGGGAAGCTGATCTATTCAGGGAACCTCGGCAACGCTGTTCGAGGTATTACTTTGTTATCATCTCATTATTACCATCATCAACATCAGCGATATCACTGCATAACTAAACAAAAATTGCACCTTTTTAATAATGCTGTATTTTCTGTCTGTTTGTTGCAGGTGTGAAGATGTTCTCCTACACCAGTAGCGGGGCCAGCCTATGTGTGATGCCATACATCCTTCTGAAGACGGGCATTGGTGTTCAGAGTCTGGTGCTGAAAGGTGCCTTCTGCGGTGTCATCGGTTTCTTTACATTCCTGACACCCATCCTCCTCCACATCATCACCAAAGGCTATGTGGTTCGCCTGTACCACAACCAGGACACTGACACGTACACAGCTGTCACTTACAACGTCCTCCTGATGGAGAAAAAGACTGTGTTCCGTCAGAGTGAGGTCAAGATACCGGGTGTCAGCAAAATGTTCACCACGTTCTATGCCGACAAGAAGTCGATGCTTGTGAACCCGATACTGTTCCCACTTCCTCATGACTATAACCACCTCATGGGTTACGATAAGCCCTTTTCTTTTGATACGGAAGACTTGGATGATCCAAATAAAAGTTAATCGATTTCTACAGATAATGCCAATGGCAGTCTAAACTTGTGTGTGTGTGTGTGCGCGCGCGCATACGTGTGTACGACTAACTGAAAGTGTAGTCACAATAGCATATTAAAGAGAACCATTGAAATGTTGGTGTCTAGGAAAAGGTAATGTACAGATGTAGAGGAGTATTATGGTAAAAACAAACGTTTTGAACGAAGCTAATGGATTATGTCATTGCTGGAAAAGTACATTTCACCTGACATGACTGGTTTGAGTTTTTTTTGGGGGGGGCGGGGGGTTTCTGCTTCAAACAATGCCTCTTCAGAAAAACACTGCCAGTATTCTGTTGGAAAAATGACAAGTTCCTACTTATGGTTTGGGCACTGTCTAGCAGTTTGTATATTGCATGAAAACAGGAAACCGGCAGTCAGTCAAACCATTGAGTATCTTTCAATTTCAGTTGCAATAATTACCATGATGTTTCAAATCCTGGGTATTGTTTTAAGTATTTTGGCTGCTTATGGACAGATTGCTTTGCTTTTCAGAAAGTACCAAAGCCTGGTATACTTGGCATGGTAGGACAGCACTTTCCATGTACTTGTCTAGTGTGACCAAGTAGAGAAGAATGTACAACTTTTTATAACATTTAGATACATTTAGTAAGGTAATACCAGAACTACTAGGTGTCTGGAAATTGTTTGCTATATTTAATCTGACACACTTTTACCAGGGGCAATGTATACATTTTCTGACAATGTCACCCTGCAACAATGGAATGACAGTATTTGCAGTTACCTACTCAGTGATTTCATGTGAGAATTTAAGTTGATTTATTTTTCAATAAACATTGTGAACACTTTCTAGTCTTGTTGCATTCTTGACAGTTCAAACAGCCTTGGACCTAACCCATCGCTAACACACTATCCTTTATTTAAACTTCCAGTTGAGCCACGTTGGTTTCCGGGTATGTGTCTGGTATAAGAATTGGGAGTACATTGAATTTTCCGAGACAGATTACTTTGGCCGGAATCTGAAAATATGTAACATACTCAAAGGAGGTATGTATCAGAAAACTAAGATTTATATCGATCATCTAGTCCAGCTTTTAGAAATTGTATGCTGTTTAATTTAACTTCTGGTGGTTGCGTGTGAGTGACAGATACTCTATACCTCTTTGCAGAATCCCTAAAAAAAAACAATACCAATATGTAAAATGTTAGCGGCCTTTTAAGCATTCTAGTACAGTTAAATAGTTAACACACACACAGATGGACGCAGCGGTCTAAAGCACTGCATCTCAGTGCAAGAGGCATCACTACAGCCCCTGATTCGAATCCAGGATGTATCACATCCAGCCGTGATTGGGAGGCGCACAATTGGCCCAGCAACATCCGGGTTTGGACAGAGTAGGCCGCCATTGTAAATAAGAATTTGTTCTTAACTGAGTTGCCTAGTTAAATAAAGGTTACACACACACATGCCACACTGACCAAAAAGTTATCTTGTTGGCATTTACGTATGTCCCCATTACCAGTAAAATATAATCAAAACCTATTTCTTTCACTGACTTGCTGTGCTGTTTCGTTGTTCAGTCGTTTCATTCTCAACCAGGATTTCATCATACATGTCAAGCAGTGAAGTTTCAGCTCTCTCTGTCTGTGGCCTCTCTTCCTCGGTGTGCACTGTCACTGTGTCTGTTTCCATCTTGTCCAGCTGTGTATGTAACATTTCATGTAAACCCTGTTTCTTGTCTGCATCGAAGTAGCGGTCCTTGTACATAGCATCGAGCATGGCGGCGACCCAGTAAAGAGAGAATGCCACCGAATCGCTTGTTCACAGCCTGTGTCGGCAGTTTTGTTGAGCAGGCGTTTCAATGCCATGACAGAGGGGTATCACGTCTGCTGCAGGAGCAGTTGATGAGCTTATTTCTCCAGTCAGTTGTTCGAATGGAGCTAGCTAGTGTGTTCAAGTTTCAAACATGTTCTCAAATGCCATTGAAATGGCAGCAGCAGTATGACAACCAGTGCATTCATGAGCATACAATACGACTTTCCTCAGTACGAAATCCTCGACGACCCACTGTGCTGTCAGACTCAGCATGCTCATGGGGCTGATATCGCTGGTCCAAATGTCAGTCGTGAAGCTAATAGCGTGACCCTATTACTGTGTAACTCCGGTAGGGCAACATCTGAAAAATAGCACACTTGGTAGTGTGTACCGGTGCTCGACCAGTTGTGAAAGCCAACATCACCCACGACAGAGAATGGTTGATTGTCAAGGGCAATGAATTCTATTATCTTGGCGTTAATGGATTTCGCCTTTGAGTTGTCTCGCTGAAATGTTCTTACTCTTTCAAATGACTGCTTGACTTGTCGACTGCTCGATCCACACAGCAGACATTGTGGGCTAGGCTAGGAATGCTGTGGTACACGTGTAGCGCAAAATTTTACGCGGCGTCATTAGGTATGCACGTCAGCTTTGATATCAATTCAAATCAAATCAAAGTTTATTTGACACGTGCGCTGAATACAACAGGTGTAGATAGTGAAATGCTTACTTACAGGCTCTAACCAATAGTGCAATTTTTAAGTAAAAAATAGGTATTAGGTGAACAATAGATAAGTAAGGAAATATAAAACAACAGTAAAAAGACAGTGAATAATAACAGTAGCGAGGCTATATACAGGCACCGGTTAGTTGGGCTAATTGAGGTAGTATGTACATGTAGGTATGGTTAAAGTGACTATGCATATATGGTAAACAGAGAGTAGCAGCAGAGTAAAGAGGGGTTGGGGGGGACACAATGCAAAAAGTCCGGGTAGCCATTTCATTACTTGTTCAGGAGTCTTATGGCTTGGGGGTAAAAGCTGTTGAGAAGTCTTTTGCTCCGGTACCGCTTGCTATGCGGTAGTAGAGAGAACAGTCTATGACTGGGGTGGGTGGGGTCTTTGACCATTTTTAGGGCCTTCCTCTGACACCGTCTGGTGTAGAGGTCCTGGATGGCAGGCAGCTTAGCCCCAGTGCTGTACTGGGCCATATACACTACCCTCTGTAGTGCCTTGCGTTCGGAGGCTGAGCAGTTGCTGTACAAGGCAGTGATGCAACCAGTCAGGATGCTCTCGATGTTGCAGCTGTAGAACCTTTTGAGGATCTGAGGACCCATGCCAAATCTTTTTAGTTTCATGAGGGGGAATAGGCTTTGTCGTGCCCTCTTTACGATTGTCTTGGTGTGTTTGGACCATTCTAGTTAGTTGGTGATGTGGACACCAAGGAACTTGAAGCTCTCAACCTGCTCCACTACAACCCCGACGATGAGAATGGGAGCGTGCTTGGTCCTCTTTTTCCTGTAGTCCACAATCATCTCCTTAGTCTTGGTTACGTTGACGGATAGGATGTTATTCTGGCACCACCCGGCCAGGTCTCTGACCTCCTCCCCATAGGCTGTCTCATCGTCGTTGTCGGTGATCAGGCCTACCACTGTTGTGTCGTCTGCAAACTTAATGATGGTGTTGGCCACGCAGTCGTGGGTGAACAGGGAGTACAGGAGGGGACTGAGAACGCACCCCTAAGGGGCTCCAGAGTTGAGGATCAGCGTGGCGGATGTGTTGCTACCTAACCTCACCACCTGGGGGCGGCCCATCAGGACGTCCAGGATCCAGTTGCAGAGGGAGGTGTTAAGTCCCAGGATCCTTAGCTTAGTGATGAGCTTTGAGGGCGCTATGGTGTTGAACGCTGAGCTTTAGTCAATGAATAGCATTCTCACGTAGGTGTTCCTTTTGTCCAGGTGGGAAAGGGCTGTGTGGAGTGCAATAGAGATTGCATCATCTGTCGATCTGTTTGTGCGGTATGCAAATTGGGCTGGGTCTAGGGTTTCTGGGATAATGGTGTGGATAATGTGAGCCATTACCAGCCTTTCAAAGCACTTCATGGCTATAGCTGTGAGTGCTACGGGTCTGTAGTCATTTAGGTAAGTTTCCTTAGTGTTCTTGGTCACAGGGACTATGGTGGTCTGCTTGAAACATGTTGAAAATGTCAGTGAAGATACCTGCCAGTTGGTCAGCACATGCCCGGAGCACACGTCCTGGTAATCCGTCTGGCCCTGCGACTTTGTGAATGTTGACCTGTTTAAAGGCCTTACTCATGTCTGCTACGGAGAGCGTGATCACACAGTCGTCCGGAACAGCTGATGCTCTCATGCATGCATCAGTGTTGCTTGCCTCGAAGCGAGCATAGAAGTGATTTAGCTCGTCTGGTAGGCTTGTGTCACTGGGCAGCTTGCGGCTGTGCTTCCCTTTGTAGTCTGTAATAGTTTGCAAGCCCTGCCACATAAGACGAGCGTCGGAGCCGGTGTACTACGATTCAATCTTAGCCCTGTATTGGTGCTTTGCCTGTTTGATGGTTCGTCGGAGGGCATAGCAGGATTTCTTATAAGCTTCTGGGTTAGAGTCCCGCACCTTGAAAGCGGCAGCTCTACCCTTTAGCTCAGTGCAAATGTTGCCCGTAATCCATGGCTTCTGGTTGGCGTATGTACGTACAGTCACTGTGGGGACGTCCTCGATGCACTTATTGATAAAGCCAGTGACTGATGTGGTGTACTCCTCAATGCCATCGGAAGAATCCCGGAACATGTTCCAGTCTGTTATAGCAAAACAGTCCTGTAGTTTAGCATCTGCTTCATCTGACCACTTTTTATAGACCGAGTCACTGGTGCTTCCTGATTTAATTTTTGCTTGTAATCAGGAATCAGGAGGATAGAATTGTGGTCAGATTTACCAAATGGAGGGCGAGGGAGAGCTTTGTACGCCTCTCTGTGTGTGGAGTACAGGTGATCCAGAATTTTTTCCCTCTGGTTGCACATTTAACATGCTGATAGAAATGAGGTAAAACTGATTTAAGTTTCCCTACATTGAAGTCCCCAGCCACTAGGAGCGCCACCTCTGGGTGAGCGGTTTCCTGTTTGCTTATTTCCTTATACAGCTGAGTGCGGTCTTAGTGCCAGCGTCCGTCTGTGGTGGTAAATAGACAGCCACGAAAAGTATAGATGAAAACTCTCTTGGCAAATAGTGGGGTCTACAGTTTATCATAAGATACTCTACTTCAGGCGAGCAAAATCTAGAGACTTCCTTAGATTTCGTGCACCAGCTGTTGTTTACAAATATGCACTGACCGTCCCCCCTCATCTTACCGGAGTGTGCTGTTCTATCTAGCCGGTGCAGCATATACCCTGCTAGCTGAATATCCATGTCATCATTCAGCCACGATTCCATGAAACATAAGATGTTACAGTTTTTGATGTCCCGTTGGTAGGATATTCGTGATCGTACCTCGTCTAGTTTATTGTCCAATGATTGTACGTTGCTGAGTAATATTAACGGTAACGGCAGCTTTCCCACTCGCCTTCTCCGGATCCTTACGAGGCACCCCGCTCTGTGTCCTCTGTACCTGTCTCTTTCTCTTGCCAATAACAGGGATGTCGGCCTTGTCGGGTGTTCGCAGTATATCCTGTGCTTCCTGCTTGTTGAAAAAAAAAATCTTTGTCTAATCCAAAGTGAGTGATCGCTGTCCTGATATCCAGAAGCTCTTTTTTGCCGTAAGATACGGTGGCAGAAACATTATTTACAAAATAAGTTACGGTTTTGCACATCAGCGTTAAACTAGACATAGGGTCGATGTCGATGTTGCCATTTTTAGCTAATATTGTCCGATTCCGATATATTCACCGATATATCGTGCATCCCTACCGTTGACCTTTAATAACAAGGGTCCCAGGACCAGTGGAAGCAAAATAGCCCTATAACATTAAAGACCCGTCACCATATTTTACAGTAGGTATTGGGTTATTTTCTGCATATGCATCTTTCTTTCGACGCAAAACCCACCACTGTGTTTCAAGTCATCTGATGATAGCACTGGTTTTAATCCAAGTGCAAATGCCATTTAGCATACTACAGGTGTTTACATTGGATGACATGAAAATAGAGGATGACATGAAAATAGAGCTCTTTGGCCATGAATGGATGACATGAAAATAGAGCTCTTTGGCCATGCATACCAGTGGTGGGTTTTGGCTCAAAACATAGATGCATATGCAGAAAATAACCCCATAAAATATCATAATTAAATAAAAATGTGCATACAATATAGCTCAGTATTTGTGTTATTTATTTTATACAGGGGGGGGGGGGAGCATGGTGTTTGCAATGCCAGCATGGTGTGTGCAACGCCAGGGTTGTGGGTTCGATTCCCACGGGGGGCCACTACAAAAAAAAAATGCATGAAAGGAAATGGATGCATTCACTACTGTAAGTCGCTCTGGATAAGAGCATCTGCTAAATGACTAAAAATGTAAATGTAAACATTCTCATCATTTTGTTAGAGTAGTGTAAAATAGGTATAGTTAAGTTTGCATCCAGCTAAGCTTTTTAAATACTACTTCATTACAATGTATGCTATTCCTGATCAGACATAACTAAGACAAAGTAACTCAAGTTTTCAAAGTTTCTAATTTGGCAAATCTAACCTAACATGCCAACAAACGTCATATACTTGTGTCAGGATATTGAGTCACTAATGTTTGTGATGACTAAATCCACTAGGGTGCACTGTAAGTCCAGTAAAAGGAGTGAAAAGAGAAACAAGCCAGCGTGGTATCCCATAGTCATGAAACAAATAACAAATAATCTTATGGGACTATGTAGCTATGGAATTAGTCATTCAGGAAATGTCATCTTGTTAATAAAAAAATGGCCTTTTACTGTTTGGACAAATCGTGGACATACAGTGCCTTCAGAAAGTATTCACACCCCTTTTTTTCTCACCCATCTACACACAATACCCCATAATGACAAAGTGAAAACATGTTTTTAGAAATTTTAGCAAATTTATTGAAAATGAAATACAGAAATGTCTAATTTACGTAAATATTCTCGACCCTGAGTCAATACATTTTAGAATCACCTTTGGCAGCGATTACGGCTGTGAGTCTTTTTGGGTAAGTCTCTAAGCTTTGCACACCTGAATTGTACGATATTTGCAAATTTTTTATTTTTTTATTCTTCGAGCTCTGTCAAGTTGGCTGTTGATTTGCTAAACAGACATTTTCAAGTCTTGCCAGAGATTTTCTAACCGATTTAAGTCAGAATTGTAACTAAGCCACTCAGGAACATTCAATGTTGTCTTAGTAAGCAACTCCAGTATATAGTTGGCCTTGTGTTTTAGGTTATTGTCATGCTGAAATGTGAATTCATCTCCCAGTGTCTGGTGGAAAGCAGACTGAACCAGGTTTCCCTCTAGGATTTTGCATGTACTTTGCTCCATTCCATTTCTTTTTTATCCTGAAAAACTCCCCAGTCCTTAAAGATTAAAAGCATACCCATAACATGATGCAGCCACCACTATGCTTGAACATATGGAGTGTAGTGTTCAGTAATGTGTTGTATTAGATTTGCCCCAAACATAACACTTTATAAAAAGTGAATTGCTTTGCCACATTTTTTGCAGTATTGCTTTACTGCCTTGTTGCAAACAGGATGCATGTTTTGGAATATTTGTATTCTGTACAGGTGTCCTTCTTTTCACTCTGTCAATTAGGTTAGTATTGTGGAGTAACTACAAAGTTGTTGATTCATACTCAGTTTTCTCCTATCACAGCCATTCAACTCTGTAACTGTTTGAAAGTCACCATTGGCCTCATGTCGAAATCCCTGAGCGGTTTCCTTCCTCTCCGAAAACTGAGTTAGGAAGGACACCTGTATCTTTGTAGTGCTGGGTGTATTGATTCACCATCCAAAGTGTAATTTATAACTTCACCATGCTTAAAGTAATACTCTATGTCTGCTTTTTTTTATTTTCACCCATCTACCAATAGGTGCCCTTCTTTGGAAAACCTCCCTGGTCTTTGTGGTTGAATCTGTGTTTGAAATTCACTGCTCGACTGAGGGACCCTACAGATAATTGTATGTGTGGGGTACAGAGATGAGGTAGCCATTAAAAAAATATGTGGAAAAAGTCAAGGGATGTGAATACTTTCTGAAGGCACTGTATTTTCAGCCTGTGAGGATCAGCCAGAAAGGAAAGCCCTGAGACACTACCTCCTCCCAAACTCCCCACCCAAGCCCGCCAGCCGACCATTTTGGTCCTCCGCTGTGACTCATGGGGATGGACATTATCAGCTGCTGAGTGTTGTCATTCATTGAGGAACTGACCTGATACAGATCTGATTTCTGTATGCGCTGCTCTAACCGAACATGAAAGGATGGAACAATATTCAGATATAAAAAACTCCAGGACACACTATTGTCTGGGACCTTTTTGATGTAACATATCTCTGCTCTTGTCGTATGACATGATTTGAATTAAGCAGTAGCTGCAGCTCCTTCCTCTTGTTAGGAACAATGATAATGATATTCATCCTGTGTTTACTTAATTGCAATGCTAGAGCCCTTGCCTGCCAGGTGAAAACATATGTTACTGAATGACGTACTTGGTTGTGGCAATCCAACAAGGTGGTCTATATATGTGGGCCTTGGCTGTGAGGAACTTGACAGTCTAGCTGGGTTTGAAGTGGCAGCAAACAGCCCGCAGGCAGCCGTTGGGTGGGTGCAATGTTGCGCTGCTGACGGGGAAGAGCAGGTGCCACTGGGCGGACGGGACGACCTCAGAGCGCTGACCCCTTCAATTTAGCTCTATTACACCTGTAATACATATATTACAGGTGTAACGGTTGCCCTTTTGACCAGGGCATAGTAGATGCAACTTTTTACGAGCACCTTCAACTAATGAATACATGTGAAATGTGTGTGTTGATATTCATTTATTTACTTTTAATATGATTTTAAGGTATATATTAACTTGAAATATGAGTGTGTGTATAGTTGGAGATGATTGGGATTTGACAGGGTCTCCCATTCACATGCCAGCAATACACCTCTAACCAACGCTGTTTATTCTTGTCTATTCCCACAAAAATATATCTGAAATTGCGCACGGACTATACGTTTACGACTATACATTACGAGACCTCAGTCGAGGCCAAATATCCGATGAGCGCAGTACTATAGAGTAGATTCATTAAGAGATTGTTGGTTGGAAGTGCATTTGGGAAAAATACAACACCTGCATAGGATTTATTGTCTGAAACAGGTCTCCTTCCAACAAAGTGTAAGTGCAATATGCAATTCTGTTTCTGGCACAAGTTAATTGATGCAATGCCAGAATCAGCTAGAATCCTACGTGTTTTTTCCAGTTTCCAGTTTCCAGATTCTAACGTGTTCCTTGTGGTTAGTGTATGCACAAATGTATTTTTAATAATACTCCTGTTGTGATATCAGTATGGTCTACCAGTCCAGGCTTATGCTTGGAGTAATGGCGTAATAACTGTTGAGAGAATTGGAGACATAATTGAAAAAAATTTGAAAATAGAATACTATTCTTAAGTGGGAAACGTTGTAGTGCTTCAAAGCTTATGGACTCTCGGTAGGCTCTCTCCCCTAGAGGAACAGTATGAGTTGCCGTGGCTCCAATACATTCATTATTTGGGGCCATTTCCTCTGAACCACTGTCCCTTACAGAGGTTGTCTGGAAACACAAATAGAATGGAACAAAAACAGTTTGTCAGTGACGTTCCTTCCATTCACTCATACACACTGCGATGTGAGCAGAGTACATACAGAAAGAAATCCACAACCTCTTCTAGGGCTTTCAAATGTGACACTCTACCAGCAGCAGCTGTTGTACACTATTTTAGTCTCAGGATAACTGCAGAAATCCCTCAGACAAGGGCCAATTTTCACACTCAGGGAGGTTAGACTGCTCTTAATTTAAATAGTATGCCTGCTGCTATGGCAAATCAATTTAAGCAAAGGGGAATTACCCATTTCCTATGACCACCAGTGTTAATAACAAGTTTAATCATTTGAAGTATTACATCAGTATGCTTGAGTGAAAACAAGAGACAATTCAAAGTGTTATGTCAGGGTGTTGGAGTGAGAACTATAAAACATACAACGTCAACAACTGACTGGAATATCATTGCCGTTTGAATATTAACACCTGTAGATCTATGGTAAAATCTGATGTGTCTCTTTTCAGATAACCTCCTTACCTTCACTGATCCGACTTCTGATAAAGGACAGAAAAAACCTGGCCCCCACTCACACAAGATCACACACAAAATTGGACAGAGACAACTGCCCCAAAATCCATTAAAGTCATTGTGGTCAGAAGATCATAAATATCAAAACAAGTTGTCCAATATAGCTTAATATTGTTTATTTTGTATTCAGTTATATTCTTTGTAAGCCTGGCAGCAGTTCATAAATATTGAATTGATATTATAAATCACTAATTAAAAATATCTATCAAATTGTAAGTTACATTTTCCAAAAGTTTACAGGCTAGTTTTCCAAAATATAGTTTAGAACATTTTAGAAAAATACAATCATACATAAATAGACTGTTACTTTGCCTTTAAACAGTAATAACAGCTCAGAATTTTGGGCAACAAAAATGTATGTAGCATCAGGTACAATTAGTAGAAAATAGCCTTATACATAGCTGTGTGCAAATACAGTTTAGACCAGAAAAATAAATGATTGATCATTCATCGTGGTTCTTTCAACTTTGAACTTTGCCTGTGTTCATTAAAGGGGAACTCCACCCACTTTTCAAGCTCATTTTCATTATCTCCAGCACAATACCAGTGTCTACAGATGTGAAAACGGCACATTTCTATATTTAGTAGAAAAAAATATGAAGGTTAAAGTTCCACCTGATGACATCAAAAGTTAAGACATTTTAAAAACAGTGATTTTCAAACACTATGAGATTTGTGTTGACGTTGGGAGCAAGAAAATACCCTCCCTCTGGCTACAAACTTGTTGCAAGTTTTGAAAATCACAGTATTTCTTACTTTTAGTCCTACCCTGTGATGTCACAGAGAAGCATTTTCTTTTTAGGTATTTCCTCTTTTTAACCACGGATCATAGAAACACACCGTTTTCATATATGTAGACACTGCCCACTGGGTACACAGTGGTTGAATCAATGTTGTTTCCATGTCATTTCAATGAAATTACGTTGAACCAAAGTGGAAAAGACGTTGACTTGACATCTGTGCCCAGTGGGTGGTATGGTGCAAGAGATCATGAATATGAGGTGGAAAAGTGGCGGAATTGCCCTTTAACTCTGTGCTCTAAATGTTCTTTATTACTTTACATTCAGAAAAGTAGTAATAAACATATCTGGAGCCATTTCCCCTTCTGATGCTTTCTTCTTCCAATCTCACATACTCTCTGTGGCAGTCTGTCTGACCAAACCTCTGTAAAACATCTCAATGTTACTGCCCTGAAATCCAACTGATGCGTCCTTCACATCCTCCTCATACCATACTCTCAGCATTGTTGCAATGGAAATGTTACCATAACCAGTGAAAATGCATCTCCTACACCTATCAAACAGTTTACCAAAATGTACAGTTTTATAAATATAATACATTTCATTCTATTTTAACTGAGCAAACAGAACATATTATTCAAAAAATAAAACCGAATATGCATGCTTAGCTAACTAGTCACAACAAAAATAAAATAATATATTGATGACACTGAATACAGTAATTAGACTTTCACATATTTAAGACAATGACCCCTCTCACTACTGTCTTATCCAAAGTAAACTGGAACGTCATGGTAATGTTATGACATTTAGCCAACCATTTACTCTACCTGAATGCATTCAACACACATAACAAGGTGTTATTGCGGAGTAGGTTTTCGAGCATTGGGCTGCTTTCACAACCATGCGAGTTAGTAAGTATGAGGTCCAGTGTTGGTAGGCTAGTTGTGGTGTTGGCTTGGCCAAATTAAAGACGCCAAACTATTAAGGAAACAATTTGACATGCATCAACCAACCAACACATGCAAAAAATCGAACAATTCCTCAACATTATTCTACAAGATGCAACTGCATATTTTCTAATTAAAATCAAACCAAACAAATCACTTTATTCTTATGTATTCTCTTCATGTGCCAATCAACTGTATATGTTATATTCAAGTGGCAATAAATCAATGTTGGACGCCATATTTCCTACAAAATAGGGAAAAGAAGAAATTGGAAAGTCATATGCTTCCATTTGAAAATTAACCATTATGCCTTTATTTCACAAAACACTTTAGACTAAAAAATGTTTGCACATTGATCCTTGATTGCACAAGAAAAACTGGCAAAATCTATCTGCAAGTGCAAACCACTCCCAAAACTACAGTCCTTTGCCTTAAAATCAATCAAATTACAAGCAACCAATTTGGTGCAATATACTGTAGGGTCAGTGTGCATAAAGTACACTGTGTGAATGACTAGCCATGTTAACAAACTTTATCACTGGCTGTATATATATATATATATATATATATATATATATATATATATATATGAGAGAGAGAGAGAGAGAGAGAGAGAGAGAGAGAGAGAGAGAGAGAGAGAGAGAGAGAGAGAGATAGATAGATAGATAAATGTGTTTTATTGAATCAGTCAGAAAGTGATTCAATATCCCAAATTTAGCTCTAAATTACTATTTTTTATCACAGTGTTGGTTAACTATGTCATCTCATAAGTTCGTGTTATATGTAGCCAGCCTCTAGCCAATATTTTTATTTATTTCACCTTTATTTAACCAGGCAAGTCAGTTAAGAACAAATTCTTATTTTCATTGACGGCCTAGGAACAGTGGGTTAACTGCCTTGTTCAGGGGCAGAATGACAGATTTGTACCTTGTCAGCTCGGGGATTCAAACTTGCAATCTTTCGGTTACTAGCCCAACCCTCTAACCACTAGGCTACCCTGCCGCCCCATAGCTGGTTAGTCAAAAACATCTGTGCCTGTATACTGCTAAGATACTTCAATTGCATATAAATTACTCTCAAATTGGACTATTTTGAAATATGTCCTCACAATAACTGGAATTAAATGTTGCAATTTCTTTCAACTGAACTGCTTTGTGTAACATAGGCTTTATGGAAATTCATTTTAATTTGAAGGATCTTCAAAAAGTTTGAGAAATACATGGACTAGACTTAAATAAATACTATCTTATCTTAATAATTTGTAATAACTAAGGATAAACAGACAAAGGGAAAAAAATGATGAAAACCTAACAGTTACTAACTAATACATAAAACAAATGCACTTGAAACAGCCCCATGCACAAGTATGTCCTAACATGAGAAGTTAGACAAGGCTTTAGCAGTGGGGAATGGAATAAGACTGGTGAGTGCCACTTCGAAACATGTATGATTTCTTATTGACCAAGTGAATAGTATAGTGAACACTGAGACACACCAAGACGCACTCCCAATGCAGCAAAGTCTGCCGAAACACATTCCTCTGGCAGCCTTGTGCACTGCATCTCCCCAGTAAAACGTCAGATGGTAAAATAGTAAGGCAGCTGTTAGCTTCTGTCAACTAAAAGTGCATCTCTGAACAAATCCCCCCCACCCACCCCCCTCCACATCCCCCCTGTCAGGGAATATGAAGTGGCAACGCACTTGATTGGTAACAGCTTGGATCAGCAGATTGTTTTTTTGTTGCTTTCCCAACGACTGCTTGCTTCAGCTTTCACAGAACCAAAGCGAGTCACAAATCATCGCCAGCGAAACTGGGCAGCGTCTGGGCCGAATGGTCCTGGTCTCATCTTTCTCCAATGTTTTACTCTATTTACAGTCCTCCTTTGCCTGTGCTTGACCGGCGCCATTTTTAAAGGCCGTTGACGCAAATGCAGAGAGTTAGGGACCTATGCCACTAGTTTTGATGAGTTCACTGAAGGGTCAAAACAGTTAGAGGGTTAATAGTTATGTTGAATCACATTCAGGCTTATCTGTATCATAATATATCATGTAAAACTTGCAATTTACACTTTAAAATGTAATGGGAAAAAAACTACTGTATCACAATGCTCTACAATTCATAACATCTGAATAGATGTTATTAAGCTGACTCTTACCTCAGTCCAGATTCCGTCAGGTTAAAAAATGGACAAAAATTATTGCTAGACCAATATTCAACAGCATTACAAGGGCAACCAGTATTGAGTTAGGACCCTGTGAAGTAGGAAAGACAAAGCTTCAGGAGAACATTTCAATAACAGCATTTGAAAGTTAGCTAGGCATTATCACAGAAAATATGAGACTACCTTTGATGTTTCATACGTTGTTCTGAAATGACACCTTTCTTTCTCTTTGCTTCAGTTTTCCCATTTTCATCATCATACAGTATGAGTTACTTACTGACTCTTCCTCTACGAAATCCGTGGTGATCTCCAAGCTGGCTTGTTTCCTAGTTTCTGCTAGGCTTTTTGGCTTATACGAATCTTGTTTCTTAAGTGTTAGCTCAGGTTTGCTTCCTTTGGCTGCTGACTTTGGCGCTCCAGGTTTTGGGGTGGGTGTCCTGTATTGCGCCATAGGTTTTGCGGGCAATGACATCTGGGCGAAGGTGGACGGGGTAACATGCTCCTCCTCTACTCCCTCAGGTTCATCTGGGGGGATCTTCACGTCTGCCTTCATGTAGTAGCCGTGGTACTCAGTGTCAGTGTGCAGCTGTCCATTGCCAGGGCTGACGGGGACCGACTCCGCCATCTTGAAAGTTTTCGGTTGAGGAGGCACTTCTTGTCTTACTTCCTGTTGCAACGATGTCTTAGACACTGCCTTTGTGATGACCGGGGCCTGGCTCTCTGCTGAAGGGGTTTTGTTCTCTTTCCCTGGCTTGGGGGTGATCTTGCTGAAGAAGCTCTTCTTGGGCTCTGGGGCTGGCGCTGGTGGGGGTGTTGGTGGGGGAGAGGGCTGTGGAGTCGCAGTGGGAGAGTGGTCTGGGGTTGTGCCTTTACGGTAGAAATGAGGGCTACTTGAGGGGGACTTTTCTTTCTTCTCCTCTTGGACAATAGGTTCAATAGGTTCATTGAACCTCTGCTTTATATAATCAGGGCCTAGAAAATGGAAGGACATTATTATCATACAGTCTTTAGCTATACTAAGTCCATGTAAACAGTGATCTAATATATCACAATGTTTGAATTAATGCCATGTGTTTATATCACAATCAACACAAATTCGTTTTTTCCCCCCTCAACTAGCACTTATGGCTGAATCCCAATTTCAGATTCGGTTATAAACATACACCTAAATATTATTTTGTGTTGCTTTTGGTAAATCATAAATTCACATTTATTCATTGTGAGTTATATCATGGTGAGGATGCCTTTTCTGCGTCCATGATTTAACATATGGAGTATTTGTTCCTTAATAAGGATCTGACCCTTTTATTCAATTTCCGCCTAGAATGACATACCCAAATCTAACTGTCTGTAGCTCTGGGCCTGAAGCAAGGATATGCATATTCTTGATACCATTTGAAAGGATACACTTTGGAGTTTGTGGAAATGTTAAATTAATGTAGGAGAATATAACACATTAGATCTGGTAAAAGATAATACAAAGAAAAAAACATGCGTTTTGTTGTGTTTTGTTTGTATCATCATCTTTGAAATGCAAGGGAAAGGCCATAATGTATTATTCCAGCCCAGGCGCAATTTAGATTTTGGCCACTAGATGGCAGCAGTGTATGTGCAAAGTACAGATCCATTGAACCATTGCATATCTGTTCAAAATGTTGCATCAAGACTGTCCAAATGTGCCTAATTAGTTTATTAATACATTGTCAAGTTCATGATTGTGCACTCTCCTCAAACAATAGCATGGTATTCTTTCACTGTAATAGCTACAGTAAATTGGACAGTGCAGTTACATTAACAACAATTTAAGCTTTCTGCCCATATCAGATATGTCTATGTCCTAGGAAATGTTTTTGTTACTTACAACCTCGTGCTAATCACATTAGCCTACGTTAGCTCAACCGTCCCACGGGGGGGACACCGATCCCGCAGAGGTTAATGACGTTTCAAAGCTGCCCCAGTTGGTTTATTATTAAAGGTTGGAAGGATTCTCGACATTCTCCTGACCACTGATGAGGCCAACACTGTCACACAGCTGACACAAGTGGAGTTTGCAAGCCAACAAAGTTGATACCTTTCTGATGCAAGCAGTGTTATCAAATGGAATCATGGTTCATAATATTTATTATACTATTAATAGCATCAAAGTGCTATGATCCCTTACTAAATCTCTACAACCTCAGCAGTTGTTCGTGAAAAGCCAATCAAATCACAAAGATAAATCATTGTTAATAAGACATTTATATGGCATTAACAAACAGTAATCAGAAATGATTTAAATAAAAGAGAACAGCGCACATGAAAAAATACTATAGTAGGAATGCTATAGTATTCACTGTAGTGTTTTTTGCTGGCTTTACTGTAGTAGTCACTGTAGTGTTTACAGAATACTATAGTATAAATACTGTAGTAAAAAAATAGCAGTATATAATATTGTAATTTCTGTAGTGTTTTTGCGGACTGTAATATACTGTAGTTTTTACTGTTGTGTTTTTGTGGACTGTATTTACTGTAGTGTTCTTGTGGACTGTAGTATACTTTAGTATTTACTGTAGTGTTTTGGGGGACATTACTGTATTTACTAAAGTGTTTTTGTTTGATCATCTTTGACATAGAAGGAAACCTACTGGAGAAATACTAAAGGAGCAAATGTTGTAGGTGGGTAGGACTAGAGTCTGAACGGAGAGTTTTCTATAACCATAGGGAACACACCATGTGGTGTATACTTGGCATGTAAGTTTCTCACTTATGGGTGGCACAAATTGGGATATGGGGGAGGGGAAAGGGCAGGGTATATGCAAAGGAAATACTGTACTATTTACTACAGTAAAAAAAACTGTGTAGTGCTTTTGCTGATATTTCTTTAGTATTTACTACAGTTTTTCTGAGGGGAATAATACTGTAGTATTTACTATAGTATTCTACAGTATACTACAAAATTCTATACTAAATATTACACATGATCGAGGGATACTACAGTGTGTAGTATAGTATTCAACAGTATAGTACAGTTTACTACAGAATTCTATAGTAAGTACTGTAGTATGCTATAGTAAACTGTGAGCTTGCAAGCTGGCTGGTTATGGAACATGATTATTAATAGTCGGTGATATACACTATCCTGGCGTCAGGTCAAGTGTATAAGGTTTAAAGAGCCTATATGGTCCAGACCTGAGCAAGACCATGTGGTAAAAAGAGGAATGCCCAACGATGACATAAGACCACAGACCTACATGCATACAGGAGTTAAACGTGCATGAGACCGTAACACGAACACTACAGTCTCTGATCACACTGAAGAACCACCCTCTTACAAAACTAAGCAAGCTGACAAAAGCTGAAAAAATAATTTTAATTTGTACAAGAATATGCTGTGCCGTACAACGTAGACATTCAGCCAGATCCAAAATGATTGGCACCCTTGATGAATATGAACATTTAGAAATTATATTATTTTATTTTACAATTGCTCAGAGAAATAGATTTTGTTTAACAAGTAATTTAAAAAATCTTTAAAAGATAGGGGTCAAAATGATTGGCATCCCTGTTTTCAATACCTTCCCCTTGTGAGGATAGCGACACTGAGCCTTTTTCTAAAATGTTTTATGAGATTGGAGAACACATTGGAAGGGATCTTAGACCATTCCTCCATACAGAATCTTTCCAGATCCTTGACATTCTTCATCTGCTCTTATGGACTGCCCTCTTCATTTCAAACCACAGGGTTTCAATGGGGTTCAAGTCCGGAGACTGAGATGCAAAATGTTGATTTTGTGGTCAGTTAACAATTTTGATTTGTGCTTGGGGTTATTGTCTTGCTGGAAGTACCACTTGTGGCCAAGTTTCAGCCTCCTGGCAGAGGCAACCAGGTTTTTGGTTAAAATTTCCTTGTACTTGGTAGAGTTCATGACCCCGTTGACCTTAACATGGGTCCCGACACCAGAGGCAGCAAAATAGCCCAATAACATCAAAGATCTACCACCATATTTTACCGTAGGTATAAGGTACTTTACTGCATATGCTTCTGTTTTTCAACACCAAACACACCACTGGTAAGTGTGGCCAAAGAGCTCTATTTTAATGTCATCTGAGCATTGCACCAGTTCCAATACAAGTGCCGTGCAGTTTAACTCCAGGCGGTGCTATGGTCAGATGACATACACACACCAGTGGTGGATTTGTGGGTATCAAGGATCTGGAAAGATTATGTATGGAGAAATGGTCTAAGATCTAAGATTTAGAGAAAGGCTCAGTGTTGTTATCCTCGCAGGGGGAGGGTGCTGGAGTATTGAAAACAGACATGCCAATCATTGTTAACCCTATCTTTTGTAGATTTTAAAAAATGACTTTAGAAACACAATCTCTTTCTCTGAGTAATTGTATGAGTATAAAATAATAAAGTTTCCCTTTTTCTTATACAGTACATCATAGTTCAGTATTTGTATTATTTATTTAATACAGTCTTTTTTACAGTCTTTTTTGCTCAAGGGTGACAATAATTATGGACCTGACTGTACATCGATGCCACAGAAACATGTTCACTGTAATATAAAATATTGTACTCATAAATATGTGACACTTGTTATCCCAAAAAACACTGACCTTGTATTTTTCTGAGGATGAAAAAGACCCCAATGTAAATTATGCTAATTATATTCCTCCCTAAACAGATTTTCATTTACATTTGGAACATTTGCATATACATCTGCCCCAGACGGAAAATAAAGAAAAACACACAACCCAGACACAAAAGGCATTGGACAAAGGCGATAACAAGGGGCTGTGAGATAAATAGATGCTGGGGTCTGATTGGGCAGGTTGGGTACGTTGGTTTACCTGGCTGATGGAAGTTGGGAGACAGTTCCCTGGCCACTGCCCTGGCGATGTCTGAGTCCTGACTGGCTGACTGACCGGCCTGGTCAGCAGCATCACCTTTAGTCCTGGCGTGAGCCGTTCTGGATGAAGGCAAAGCAGAATTAGAGCTGGTTAGACTTGGAAGGGTACATACCTGGGTTCAAATACAATTTGTTTACTTTTAAATACTTTTAGCATATGTTTGAGCATGTTGTTTGAGAGTCCAAGAGCGACAGAGTTTGCACTTTTGAGACCGTTCCATTGGTTTTATTTCTCCAGACAAGCCCAATCAGACACAGTTAAATTATACAAAATATTTCAAATACTACTTGAAGCCAGGTCTAGGAGAGCAAATAAGCACTACAGATAGACACTTCCAGATAGACACTGTCCTTAGTGTCTTATACGGTTGAGACTGGAGAGCTCAGTGGCGCTACAGTGTTCCCAATAAATACTGTTGGAGCCAAAGGTTTTTCCAACATGAAATAACATTAGAAGTAGAGAATTAAATAATTAAATAGTATGGTTATCGTGCAGTCTCATGTTCTTAGCAGTAAAATGCATATCCACTGTGTGATATTCAATAGAAGGCATTGTGTCATTCATCACAACCATCATTTTTGTCATTTCTGATGAAACTTTTTTTCAAGTTAGATATTTGTGTTGCATTTACTTCCTTTCGCTCAAGTAAAATTGTTTCCAAAACAAACAATTTACATGCATTAACATACAGAATACCATGATATACTTCTTTATACTTGTCAAGATGTACAATATTTCAATGGTACAAGATTCATTCAATAGTGTTTCTTTATAAACAGTTCAATAAGAGGTAGTTGGTTTTACAACTGTCTGTGTGAGTGTCATTCAGGGCCTCTGAATACAGAGGAGTACAGGAAGATTTACATGGTGTCTCTTGAACTGAATGTATCCTTTCAACAACTTTGAGAAAGTCTTAACTTTTCAAATGAAGGTGGATAAAAATGAGTGTTTGAAACCAATTAAGCTGACAAGGGCAAAAAATGTGGTCCTTGTCTACAATTGAATAAAACGTATGCTTTGTCAACCTTAATCGAAGTGTGGACGTTCTCTTTTTTCCCAACTACTGACTATGCAGTTGCATTTTAACAACTTTAGAGGGCACATGACTACAGAAGCTTACATTGTGTATTGAGGAAAGTCTTTATTATGTGCAATTGGCTTTGTCTCATGTAGACATCTGACAGTTTCGCAGTCAGTGAATCACTGTGAACCATGTGAACTCCATATGCATATAGTGCAGATGTGCTGTTGAATGAATCATGCCATTAATCTGTTATAGAGAGAATTTGACAAATATTTGATTGAGTCATCGTGCACTAACCCGCCCATGGGCTTACATAGCTACAGTACCGTACAATGAGGAGTACAACATGTTGTACTTATATTCAAGTAGGCTTCCATAAAGCATTCAAACCTGGGGCCATAGGCTACACCAAATCACATGGCTCGGGGAGAAAAGAGAGTGAGCGAGGGCACAGTAGAAAAAGGCGACTTGAACCAAGTTTAAGAAGCTTTACTGGGAGCTCGTTAGCAAGTCTAGGAGAGCTCGGAGGGAAGATGAGCAATAAACCACCTACCCAACACCTATTCCCAGCCAGATAGACTGACTGAGTAATCCACCAGATGATAGTGGATGGTGGGACAGAGAGGGGCTACAGTATCAGCTCAGCTGCTGCTACGCTGTATTCCTGTCAGGTGTTGATAAGCCAAGTCCTGCCTTGCCTTATTTAGTCAGAGCTCAGTGCTGACTGACACACTAGAGACTGCTGGCTTTAAATGTGAGGAGAGCAGAGCTAGCACACGCCGTCCGGTCTGGTCTGGGAACTGCTTGCCCTCCTTTCGTCTCTCCCTCCCTCTCTCTCTCCCCCTCCCTCTCTCATTCGCTCCCCTGGGCTTCCACCCAGATGACGGGAAGAGTGACGCAAGCCGAACCCGGTCCGCACGTTCCAAAGCTCTTACCACACTTATCAACTCAGCCGCATAACGGTCTTCAAAGGCAGAGACATTCATTTTAGACATTCTGCCGCTGCAGGGACATATTTCTATTTCATGACAGGAGGAGTTCCTGTGATGGTGAGCCTAGATATGAGAGCCCTCATTAAAATGTATACAGATGCCAGAAAATCTGGATAAAGAACATGCTAATGATGGATTCTCATCCAAGAAGATTACAAGGAAAGGGGGATGGGTGGGCATGATACGGCAATGAAGGGACTATTTTTATACTGTAAACAGATAGGGGGTGGGTGTTTCACATGGTAGTATATGTCCGTGCATTGCATTCAAAGGACAATAGTGCAGTTTAATGAATATTATTGTTTAATGAAGCGTTGAAAGAAGTGATAGGCTACTAACAATATGGTTGGAATTTCTTTCTCTCTGAGTCTTTGTTTCTGATTCAACTTTAACTTTATTTGGAATAATTCCAAGTCCAACCCATGTCATAAGGACTTCATAGACCATGGCTTTGTACTTCATATTAGCTATCTCACATGTTCTAACATGAACCAGAGATATTACTTGGCTGGCTCAAGTTGATGTGGGTGTCTAAGAGAACTACCACTTCAAAAGTTCAACAGCTTTCTCCTTGCTATTCCATGCCCTGGCAAATTACTCATTGTCACCCCTTGCTTTTGAAAAGGCAGTAGGCACAGAATGTGGGCCTAAGACGAGGAGAAAAATATTTTCTATGTAGTTTTCCAGCAAAGAGCTCGACTTCGTCCAACAAGCAGCTGTGTATGGTTTCGGTGTTCCACCTGATCGCAATCAAATGTATTTCAGACGAGCCAGATTTCCATGCTTATAATACACAGTCAGTATTCTGGTCTGAGAGATCTTTTTTAAGACTGAGCTATCTCTGAGGTTTATGTCTTGAATATGTTTAAACGAGAGCATGCGCCTCAATCAACTATGAACACTGATTAATAACCTCATTCTTTATAGAACTCTTGCAATTGTTGACAGTCTCTCACCTGCCAATATTCACAATTGCATGTGTCGCAGGGTCACACCCTCACAATGATGTGAGCAATATGGTTGTACTATGATTTGTCTTGATTTGATCCTCACTATTTGGATCACTACAGTGTGTATCAGATTGTTCCATTGTGTCATTGGGCCACTGTCTGAATTGACCATGTGCTGAAGTTCATCATCTGAACTTTAAGTCTGTAACATGTGTTACGTGTGTCACATGTATGTGCAAAACATGTTTCACTGTCTGTGTGTGTGTGTGTGTGTGCGTGCGTGCGTGCGCGTGTGTGTGAGAGAGAAAGTGAAAGACGGAGAGAGCGTTGGAGAAAGTTGGAAAATGTTGGAGAGAGGTAGGATAAGGTGACACCAATAAAAACCTGACCCTAGTTGAGAATTCCAACCTGTCAGCCATTCAACCTAACCCAATCAGCAGAGCTGACCTGGAAGCCCACGCAGCAGTAGGAACCATCACCACCAACACCAACACCACAACATGGCCTGCGTCCGAAACGGCACCCTATTCCGGAAATAGTGCACTACTTTTGAACAGGGCCCTTAAAGCTCTGGTCAAAAGTAGTCCACTGCATAGGAAATAGGGTGTCATTTCAGACGCAAGCATGCACATTGAGAAAATGATTACCTTGAAGTGGCTATTTCTACTTTTGTTTTGGCAATAGCTGCTGCCCGTATGGCTCCTTCCACAGCCCGATCCACTTTCTGTTTAGTTTTGGTGTTTTTGAGAGGAATGAGCTGTTTCTTGATGCCTCGCGCCAACACATTGTTTTTATATTTCCCCTCTTCTTTGGTGCCGTCTGGGAACATTGTGCATCCGTAGCCGTGGCGTTTGTTGTTCATCCACTCTCCCTCATACTTCATCCCGTTGGTGCGCTCGCTGACACCAAAGCCGTTCCGCTTGTCGTTCTTCCACTCCCCCATGTAGGACTCTGTGGTGGTGGCGTCTACATGGTCCTCCAGGGGCATGTACTCATCAACTCCATCTCCAAAGCTGATGGTGGAATTGGCATCGCTGGAGCTGATTCGGCTGATGGAGCTGGCGGCATCACTGCGGGCAGAGCTGCGTTTGCTTGATATGGACGACCTGGAGTCAGACTTTCGGAGGTTTCTGAGGCTGCCGAACAGGGATCCTCTACGGAACAGGCCCTTTTTCTTCTCACCTTCGCCTTCGCTGTGGAAGTTGAGAACAAAGCCTCCTCTGGTGCCGGAAAGGCTGTCTGACAGGTCGAGGTTGGCATGGAGGACGGTGCCGTTGCTCTGTTCGCTGCGGAGCGAGGCCAGCGAGGTCCGAAGAGGCGAGCGAATAACCGTAGCCATCCCGTAAGGTACACTTTGCCGCACACCATATCCGTGTCGCATTCCTCCTGTCCACTGCCCCTGGTACGTACCTGTTAGGACAACAAGAAGTTGCAAAAATGAATACAAAGGTTAAGAAAATCCTGAACGCACATTTTTGTCATGATCACAAAATAACCATTTGGGGTACAACATTTGAATATTACAGTTGATTGGAATCTCTTTACACTAGCCCAATGTCAATCCAAGCAATTGAAGTGGAAACATCTTTAAAAGTACTTAATATCCTTATTATATTGGAAACTTTTCATTGAATGGATTGAAATCATATACAATACCTAATCTCACCCATGTACTGTGATTCTGCTGTCAGTCAGACAGACCTGTATGTATTTCAAACCACATTCAAGATACCACGTCCATGACGAGATTCACATTTCAGTATTTGTTTCTATCGTGATTTACTATCACTTCATCATTTGCTATTCATATACTCTTGGCGTTATGCCAAACCAGGCAGTCTTTATGGCAGTAGACATACTAGAAAAGCATAGGCTACCACTGGTACATAATTCAAGTTAGTGGCCTTCTCTTCTCATTGTAAAGACATGTGCTCCAATGTTTGTTTAGGTTTTGGAAAGTTGGCAAGGATCAGGGCCTTTTGGGGGCCCTAAGTGAGGTTTGGTTGGGAATTACGATTTTGCCATTTTAAAGCTAATTTCATGCAATTTTACACATTTGACATGACTTCCCACTGGGCATAGACATCAGTTCAACGTCTAGTTTTTATTTACATTTGTTGAGTTGTCAACTAATGTGAATTCAATGTGTAATCAACAACAAATGTCACCATGTCATTGGATTTAGGGTAAAATTTGGGTGAAAAAAATATGAAATGCCCTTATGTTGATGACTTTTTGCAAATACAAACAGTTTTCCACATTGATTCAACATCATCACATAGATTTTTGGGGTTGAAATGATGTGGAAATAATATTGATTCAAACAGTTTTTGCCAGTGGGTTATGGTATGTTAATATGATAATTGAGTGAGAATGACTAACAAAATGAAGGGGGACATTTAATTTTTGTGGTCGTTGGCCCCCTAGCGGCCGGAGGCCCTAAGCGACTGCTTATGTCGCTTATGCCTGAAACCGGCCCTGGCAAGGATGAAGGCATTACTATGGAGTATCCTTATCTATGATTAGATAGGGCCTAGTGAGGTTACAACAAGTGCAGTGGTCCAAATCTGTTAGCCTACTTTTCAAAGATGAGCTCCCACCCAGTAACAACCTGTCCTGAAACAGGCTGTGGCATGAAGGAGGGCCTGGGAACTGTAGGCTATGGCCACTCATTCTACGGCCTAATCCCAAATTAACCACTAGACCCTATACCCTATGCACTTGTGGAGATCTGATACACTTTGATTGGTATAAGCAATATAGTGAAACTTCCACCTAGCCCATCAGAGGGCAAGTTAGAGCTATTATCATAATGCTTACACCTTTCAAATTCTCTCAGATCTCCACAAGTGCATAGGGCATAGGGGTTAATTTGCTTTCCTTATGCTTCCTGCACACAAGATCCATTGGAAAGCCTGCTGTTTGGCAAAAGTCACTCATTTCAAACAACGAAAAGGTGGAAGTTAATTCTAAAAGAAAACAATCCTGCCACACTCTAACAGTAATGTTGAACCCCACAGTAACACTGACTGACCTTACATCATCACAACGTCAGTTGACACTCCAACTGTGTTTTTGTCATTCAGATATGTGTTTGAAGGGGGAAGCGCAAAATGCCAAGAAACCACACATCACAAGCCTTCCCACCATTTCAGCAGCTACAGGGGGTCTACATTTCTAAATACATACTGCATTCTGGTGTGCACTCAATTCGATATGCCACTCTGTCCATCATTATTGCTTCCAAAGAGAAGAATGTGCTATTTTAAAGAGGTAAGTAACATGAGACATTGGGAAGTTTGTCGGTCAAGCCAAACATAACTCCATCTGTCTTACTATGTGAAATAAATCAGCCTAAACACAATTAAGTTACTGAACAAAATCAATCTTAACACATTAGGAGGATAGATTAGGGCACTTTTGAAAGGCTTCATGTCAGTGACGAGTATTTATATTTTGTTGAGTGACACTGTCCCACTGATTCCTAAACTGACTGATCCTATTATGACTCGGGTACCTTTTACTTGCCTGCCTACCTTAACTCTTTGCTCCTGCCAAACGCTACGCCACGCCCACAAACGTTAGTTTTCTCCGCAATGAAGTACAGCATGTAGCAAAGGATAGAGCAGCTAAATAATTCAGTTTGAGTCGTCAGGCAAACCTTTCACTGCTTCAGATTGTCAGATTCACAAACGGTGTTTTTTTTGCTTTATAAATTGAACCAGTGAGTGATATGAGAGTGCTAGACGACCCCAAGCACAAAAGAAAGCACTCGAAGCCATGCTTGCTCAGGGGGAACCGGCTAATACCGTTTGCTCAGATTTTGTTGGATCTGGCCCTCAGGCAATGCTCACTTTATCTTCTGCAATTCCAGCCCTCAGACTGCAGTCAATGTCCACATTATCTTCTGAAAATCTAATTATTATGTTGTTATTTGTGTATTATGCCATCATATCTATTGACTATCACATTGCGTGAAGTAAGATATTGTGGTGTGTTTAATTATCTACTAATGTCTATTGACTTTCCTACAATCCATTATTGCTCTCACCTGTAATCAATATATAAAACCCTATCAATCGATGCTATGACTCAGCAAAAAGTAGATTTTTCTCTCTGGAATAGATATAATTTATGCAAGTGTGTGTGTGTATGTCTATGCTTGTGTGCCCTGGCACAGCCTGGTCTCAAAGACTAGACTTAACATAGTAAATGTAAATCCAGAACGCAATCAAATTAGTATGATAATGTACGTTTGGTATGGTTACTTAGTAAGGTGATTGGTTGTTTGGGGTGGATGGGTGGCCGTATAATGTGAACAAGTTCAAATCTCATCACGGACAATCTTTGCTAATTAGCAATTTACTACTTTTTAGCTACTTCGCAACTACTTAGCATGTAGCTAATCCTTCCCATAACCTTAACCCTTTTAGCTAATCCTACTCTAACCCTAACGCTTTAACTTAAATCCTAAACTTGACCTTAACCCTAACCCCTAACCCCTAGCCTAGCTAGAGTTAGCCAGCTTGCTAACGTTAGCCACCGAGCTTGAATTCATGACGTATACATTTAGCAAATTTATAACATAATAATGAATTTTGCAAATTCGTAACATATTGTATGTTTTGCAAATCAAAACATTTAATACAAATTGTAATTCGTAACATATCATACGAAATGGGGTGTCTCGGATTTAAGTACAGAATAATATGAAATGCTCTAAGACCAGGTTGCCTGACATTACAACTTCATGACCACCTGCGCCTCCAACACAATCTTTGAAAACAACAACCAACTCTAAAACGACTTTCTATAGAAACTACTGTACACTAAATTCCATAGTGCAACAAATGAACAAAGATCAATAGTTGTCTATAGATCTGTCCTGGGTAAAGTCAAGTGTGTCTGAGTGATATTTCTATTTTTAGCCATGACCTCTATGGGAGTATGCCTTCAACGTTAGGTTATGGAAGAGCTCAGCGCTGACTGAACAGTACAGTCCTATATCAATAGAGTTCAGTGGTGTGGCACTGGCTATAGTTAAGGCAGGCTTCTCTACTCTAATCTTTTGCAATTAATGGAAATAGTAAACTCTTATACTACAACTGTACTATAAATATACAACGAAACACTTGTGGAAACATGTGCCCCCTGCTACACTGTAACAAGTGAGACTGCCTTACATGTAGCCTACTAACCACAAACGGTTACTGGCACGCTTACCTCCATCACCATACGTTTCAACTCCATATCCATCTTGTAGACCGTTACTCCATGTCCCATCGTATCTGGCAGGCGTGTGGAGACTTTGCCGAACCCCGTATCGACCTTTAAATCCATGAGTCCATTCACCACGATAAATCCATCTTCCCTTCGATTCCACACCGAATCCGTGTCGTTTCCCCTGTGCCCAGTAACCCTGATACACGTTTCCACTGGGCCAGGTGTACACCCCCACTACCTCAAAACCATTGTTCCAGGACCCGGAGTATTCGCCTTGGCCCTTGGGCCCGGTACAGACGCCATGCCCATGGGCTTTTCCATCCTCCCAGCCACCGCAATATGTGCCACCATCGTCAAAATCGAACCGTCCGCCCGTCATTCAGATTATGAGGGGAGAAGAACGAGTCGTGGTAGCCCCCGGATATTGTGCTGTCCCTCGCTAATCCAGAGCGGATTTCAACGAAAAGTAGCAGCACTGAAGCGAGAGTCCGGTAGATAGTGTGGTGTGGTGTTGTGGTTGCAAGCAGAGATTAATTATTGTCCCTGTGTGTATTTGTGGTGGTCGGCTAAAGAGGTACGTGGGAAGAAGAGAGAGAGCGCCACTACCGCTGCCAGAATCACTCCTGGTTTATTTTCTGATGATCTCCTCTCTTCCCTCTCTCACAGCAGAGAGATAGAGAGATAGATAGAATGGTTGGGGGTTGGGGGGGGGGGGGGGGGGGGGGTTAATGACGAAAATGCCATGACATTATGTAATTCAAAAATATAAATGATATCTGCTTTTATATTGGTTTCAACGTTAAATCGATTATAATTATAACCCTGCTTGATATGTCCGTATTGCTTATAGTATTGGTATCTTTAGGTAGGCTAATCAAAAATAACATAAGGTTTTCTGTGTGTAAACTCTATCAGAGTGTTAAACCCATAGAAATAGAATCACTCATAATAATTCAGTTTAGGGTGTGGAATCAGTGTTCATTGACTATTAATATATGATTATATGAATCTCAACAGTTAGATAATGATGTTGAACTGGCCAGTTGTGGTGGTGGCAAACATAAATGAATAGCTAGGACTTTTATCAGCACAGAGATGAAACTCATGTGCTGACTGATTTCAAGAGAACAGGGACATCTACTGAGCACTGCTAATATCCTGCAGCATTATACATGAATCAGGACATTGATGGGTGTTGGACTAACGTCAGAAGAAGACAAAGACTAAGTCATTATTTAAAACAAATCTCAAATACACTATTAATAGGTTACAATACCTGCTATAGTTTTTGAAGGAGATTGTAGCCTAGAAACTATAGGACATGGCAACAGGCAGCCGCTAGGTCTTACCACTGGGTGTCAGTGTGTACATCGTTCATCTGCATTGCAAAAACAGTAGATTTTCAATAGAAAATTAAAATTGGACCATACATATGCCACTGGGTAGAGATTAAGGGGACTTTTCTTACCAGCATCCCATTGACAGGTTAACCCTAACCTTAACCAAACCCTTACATTTCCCTTTGCATGTCAACCATATCCCCCCTTTTCCCATGCCACAGTCTACAATATATACAGTTGAAGTTGGAAGTTTACATACACTTAGGTTGGAGTCATTAAAACTCGTTTTACAACCACTCCACAAAGTTCTTGTTAACAAACTATAGTTTTGGCAAGTCGGTTAGGACATCTACTTTGTGCATGACACAAGTCATTTTTCCAACAATTGTTTACAGACAGATTAGTTCAACTGTATCACAATTCCAGTGGGTCAGAAATTTACATACACTAAGTTGACTGTGCCTTTAAACAGCTTGGAAATTCCAGAAAATGATGTCATGGCTATCGAAGCTTCTGATAGGCTAATTGACATCATTTGAGTCAATTGGAGGTGTACCTGTGGATGAATTTCAAGGCCTACCTTCAAACACAGTGCCTCTTTGCTTGACATCATGGGAAAATCAAAAGAAATCAGCCAAGACCTCAGGAAAATAATTGTAGAACTCCACAAGTCTGGTTTATCCTTGGGAGCAATTTCAAAATGCCTGAAGGTACCGCGTTCATCTGTACAAACAATAGTATGCAAGTATAAACACCATGGGACCACGCAGCTGTCATACCACTCAGGAAGGAGACACGTTCTGTCTCCTAGAGATGAACGTACTTTAGTGCGAAAAGTGCAAATCAATCCCAGAACAACAGCAAAGTACCTTGTGAAGATGCTGGAGGAAACAGATACAAAAGTATTTAGAACTACCGTAAAACGAGTCCTATATCGACATCAACTGAAAGGCCGCTCAGCAAGGATGAAGCCACTGCTCCAAAACCGCCATAAAAAAAGCCAGACTACGGTTTGCAACTGCACATGGGGACAAAGATCGTACTTTTTGGAGAAATGTCCTCTGGTCTGGTAAAACAAAAATAGAACTGTTAGGCCATAATGACTTTCGTTATGTTTGAAGGAAAAAGGGGGAGGTTTGCAAGCCAAAGAACACCATCCCAACCGTGAAGCACGGGGGTGGCAGCATCATGTTGTGGGGGTGCTTTGCTGCAGGAGGGACTGGTGCACTTCACAAAATAGACGGCATCATGAGGAAGGGGAAATTATGTGGCTATATTGAAGCAACATCTCAAGACATCAGTCAGGAAGTTATCGCAAATGGGTCTTCCAAACGGACAATGACCCCAAGCATACTTCCAAAGTTGCAGCAAGATGGCTTAAGGACAACAATGTCAAGGTATTGGAGTGGCCATCACAAAGCCCTGACCTCAAGCCTATAGAAAATGTGTGGGCAGAACTGAAAAAGCATGTGCGAGCAAGGAGGCCTACAAACCTGACTCAGTTACACCAGCTCTGTTAAGAGGAATGAGCCAAAATTCACCCAAAGTATTGTGGGAAGCTTGTGGAAGGCTACCCGAAATATTTGACCCAAGTTAAACCATTTAAAGGCAATGCTGCCAAATACTAATTGAGTGTATGTAAACTTCTGACCCACTGGGAATGTGATGAAAGAAATAAAAGTTGAAATAAATCACTCTCTACTATTATTCTGACATTTCACATTCTTAAAATAAAGTGGTGAGAGGGGCGGAGCTAGCATGTTGGAGTGAACGGCTGTGTGTGAGAGGCTCCTGCAACTTTTTTGCGAAATAATCTAACTTAACCTACTTTATAGCACTTTTTACAACAAACGTTTCTTTCTAATACAATATTGTAACTTTATATGTGAAAATGCCGAGTAATAAGCGACCAAAGGACAATAAATCCACTTCGGAGGCCTACTCCCCGCCAAACAACGAGACAGACATGGCGGAAGGCACAGGTAACAACGTGACACTTACAGAACTTACCCGGGCTTTGGGAGAACTACGTGTTGCTATAGCTGAGGATCTTAAGGCTACTATTGCTGAACTGGACACTAAAATTGAGAGCACCATTCGAACGGTTGCCTCGCAGGGCCAGAGTATTGTGGACCTTGAGAAAGCCTCTGAATTCAACGCTGGTAGGATCGACGAGTTGGAGAAGCTATGCACGTCATTGCAGGATAGTGTGCAGAGGCTTTCTGTGAAAGTGGTCGACCTGGAGGGTCGATCCAGACGTCACAACCTTCGCGTTGTTGGGCTGGCAGAGGGGATAGAGGCTGGCTCTCGCCCCACCGACTTCTTCGCCAAGCTATTGAAGGATGCAATGGGATCGGATGTTTTGGCTTCAGATCCCCAACTGGACCGTGCACATCGCGCCCTTGTCCCAGTGCCTCGACCGGGCCAACGTCCTCGCCCAGTAATCATCTGCTGTCACAGTTTCAAGACCAAGGATCTTATCCTGCGCGAGGCTCGAATGAGGGGCAAACTGTTACATAAAGGGCACCCCTTCCGTGTCTACGAGGATTATGCGCCCGATGTGGCAAAGCACCGCGCCGGCTACAGAGATGTCATGATCAAACTCTACAAACTCCATCTTCGCCCAGCCTTGCTCTTCCCTGCAAGACTAAGAATTACCCCGCCTTCCGGAGAGAAGATTTGGCTCTCCTCGATTTTGGACGCAGAGAAGTTTATCCGGGAATATACACCAATCCCCCGTACAGGTTAGAGTGCCTTGTCATTGTGTGTCAGGGTCTGCTCATGGACTCGAACCCATACTATACCATACCATAACGGGTGAAATTGTACTAAACGGTCTCGACAGGGCCTGCCGAACATGTAACACGCTGAGCTGACCAATGGAGGGCGGTTAGAGCTCTCATTTAACGTCAGTTTCACTTTAATTCCGACTGGGTTCGTGGTGGTGCCTGTTTGGGAGGCCTTCCAGGTCTGATCATTGACACTTTCGGATGGATATACTTATGTTCCCCCATTTTTGTTTTGTTTCGTTATTTATTTTTCAATTATTACATTATTCCTATTACCATACCAGTTAGTTATTGCTTGCGGAGGTCTGGGGGTGATGGCTGGGAAGGGGCAGACGCAGACACCTGGATAGCAAGTTGATGTTTTGTGCTGTTCTGCCTTTGTCATAGCATGGCCCGCTCTCACGATTAGATTCCACCAGACCTCCGTGGGGCTTGTGTCTGTGTAGGTGTGCGTACATGTAATTACTATGTGTACTTTATTATTATTTTCTCTTAGCTTTTTAGTATTAGGTATGTGTATATTTTAAGTTAGTGTAGATTACTATTCTGGGCTGTGTATGTAGATGTTTGTGTGTGTGTGTATATATATATAAAAATTAAATATTTATATATATATATAAAAAAAAATTAATATTTATTTCTATAAGTATATATTTTTGGGTGTATGTGCGTAAGTGTATGTGTGTGTGTGTATGCACGTGTGTACGTATGTGGGTATGCGTGTATATACTTGCGCATGGGTGTGTGTAGGTAGGTATGCACGTGTGTGTGTATATATGTGCACGTGTATGTATGTATGTATGTATATGTACAAATGTGTATGGATGGATGTATGTGTGTGTGTATATGGGTATGTGTGTGTGTGTGTGTGTGTGTGTGTGTGTATGTATGTATGTATGTATGTATGTATGTATGTATGTATGTATGTATGTATGTATATATATATATATCTCACTATTGTTTTTTTAGAAGGGGGGGAAAAAAATGTATTTTTTATTATTATTAATTTTTTATTTTTTTTGATTGGGTGGTACGTTCAATTTATCGAAATCCTTGTTCCCATCTCCTAACCCACAATATGTAATTGTACTGCTGTCTATGTCGGTTGCGGATGGTTTATGTTTAGACCGGCATTGCTTAGCAATGTAATCTTGTGATGCTATATCTTGCTTATCTCAGGGATTGACCCAAGATGAAGCTTAAGTGCACAATATGTTTAAGTTGCAACTTATTCTGTTTAGGTTTAATAGATGCTAATTGAACACTTTAAGCGCGGGAGCCTCCTCAGTTCAGATGTTAGTAGAAGTTCTAGGATAATGAGAGGTGAACGTACAGTTGGGATTTTATTTTTGTTTTACCTCTTGTTCGAGGTCACGCCGTGCTTTTTTGGCATCGGCCAGACAATGTGTTTATTATTTTTATTTTCATGTTTTTTTCTCTCCTTTTTGTGTATGCCTGTTAAATGTGGGTTGATGGGAGGGGTAAATGTTGGGGTAAGTAGGGGAATAGGGTGGAGAGTAAAGGTGCTTGCAGGGGGGGAGGGGTGGGTTGGATACTGCTCGGGTGTAGGTGCTACATATGCTGATCGTGATAGTTTGGTGCACTTTCTTACCTTTTTAGTAACTTACATGCTATGCAGGCCACCATAGGAACTACAAATGAGAGGAGGGCGGGGCTTACATTCACTTCCTGGAATGTCAAGGGTTTAAATGAACCAATTAAGAGAGGCAAGGTCCTAGCCCACTTGAAAGCACTCTCGTCTGATATTATATTTTTGCAAGAAACCCATCTGAAAACAATTCTCATAACAGACTTAAATGTAAGTGGGTGGGGCAAGTGTATCACTCTAACTTCTCTGCCAAAACGAGAGGCACAGCGATTCTGGTACGGAAAGGAATTCCCTTTCAACATAAAACCACTATTGTGGACAAAGAGGGTCGTTATGTGATCGTAATAGGAGAGATCCACTCTACTTCTGTAACTCTACTTAATATCTATGGGCCAAACATTGATAACCCCTCTTTTTTCAAAAGAGTCCTTGCCCTGATTCCAGATATCTCCCATACTAACCTGGTCATTGGAGGAGACCTCAAGTGTGTACTAGACCAATATTTGGATAGATCCTCTACCCGGCGAACCCCTACCTCCTATTCAAGCGAATTCTTGAATACCTACATAAAAAATGCGAACTTATTTGATATATGGAGGATCTCTAACCCTACGGGTAGGGAATACTCCTTTTACTCTCATGTTCACAATGTTTATACTCGAATTGACTACTTTTTGGTTGATGCTAAACTACTCCCCTATACCTGTAATGTGAGGTATCATGATATTATAATCTCTGACCACAGTCCACTCACCTTCTCCCTGAGATTGGGTGACATCGTACCAAACGAGAGGATCTGGAGGTTGAATCCTCAGCTCCTCACAGAACCAACATTCTGTGAACATCTTAAAGATCAAATTACATTTTTCTTTGATACCAACGACAACACAGAGACTTCCCCAGCATTATTGTGGGAAACACTGAAGGCTTATTTGAGAGGCTGTATCATCTCCTTTCAGACTGCCAGGAGTAGGCAAAACAGAAGAGAATTGGTAGAACTGGAGGGACAAATTCACTTACTAGATAGGGAGAATGCTAGACACCCATCTAGGGAGAAACATAAAAAAAATGATGTCTTTAAAATTTAAATACAATCAGATCCTCTCTGCTAAAATTGCTAAATCTTTTCTCTATGCCAAGCAAAAATATTTTGAGTTTGGTGACAAACCACACAAACTACTCGCCAGACAACTTCGTAAGAATGTGAGTGACCGTATGATTCACAAAGTTAAATCTGCATCTGGGGAATTACTCTCTTCCCCCAAAGACATAAATGACAGATTCCGTCAGTTTTATGAGACTTTATATACATCTAAAGCGGATCCTAACCCCTTAATTATGCAAAACTTTTTGGAGAACTGTAATCTTCCTGCCCTTAACCAGGAAGACTCTAACTTCCTGAATAAGGAAATATCTCTTGAAGAAATTACAGAAACAATAAAATCTCTAAAGAGTGGCAAGACCCCGGGCCCAGATGGATACCCGAGTGAATTCTACAAAACATTCAGCAACATGCTCTCTCCCTACCTACACAAAATGTTGGTTCAGGCCAACGAGGATGGAGTGCTCCCATCCACTTTGGATGAGGCGTTTATTACAGTTATACATAAGAAGGGTAAGGATCCGGAAGAGGTAGGGTCATACAGACCAATATCCCTCCTTAATACAGACCAAAAGATTTTAGCAAAAACTTTGGCTAACAGGCTGAGGACTTTAATTGGCAAATTGGTCCATTCAGACCAGACCGGCTTTATCCCTAACAGAAACTCATTCTTCAATCTCAGGCGCCTATTCAACATTATGTATTCTCAGAGGTTACCTAACGTGGACCTAGCCGTTATATCTCTTGACGCTGAAAAGGCCTTTGACCAAGTTGAGTGGCCCTATCTATTCAAGGTCCTACAGAAATGTAATATTGGAGATGGGTTCATAAAGTGGATCCAGCTTTTATATAGGAACCCCTGTGCGAGAATACTCACTAACCAATCATTGTCGCCCCGATTTAACCTTCACAGAGGGACAAGGCAGGGTTGTGCGCTGTCACCTATGCTCTTCGCCCTAATTATTGAACCTCTCGCTCAAGCGATCAGATCTCATGCAGCAATACACGGCTATAATACTAAACATACTCTAAATAAGATTTCCCTATACGCAGATGACATTCTCCTCTATGTAACAGAACCCCATGGTAGTATTCCAGCTATTCTAGAGGTGATTCATTTGTTTGGTACCTTCTCAGGATACAGAATAAATTGGAACAAGAGTGAATTAATGCCCATTCGGTTGCAAAACACCTCCTGGCTAGAACATCTTCCAGTTAAGCTATCTTCAGATAAATTTACCTACCTTGGAATTGTAGTTACCAAACAATACTCCTTACCATTTAAAGAGAATTTCCCCTCTCTGATGCAAAAACTTAAGGCAAACATACAATTTTGGAGAACTCTCCCAATTTCTCTGCTCGGAAGAATTAATGCCATTAAAATGGTCTTCCTCCCACAACTGCTCTACCTATACCAGAACATCCCAATATTCATACCTAAATCCTTTCATAAACAACTGGACTCTATTATCAATCCTTTCATCTGGGATTATAAAACACACAGGATAGGTAAAAAACACCTCTGTAAATCCAAGATGGAAGGAGGATTGTCTCTCCCAAACTTTATATTTTACTACTGGGCCGCCAACCTCCGCGCTGTTACGTTTCTGCTGGATGACGCACCCCCGCCATCCAGCTGGCTTAGTATGGAGCGAGAGGAGTGCCACCCCTTCTCTATTGGTGCTGTGATTTTGTCACCTGTCAATCTGGAGATGTCACTTTACCGTAACAATCCTATTATACATAGCACAGTCCGAATCTGGAAGCAAATTAAAGTCCACTTTGATCTTAGACAAATATCGTTCATGCTTTCTGTTGCCAGGAATCCCTCCTTTGCCCCCTCTAACCTTGATAACACCTTTGAGCGGTGGGGAGAGTTGGGGATAAGTACCATAGGGGATTTATATATAGGGGGAACCTTTGCTTCCTTTGAATTGCTGAGGGAAAATTATAATCTTCCCAGAAGTTACTTTTTCAGATACCTACAGATTAGAGACTATGTTAGAAAATACCTCCCAACATCCCAACAAACCTTCCACGTTTGACGGATGCATAAAAATATGCCCCACCTCAGACAAACTGATATCTCGTATATATGATGCTTTTCAATCTGTTAGCACACCCTCTACTGATGCCATTAAGGCAAAATGGGAGGAAGAACTAGGGACTGACATTTCGGTGGCAGACTGGGAAGATAGCTTGGTGTATATCCACACCTGCTCCATTAACTCCAGACATCGTTTCATACAATTCAAGGTATTACACAGATTACACTATTCCAAAACCAAACTGCATAGGATATTTCCTGGTACATCCCCTATGTGTGATAAATGTCAGGCTGAGCAGGGTACACTACTCCACTGCTTTGCCCTATGCGCTAACTTGTATGGGTATTGGTGTGGAATTTTTGGGGTCCTCTCTGAAGTTCTGGAGACTTCAATAGACCCAGACCCGCTTCTGATAATCCTGGGAGTGTCCGATTCCCTAAACGGATTAACCAACTCCCAAAAACAACTCATCTCTTACAGTCTCATTTCGGCAAAAAAATTAATCTTGTTGTTTTGGAAAAAGAGGGAAGCGCCAAATTATGGTTCAGCGAATTGGCAAACACTGTACACTTAGAAAGAATTAGATATATTTTGAACAATAAATTATCAACATTTGATCAAATCTGGCAGCCTTTCCTCTCTTACTTGGACCAGGCGGCGCTGTGAATTTGCACTTAACGCACTCTTAATTGTCATACGGTAATCTACCTTTGGGCAGCGTGTGCTGGCCCCGCCACCCGAGCAGTTGGGAGGGGAATAGGGTGGAATAAGGGGGGATAAAGTGGGGTATAAGTGGGGGGGCTACATCGACCCTTTTTTTTTTATTATAATTTTTTTTTTTGTTCTACCTGTCCTTGTTTTGTATGTCTTGTTTTGTAATATTTGTTTTGTGCCCAGAACTCTGGGTCCTTTGGTTAATGTCTGTTCTCTTATGTTTAGATAAGAACTGTAAACTTGTCTTTTATACCTATACACCATTCTTGTGTATGTGTTCAATAAAAAATATTTGAACAAAATAAAGTGGTGATCCTAACTGACCTAAGACAGGGAATTTTTACTAGGATCAAATGTCAGGAATTGTGAAAAACTGAGTTTAAATGTATTTGGCTAAGGTGTATGCAAACTTCTGACTTCAAATGTAACATGTGAAATGGCATGAGACACAAGCTTTACAGATCCAATCAGTATTGTACATTACAACAATAATATTTTATATAATATTATTCTGTGTAAAATATCACAAAGAATACTCTAGTGATATACATACAAATTGATTGAATTATCAAAACATTTACTGTGGTGTCCATTTAGCAAAACAAACCATTTTCACTTTCTTCAGTGGTGTTGGCTTTAGTTACATCACTAGAATTGAATCCAGACTACTTTGTAGGGTCTACAGACCCCTACTGACCGTAGTACAGAGTGCAGCTCTCTACATCAGGAGGTGAAGACATGCTGGCCAAAAATAACACCAGCTGAGCGATTATGAGAAAATGACAAACTTTGTGTAACTGATATGAGCTTGGTAGAACCATATTATTATTATTATCTTTATGGTTGGATTAATGGTCCAAGAACCTGTAGAAATGAACTCCTTACATCAGCATAAAGAGTGTCACCTATAGTATAGGTTGTTTGACAGTTCAAATCAAAGTTTATTGGTTGCATACACAGTTTATATTTGGGACTCCTGTGCGGCGCAGCGGTCTAAGGCACTGCATCTCAGCACAAGTGGTGTCACTGCAGTCCCTGGTTCAAATCCAGGCTGCATCACATCTGGCTGTGATTGGGAGTATCATAGGGTGGTGCACAATTGGCCCAGTGTCGTCCAGGTTTGGCTGTCATTGTAAATAAGAATTTGTTCTTAACTCACTTTCCTAGTTAAATAAATATATTTAAGGTTTATTTGGAATTGTTCACATTTGCAGCTAAAAGCTGAATTGCAGCGTACATAAGCCCAACGTAAGTAAATAAAAAATATGAGATGTGGTATACAATATTACAGTTAAGCAGCATTAAGCAGTCTCACAAACTATGGCATAGGGCTGTTGTAGTACCTGTCAGTCAGAGTAGGGGGAAGGTTCAGTTTGTGACTGGATTGGGCAGATCTGCCACTGACATGGACTCTCGTCTGAGGCAGCCATTTGTTGTAATCCTGGAACTTTGCAAGCTTCTGGGCAAAGGATCTGCAGAGGTGGGTGCGACGGGACTCCAAGGACTGCAAGCCCAAGTCATTGCATGCAGAGTCGTAGGGGGTGTAGGGGGGCGCATGATGATTTTGGCTGCATGTCGTTGGATCTTCTCAAGTTGATTGTGTTGGTGGGCTGTGGGGACCTGGGTGCCATACTGGAGCGGCGTAGGCTACTCCAGCACTGGACGGACAAAGCAGGTGTAGAGTGTCAGAATGTTTAGCAGATTTTAAACAAAAATGTCAAACAAGTACACACCGTAATCAAAAACAATCTAGTTAACAACCCAAATCACACTGTATCACTAATCCAAATGCAATCTAGGCGTATACACACCAAAAATATATACTTAGAATGATATGTATAGCAGTAGATATGACACTCATCATATTAGTATCAGCTGATACCAGGTCAACATTTCACACTGTTATTATTACTACGTAGTTCCGGGTTTTTGTGTGATTTAATGTAAAATTGGACTGAGCAGGTACTAAGTCTCCATGCTGTAGCTCTCTAATTTTTCTGATTATTATGACACATAACTTTATAAGCCTATACACTTATTGTACAAAACATTAGGAACACCTTCCTAATATTCCATTGCACCCCCTTCTGCCCTCAGAACAGCCTTAATTCATTGGGGCATGGACTCTACAAGGTGTCTGTCACATCCTGACCAGTAAAGGGGTCATTTTGTTATTGTAGTTGGTCAGGACGTGGCAGGGGTGTGTTTGTTTTGTGTGTTTTGGTTTATGGTCTATGTTTTCTATTTCTATGTGGGTTTTCTAGTTTGTCTATTTCTATGTTCGTTTTGGGAACGACCTCCAATTAGAAGCAGCTGGTTGTCGTTGCTTCTAATTGGAGGCCATATTTAAGTGGGTTTATTTTGTCTTGTGTTTGTTTCTTTGTATAGCTGTGTAGCGTTACAGGACTGTCGTTTGGTTTCTTGTTTTGTTTAGTGTTCACGCTTATAAGTATGGACACTTACCACGCTGCGTATTGGGCCGATGATTTCTCCTCATCAGAAGACGAAGCTTATGACAGTGTCGAAAGCGTTCCATAGGGATTATGGCCCATGTTGACTCCAACGCTTTTTCAAATTCAAACCAAATCAAATTGTGTTTGTTCAAATGCACCGAATACAACAGGTGTAGACCTTACTATGAAATGCTTACTTACAAGCCCTTAACCAACAATGCAGTTCAAGAAATAGAGTTAAGTAATTATTTACTAAATAAACTAAAGTACAGATTAGTCGAGGTAATTTGTACATGTAGGTAAGGGTAAAGTGACTATACATAGATAATAAACAGTGAGTAGCAGCCGTGTGAAAACAAAGGGGGGAGGGGGGGTCAATGTAAATAGTCCGGTTGGCCATTTGATTAATTGTTCAGCAGTCTTATGGCGTGGGGATAGAAGCAGTTAAGGAGCCTTTTGGTCCTAGACTTGGCGCTCCGGTACCACTTGCCGTATGGTAGCAGAGAGAACAGTCTATGTGTGACTGGAGTCTTTGACAATTTTTTGGGCCTTCCTCTGACACCACCTAGTATATAGGTCCTGGATGGCAGGAAGCTTGATTTTGGAGAGCAAAGGGATGCCAGATTCTCATGCCTCTATTTGGTCGCCCAAATGGAAAAGATAGTATTTATCCATTATTAGATCAAATCAACCATGTTTGACAAATTATCCCAAAATTCTAAGGATTCAGTAAAACTTCAGGAATGACATGCATGGAATAACGTTAGAGTGAAGTTAGCTACCAACAAATATATTTTTTTACTCCCATATTGCAATGCAATTTCTACTCTAGCTGTATGGTCTTCTAACTGACTACTTAATAGAAAGTGTATGAGTACTTCCTCTGCCAACAATCCTTACTGACAAAGCAATGCAGAGGTTATGCTGGGACAGCACTGCATTCTAAATCCAGCTTCAGGCCAAACCAAAGTAACTACGGTGAGATAAAACAAGCAATAAATCTATTCTTATGAGTGTGCAGAGGATGTAGTGCAGTGATTAAACTTTCATTACTTTGACTGTAATTACTGTATCACTAAACCATGAGAACAAGAGCAAAACATTTGTCAAACTCTTCAACACTGCCAAGTTGTCGATATGGATATCTGTCTCTCCAAAATCCCCCACTGTACTGTATTTAAAACTACGGTCAAAGAAATTAATAGAGATTTAAAAGAAATGCAATTAACTTTCATGGCTGATGTAAGCTCAGGCTGCGAACTCAGGAGGCTCAGAGCCAGAGCGTGCTGCTTCTCCAACTGCTCTAAGGCAATTTCCGATATTATCGCAAGCACTAAGAATACTATGAATACTGATGATACATATGCCCGTCGTTTTTTAATTATTTTGTTTTAAGCCTTCCCTAAACCATTGCACTAATCGAATTAATGCCTAAAATGTTCACCTTTGAGTTGTTTCTCTTTTAACCACGTGGAATTAATGCGTCAAAAATAGACAGTCATCCATGGGAGTAGATGTATTTTTTCGTTAGGGAAAATCCGTATTTTTTTTGTTGAATTGCTTTATTATGTTGAAGACAAGCAATAGGCACTATAAGTTATTGGTTTACTCAGTGCCTGTGTGGTCCAGTGCTTACAGCCACTGACCTCAGCACACATATTCCAGAGTCGGCATATGCTCGAATCCGGCCCTTTGACTCATGGACAGTGGCGATTTTAGCATGTAAATCTTGGTGGGACAAACTCAAAAATAGTTTTTGAGATGCATGCCTGCAAAGCCACTGCACAACACAACACTAAACAATACGTGAATTGCACTATAACGGTGACAAACGGTGCCCACAAACTGTTAGGGCCTACATAAAGCTGTCCCAACAGCAGAGCTTTCTTTTCAGCACCATGGAGTGCTACACCTGGCTATCAGCGGAGCCTTGTCTGGCAGCAGAACAGTTCATTGAGCCTCATTTACTGACTTTTTAAAAAACATAGCTGACCTGCTTAAATACATTTGGTTTCTACTGACAATTCAAATGTACAAACTATGGCATAAGGGAACGATGAGCGGATGAGAGGCAATCTGTAATTTTGATTAAAAATGAGAGAGCTAAGACAGATGTAGTCAATATAACTATTAGTTCAGCACTTTTGAAATGTACAGCGACAGAATTCCGAACGTGAGACGTTCTTACAGTATTCTCCCACTACACTGTGATAGAAAAATTACATATTTACCTGATTTGTTTGATATTAATAGTTAGCGATTAATACTTAACAAATAGGAGGATATTTCTGTCCTGTTAGTGTCTGTGTTTTTATGGTCTCCACTCTAGTTCCCTGCAGCTAATCTGGGCATCTGGCCAGAGATGGCTTGAGCTGACAAATGAGTTAAAGACTGCATTACAGAGACAAGAATGTGTTTTACTAGAGATAGCTTAGGAGTAGAACAATCCCTCATTGTCTCAAAATCATCCTTGCATCTGGGAAACTAAGCCAGGGTGGGGTTAAGACAACAACCCATGTGCAGATAAGACAGGATGAACCCAGAGTGGATTATGATGCTCCTTGGTCTGTATGAGGGGGGTTAACCAACCATGACTGAGCATTGTTAGTGTCAGCTATATATAGTACTCTGCATTTGTGTAAAAGTTAGGTTACTCGGTCCAACACTCAAGGGTGGGGGGTCGTCCAGCCTCATTATTGCAATAGTTCATCGATATTAAATAAGATGATTGTTAGAAGAAATTACCAAATCTCTCTCAGTACTGAATTTCCACGACAACACCAAGTCAGAATCATAGGATAAATAAAGGGGATAAACAGTGCATTCGGAAAGGATTCAGAAGCCTTGACTTTTTCCTAATTTTGTTACGTTACAGTCTTATTCTAAAATTGATAAATCATTTTTTCCCCTCATCAATCTACACACAATACCCCATAATGACAAAGCAAAAACAGGTTTTAGAAATGTTTGCTAATTTATAAAAAACAAAAGCTGAAATATCCCATTTAGTATTCAGACCCTTTACTCAGTACTTTGTTGAAGCATCTTTGGCAGCGATTACAGCCTTGAGTCTTCTTTAATATGACGCTACAAGCTTGGCACACCTGTATTTCGGGAGTTTCTCCTATTCTTCTCTGCAGATCCTCTCAAGCTCTGTCAAGTTGGATGGGGAGCATCGCTGCACAGCTATTTTCAGGTCTCTCCAGAGATGTTTGATCGGGTTCAAGTCCGGGCTCTGGCTGGGCCACTCAAGGACATCCAGAGACTTGTCCCCAAGCCACTCCTGTGTTTTCTTGGCTGTGTGCTTAGGGTTGTTGTCCTGTTGGAAGGTGAACCTTCGCTCCAGTCTGAGGTCCTGAGCGCTCTGGAACAGGGTTTCATCAATGATCTCTCTTTACTTTGCACCGTTCATTTTTCCCTTGATCCTGACAAGTCTCCCAGTCTCTGCCGCTGAAAACATCCCCACAGCATGATTCTGCTACCACCACGCTTCACCGTATGGATGGTGCCAGGTTTCCTCCATACGTGACGTTTGGCATTCAGGCCAAGGAGTTCAATCTTCGTTTCATCAGACCTGTTTCTCATGGTCTGAGAGTTTTAAGGGGCCTTTTGGCAAACTCCAAGAGGCTTGTCATGTGCCTTTTACTTAGGAGTGGCTTCTGTCTGGCCACTCTACCATAAAGGCCTGATTGGTAGAGTGCTGCAGATATGGTCATCCTTCTGGAAGGTTCTCCCATCTCTTCAGAGGAACTCTGGAGCTCTGTCAGAGTGACCATCGAGTTCTTGGCCACCTCCCTGACCAAGGCTCTTCTCCCCCGATTGGTCAGTTTGGCTGGGCGGCCAGCTCTAGGAAGAGTCTTGGTGGTTCCAAACCCCTTCCATTTCAGAATGATGGATGCCACTGTGTTCTTGGGGACATTCAATGCTGCAGATATTTTTGGTACCCTTCTGTCTCGACACAATCTTGTCTCGGAGCTCTACGGACAATTCCTTCGATCTCATGGCTTCATTTTTGCTCTGACATGCACTGTCAACTGTGGGACCTTATATAGACAAATCATGTCCAATCAATTGAATTTACCACAGGTGGACTCCAATCAAGTTGTAGAAACCTCTCAAGGATGATCAATGGAAACAGGATGTACCTGAGCTCAATTTCAAGTTTCATAGCAAAGTGTCTGAATACTTAAGTACATTTAAAATATATATATTTAACCTTTATTTAACTAGACAAGTCAGTTAAGAACAAATTCCTATTTACAATGACGGCCTATACTGGCCAAACCTGGGCCAATTGTGCGCCACCCTATGGGACTCCCAATCACGGCCGGTTGTGATACAGCCTGGATTCGAACCAGGGTGTCTGTAGTTATGCCTCTAGCACTGAGATGCCATGCCTTAGACCGCTGCCCCACTTGGGAGCCCAAATAAGGTATTTCTGTTTTTTATTTGTCACACATTTGCAAAATTTTCTAAAAACCTGTTTTCGCTTTGTAATTATGGGGTATTGTGTTTAGATTGATGAGGATTTTTTTTATTTAATCAATTTTAGAATAAGACTGTAACGTAATAAAATGTGGAAAAAGTAAAGGGGTCTGAATACTTTCCGAATGCACCGTAAGCAGACAATGAAATCTCTTACAATATTCTTACAATGCCACACCCTGATCAGTTTCACCTGTCCTCGTTATTGCCTAGAAGGCCAGCATCCCAGAGTCGCCTCTTCACTGTTGACGTTGAGACTGGTGTTTTGCGGGTACTATTTAATTAAGCTGCCAGTTGAGGACTTGTGAGGCGTCTGTTTCTCAAACTAGACACTCTAATGTACTCGTCCTCTTGCTCAGTTGTGCACCGGGGCCTCCCACTCCTCTTTCTATTCTGGTTAAAGCCAGTTTGCGCTGTTCTGTGAAGGGAGTAGTACACAGCGTTGTACGAGATCTTCAGTTTCTTGGCAATTTCTCGCATGGAATAGCCTTAATTTCTCAGAACAAGAATAGACTGACAAGTTTCAGATGAAAGTTAGTTTCTGGCCTTTTTGAGCCTGTAATCGAACCCACAAATGCTGATGCTCCAGATACTCAACTAGTCTAAAGAAGGCCAGTTTTATTGCTTCTTTAATCAGAACAACAGTTTTCAGTTGTGCTAACATAATTGCAAAAGGGTTTTCTAATGATCAATTAACCTTTTAAAATGGTAAACTTGGATTAGCTAGCACAACGTGCCATTGGAACACATGAGTGGTGGTTGCTGATATTGGGCCTCTGTATGCCTATGTAGATATTCCATAAAAAATCTGCCGTTTCCAGCTACAATAGTCATTTACAACATTAGCAATGTCTACACTGTATTTCTGATCAATTTTATGTTATTTTAATGGAGAATTTTGCTTTTTTTTCTTCTTTCAAAAACAAGGACATTTCTAAGTGACCCCAAACTTTTAAATGGTAATGTATGTCTGAAAGGTTGTCCAGAACATTGATAACATGTACTTTACCTACAGGATGCAACATATGTTTACACCATTGAAATCCATTTAGTTTTGTGTCCAAATAATTGCCTTTTACAAATGTTACAGAATAAAAACTGGTATATACTGTAACTGAGTGTATAAGAATCATGAACGTCCTAATCCAGGCACTTGTCATCTCCCGTCTGGATTATTGCAACTCGCTGTTGGCTGGGCTCCCTGCCTGTGCCATTAAACCCCTACAACTCATCCAGAACGCCGCAGCCCGTCTGGTGTTCAACCTTCCCAAGTTCTCTCACGTCACCCCGCTCCTCCGCTCTCTCCACTGGCTTCCAGTCGAAGCTCGCATCCGCTACAAGACCATGGTGCTTGCCTACGGAGCTGTGAGGGGAACGGCACCTCCGTACCTTCAGGCTCTGATCAGGCCCTACACCCAAACAAGGGCACTGCGTTCATCCACCTCTGGCCTGCTGGCCCCCCTACCTCTGAGGAAGCACAGTTCCCGCTCAGCCCAGTCAAAACTGTTCGCTGCTCTGGCACCCCAATGGTGGAACAAGCTCCCTCACGACGCCAGGACAGCGGAGTCAATCACCACCTTCCGGAGACACCTGAAACCCCACCTCTTCAAGGAATACCTGGGATAGGATAAAGTAATCCTTCTAACCCCCCCCTTAAAAGATTTAGATGCACTATTGTAAAGTGGGTGTTCCACTGGATATTATAGGTGAATGCACCAATTTGTAAGTCGCTCTGGATAAGAGCGTCTGCTAAATGACTAAAATGTAAATGTAAATGTAATGTCTTGCTAGAGAAAGTGTTTGGGAAGTCCAAATGCATGAGCAGAGATTTTAGCAGCAGTTGTAGTGAGGAAAAAAACCACCAGAGGGCGAGCCTGACAAAGTAAACTCAGCCTGCACTGGAATATTCCTTTGTGAATATTCAACTATGTCCCTATTTGAAGACTGGTTATTATATACATTTTGCAAATAAATAAGTCCTATAAAGACAAGGAATGAAAGGAATAATAGGGGAAACAACATAGGATAAAGTTACTTTGACACAATGTCGACTACCTGCTGAAATGTTTGGTACACTGCTAAATATGATGAAAAAGTTTGTCCCTGGTCAACCTCATCACAGATCATTTGTATAGGCCCAACCATAAGCAAATTATCTCTTGGACCTGTTCGGTTCCACACTGACTTGGAGTCTTGCAGTGCTGGAACCTAATTGACCCCTAGCATGGGTGTGTCTGCCTTTCTACTATAAATCACTGAACAGGACTATCAATGCGATTTCATTTCCCCTAGTAGGCAACTTTGGAAGCAACCATGGCACTGTACAGCAACTTGTTACCTCTTAGATGGGCACTGGCTTCATTTCCAGCTGAGTTGACATTTCTTGGTGATGTGGGTTGATTCCTCTAGAAGTCTTAGTAGGAATGCAGGATTGAAGTCAGCATGACTTAAGGTGCTGAGAATCTGATCCCCAGGAATGCACTCATAAAGCAGGGAGCAAAGCTTGCCCTCTACCTAGAGGATGCCAGCTTTCTCCTGTGAAAAATGCTCATTATACCCACCTGAGGAAAATAACTTGTGTCTGGAACTTGGGTTGATGCTGACTGAAGTGTAAAAAGCCTTATCAGTTTTGAACACAGTTGATTTGATCTGCAGAGCTCAGTGGGGTCATGCTGCATAAAATGGCAGGGAGTAGGCCTACAGGAAGAGAGCAAGGAGAGTGCAAAACTTTTCTTAATGTCATGGATGCAGGCACAAAGCTATTGAGGCTTGTAAGAACATAGATAGTGATTTTTGGGGGGTTGGAAATCTACTTGAACATACAGTAATACATCATTCAGCCACAAATACTGAATTAAACTCACAGTAAATGTGATAATTGAAAAAAATCACATCTTTAAAAAAAACATAGAATACAGAAATACTATTCTAAAGAAATACTGAATTTACATATGAGTGGGCTGTCATTGCCCAAAGTTTACCTTGCAGTCACTTTGAGTGGGATGGCTGGACTCAGAACCAGAGTCTTTAAATAGTTCAACCTGCGAACGCTGTGGAGGAGGCGTGGTCTGCCGCGTAACCTATAGCTAAATCCAAATTTGGCATATAAATGCAGGGAGCGCTCGTTTTTGAGATATTATACAGGTAACTCTCTCGACTTTTTGGTGGATGTACGATACTTTACCCGGGCGAACTTTCTTATTACGAAAGTTTTGGCTCCTGTTATGAGAGATGTCATAAATCTTAGGATGTATGAAGAGTAGCTTTCATTCAGCTGCAATAAAACGTTTGGAGGTGGACATTGTTTCCTGAGGATAGTTGACCAGATTGAACAAGTGTTCGGTGAAAGGTAAATCATTTGTAAATGTTATATTCGTCATTGAGATAACGAAAATACTGTTTTGTATTATAACAGCCTGTCTAGGCAGACATGTTGCCTCCAACAATGTATCAACGCTACTAAGGTGGGTCGGGTTTACTAGACTATAACAGGATCAGACGTGACTTGCCTTGTCAGCCTGTGAGAGAATTTCACATGCAATATGCATGGTCATGAAATATTGCATGTGCTTGGCAAAAACGTACATGTTTTCCTTGTGAGAAATTGTGTGAACAGTTCAATTGACCTACTATCATGCACTTAAAATACACCAAATATACATGTACAGTATCAGTTCTAGTTCTAATGTTTGATAACCATGTGCCAAAGATGTGTTAATTCATCAGTAATCACATTCAAGTGAATATATTAATCAATAACAAATAGTATACAATGGATTACAGATCTCTGAATGCTTGTATTTTATTTTGTCTCTTGTTTAGCCAACAGAATACCGATTTTTGTATTGGAGGCTTGAGAGGCTGATCAGTCATTATGAAGTGTGGAACTCAGGACTGGCTACGAGGGTTTGGGCTGCTATTCTTTGTGCAAACAGTACTTTCTATGGTGATCCCTAACTCTACTCACCTGGAGATGTTACTGGAGAAGTATATGAACAAAGATGATGAGTGGTGGGTGTCCAAACAGCGAGGGAAGAGGGCCATCACTGAAGGTGATATGCACCTCATACTCGATTTGCACAACAACCTGAGAGGTCAAGTTTATCCTCAAGCTTCAAATATGGAGTATATGGTAAGCTGAACCAGGACCTGTTGTGTCTGCATCACACATTTCTGTTATATTTAGGTCATCCTAAGATGAACTGTAGGCAATTGGAATATGACTTGCCCATACTGGAGTATGTAGAAGGAGATTGTACAGTACTACAGATTGAAGCAAGTGTTAGTTAGTTATTTTGCACTGATACTTCATCTTAGCTAATGATACTTGCTCAACGACTCAAGACATCTAGGCTTGAGAATCTGGAACATTTTCAAACCAATTCAACCATCCATGGGGTTCAGCAGAGCACATCTGCAAAGTCAGGGCCAACTCAGAGGTTTCACACCAAGTTCTTGGAGCACAGAGTGCTCAAATAGATCAAAACCTAAAAACAAGCCTGACCGACAGCCAAGCAATAAAGCCAGTGTGTTACTGGCCCTGCCAAACCTCAAGCTCTGCCCCCTGCCTTGGTAACCGGCCAGCTCTCACCTCCCCTGGGATCGTGCACTCTGCCTCAACCATTTCAACTCACATCTTCAAATATTAGTCTTTATCTTTGCATTTCATTTGGCAACAAAGCTGGATCTGTGTTGATTCAAACGTGTAACAGTTGAGCATCATCCTTTGAAGTATGGTGGTTCATTTGGATGACTTCCCATGCATAAATGGAGATTTGTATCCTGTGTGGATACACTGTGGTCCTGTGTGGCTCAGTTGTTAGAGCATGGCGCTTGCGCTGCCAGGGTGGTCAGTTCGATTCCCAGGACCACCCATGTGTATATATGCGCGCATGACTGTCAGTCGCTTTAGATAAAAGTGTCTGCTAAATGGCATATATAGTATTGCAGGCCTATGGTATGTCCATTGGCCTCAAGCCCATTGCATTCACCCTAAGCAGTGCAGAATGCAGATATCACTAATGTAATGTTCTACACATGGAAGACATTAGGACTGTACAGGGCAGCCAGCCGGCTGGCACAGTTTTCAATTAACCTTGATGGGTGTTAGTGCAGTTAAACAGCAGAACAGCAGCACACTACACCTAATGGACAATTGTACTACAACTTGGCTGACACGTTAGAATTCCTCAAGTCATATCTACGTAGTTCTTTGTAAGAAACAAGTGGTGCACAAATAGATTATAATTTTTAACTTCACTTGACCCGTTATAAGATCTCGATCATGTAGGTTGTTGCACTTTAGTGCAGACCCACTGGGCACACACTGGTTGAATCAGCGTTGTTTCCACGTCATTTCAATGAAATGATGTGGAACCAACGTGGAATAGACGTTGAATTGACGTCTGTGCCCAGTGGAGAGTTGATGCAAAGAGACCAGTAATACTAAAAATGCCATCAGGGCCCCCCAAGACTTTCTGTGAAGAATGTTAGAATTTGTATTTACAATTTTTGTTTATCAAGAGTTTTGTCTTTCAAGAGTAATACTAATACTAGCAGTATTAAGTGTATCAGTAGCACCAATCTGATGTGCCTGCAGATATGTCTTTATCTTATCAGAACAACTCTGACTTTGGCATTTCAAAGGTTTGGGATACAGATCTGGAGAGGAGTGCTGAGCACTGGGCACACACCTGCCTGTGGGAGCATGGACCACAACACATGCTAACTCAGATTGGACAAAACCTGGGTGCCCACTGGGGAAGGTCTGTATAGTATCTGGAGAGATGACCAGTTTGATTATATGCATTATGTCATTATACAGTTATACTGTATGCCCATTTCCTAACATGTTGCGGGGTCCTATAAACTCATGAGGCAACCAATGTGTGATTAGACTGTACAGGGAGTACTGTATATTGCTGTGGGTTATGTCTAGTTTAGGGTTTCCCAAACTCGGTCCCGGGGCCTCCCATGGGTGCATATTTTGGTTTTTGCCCTAGCACTACACAGCTGATTTTAAAATAATAAACTCATCATCAAGCTTTGATTATTTGAATCAGCTATGTAGTACGAGGGCAAAAAACTAAACATGCAACCCTGGGAGGCCCCAGGACCAAGTTTGGGAAACCCTAGTTAGTTAAATTGTTTCGTTTCTACTTTCCTCAGAGACCGACCACCAACATTTCATGTCCAGGCCTGGTATGATGAAGTGAGAGACTACAGCTATCCCTATCCACAGGAGTGTAACCCACACTGCCCCTTCAGATGCTCTGGTCCTGTCTGCACTCACTACACACAGGTAAGAGTTTCCTATAACAATATCATAAAACCTTATTTAAGGTCAGAGAAGTCTGAGAGGACTACTAACTGAAGGTAGCTACTTTGTTTGTCTTTGCAGATGGTTTGGGCAACAAGCAGCCATATTGGATGTGCTATTAATGTGTGCTACAACATGAATGTGTGGGGCATGATTTGGACTAAAGCTGTGTACTTGGTTTGCAACTACTCACCGCCGTAAGTTTGAAAGGTTTTTTATGTCGTCCCCCCCCCCCCAAAAAAAAAATGAAGTTCAGATTCTTATTTTCAACTGTTGTACGTTATGTAGTGTATGGGAACTGGGAAGGATTGGGTTAAAAGGTTCAGTGTGTTTTATGATGTCATTTGTGTGCAGGGGAAACTGGTGGGGGCATGCCCCATACAAACATGGCAGCCCGTGCTCTGCCTGTCCGCCCAGCTACGGTGGAGGCTGTAGGGACAATCTCTGCTATACAGGTCGGCTGCTTTCAGAAGAAAGTTGTGCCATAACAAATTGGTTGCTTTTATGCATTTTGTTTTGCAGAGTATATTACATGTGATGTGACACTTGTTCTTCTTCAGAGAACGGAGTAGACCGACGTCCTGCCCCTGAACTTGAGGAGACAAACTACATCGAGCCAGAGCCGAGGGCCCAAGAGCCAAGGTCGAGACCGCAACCCCCAATACCATCACCCAATGACAACATGGAGAGGAATGAGGTGGTCAGCACAGTGCAAATGTGTAAGAATTTATCACAAATTTGACACTGTTTCTAATACACAATGTCATTATACAGTAGGATAAAAGTCTATATTTGGTATCACTGCCAGAAGGTCTAAGTGAAATTGTTTTTCTTATTTTCAAAGGTCAACAGATGGACTGTGAGACAAAGCTGCGTGATCGCTGTAAAGAAACCACTTGTAATAGGTAGGCCTAAGTTGTTCCTAAAGTGGATGTTGTCACCTAGGTTTGCAAATCAAATGTTATTTGTCACATGCGCCAAATACAACAGGTGTAGACCTCACAGTGAAACGCTTACTTACCAACAACTGTGCCAACTGTGCCAGCCGGCTACCAACAATGACGTTTTTTTGTAAAAATTAAATGTAACCTTTAATTTAAGAAAATACCCCCCCCAAAAAGTAAGAGATAAAAGTAACAAATAATTAAAGACCAGCAGTAAAATAACAATAGTGAGGCTATATACAGGGAGTACCAGTACAGAGTCAATATGCGGGGCACCGGTGTCGAGGTAATTGAGGTAATATGTACATGTAGGTAGAGTTATTAAAGTGACTATGCATAGATAATAACAGAGAGTAGCAGCAACGTAGAAAGGGGGGGAGGGCAATGCAAATAGTCTGGGTAGCCATTTGATTAGATGTTCAGGAGTCATATGGCTTGGGGGGTAGAAGCTGTTTAGAAGCCTCTTGGACCTAGACTTGGTGCTCCGGTACCGCTTTCCATGCGGTAGCAGAGAGAACAGTCTATGACTAGGGTAACTGGAGTCTTTGACAAATGTTAGAGCCCCGCCTCTGACACCGCCTGGTATAGAGGTCCTGGATGGCAGGAAGCTTGGCCCCGGTGACGTACTGGGCCATACGCGTTACCCTCTGTAGTGCCTTGCGGACAGAGGCCGAGCAGTTGCCATACCAGGCAGTGATGCAACCCGTCAGGATGCTCTCGATGGTGCAGCTGTAGAACCTTTTGAGGATCTGAGGAACCATGCCAAATCCTTTCAGTTTCCTGAGGGGGAATAGGTTTGGTCATGCCTTCTTCACGACTGTCTTGGTGTGCTTGGACCATGTTTGTTTGTTGGTGATGTGGATGCCAAGGAACTTGAAGCTCTCGACCTGCTCCACTACAGCCCCATCGATGAGAATGGGGGTGTGCTCGGTCCTCCTTTTTCTGTAGTCCACAATCAACTCCTTTGTCTTGATCACGTTGAGGGAGAGGTTGTTGTCCTTCCACCACATGGTCAGGTCTCTGACCACCTCCCTATAGGCTGTCTCATCATTGTCGGTGATCAGGCCTACCACTGTTGTCATCGGCAAACTTAATGATGGTATTGGAGTCGTGCCTGGCCGTTCAGTCATGAGTGAACAGGGAGTGCAGGAGGGGACTGAGCACGCACCCCTGAGTGGCCCCCATGTTGAGGATCAGCGTGGCGGATGTGTTGTTACCTACCCTTACCACCTGGGGGCGGCCCGTCAGGAAGTCCAGGATCCAGCTGCAGAGGGAGGTGTTTAGTCCCAGGGTCCTTAGCTTAGTGATGAGCTTTGAGGGCACTATGGTGTTGAACGCTGAGCTGTAGTCAATGAAGATCATTCTCACATAGGTGTTCCTTTTGTCCAGGTGGGAAAGGGCAGTGTGGAGTGCAATAGAGATTGCATCATCTGTTGGGGCGGTATCCAAATTGGAGTGGGTCTAGGGTCTCTGGGATAATGGTGTTAAAGTGAGACATGACCAGCCTTTCAAAGCACTTCATGGCTACAGACGTGAGTGCTTCGGGTCGGTAGTCATTTAGGCAGGTTACCTTAGTGTTCTTGGGCACAGGGACTATGGTGGTCTGCTTGAAACATGTTGGTATTACAGACTCAGACAGGGAGAGTTTGAAAATGTCCATGAAGGCACTTGCCAGTTGGTCAGAGCATGCTCTCATGCATGTTTCACTGTCACTTGCTTCGATGCGAGCATAGAAGTTATTTAGCTCGTCTGGTAGGCTCGTGTCACTGGGCAGTTCTCGGCTTTGCTTCACTTTGTAGTCTGTAATAGTTTGCAAGCCCTGCCACATCTGATGCGCGTCGGAGCCATTTTAGAACAATTCGATCTTAGTCCTGTATTGATGCTTTGCCTGTTTTATGGTTCGTCGGAGGGCATTGCAGGATTTCTTTTAAGCTTCCGGGTTAGAGTCCCGCTCCTTGAAAGCGGCAGCTCTACCATTTAGCTCAGTACGGATTTTGCCAATAATCCATGATTTTGCCAATAATCCATGGCTTCTGGTTGGGGTATGTACGCACAGTCACTGTGGGGACAGCGTCATTGATGCACAGTGACTGATGTGGTGTACTCCTCAATTCCATCGGAAGAATCCCGGAACATATTCCAGTCCGTGCTAGCAAAACAGTCCTGTAGCTTAGCATCTGCTTCATGGTGCTTCCTGCTTTAGTTTTTGCTTGTAAGCAGGAATCAGGAGGATATAATTATGGTCAGATTTGCCAAATAGAGGGCAAGGGAGCGCTTTGTACGCGTTTCTGTGTGCACGGGGGGGTCGTCAATGTTTTGTTGCCAAACTGGTGGCAGCTGTGAAAAAAGTTAATAGTTAGGAGTCCCATCAGAGCCATAGATGACACAATCTCTATTGCACTCCACACTGCCCTCACCCACCTGGACAAAAGCAATACCTTTGTGAGAATGCTGTTCATTGACTACAGCTCAGCATTCAACACCGCAGTCCCCTCCAAGATAATCAATGAGCTCAGGACCCTGGGACTGAACACCTCCCTCTGCAACTGGATAATGAACTTCCTGACGGGCCGCCTGAGGGGGCAAGGGTAGGCAACAACACATCCGCTACGCTGGCCATCAACACGGGGGCTCCTCAGGGGTGTGTGCTTAGTCTCCTCTTGTACTCCCTGTTCACTCACAACTGCGTGGCGGTGCATGACTCCAACACCATCATTACATTTTCTGACGATGCAACAGTGGTAAGACTATTCACCGACAACAGGCAGCCTATAGGGAGGAGGTCAGAGACCTGGCAGTGTGGTGCCAGAACAACAACCAATCCCTCAACATCAGCAAGACAAAGGAGCGGATCGTGGAATATAGGAAATGGAGGAGCGAGCACACCCCCGTCCACATTGATAGGGCTGTAATAGAGCAGCTTCAAGTTCCTCAGTGTCCACATCACTAAGAAATGAACATGGTCCACACCCACACAGTTGTGAAGAGGGCACGCAGCACCTCATCCCCCTCAGGAGGCTGAAAAGATTTGGCATGGGCCCTCAGATCCTCAAAAAGTACCATTGAGAGCATCTTCACTGGCTACATCACCGCTTGGTAAGGCAAGTGCAAGGCACCCGACCGCAAGGCGCTACAGAAGGTCCACACCTGGCCCAGTACATCACTGCGGCCGAGCTCACTGCCATCCAGAACCTCTATACCAGGCGGTGTCAGAGGAAGGCCCAAAAAATGGTCAAAGACTCCAGCCACCCAAGCCATAGACTGTTCTCTCTGCTACTGCATGGCAAGTGGTACCAGTGAACCAAGTCTAGAAACAATAGGACCCTGAACACTTTAACCCTACCTGTATGTACATAGCTACCTCAATTACCTCATACCCCTGCACATCGACTCAGTACTGTTACTCCCTGTATATAGCCATGTTTTTTTTTAAATTCATTATTCACTGTGTATTTATTCCTCGTCACTATTTCTGTTTTAATTTTAATCTTTAATCTTTAACTTTGCATTTTTTGAAAAGGAAGTAAGCATTTCACTGTTAGTCTACACCTGTTGTTTACGAAGCATGTGACAAATAACATTTGATTTGCAGAGTTAATTGAAAATAATGCTATTGTTGATTTGATTTTTGTTTCATTAATTAGGGTATTTTAATCTTGAACCATATGGTCTATCAAGTAGAAACTCATGGACAATATGGATACAGATATATAAAAAAAAAATGTATGAAAACATTTTTTGGGTTATTCTAGTATAAATTACCAAAGTTACTATAGCTTGCCATGGAATACCTTTTAATTACCAAAATTACCCTACACTTAACCATTCTCACTAATTTCTGTGAATGGGTCAAAAGTGAGTTTATAATGTTATTTCTTCCTACAGGTACGAGTGTCCTCCTGGATGCTTGTCCAGCCCAGGAAAAGTCATAGGGACTGCGTATTATGATATGGTACGAACAGAAAACACTTCATCTATTAATTTTTAAAATGTATTCCAACTGCATGAGTTGTGGGATACTAGATATAAAATAACGGTACAACTTCAGTCATTTTATTGATGTATTTTTATTATCTAATTAAAATAATTAGGGAAAGCCAAAACATGCCCTCTAAGTGGTCTAAGGCACTGCATCTCAGTGTAAGAGGTGTCACTACAGTCCCTGGTTCAAATCCAGGCTGTATCACATCCGGCCGTGACTGGGAGTCCCATAGGGCGGCGCACAATTGGCCGGGGTAGGCCATCATTGTAAATAAGAAGTTGTTCTTAACAGACTTGCTTAGTTAAATAAAGGTTAGATGAGCTATGCAATCGACTTTGTATTACGTCAAACATCTGGGTCCTGTCCCCTAATCTTTAGCACGGACTCATAGATTTTGTGAAAACACAGTAATTTAAGATGTATATAAAATTATATGTGTTTGTAGATGAATTTACTTCTGCCAGATGCCATTGGGCTGCATTTCTGCCCATTGTTGACCATTCAAAAAGCCTACAAAAGTTCAAAAACTACAAGGCTACTTCCTGGAAAATGCCATGTCCCTTTCATAGCTTATAAAGGGTAGTGAAACATGTTTCATTTTCCAGCAATCAAGTGTTTGTGGAGCTGGTTTACACGCTGGAATAATAGACAACGATGGAGGCTGGCTGGATGTTACAAGACATGGAAGAAAACCACATTTCACAAAGTCATACAAAAATGGAATTCAGTCTCTTGGGTGAGTTAATTTTACACAGCTTTGTCTCGTAATGTCACCCAATTCTGTATGTAGTGCACTACTTTTGACCAGGGCCCATAGGGCTCTGGTCAAAATAATTACAATTTAAAGGGAATTTTATGCTATTTGGGATGCAACTTTACTCTATTATGTTTGTTTATAATAAAGCAGCAAGTCATGTTTTCACACCAAATTATTCAAATTTACAGGATGAACAGGAGTGCAAATGCTTTCAAAGTATTCTCTGTACCAGGTATGTCTGATCTAGTTTCACCTTTGTCTCAGTAATGCATGTATTTTTCAAATGACATTGTGGCATCTTTGCTTCTCAGTAAAGGCAGTACTGTGTGAGACCACTGTTGCACGGTTCTGTCCCTACAAAAGACCTGCACGGCACTGTCCAAGGTAAAGACAGAGTTCACTCTAATAAACCAAACGTGATACTCTTCTTCTGTAAAGTTGATTGGTTTGGATAGGTATAGACTACACCTGCATTGCTTGCTGTTTGGGGTTTTAGGCTGGGTTTCTGTACAGCACTTTGTGACATCAGCTGATGTAAGAAGGGCTTTATAAATAAATTTGATTGACTACTGTGATCATGGCCATTTTCCTTCACCAGGTTGTATTGCCCTCGCAATTGTCTGCATGAGACCCGTGCCAGAGTCATTGGAACACAATATTATTCGGATGTAAGTCTGGCTGACAATGGCCTTCTATACAGATTATATTTCTCTCCATAGAACTGATGTTTGTGCTATGCTAATCTACCTTATTTTTTCTAGAAATCCAGTATATGTCGAGCAGCCATCCATGCTGGTGTAATTCAGAATGACTCAGGAGGCTACCTGGATGTGCAACCTGTGGACAAGAGGAGACAGTACAGCGGTAGCTATCAGAATGGAATCTCTTCAGAAAGGTAAGGGATGTGGATAAGGGAAATACAGGTCAATTGTGGGGTTTTGACTTTGTTCCAAATGCTTTTGGATGCATAATGGCTAGGGACCAGGAGTTTTTCCTGGTCAGCTATTGTGATCAGAAAAAAACTCCTATCCTTTGTTGTAACAGTATGGAGATGTAGACTAGTATCAGTGTCATATACCTTGGCTTGACGGTGTAAACTGTTCTTAGCTGAATCCAAACTAACCACAGTGTTTATTCTCCCCCCAGCCTACAGAATCCCTCAGGTGGCAAAGCATTCAGAGTATTTGCAGTCATTTGAATTGACATTGCAAGGACACTGGCAATGAAAAAGAGCACTTGTCATTTAACACCCAGTCATTTCACGGCCAGTAATCACATTGCTTATGGTTTGAACAGTGTATCTTTAAGCTTGTTTATTTGATGTATATAATATGTTGTAAATAAGTTGAATGTAAAAAAAAAAAGGAAAAAAAGAAAAGCAATCTCTCATAGATATTTGTATCAGAACAGAAAAATATATACAGTAATGTGCATGCCATAGTAAATGTTTTCATTCTATGATATTTAAATTGTATTGTTTTTTATTTTATTTTGTATGCATATTTAAAAAAAAAAGTATTTTATATGTTTTGATGGCTGATGTTGTATTTCATGATACAAAATATATAGTATAGTCTCCATTCATAGATTTTTACAGTTCAAGCCTGGCTGGCCAGGAGTGTCTCAGAAGATGTCATAGCCTGAACCGAAAAGGGAGAGACAGCCGAAATATGCATTATTTATTTACATCTATGAATAAATCAATGGTAAATTCTGAAAAGACAGAGCATTCATTCATTCATTCATTCATTCATTCATTCATTCAAGAGCTTTATAAATAAATGTGATTGATTCATATGTCTTTGCGGAACATACAGTATCGCCATTATCTGTTTCAAGAAAACCTTAAATATCAGTTCTCCATTGATTGCTGCTGTTCACAATACAGTAGTGTATAAAGCACTACCTGACATTGTTAGATAAGCGTTGTCCTATCACTGTCAATGTTCTGGAAAATACTGCTATTCTGTGACGGATGGCCAAGAGGGTACTTTCTTACTGTCCTAGATCAACGTTTGTTTGTAAGGCATTACTAATCTTCAGGGTATTCAGTAGTAAAGCTCTTCATATTTCTATGCTCTAGAATGCCCTTCAAGACAATCAGAAAGGAGTATTCAACAATACCATGGTATAAGTATATACATTATACAACTGTTGCACATGTTTAAGGTTGCAAAATGTGAAATTCCCAGGTTTTCCATAAATCCGGGTTGGAGGATTCCCGGAATAAGCAAGAAATACAGAATCCTCAAACCAGGAAATTTATTGAAAGTTCCTGGAATTTTGCAACCCTACACATGTTCATCTATCCACAGAATTCAGGCACTCATATTCAATATTTCAAAAACAATATTTGCAGAAATCTTTTCCAGGCAGGAGCAGTAAAGAATGAAAGCTGAGCAAGCCCTTATGTTAAACTACTTTGGCCCACTGGCTGTGTGCTAGGTAGAGCAGACAAAGAGTGACTTTGTCTGTGTTGATCTCAATCTCACTTCCCGGGATGCAATTCCCCCATGCCTGCCACAGATGTGGTCAATCCCAGCTGAAAGGTCTCTGTCAGTCACCCTTACTTACCCTAATGTAAACATACCCTCTGTGGGATGCTTTATGTAAGTGGTTGAGATTTAGAAACAAGTTAAAATTCAGTATATTTTCCTCAATAGTTTAGTCTGAAAGGAGTTTGCTTCGGATAACGCATTTTAACTAATGCTGGTCAACTAATGTTGCTGACTAACCTATGGTCAGTCAACATACAAAGAGAGTTGAATATTATAGCTCTAAGTGGTACAGACAAACTTCAATATGGAACAGAAACAGGGGAATCTAACATGACAGACAGATTGACCTTTATCCATAAAATTATTTATTTTGAAATATACAGTTCACGCTAGCCTCCTTTGCTAGTGCGAAACCATGGTTAATAAACTGTATACTGTATACACTGTACTGTCGTGGTGACCCATTATAACACACAACCCCCACTACCACCACCATTCTGTGTAAATAAGAATTTGTTCTTAACTGACTTGCCTAGTTAAATAAAGGTTAAAAAAAATAATAATATTCTGCTGAGTGACCAGTAGGGCTGGACTGAAAGGAAATTTCCAGGAAGAGGACCAGGGCTGATATAGAACTAGCTGCTGATGGCCTCGTTGAGTTCTGTACTGCTCTCCAGAGAGGAGAGGCATGCATCAGAACGCTGTCAAAATTCACAGGGCAGTGTTGCAGAGGAGTCTACTGGCAAAGACGCCAACTGTTCACTTCTACAAGAGTGTTACACAACATGAAAAGACCTCACTGTCACAGACCCACACAAGAATCGATACATTGTCATCTCAGAGGTGCTGTTTTGTGAAATGAGATTTGTAGCTACAGCTAATATTATACCTGCTACTGAATAAAATAATGAGTAAAAATGTGTAGAAATCAGTTCCACCAGATGAATGCTGTTATAGTATAACCCTCTTAAATTTGACACACTGTAGTGCAGTACAGTATGACTAATCTGCCTTCAGTGAATGGTGATCTGTGTAATCTTTATAGAATAATTCCCATTGATCCATGCTGGACGCTGTTCACAGGAAATTAATAAATACAACATTTATTTTTGTAACTCCTGAGCCTCTAATGACATAATTTAAGTTACTAGTTATAGTCAGAGAACTCGATGTTGGTTTATTGTACAGTACAGCTATGTAAAATATAGTCAGTAATTATAAGGTTTTTGAAGTATGTTGGACATCTCAAGGCAGCTCACCGCTAGAGAAACATTAGCCGGTGTATAGAGGTGAGTGGTTTCTAAATATAACTTGTACAATCATTCTCATGCTTTATAACTTGTTCCTGAGGTTGACTTCTGGGTGGACATATATGATGTACTGTTTATGGGCCAACAATCAGTAACTCCAGATATAGAATCGTAGTGTCAGTTAGTGCCTCCTGCCTTTACTCCCTGAGAGTTAATCATTACTTTGTTAACATAACTGTAGTTTCCAGCTGTGTTTAGTTTGAGGAGCATAATCATCTCTGCATTGCTGGCTTTATAATGATAATGCGGTATTTATAACAGTGGCAATTTCATTTCACTTTCACATGCAATAGATAGGAAACATCTCACGGCATTCCCTTAACATGAGTTTTTAACGATTACAGTAAATCATTTCCAATTCTGCTTCCTGCAGAGAGGGTTCAATTCAAATTCAAATGTTTTATTGGAACTAAAGAGCAATTCGCAACTCAAATCAGAAGTGGCCCTAATCCTGCACTTCAGAACATGGCGCATATAATTTACAACCCATAGGGTACATATTCTGAAGTAGGAAATGCAACAAACCATTCTCAATGTCCATTTAAAACACACATTTTTATTTACAACATGATAATATAACAGTCAAATCTGTTTCTCATGCAGCTCTACACAGTGGATCAAACATTCTGCTCTAACCTCATCACTTTCCATCCACACACACCCACCCAGTTGTGATTTTGGCAAGCCTCTCTCTTACTTGCCCTATTTGTTGATATCCCACACAGAGACTTCCACTGCCAGTGTGGCAACTGTATTTCCCCACAACCTCACACTCCAATAGTAAACCAGTCAACTCTTTATGGAGTCTTTTCATGCTCCTACTGTTTGTCCCTAAAGAACCCTATAAAAATGTTCTGCAACTCTCAAAATAGTTGTCTGATGTCTTGGCACACTTTATTGGTGCCCTCCTGTCACTGACTGGAGCAGAGTACAAATAAATGATGAGACTCTTTAAAAATATATATATTTATGAATCTCATTAAATCCGTTTTTTTTTACTGTACTGAATGTATGTCCTGTGTTTAACATCTGTAATTACCTCTAATGCAGCATATGATATTGGAACAAAAACACTGCAGGATAAGTGTTACTACAGTAGTAGTCATTAATTGGCCACTTGTGTACTGTATACAGTACATGTCTACAAACATGCAGAACTGCATCAGTTAGCCCCTCTGTGTCTTTACTGGTTTACGGGTTACTTCTTTTGGCACGCGCAACATGCATCCCGATTGGAGACCTGCATTGTGAATGTGTGCATGCAGTTGAAAGTTACTGTAGATGCTGTGCACTACGCAGATATAAAAAATGTTAAATAAAATACACAATATATCACCCACTTGCTTTTTCAGTGCACAGTAGAGACACAAAAATACCACTGTAGTGACATAAGAGGTTGTCCAAGCCTCCATATTTATTTAGTTTCTTGGGTTTGGAGTGTAGAATGTAAACAACAAGAAAAGCTACAAATAGAATTTACCCACTTAAGAATATAGTCACTCCCTCACTCCCTACGTCATCTCTGACCTTTTTCTGTTTGCAGAAGGGATTTGATTTCACCTCTTTTTTCACACTTAAACCACTGTAGCATCTTGGAGTATAAAATAGTAGATTTTTGTCTTGATGAAATGGGGGTGCAGGACCAACATGCAGCTGCCAAGCCATAAAAGAACAGCTAACATCCAGCACCAATCACCAGCTCCAGCCCTCACCTGTTTTTTATTACGATTGTCAGCCTACATATGGACCCCAGCTAGCAAACAGACCTGAGTTTATGTACTTTTATTTCACAACTTGAGTTCCTTTATTTAGAACCACTGTAAGGTCTATCTGGATGGGTGCATACAAACTGTTACCTCTGTTCAGATGAACAAGTTTTATCAAATGTTAAGTTGAATCCAGTCCCTTGTGGAAAGTGTGATTTAATATTTTTGTATTCATACCATTGGAGGTTCCTCAGAGGAGGAAGAGGAGGACCATGCTCCTCAATTAATTTCATTTAAAAAATAAAATATGTAAAAAGTAATAATTTTTAGATAAACTATACTAAATATAATCACGTCACCAAATAATTTATTAAAACATGCTGTTTTCCAATGAAGGTCTACAGTATCCTCAACAGCACTCTCTAGGGTAGCACCATGGTGTAGCCGAAGGACAGCTAGCTTCTGTCCTCCTCTGGGTACATTGACTTTAATGCAAAACCTAGGAGGCTCATGGTTCTCACCCCATCCATAGACTTACACAGTAATTATGACAACTTCCAGAGGACATCCTCCAAACTAATGGAGCTCTTACAGTATGAACTGACATGTTGTCCACCCAATCAAAGTGTGGACAACGGAAGCAAACGGAACGAAACGAGGATAAAAATACCTGAATTTGTCCAATAGAAACTCTCGTTTAAAACTGTTGGACTAATGATTACATTACACTTTAGATCAGTTAGATGCAGGCAAGAGTGTGCAAGGCGATATTGAATGTGTTACTGTCTGTCACCTCAAATCTTTCTCTCGACCTGTGTGCACCTACGTAGTAAACTTTCATTCATAGCCGAGGTTGTAGCAACCTCATGATGGGTATAGGGAAAACTAGTATCATGTAATAGCTTAAACCTATCGATGTTAAATTGAACTGGGTGAGCGGAATATTAATGACAGTCATCCAATATGCTGTATTATAAACTGGGTGGTTCGAGCTCTGAATGCTGATTGGCTGAAAGCCGTGGTATATCAGACCGTATACCATGGGTATGACAAAACATTTATTCTTTTTACTGCTCTAATCATGTTGGTAACCAGTTTATAATAGCGATAAGTCACCTCAGAGGTTTGTGATATATGGCCAATATACCACGGGTAAGAGCTGTGTCCTAGCACTCTGCATTGTGCCGTGCGTAAGAACAGCCCTGAGCCGTGGTATATTGGCCATATGCAGTACCCCACCCCCTTGCTTAAATAGAAATAAGGCCATACTCATAACAAAATAGTAATCCTCCCTCATCTTAAACGGCACCAACCGCCACTGATTCATACTGAATCAAAAGGCTACAATAAAATTCTGACTGTCACAGCACATACATATTTTCTCCAAATAGGCACATCTGCATGGACTTAACCAAACAACAAATTTAATTTTCAATTCATATATTGAAGTTGAATTTATGATTTAAATAATTTTATCATAAGAGGCTCACTTTATTGTTTTGCTACACGCAGTAGTAGTAGAGAGTGTTTGAGAGGGGTCTAGAGAGGATGTGCAAACTAACAATAACAATGCTGCCCTCTGCAGTATAAAAGTTCAATCCAAGCAACGAACAGAGTATGCTACCATTAGGGGCACATACAGGGCACAGAGAAAGGTCTCTATGGAATAACCCAAATATTGTCTCGGTTTGATAAAATTTCCCACAATATATAATGTTGATTGGTAATTAAAAAGAGCAAAAAAAACAGCTCAATGTAAACAGCTACATTCTGGGGGTTCTACAGAGTTAAAATGTCTGCTGTTATTTCAATCTGAATTACTATAATTCAGCATTTCCTGAATGACTTGAATATTTAATGTTTTAGCGGAGATGCCATTGCACCTCTTCATGGCAGCATCCCACATTGCCAGGATGCCTTTCTCCAGCAGTTGGTGGCAGGCCTGGGGACCAGAGAACTAATGGGGAGGAAGCGGATAGATGAGAGGGGGAAAAAAACAAACAAACCTACTAGGACTGGGTGAGGAAGAGATGAGACAAGAGATCAGCCCATTCTGCTGACGTAAGTTTCTTTCAACAACTCCCCTCAAGCAGCGAAGTGCACAAAATGTTCAAGGTTGAGAAGTACAAGTAATGAAGTGGATAAATAAGAGAGACACTTGAAATCAGAGAGCGAGAGATGGGGAAAGATAGAAAGAGGTAGAGAGAGTTGCTCTTAATTTGACTTACATGTTTGGACTAAGCTTTTTGTAATCATTATCAGTGGTGTAAAGTACTTAAGTAAAAATACTTTAAAATACTGCTTAAGTATTTTTTGTGGGGGGGGGATCTGTACTTTACTATTTATATTTTTGAAAACTTTTACTTTTACTTCGCTACATTCCTGAAGAAAATATTGTACTTTTTACTCCATACATTTTCCCTGACAAGTTAACCATGTTCCTCATTTTTAGAACATAAAATATTTCCTGAAAGAAATACACATTAGGCATCTTTTACATCCTTTCCAATTAAAACAAACATGTTTTACTTTCGGGATCATAGAGTGCACAAAGCACTGCCTGAAGCCCTTTTTATGCCATGCTGGACAGTGCTGTCATTGTCTGAGGGGTGCATTGGGAGCTCTTGTCTGAGGGGTGCATTGGGAGCTCTTGTCTGAGGGGTGCATTGGGAGCTCTTGTCTGAGGGGTGCATTGGGAGCTCTTGTCTGAGGGGTGCATTGGGAGCTCTTGTCTGAGGGGTGCATTGGGAGCTCTTGTCTGAGGGGTGCATTGGGAGCTCTTGTCTGAGGGGTGCATTGGGAGCTCTTGTCTGAGGGGTGCATTGGGAGCTCTTGTCTGAGGGGTGCATTGGGAGCTCTTGTGGAAATGGGAGTGGAATTCCTGAGTTTTCTTTTTTATTTCAAACTGTCCAAAAGCAACAGTTCTGTGGCCCATTAATAATCTATATATCCTCCATTACTCAGCGAACATTCAAACTTAGACCTATGAGATGTGGAGCATCGGAAATGCACTTTCAATAACATAAAGCAGGAAACTAACAATAATATGCATGTTTCATTATGTGTTAGAAGGTCTTTTGCCCAAATATATAGGCTAAGTACTGTTCCAGTATTTGTTTAATAGGCTATAATGAAAGCTGGGGTGCGTTCAGTCTGCGTCAACGTTTGCTACGTTGCATGACACTTTGAACCAAACAACATGTTTCCTCAAATCGGTCTGTGCCGTTCTTCAACAGGGGTATGTTCATTACACCGGTTCTGTTGCAAAACATTTTGCAACAGAAACCGTTTACACCAAAGGGAAAATGTTTTTCCAACGAAAACAATATTTTCTATTGGACAAATGTAGGTAGGTCCCGCCTCGTTTTGATCTGTTTGCTTTGTTTGCTTACGTTTGGTTCTTAAACGGTAAACGGTTTCTGTTGCAAGACGTAATGCATACATCCCTGGTATGTTTTCTGCCTTTTGGTGGGTGTGGCGGGGTGAGGCCTGATCAATATGGGTGTGACCCTGGGCCACATTCAGTTACAAAACATTCTTGAATGTTGCAGATAGAAATTCCATGAATAGAGCTGACATGATTCCTTATTCTACATGTTGGAGAGGCATGTTTGTTCTACATTGCAAAACGTTTGCAGCACATCATAACTGCCCTCTGGGCCACCATATTCACAATGTTTTTCAACTGGTCGTTCAGTACAGTACAATTTCCATTGAATGTTGCACACAGATCTGTGGTACTGAACTGGAATCTTATTCTAAAACAAAGGTCATGATGGTTTTATTTTGTAAAGGTTTTATTCTGACCCTAACAGTTATTCAAAACAAGAGAAAAAATCAAATAAATGACACATAATTGATTATGTGGTAGGCTAAATATTATTATTGACATGTAAATTGGGGTGATTATCAATGCGTTCAGTTCTGGGGGATTCCTTTTACCTCTTTTCCCAGAGACAGGGAACGCATGTCAAATGGCACATGTCGAGATTGAGTCTGATGCAGCTACCAGTTTGGCGAGTGAGAGTGAAGTGGACGAGAAATCTGGATGGACAACTGTCGCTAAAGGTCGGAGTAAGAAGAAGTCAGTTAAAATGCAGTTTAGTAAGCAGATGGCTCATGCTCCAACTTCTCAGTTTGTAGTGGGAGTGCGGTTTAGGGATAAGAAGATGTACGATGTTTCTGGTGAAGAGTGAATTGGGTGCTGTGTAGTCTGTGAGGGTGACCAGAGGTGGAATTGTGTTGATCTGTTGTGTATTGGAAAATAAAAAGCAGCGAGCATTGAACCTGATTCGTATCAAGGAAAAAGAGGGGACTTGCTTAGACTTTCGGAGTAGGGCACTATATCTGGGGTCACTGTTGAAGTTGAAGCTGAGAAGATTAAGATGGAAACTGCTAGAGTGGTTGGGGTTCAAAGATCAACATGAATGTTCAATGTTGAGAAGAGACAGAGTATGTCCATGCTGTTGTTTTTGAAGAGGAGTCGCTTCCTAAGCATGTTAATTAAGCAATGTGGTATATATGAGGTCAGTGGCGACATGTCATTCTGTTTTGAGCCCCACCTGTTTAAGCAAAAAAAAAAATGTTTTTTTGCCAGTTTTGTGTGTTATTTTTGCATTAATATGTGTCACACATCAGTTTGCAAACAATGTAAAACAATATATATAATCATTGTGAACAAATATTGTCTCTGGGTAAGGCAGGTAGCCTAGTGATTAGAGTGTTGGGCCAGTAACCGAAAGGTTGCTAGATCAAATCCCAGAGTTGACAAGGTAAAAATGTGTTGTTCTGCCCCTGAACAAGGCAGTTAATCCACTGTTCCTAGGCTGTCATTGTAAATAGAAATTTGTTCTTAACTGACTTGCCTAGTTAAATAAAGGTTAAATAAATTAAAAATTAAACAATTCAGGTGTTTCAGCCTAGCTCAGTGCTTTCTGTAGGGGTTGGTATTGTTCTCTAGTTGCGCTGTGATTGGCTCAGTGTTCTGTCACTCATGGGGACACTATGTCACTGCAAAATCTACAGGTAGAGCTCGAATATTCAAGCCCTTTGCGTTCTCCCATAGACTTACATTAGAAGTGCCCATCCAAGAAGGCTCAAGGTCAATGGCCAAAGATAAAATGACTTCAAATTACGTTACATCTACCGTAGCTTTGATTGGACTGATCATGTCAACATAATACTTTTGAAATCTTAGCTAGCAGATTAGACAAGGCGTCATCATCATGCAATCTACTGGCAAATCCTTTTCAATCCTTGTCATATGAAGAGAAATTATAGATAAAACGTAACAGTGGTCATCGGCCATGGGACATAAACATTACTCAACAAGTTTGAAATCGAAAATTCAACACACCACTGCAGCCCCGGGTTCGTTCCCAGGCTGCGTCACAGCCGGCAGTGACCAGAAGACGCAAGAGGCGGCGCACAATTGGCCCAATCGTCCAGGTTAGGGGAGGGTTTGGCCGGCCAGGATGTCCTTGTCTCATCGTGCTCTAGTGACTCCTTGTGGCGGGCCGGGCAACTGCAAGCTGACTTCCGGTCGACAGTGTTTCCTCCGACACATTGGTGCGGCTGGCTTCAAATCAAATTGTATTTGTCACATGCACCAAATACAACAGGTGTAGACCTTACCGTGAAAGGCTTAACCAACAATGCAGTTCAAGAAATAGAGTTAAGAAAGTATTTACTAAATAAACCAACTGTATCCGTGTCGTCGTTCAGCCACGATTCGGTGAAACATAAGATATTACAGTTTTTAATGTCCTGTTGGTAGGATAGTCTTAATAGCTTCCGGGTTAAGCGAGCAGTGTGTCAAGAAGTAGTGCAGCTTGGCTCTCAACCTTTGCCAAATCCGTAGGGGAGTTGCAGCGATAAGACAAAATCGTAACAACCAGTTGGATATCACGAAAAAGAGGGTAACAGCATGGGCCAGAAAAGTTTGAATACATTGGCCATGCTGTCAATCCAGCATGACTTCTGCCACAAACAACTGGAAACTCGGAACTGGGAAATCTCAGACTTTAGTGAGTTCAACTGGGAACTCGACTAAAATTAGCTCATCCAACTCGGGGTCCAGGGCTGGATTTCGGGCCACTTTGTAAAGCCCATAAGAAGGACCGCCGTGCCAACCTCCTGTTCAAGTGAGCGCAGCATAACAAGGTGAGTCCAAAAATGTATTGTTTGCTGCTGCATAAATGATGTAATATGCCAGGGAGATATGTACACTGTAGCTAAGAAAGTAATACTAACTGTATTTTGTGTAGTAAGCTGTTAGTAGCCCATGTGCCTCACCCTAATATTTGTTCCCTTTCTCCCTCATAATTTAGCCTACTGTTCTGACTTAGTGGTGCATCCTATAGCCTGTTTTAGAGAAATATAATAATTGAATATTGTAAGAGCTTTCATTGTCTGCCCCTTTATTAATCCTACTGTTCTAACTTGGTGTAAAGGGAGAATACTATAAGAACGGCCTATGTTCTGTATTCAGTCGCTGTACATTTCAAAAGTGCTGAACAAATAGTTATATTGACTATGTCCGTCCTAGCTCACTCATTGTCTTAATCCAAATTATGTATTGCCTCTTATCCGCTCGTCGTCCCCTTATGCCATAGTTTGTACATCTCAATTGTCAGTAGAAACCACATTTGTTTAAGCAAATCAGTCATATCAGCTGTCTTTTTTAAAGGAAGTAAATGAGGCTGAATGAGGGCCTCCCGAGTGGTGCAGTGGTCTAAGGCACTGCATCGCAGTGCTTGAGGCGTCACTACGTACCCGGGTTTTATCCCAGGCTGTGTTGCAGGTGGATGCCACCGGGAGACCCATGAGGCGGTGCACAATTGGCCAAGTGTAGTCCGGGTTAGGGGAGGGTTTGGCCGGCCGGGATGTCCTTGTCCCATCGTGCTCTAGCGTCTCCTTGTGACAGGCCGGGCGCATGCACGGTGACTTCGCTGGTTGTGTGTTTCCTCCAACACATTGGTGCGGCTGGCTTCCGGGTTAAGCGAGCAGTGCGTCAAGAATCAGTGTGGCTTGGCAGTCGTGTTTCGGAGGACGCATGGCTCTCGACCTTCGCCTCTCCCGAGTCTGTACGGGAGTTGCAGCGATGGGACAAGACTATAATCAAATCAAAATCTATTTGTCACGTGCGCCAAATACAACAGGTGTAGACCGTACAGTGAGATGCTTACTTACAGGCTCTAACCAATAGTGCAAAAAAGTGTATAACTACTACCAATTGGGGAGAAATTGGGGAGAAAAGACTTTAAAAATAAAATAATGAGGCTGAATGAACTGATTCGCTGCCAGACAAGGCTCCGCTGATAGCCAGCTGTAGCAGTGGTAAGGATTCACTCCATGGTGCCGAAAAGAAAGCTCTGCTGTTGGAACAGCTTTATGTAGGCCCTAACAGTTTATGGGCACCGTTCCTCACCGTTATAGGGCAATTAATGTATTGTTTAGTGTTGTGTAGTGGCTTTGCTGGCATGCATCTAAACAATTTTTGGGGAGTTTACCCCACCAAGATTCACATGCTAAAATCGCCACTCTATGAGGTACCCTTTGAGGGAATTTATCCCAAGGGTAATTTAGTGTCCCAACTGCAAAGAATTTTGATCAAATAAGAGCTGTTCAGAGTGTCTCATATGTCAAGGCAGCATATAAAGTAAAATAAAGTGCTAGTGAGTCCAAGGACCTGTGTAGGGCTCAGAGTGAATTGTGAATTCATTAAGATTTTATTTTTTTTGCTTTTTACAAATTGGAAATTTCTCCAGTAATGGGCAGCAATTACATTTTTGGGATGGGCCTAGCACGGTAGTGCGACAGAAGACGGAGGAGACCTGGCTGACGACTGTGGCACGTTTTGGGAGTCTGGCAAGAGATAGCCAGACTAGTAAATTGGGCTAAGGAACAGAAGGTGGGTATTGGAGAAAGGCAAGCAGTACAGCGGATGAAGGCACGGTATGAGCATGGTGAACGAATAGCCGTGGTTATGGACAGCAAGGAAGGAGAAGTACCGAGTGCAGTAGGAAGATGTGTTGAGGAAGAATGGCGCCAAGTACAAACCGCATTCTCCTGTTTCTGATGGCTCAGAAATGTTACCTGACGAGAGTGAGGATGAATTACCTGTGGTGGCAGATGTGATGAAGACCTCAGTCTGAGCCTCGCCTCGATAGTCATGCAAAGGATGACCATCGGGAGTGATATTTTTGGCGAAAGTGGATCGCTGCCTTTTGGCTGACACATATGAAGTCTCTGGTTGGGTTGAAAATCGGTAGAGGTAGCTCGAAGTGGACTTGTGATGATTTTCTGTGTTTCTTCCGTCCAGAGTGAGCGGGCGCTTCACGTCACGTACCCAGGGACAAGACCTGTGACTTGCTTCGCTCTCCGGAGCAGGGCACCTTTTAAAGGAGTGATTACTGGGGTGGCGGTAGTGTTGAGGTGGAGCAACTGAAATTGAAGATTCCCTATTTCTGTGACGCCCGCCGTTTGATGCAACGCAGACCCGGTGGCGAGCGTGGTGAAACTGAAAAGACAGTGTTTGTCCTTTTGAGTTTTGAGTCTTTACCTGATAAAGTCATTTAGGATATGTCAGTTATCCTGTGAGAGCTTTTGTTCCAAACACACTAAGGTGTTTCAGGGCTTGCAGCAGTGTGTAAGAGGGAGATTCCGAGATGTGAGAAGTGTGCAGGAGGGCATTGGCTGTGGTGTAAGGTACTTAAGTAAAAATATTACTTAAGTAGTTTTTTGGGCTATTTGTACTTTACTATTCATATTTTTTACAACTTTTACATTTACTTCACCACATTCCTATTGAAAATAATGTACTTTTTACTCCATACATTTTCCCTGACACCCAAAACTACTCGTTACATTTTGAATGCTTAGCAGGATAGGAAAATTGTCAAATGCATGCGCTTATAAAGAGAACATCCCTACTGCCTCTGATCGGGCAGCCTCACTAAACACACATGCTTTGTTTTTAAGTGATGACTGAGTGTGGACTGTGCCCCTGGCTATCCGTAAATGAAATTTTTAAAACTAGACAATTGTGCCATTTGGTTTGCTTAATATAAGCAATTTAAAATTATTTATTATTTTACTTTTGATGCTTAAGTATATTTAAAACCAAATACGTTAAACTTTTACTCAAGCAGTATTTTACTGGGTCACTTTCACTTTTAGTGGAGTCATTTTCTATTAAGATATTTTAACTTTTACTCAAGTTTTTCCACCACTGGGAATGGGTCAAAGGAAGGTGTAGTATCGGTGGAAAAAACGGTGTGTGTCAATTGTGGGGATGGCCATGTTGCTGGGGATCAGAAGTGCCCGGTGCGAGAGAGACAGGCTTAGGTTGCCAGAGTAGAACAGAAGGTACCATATGCCGAAGAGAGAGTGATACGAATTTGTGCATCAGTAAGGTTGGCTTCTTAGCATTCATTGCCATGGTTATCGACCATACTGCAGAAACGGAATGTACATTACAGAAAATAGATGTTGTGGTGGCAGCTGCAGAGAAGTACTTAGGTGTATGTGTCACAATGGTCGTAAAATGGAGACCAAGACGCAGCGTGTAAAGTGCTCATTCTTTTTCTTTAATGAATATACCTCAACAAAAAACAACAAACGACGGATAACAGTCCCGTCAGGTACACAAGACTAAACGGAAACCAACTACCCACAAACCCCAAAGGAAAATAGGTAGCTCACTACTGTTGACCATTAGGGTGCCACAGCAAGCAAAATTAGAGTATAAAGAAGCATTTATTTTAGAAACATTTTGTAATGTTTAAGAAAATGATAATACACAAATATTATCACACAATAACACAAAAACATCACAGAAAGTTAAGTTTGTTAACAAACATTAAATAAGAAATACAAATTTCGATCTTTGCATAAGATATAAAATGACAATAAATCAAGTATAAAAAGACAATAAATACATAAACAAATATTGGAAAGCAGCTCGACTGAACATTTAGTCCACTTTTTATGGAAAGTTTTCCAGGTGATACTGTCGCCTGGAACTCAAGCCTAACCTAGTCCTGACAGGCAGGGCAGACATAATCCTCCAATGATGGGATGGTTTTTGTCACATTCTTCGTCAGATGAAGAAGAAAAATCATTGTCGGACCAAAACGCAGCAGGGTTATGTGCACTCATCTTCTTTTATTGAATTGGCAAAGAAGGAAAAACAAAAATAAACACGTACACAAAACACAATGATGAATAACAGGCCGGTAAGGCATTAAGGCTATACCTAGCACAATCTCCCACAAACTACCAACACAAACACATACCTATATATAGGACTCTCAATCAGAGGCAACTAGGAAACACCTGCCTCCAATTGAGAGGCCAACACCCCAATGACCTAAACAAAGAAATACTAATACTAGAATGAACTTAGAAATACAAAACATATAACATAGCCCAAAACCCGGAAATAAATCAAACACCCTTCTAAACAACCAACCACCCCGAACCACATAAAACAAATACCCCCTGCCACGTCCTGACCAAACTACAATACAAATAACCCCTATTCCTGGTCAGGACGTGACAGTACCCCCCCCAAAAGGTGCAGACCCCGGATGCACCTCACAAATAAACAAATACACCCCCCCCCCCCCCAAAAAAAATCCCCCTAAACTAAAGGGAGGGAGGCTGCCGTCACCGACGGCACTCATGCAACACCCCCCCTCCCAACCCACCTATACTGGAGGTGGCTCAGGTTCCGGTCTACTACCCCGACCCAACCTGTCCACCCCTACAGAATACTCACTCTGGACTGGACACTGTTGCCGGACACTCTGGACTGGACACTGTTGCCGGAAGCTCGAGACTGAGCTGATGCACAGGAAGCCTAATGCGTGGGGCTGGTAGTGGAGCTACCAGACTGGAGACACGCGCTTTAAGGTTAGTGCGAGGAGCGGGAACAGGCTGAATAGGACTGGGCTGACGTACTGGAGGCCTGGTGCGTGGTGCCGGTACTGGATATACCGGGCTGTGGAGAAGCACTGGCGGTCTCGATCGCACCTCCTGCACAACCCGTCCTGGCTGGATGGAACTAGTAGCCCTGTACAAGCGGAGTGCTGGTACAGGGCGAACTGGGCTGTGCAGGGACCTGATGGTTGCCGTGCGTAGAGCGGGCATAGGGTAGCCTGGACCTAGGAGGCGCACCGGTGGCCAGATGCGCTGCGCAGGCATCCTCCTACCAGGCTGGATGCCCACTCTAGCACGGCATTTGCGAGGGGCTGGGATCACTCCCACCGGACTGTGCGTGCGTATGGGCGAGATCGTGCGTACTTCCGCATACCTATGCGCTCTCCACTCCATACGTCCTTCCCAAAAAACACGGGGAGCTGGCTTAGGGCTCACCCTTGCCCCAGCCAAACTACCCATGTGCCACCCCCAAAACATTATTGGGGTTGCCTCTCCGGCTTTCTCGCCAGCCGTGTTCCCCGGTAGCGTTCCCGGTCTTCACCCGACTTCCTCCATGGGCCCTCTCCGGCCAGAATCTGCTCCCATGTCCAAAACTCCCGATAGTCCATATTAGTGTTCCGTTGCTCCTTACCCCGCTGCTTGGTCCTTGGTTGGTGGGAGATTCTGTCACAATCTTCTTCATCAGATGGTAAAGAAAAATCATTGTCGGACCAAAACGCAGCAGGGTTATGTGCACTCATCTTCTTTTATTGAATTGGCAAAGGAAAAACTAAAATAAACACTACACAAAACACAATGATGAATAACAGGCCGGTAAGGCATTAAGGCTATACCTAGCACAATCTCCCACAAACTACCAACACAAACACATACCTATATATAGGACTCTCAATCAGAGGCAACTAGGAAACACCTGCCTCTAATTGAGAGTCCAACACCCCAATGACCTAAACAAAGAAATACTAATACTAGAATGAACATAGAAATACAAAACATATAACATAGCCCAAAACCCGGAAATAATAAATCAAACACCCTTCTAAACAACCAACCACCCCGAACCACATAAAACAAATACTCCCTGCCACGTCCTGACCAAACTACAATACAAATAACCCCTATTCCTGGTCAGGACGTGACAGTTTTCATACAGGACTGGTGGAACCATCGTGGGCAGCAGTCACAACCAATCTGAAATTTATGATGAAAAATGTTAATATATTTAAAACATTAAATACATTTTCTTGAATTACAATTATTTCATTATCAGACAAAGCGGATGATGCTACCTCTAGTAATATTACTGCTTATACAAATTCGTACTCCTAAAAATGTACCTTTAGAAGTGAACAAGTGTAACGACGGTCGTCAGGAATGGACCAAGGCGCAGCAGGTTGAGTGCTCATAATACATTTTTTAATGAAAACACTTATACAAACAAAACAAAATGATGGACGACGAATACAGACTTGAAGGCAAACGACAGCAATTCAAGTGACAACCTCCCACAAATTACAAACACTACCCTAATATATAGGACTCTCAATCAAAGGCAACTAGACAACACCTGCCTTCAATTGAGAGTCCACACCCCAATTAACTAAACATAGAAACAGACTAACTAGAAAGAACATAGACTAACAGAGCAGTGACCAAAAAACCCCGGAATACATAAATCAACTACCCTCTACATAATACACACACCCCGAACCACATAAACCAAATACCCTCTGCCACGTCCTGACCAGCCTACACTAACAAAATAACCCTCATACTGGTCAGAACGTGACAACAAGTAATTACCCAGTTAGTGTCTTCCTCATTATTGTCCAACTCCCCACAGAAGTGGCACAGTTGGCTCAGGTATTCTAGCAAAACATAATGTCAAGTGTTCTATACATCTTTACATGTATAATACTGAGCAAACAGGAAAGAAGGGAATAGTATAGGTTTCTTGTAACAGAATTATTTAAATACATGTGTTTTAGTGGCCATCTATTCAGAAGTTGGATCAAAGATAACCTTGAAGATCCATATAAATGTTTTTTACCTACTATTATATTAAATTAGAATTTGAACATACCAGTGTTTTGGAGGAGAGTGACTGCTATTTCTTCTCTCATGAGGTTAACATCTTTGTCCGTATTTGAAAAGACAATCGACTCCTCCTTCAGAACACATTCAGAAAACTGGGGAAAAAATTTGATGGGCATTTCAGTTTTCCCCAACAAAATTAGGTTACACTTAAGATTCTAATTCGCAAATATACAACGCAGCTATAATATAATTTGGCAGTTCTGTTTTGCCTTTTAGTCAGTATACTTTCAGGAGGTTAATTGTACATTACTTATACTCTCATACATACTTTCAAGGCAAAGACCCCACAAGAAGTAACATCTTGTTGGCATGGGTGAGGAAGGGTACCACACGCTCATCTGGAGATATTACACCCCTTCTCTCTCAGGAATGATCTGAACATATATGTTAATAAAAGTACAGCATTTTGAAACACTTTATTGATTACAATATAGAGATTAATAACACAGGTTAATCTGAGAATGCAGGGATTCCAGCAGAGTGTGAATGGAAGTAGTCAAATCTGGAGCTGACAAGCGCTGGAATGTAAATGACATGTGATCATCATTATCTAACATCTGAGAATGGGCAGGCATTCCCTCAGATGAAGAGCATCTCCGTCTTGCTGATTATGTGCTGTGAATATGTTTATGTATATGTACTGTACATGTGTGTGTATGTGTATATATATCTTGGTATATATCTTTTTTATTTTAATTTCTATTATTATCATTATTATGTTTTGTGGTTGAGGGGTGGGGGAGATTGATGGGGATGGTGAAGGTGCTGGGGTTGTCCTATTGAGGGCGAAGGGACCTATTGGGGAAGGGATTTTTCATGGAGGCACATTCAGTCATAGTTTTGTTTATTATATTATTATACATTTATTTTATATTTTTATTTTTTATATTATTATAACAGTTTACTGTGATTATGGATATGCACTCATGTTGACTTATATATTTGAACTTTCTTTTTTGCCCAGAGTACAATTGTTGTATCATTATTATTATTGTATTATTACTTTATTATTACTACTGTACCTACATTCTTAAAAACTAAAACAGAAAAAGTGTATTTTTTTTTTTAGGAAAAGCCATAAGAGGAAAAGCAAGGTGGGATGGGGGATTGAGGGATGGGTAGAGAGAACAGTAGGGGTCTCTGAAAATTATTAACGCTGAAATAACCACTTCCTTTTGTGACTAGAGTCTAATACTTCCTGTCGCACTCATCAGAGGGCATGATTGGTCACCAAAATTATTCTGAAGCGTGCCAGGCCTTCCCAAAACTACAATCTGTTTCGAATAGAGTGGACACAGTTTTGTAGACTTTACCCTTCGTCGCATAGGCGAATTGAGAAATATGCATATATTTTCTAGAACGCGCCAATAGGATCTCGCGAGCTTGTATTTGGCTCTGCACACCTCTTTGCTTGTTCTGCACACTATGACTCATTTGATCCCATTGGAAAGGACAGGCTGTGGTTTATCTTAGTTATACAATTATTTTCCTCAACCCCCGGACTGGTCTGCTTCGCAAGCGTTCCCGGTAGTCTCGCGATGTTGCATCTCTGGGTTTAGAAACTCATCGAATAAGAAGTACCTATTTTCCCACAATGCAAGCGTCATGTAAACAAAGGACAACGACAGGAAGGGAGACTGAAAAGTTGTAGCTAGTTGAGTACCTAGTTACAAATGTGCAATTTGCTACAGCAGTTCTGCAATGGATATACCAACAATATAAATATATTTAAGTAGATAACTAACCAGTTTGACATAGTTTGTATTGTTTTCCGTTTGTCTCGTGTGGGGTCTCTACATCCAGTTAGCTTAGAACAGTAACGTTAGTTAGCTTGCGTGCCTAGAAGCTAGCAGCTAACAGTAGCTATAGTACTTTGTCTCAAAATGCATCGGTCTTGGCAGTTTCATAGGGAAACAGTTTTTACAAGAGGATGACGGGTAATATCAAAAGTGAATCGAAGTAAAGAAGGTAACTAACTTAGCTAGTCCTCTTTGTTTCTTGGGTGGACCACCAGCTGGCTAGCAAGCTAACGTTAGCTTCCAAGGACTTTTACCACAGATGAAAGGGGAAGTTATCGGTATCTTTGCTTTTACTAGCAGTAGGCTGTATCGATCAGGCTTCTTCACCAATCGACAGCAGTTGAAAAACATACTGTAGAAAGGTAGTCATGATTGATAAATCTGCAGTATTCAATTCGACGTCTTTGTATTGCCTCGATGTGGAATAAATGAATGGAAAAATATATGTTTGATCTTTTTCAGGGATGACAGCTTTTGGAGGACAACCTATGTGGCCATCCATACATCCATGAACCTCCCCACGTCCGAGGGACTTCCACAATGAAGAAAATTTGTCTGAAAACGATACGAAAGTCATTCAACCTAAAAAGCAGAGAGGAGGGAAAAGATATTGTACCACAGCCAAATTCAGCTACCGACATCTCAACAGATTCAGTGTTTGGAAAATGTTACAGCAAAGAACTTGTTCGTAACGACTTTGATCATGAGGAGGAGAAAGGCCCGAAGAACCGCTCCAAGGGTGAGAGTCTTATGGGATCACTGAAAAGAAGGCTTTCGGCAAAGCAGAAAAATAAAATAAAGGAAAGTTCCACATCGGTGACCAGTGAAGATGACACATTCTCGTGCTCCTCAGCACCCATATTCTTTAATGATGTCAAATCACAACACCATCTAAGATCTAATAGTCACCATTATAGCCCCACGCCATGGGCCCTCAGGGCAGCAAATTCTGAGGAAACATGCATTAGGATGGATGGGAAAGTGAAAGCTATGATACACTCATCAGACCCAAGCCCATCTCTGAATGGCATTCTGAAAGAATTCCCAGACCCCCAGAGGGATAGGCCTTTTCAGGATTCAACCGAGAACACTGAGCCTCAGAATGGTGATTTGCATCTAGGTATTGACAATGAAAATGTACCTGCCATCATTGGACTAGCATCTCAGGACTATATTCACTATGCAATGCCTTTAGATGATGAACTTGACCCTGCAGAAAGTTTGGATAGTTCCTCTCCAATGGATGAGATGCCTCAGCCTGAGCGATTCCCTCCTTTTGCAGATGAAGAGCCCATTGACCAGGAGAAGCTGATGTCACCAGATATATTCATGGACCCATCGGTGAATCGACTGCTCTCTGATGCTGAATGTGCCTTGATTCAAGACTCTAGAATAGAGCCTCCTCTCTCCCCCTTGCTATCTCTGCCACCTGGTAGTCACATCCGAAGGAGTTTCCTAGTATATGGTGGTTCTTCTCACTCACATGGTGCAGAGAGAGTTTTGCATCATCTCAACTTTGACCCCAATTCAGCCCCTGGCGTTGGCAGGGTTTATGATGCTGTTCAGCACAGCGGGCCCATGATTGTAACCAGCCTTACAGTAGAGCTAAAGAAACTGGCCAAGCAGGGTTGGTACTGGGGTCCTATAACGCGTTGGGAAGCTGAGGAAAAACTTGCCAGCCTGCCAGATGGGTCATTCTTGGTGCGAGACAGCTCAGACGATCGTTATCTTTTGAGCTTGAGCTTTCGTTCACAGGGTAAGACCCTCCATACCAGGATTGAACACTCCAATGGCAGTTTCAGTTTCTATGAACAGCCAGATGTGGAGGGTCACATATCAATAGTGGAACTCATTGAACATTCTATCATAGATTCTGAGAGTGGAGCCTTCTGCTATTCACGATCTCGCACACCAGGGACTGCAATGTATCCTGTCAGACTGACAAACCCTATCTCAAGGTTTATGCAGGTGCGCTCCATGCAGTACCTCTGTCGGTTTGTCATCCGTCAGTACACACGGATCGACCTTATCCAGAAGTTGCCTTTGCCAAACAAGATGAAAGATTACTTGCAGGAAAAGCACTACTGAAGGGGTTAAATGAAACTCAATTGGACTTTCTTGCACATTTTAGATCAGTGATATATTGACTTAGTCCTCGATTTTACATTTTTTTTACCCTTTTTCTTGGCTGTTACAAATACTTTTTGTAGAATTTGATTTCAGTACATGTAACACAGTACAATGTCACCCTATCTAGTGATATGTTCAACAGACAATGCCAGCAACTGATTATTTATATATATATATATATATATATATATATATATATATATATAGAGCATAGTTATACTCCCAACCTCAAAGCAAAGGATTGAAGCTGAACCTTAATCAAATCTATAAAATAAAAATAATTGCATTGGATTATTTCTGTGAATTGTGTTTTGATGGACCAAGTGTTTTGTTATATAAAGCACAAATACTTCTAATCATTACACTCAACATTTGTGTGTTGTCCTATGTGGTTTGTTGTCTTACATTAAACCAGTTTGTTAGTACTGTAGCTACTAGCTAGTATGATTTTGATACCTGAAAGTTCTCTCTGCTCAGTCTTTAGTAAAGTTGTTTTTCATTTGCCTCAGTGATGGTTTCTCATTGCATGTTAATTATATTGAGTATATGGAGAAAGAAAATGTAAGTACCACACATCTGATGCTGTAATTTGGGAGAACTAATCGTTATTGACTGTATAACCATATATCGAGATAATGGCTTGTTTGTGCAGCCTAAACTTGACTGTTTGCCTGTCACTGTAAGTATAAGGAAAAAAATGCTTCACCTTGTTACTTTCCAGGTCATGAAATGCTACCTATGGTAGAATACTTGTTATGGTATGTCTCACCCCCCTCCCCCTTTTGAAAGGCTGTACACCGATTTATTGCACATCTTCAATGCAGTTAAAGGAGGGGTGTTTATGACTGTTAATAAACTATTCACAGATAACATAGTCTGTCTGTTCTTAATCATTATACAGAATGTTTTCATTTGGAAATGTTACTCTATGAACTTAATATTATGCAATAGATTTTTAAAATGGTACAAAACCAGTGCTTCTCAGTCTTCAGAGATCAGGGGCATATTCATTACGACAATTCTCTTGCAAAAGATTTCTTAAACAGAAACAAACAGAACGAAAAGGGAGGGACCTACCTGAATTTATCCAATAGAAACACATTTTCTGTTTGCAACTGTTTGGACTAATGATTACAACCCAGGAACTGTCCTCCAGTTAAAGTGGTATTGAAACCTAATCCCACACCTTCTTTGCCAGCTGGTCCTCCCTCTTCTCAACATGTGACTCTGGATCCTGTATCTCTCAGGTGACTGCAAAGTAACCTCAGCCCTGCCAGCTGCCCCAACCATCAGACCAGAGTGGCCTGCTATCTTAATGCGCTATGACTAGGGTTGCAAAGGGAGGGTACATTACTGATAACTTTATAAGTTTACCAGTAAACAACCAGAATTTTGTAAACTTTCAAGGATTTTATGGAATTTTCATAACATGTCAAATATATAAAATAATAAAATAAGATGATGTTATAATAAATGAAATGACAAATCTAAATTATCCTAAATGTAATAAAATAGCATATTTTCTTTTTATGGTAGAGGTATCGTTGTATGTTTTATTTGCCATCAGACCACCCATAGGATTCACAGTCACACTGTCATCACTGTACTTGCAGTGGGTTCTTGGTCCTGCAGAATAGTTTGTCACATTGATACTTTATTCTGAATGCCATCTGCCATCACTAACCCCAGAAGACTTCTCATCCAGTGCAGCATGTATCTTCTTCACATTAGAGGGGTTCTTATGCAGCACAGTTTCAGATAATACAGTGGAACGCCATGCATGCACAGCCACTGACAGCTTCACTGAAGTATGAGATTACTTTGAGCTGGATGCCTACACATGCAGATGTAGCCAAATATCTTGTTTGACAATCAGGATGAAGATTGAATCTGTCCTTAGTGGGTAAATATGGAAATTATTTTGCCCATTCAACCTTCATGTCAAGGTTGCCATGGGAAAATGGCCTTGGGATTCATTCAATAAGATCTAATGAAGAATATGAATATCATAATGGTAAAGAAATGTACATTTTACCACCCCAAAAGGAGGAGTGCAATAGATCATTCTAAAATACCACTTTATTTATGAATTCAGACAACCTTTGCCAAAGACTACTCTTGACGAACAACAATGTGAAGAGCTCATGCCTGCCTATTGAGTTAATCAGGATGAGAAAAATATTAAATAACAGCTTTGAACAGATGCCCTTATTCATTATTTACACACCGCCTCTGTGAACCATTTGGGAGAGATTTTCCTAACTGTCAGCAGGAAGTTAACAGAGCACAAAAATAAAACTAACACACTCACAAGGAAAAACACCATCCCTCTCTTTCATATACCTATCCACACATAGACAACTGAATAATGAAAGGAAACGGTCTCCCAATAATAATGCTAACTGTCAATGTAGATGTTCATTTTGTATAATGTACGTGCAGGGTTGGGGAGTAACGGATTACATGTAATCTGTTACATGTAAGGCATAACAAAAAAACGGTAACTGTAATCCGTTATGTTACCAGCTAAAATATTGTAATCAGATTACAGATACTTTTGAAAAACTAGATGATTACTTCGAGGATTACTTTTAAATTCAGAAAGGATGTTTGCGTGAAAAAAAATCTTTGACACTTCTCTGTTTTCTCAATGACATTCAAATCAGCATTGAAAAAAGGCTGAGCGAGTCTGACCATAAGTCAAGAGACCACTATGATGACACACCAAATGTGTTTGATGGATCGCGGGAAAAGAGCAGGACTAGGCTTTTGTAGGCTACAGTCCAAGCTAATTCTTCCAATGGTGAAGTACTGTTGGCATCCAAAGATTATCCAATTTGAATAAATGCTTGGAGGTAAGGATGACAGCAGTGGTGTAGTCTACGGCGATACGGATATCACTTATTATTGATATCTACATAACGCATTGATGTGAATCACACTGCTGCTCTCTCAGCTATTTACGCCTTCCTTATTGTGGTTGTTGTGGATGGCTGTTCACAAATCTAAATGTGTATTTGAACCAAATAATGGTTGAATTCAAGAAGTTTAAGCTGCCTATCAATCATTGTTTTTGAAACCAGTGAAAAATGCATTCTTGCAACAGCTACATAGTGTGGATCCCAGCCTATGGAATAAAAGTGGGGCTTTTAATGCTCAATCTAATTCATGCTGATAAAAAAAAAAACATAGGCCTAATGAAAACATGCTCAAACTCGCACACTTTTGATAGACTTAAAGGGGCAATCTGTAGTTGCTACATCCATTTTTGGACTTCTAAATTATATATATATATATAATTTAGATTCTTGAAGAATATAACTTAGAAATGCCTCATGAGCTTAGTTCAACTGTCACACTCCATGAGAACCCAACATATAAGCTTGTTTTATTCCAATGTTTGTGAAACATTGTAAATGTTATAACATGTTTAAAACAATATTTTTATATCATGGATGGTCAGTCCTTGCATATATAAATCTGAGAGTGGTTACATTTCTCCAGGGCCATCCCTCAGCTTTTTACCAAAACAGAGGCGGGGCGACTGTTTTGTAATTGTTTCATTTGTGGATTTATAAAGATATCAAAGTGTGACCAACAAAAAGGTAAACAATAGGCCTATAGTAAATGCAGCATATGGAATTCATTTTTCACATGTAAATAGCACTTTTCAGTAGTGCTCAAAGCATGCCATTCCATGAGCGCAGCATTTATTTTTCAACTCGAATAAATGAGCCCAATCAGTACTCCATGACAACAAAATCATAAACAACAGAGTAGGGCTGGCTAATAAGTCCTTAGTTTTGGGGTCATGCTCAGGTTAAACAATATGGATAATCTATACTTCCATATTTCCAAGTCCTATTCTGGAAGATCAAAGGGTATAACATTTATTGGAATGGCTGGAATTCTGATAAACTTTGGTTTTTAATGAAAATATATAATTTAATTGTATTATTAGATGTAGTAGAAAGTGATGGGTTAGAAGAAGCCTACATTACCAACCCATAAAGTCAAATATAACATCCGTATTTGGCCAGCTATGTAAACTTTAACATTGATTTATCCTGCAATAGATGTCGTTCAATTGGTAACATACATTTTTGTCTTCTTCTAATGCCTCAGGGGAAAGTAATCTAAAAGTAACGTAATGTAATCAGATTACGTTACTGAGTTTGGGGTAATCCAAAAGTTATGTTACTGATTACAATTTTGGACAGGTAATTAGTAACTGTAAGAGATTACATTTAGAAAGTAATCTACCCATCCCTGTGTTTGTGTGGATATCTAAAAATGTAAAAAAATGGTAGGATTTTTTAAATCATTGGTGTAACTTCAGAGAATATCCATATACAGTTGAAGTCGGAAGTTTACATATACTTAGGTTGGAGTCATTAAAACAAATTTTTCAACCACTCCGCAAAATTCTTGTTAACAAACTATAGTTTTGGCAAGTCAGTTAGGACATCTACTTTGTGCATGACACAAGTAATTTTTCCAACAATTGTTTACAGACAGATTATTTCACTTATAATTCACTGTATCGCAATTACAATTGGTCAGAAGTTTACATACACTAAGTTGACTGTGCCTTTAAACAGTTTGGAAATTTCCAGAAAATGATGTCATGGCTTTAGAAGCCTCTGATAGGCTAATTGACATCATTTGGTCAATTGGAGGAATACCTGTGGATGAATTTCAAGGCCTACCTTCAAACTCAGTGCCTCTTTGCTTGACATCATGGGAAAATCAAAGGAAATCAGCCAAGACATCAGAAAAGAAATTGTAGACCTCCACAAGTCTGGTTCATCCTTGGGAGCAATTTCCAAGCGCCTGAAGGTACCATGTTCATCTGTACAAACAATAGTACGCAAGTATAAACACCATGGGACCACGCAGATGTCATACCGCTCAGGAAGGAGACGCGTTCTGTCTCCTAGAGATGAACGTACTTTGGTGCGAAAAGTGCAAATCACTCCCACAACAGCAACAAAGGACCTTGTGAAGATGCTGGAGGAAAGAGGTACAAAAGTATCTATATCCACAGTAAAACGAGTCCTATATCGACATAACCTGAAAGGCTGCTCAGTAAGGAAGAAGCCACTGCTCCAAAACCACCATAAAAAAGCCAGACTACGCTTTCCAACTGCATATGGGGACAAAGATCGTACTTTTTGGAGAAATGGCCTCTGGTCTGATGAAACAAAAAGAGAACTATTTGGCCAATATGACCATCGTTGTGTTTGGAGGAAAAAGGGGGAGGTTTGCAAGCCGAAGAACACCATCCCAACCATGAAGCACGGGTGTGGCAGCATCATGTTGTGGGGGTGCTTTGCTGCAGGAGAGACTGGTGCACTTCACAAAATAGATGGCATCATGAGGAAGGAGAATTGTGTGGATAGATTTAATCAACATCTTAAGACATCAGTTAGGAAGTTAAAGCTTGGTCGCAAATGGGTCTTCCAAATGGACAATGACCCCAAGCATACTTCCAACGTTTTGGCAAAATGGCTTAAGGACAATGAAGTCAAGGTATTGGAGTGGCCATCACAAAGCCCTGACCTCAACCCTACAGAACATTTGTGGGCAGAACTGGAAAAAGCATGTGCGAGCAAGGAGGCCTACAAACCTGACTCAGTTACATCAGCTCTGTCAGGAGGAATGGGCCAAAATCCACCCAACTTATTGTGGGAAGCTTGTGGAAGGCTACCCGAAACGTTTCACCCAATTTAAACAATTTAAAGGCAATGCTACCAAATACTAATTGAGTGTATGTAAACCTCTGACCCACAGGGAATGTGATGAAAGAAATAAAAGCTGAAAGAAATATTTCTCTCATCTATTATTCTGACATTTCCCATTCTTAAAATAAAGTGGTGATCCTAACTGACCTAAGACAGGGAATTTTTACTAGGATTAAATGTCAGGAATTGTGAAACTTAGTTTAAATGTATTTGGCTAAGGTATATGTAAACTTTCGACTTCAACTGTATATATACAGTACCAGTCAAAAGTTTAGACACACCTCAAAGGTTTTTATTTATTTTTACTATTTTCTACATTGTAGAATAATAGTGAAGACATCAAAACTATGAAAGAACACATATGGAATCATGTAGTATCCAAAAAATGTTAAACAAATCAAAATATAAAAAATGTTAGATTCTTCAAAGTAGCCACACTTTGCCTTTTTGACAGCTTTGCACACTCTTGGCATTCTCTCAACCTGCTTCACCTGGAATGGTTTTCCAACAGTCATGTCGGCTGCTTTTCCTTCACTCCGCGGTCCAACTCATCCCAAACCATCTCATTTGGGTTGAGGTCAGGTGACTGTGGAGGCCAGGTCATCTGATGCAGCACTCAATCACTCTCCTACTTGGTCAAATAGCCCTTACACAGCCTGGAGGTGTGTTAGGTCATTGTCCTGTTGAAAAACACATTTGGGGATTCAATCTAGCAACCTTTTGGTTACTGGTCCAACACTCTAACCACTAGGCTACCTGCCGCCCATTCTACTGCTAATGTTTGTCTATGGAGATTGCATGGCTGTGTGCTTGATTTTATACACCTGCCAGCAACGGGTGTGGCTGAAATAGCCAAATCTACTAATTTGAAGGGGTGTCCAAATATTTTTGTATATAAATCTATACACAAAAAAACATATTTATGCATAAACTGATTTAAGTCTTTTCAGAATGAAATAGTGTGTGAGAAGCAGATGGGAGAACATAATTCAACTGGGGTAATCTAAAAAAATAACACAAGTCTTCCAATGAAGCAGAATGCAATTTAAGCATAATCTAAATGACTCATTGAAGTAACATAAACCATGTGGTGATTAAGAGGCAGTGATAGACTAGTCTTTCATTAACACACTGGAACAACTATAGATCACCTAGAAGAAATGCAATGTTAGCATGTTCCAAACAAGCAATAACTCTAGCATATGCTGTTGTTTTGGTAAATTCTTGCCAAGAACTATGGCTGTGTTTACAGAGGCAGCCCAAACCTGATCTTTTTTTTCACTAATTGGTCTTTTGACCAATCAGATCAGCTCTGAAAAAGACGTGAAAACATCAGATATGATTGGTCAAAAGACCAATTAGTTGAAAAAATATCAGAATTGGGCTGCCTGTGTAGATAGCCATTCAACTAGCGCTGCTAGAAAAGCTATATTCATGCGTATGTCTATGGCTGTGTTTACACAGGCAGCCTAATTCTGATATTTCATACTAATTGGTCTTTTGACCAATCAGATCAACGCTTTTGCCAATAATTGGGGAAAAGATCAGAATTGGGCAACCTGTGTAAACGCAGCCTATGATACATTTTTTTTAAAACCATGCAGTTACTTTTCATTTAAGAGAAAAAACAGCATTCTGTGTGCCAGGTGGGCTGCGTTTACAAAGTCAACCCAATTCTTAGATCTTTACACTAATTGGTCTTTTGCCCAATCAGATCAGCTATTTTGCCAATACTTGGGCAAAAGATCAAAATTGGTGTTTCAGAAGCCCCGTTTATACCTGGTTGTAACTTGCATCCTTTGTACTGATTTTGTCCACATTCTGATATTGCCCACATTTTTAGACAGGTGTAGACAATCAAAAGACAGCTCATTCTGCCCACCTCCGGAGGTAGTCAGACACGCATTGTGTCTGGATATCTTACAAGTGTAGACAGATCTGGACAGAGATACCATTTAAATCATAATTATTCCACCCTCTAAAATCATTGACAAGTGACACAATTAACTGATTACATCAATATGTGTCTTACAAAATAATATTTATTTAGTTATTGTAAGAATAGCTGTGAAATACTTTGCATAAAGGAAGGGACCAGGAAATCTGGTCACAATGCAGACAGTGGACAGATTGATAACAGACACATTTAAATACCATCTGTGGACACATTTCTGTAAATGTTGGCACAAACAGAATGTAGATAAGATCAGGACAAAGGACCCATGTTAAAATCAGGTTCAAACGGGACTAGAGAGAGGTATGATTACAGACTTTTACATGCCAGGTGTCGCACAGAGCAGATTGATGTTGTCCTTGGGCATTCCACTGCTCTGTGTGAAGTCCTATGCAGAGGCCAGACATCAAAAGGCTACAGCCGTGCTCATACGCTGAGGAGCTGTTGATCTGAGTACTTTATTCTGAAGGCACAGGGTTGCACGCTCACCAGACGTGATTGCTGCTGGGATAAGATGAATACAGTATCCCCATGGATGAGAAAGAGGGGGGGGGGGTTATAATGTGAAGGGAAATGATACACATATCACAGTTAGGTATAGATAGGTGTAATGAAAACTATGTATACTCTCTCTCTCTGTTTCTCTCCCTCTAGTCTAACACACACTTACACCCAAAACTAAATACAGTACACACACACACAAAAAAAAAAACATTTGCATACAGTCATTGACATATCCAATTACAGCACCAACATCAGAAAAATAGTATCTTAAGTAAATCCCACAGTGGTGCAGCTCACCAGACGTGACTGCTGCTGGGATAAGATGGATACAGTATCCCCATGGATAAGCGAGAGCCAGAGACATAGCGCGAGAGAGAGAGGGGGTGGGGGGGGGGGGGGTTAAAATGTCAAGGTAAATTATATACATGTCACAGTTAGGTATAGATAGGTGAAATGAAAACTATGTACAGTGCTTTCGGGAAGTATTCAGATCCCTTGACTTTTTCCGCTTTTTGTTAGGTTACAGTCTTACTCTAAAATGGATTAAATCATTTTTTTCCCCTCATCAATCTACACACAATACCCCATAATGACAAAGCAAAAACTGGTTTTAGGCATTTTTGCTAATTTATATTTAAAAAAATGAAATATCACATTTACATAAGTAATCAGAGCCTTTACTCAGTACTTTGTTGAAGCACCTTTTGCAGCAATTACAGCCTCGAGTCATCTTGGGTTTGACGCTACAAGCTTGGCACACTGGTATTTGGGGAATTTCCCCCATTATTCTCTGCAGATCCTATCAAGCTCTGTCAAGTTGGATGTGGAGCGTTGCTGCACAGCTTTTTACAGGTCTCTCCAGAGATGTTTGATCGGGTTCAAGTCCAGGCTCTGGCTGTGCCACTCAAGGACATTCAGAGACTTGTCCCAAAGCCACTCATGCGTTGTCTTGGATGTGTGCTTAGGGTCGTTGTCCTATTAGAAGGTGAACCGTCGCCCCAGTCTGAGGTCCTGATCTTTATTTTTTACAGTTTTCTATATTGTAGAATAATAGTGAAGACATCAAAACTATTAAATAACACATATGGAATCATGTATTAACCAAAAAAGTGTTAAACAAATCAAAATATATTTTAGATTCTTCAAAGTAGCCACCCTTTGCTTTGATGACAGCTTTGCACACTCTTGGCATTCTCTCAACCAGCTTCACCTGGAATGCTTTTCCAACAGTCTTGAAGGAGTTCCCACATATGCTGAGCACTTGTTGGCTGCTTTTCCTTCACTCTGCGGTCCAACTCATCCCAAACCATCTGAATTGGGTTGAGGTCGGGCGATTGTGGAGGCCAGGTCATCTGATGCAGCACTCTATCACTCTCCTTCTTGATCAAATAGCCCTTACACAGCCTGGAGGTGTGTTGGGTCATTGTCCTGTTGAAAAACACATTTGCATAGAGTCATTGAAAAATCCAATTACAGCACTAACATCAGAAAAATTGTATCCTAAATAAACACCCCCCCCCCCCCAATTTTTTTTATTTTTTATATTACAAAACAACCACCTGCACTTTTCTTTTCCTACTAGCACTAACTTTGCTGATAACTTGTTTATTGAGGGAAAATGTACTTACTAGGACTGTGATATGTGGTTGTCTCACCTAGTTATCTTAAGATGAATGCATTTATTGCATTGTCACTCTTGGATAAGAACGTCTGCTAAATGACTAAAATGTAAAAACAAAGAGTTACACAATTTAGCAATCACACTCCAGCAGTTCTGAGGTCTAACTGGTGCATATTCACATATTCACACACACACACACACACACACACACACACACACACACACACACACACACACACACACACACACACACACACACACACACACACACACACACACACACACACACACATACACACACACACACACACACACACAGAGAGAGGTTCTAGTCACTTGTCTTTATTTAGAGGTTAAATTGTCCAGTACATATATCAATGCAGTGTTCATTTCGTCAACAAAAATAGTGACTAAAATATTCCTCAAACATCAATTTTTCAGTGTCAATTGATGAGACTAAAATAAAAAAAACATTCATTTCAGTTAACTAAAACGAGACTAAATTATCTGGGAGAGATTGAGAGCTTTTCAGTGGTAAGCACAATTAATATTAGCAGTTCGCAGCTCAGTTCAGCAGTGGGAAGGACTGCTGCCACACCCTGCATTACCAGGGGAACTGCAGGGGAGCAAGCAATGAGTGTGGGCAGACAAGCATACAGGTTGCGCTCAGGCTCTGCTTCGGTTTATACACTCTTGCTTCCCCGTAGTTAACCAGTCACCACCAGCCTTCTAGTTAATTAACTACCCTTTGCCTGGTTAAGAAACACAAGCTACTTTATGAAAATAAAAACAACAGCATTAGCAACCGCATTTTACATTCATAAAGCATATCGCAGGCCATTCTAAAACTATTCTACTTGCAGACCAGACCATTCATCCAGAATGACTGGGTTTACCACGACTTTAGGGCACCATTCTGGCGATGCCAATAGAGGGCGGCCTGAGAACGTTCATAACCGCATGAAGCGACCGAGTGACTGAGATGACACCTATGAATAGCTGACAACATGGGGCGGTTCAACAGGACCACATTTTTGGAAAGCTCGGACAGAAATATGCTATGTAGAACAAACATGCCTCTCTGACATGTTGAATAATCGATGTTGGCTCTATTCATGCGATTTATATAGACCCACTCCTTATTAGATATAACTGTGCATGTCACGACTTCCGCCGAAGTCGGTCCCTCTCCTAGTTCGGGCGGCGTTCGGCGGTCGAAGTCCTTCTAGCCATCGCCGATCCACCTTTCATTTTCCATTGGTTTTGTCTTGTCTTCCCTCACACCTGGTTTCAATTACATAAATTACATGTTGTGTATTTAACCCTCTGTTCCCCCCCCCCATGTCCTTGTCGGGAATTGTTTCTTGTAGTGCTTGTGTACGTTATGCTGGTGGATACGAAGTTTTGTTTGACCCATTCATTTATTGTCCTGTTTACGGTGGTTTTATGTTTATTAAACAACACCGTTGTAAATCAGTTTTCGCTCTCCTGCGCTTGACTTCTCTGCCGCCAGTATGCACCCCGTTACAGTGCGGTCTACCTGTCTGTGGGAAAAACTAACAGGTTACCTAGGTTTCCCGATTAGCTCACAGCAAAAACTTGACCTTTTTCAAACGCAATTTTATTGTTAGTCTGCTTGTTTTAGTCAATTACAAAACGACATTTAATAAAAGTATAACATGTCTAAAGATGAATCTTCTCACGGGCTCTATTTCCCTACTTGGGAGCATTACGAACCGTAGGTCAGGACTTTTCACCAGGCTACATAAAACAACACAGCAGCTTTTCGGTATGTTTTGTTATTTCTGTATACAATGTGTCAATAGGAAAGAATGTTGGTTTTCCCCAATTTGTTGTCGTGGGTCAAGGGAATTCCTTATTATTACTACATGAATACCCGACTGGGACTGTCTGCAAAGTTCGAGAAAGTTTTGCAACTGAACGTGACCCTGGTAACATTAACGTTACCAGTAGCATATATGCACACATTTGGTGGCACAGAAAAAAATGAAAATGGATAGCAAGCAATTTATTGACTACATTTATTTTGCCACTACACTATATCTGACTGGGTAAATAACTTTATTTGGAGTTAATGTGGACCCACTGTCTCAGACTTGACCACTTGGACTAGGATTCGAGCACTGGGACTCGAACATCAGTCATAAGGACTCGTGACTCCATTCGTTACTCGACCAACATTGGTGACTCAGACTTGGACTCGAGCACAGGGGACTTGGTACTCAATTCGGACTTGAGTTTTAGTGACTCGACTGCATCACTGGGCAAAACATTAATTAGCCCCCGTTCTACTTTTGGACACCAATGTGGCTGCGACGTCTGTGGAACGTTGATTACAATGGCACTGACGCGGCCCAGTGACGGAGGTGCAACCCATACTACTTTGCCTATATGTAGGCTGAATTAGGAATGGCCAGATGATTTACATGGCCAGATAACCCTTATATATTATATGGCTCAGTTGGTAGAGCATGGTGTTTGCAACGCCAGCATGGTGTGTGCAACGCCAGGGTTGTGGGTTCAATTCCCACGGGGGGCCAGTACAAAAAATAAATAAAAATAAAAAAATGCATGAAATGAAAATGAAATGTATGTATTCACTACTGTAAGTCGCTCTGGATAAGAGCGTCTGCTAAATGACTAAAATGTAAAATATATGTTTGTCATTTTTCTGCTGTTGGGAAGGAAATGTGATGTTATGTTATGCAGAAAAATATGTTGGTAGGACAAGGCTATGTATCTTTGTGCACATGGGAGTCAGTGATATATGTTTACTATAGGTTAATGAGACAATACAAATGTGATGTGACTAAAATGTGACTGAAATTAAAGGGAATTTAGTTTACTAAAATGGCGCACTGTTTGACAATGACTAGACTTAATCATTATTCAAATGACACAAATGTGACTTAATGTTGCACTGTTGGAACTAGCGCAAGCATTTCACTACACCTGCGATAACAACTGCTAAAAACGTGTATGTGACCAATAACATTTGATTTGATTTGGATGTTATTACAAAGTGACTAAGACTAGACTAAACCTTTTAAAAAGTGCCAACATTAACACTGTATCAACGTGCAATATAGGTCCAAATGCCAGCTAGCCTACATTTGCACACCTTTGGAAAATGTTATTTGATTACAATATTTCAATGGCACTACTGCAACAACGTTGACACTAGAGCCAACACTCAATTTCCACCTATTGGCTCTGTACGCTTGAGATGCGTTTTGTGGTTTCAATGGACAGCTACGGTGTGTCTACGGTTTCAGGACCATGGATAGCTACTGAATGGGCGCAACTGACAAACGCCTGCATAGGCTACTCTTCACAGTTTATATAATATCATACCAACAATCAGTCACATTCAGCCATACAAATCCCAACCTCATAGCACGGAATAATTTCGTCATAAATTACCAAAATAGCCTACTTTATCTCACAGTCAGTTATACATTTGTTCATCATTTAAATCCAGAGATGGGTGGCCAACGTCCTTGAAGAAAATAAAAAAGAGTCACTTGATTTGAGAGTTGTGATTAGAGAGGAAACACCAAGAATCCAGAAAACGTTGAGTACCTCCATCCACCCATTAGATCCCCCCTCTCAAGCTTCAAGTAGAGTTTGTCCTCCCGTTCCAGGTGCAGAAGGACTGAATTGCTCGCAGCCTCTCGAGTGACATCATGGTCCCCGGCGAAAGCTGATATTATAGGGTATTCGTTGTGCATCAAGTTTACCTGCAGAATGTCATGCAATAGGTATGATAAAGACATGAAAAGCACAATTCAATTGCATCACAATACGGACCTCCTTATACACTTACCTGTATAGTCTGTCGGTTGTAAACCTTCACCACATGGAAGCTAAAACTGTAAATGCCTCTTCTTGGTGCTTGAAATACACTCGCTTGCAGCTTGAAATGGTTGCCAATGTTCACTAATACCTGCAATGAGAAAAACATCAAACGTCCTAAAGAGCACAAACATACATTGTCAATATTAGCCTATGAAAAGACACAAATCATGAAAGACATAAATAATCTCCAACCTTGTCAAAGTAGATGGTCGGAGACGTATTGCTCATATCAGAAGGTTCGTGGTTCGTTCCCCTGAGTGCGGAGAAAGCCACTTTAGCACCGCTTGCCCGGACAGATATCCCGAAGGAAGGGGTCAACGCTCCCTCTGCAGACGGGTTCGCATCACAAACCACCAGACACTTTCCCTCCAAAACAAGAGGTTCTGTGTAATTCTGTCCCAGCGAAAAGGCAACGCCAAATCCTAGGAGGACCAATGAAAGCATGGTACAAAATCGAAGAAACATTGTCTGCTAAACTGTAACACAGTTTACGGTTTGCGATTGCTCTGCTTATCAGGTTTGTGGCAATCAGTCCCCCTTCAAACCGTTCACATGCTCTCTCTCTCTTTCTCTCTCTCTCTCTCTCGCTCTTTCACTCACTCACTCACTCACTCACTCACACACAGTATATGTATAGTGTAGTGTCAAGGCTGTGATATGAGTTACACTTGCACCATCAAGTGGTTGGTTGGCAAATGCTAAATGAGCATATATGCCTGCCTGTATCTGTCTATATAAAATAGGTACAATTACAGTTTTTCTCAATTGTTTACACACATTTTCTGAAAGCATGCCTCATATTCTCAGAACTCTACACACAAATCCAAAAACACACACACAATGGGCAAAACCCCTCAATTCTCCAGCAAAATGAAACTTTACATTCAAAAAAATAATGTTATTTCTTATCAAAATGGTATTTTGTTTTCAAATGACACACACAAACCATCATATGAATAGACATTTATAAGAACCAGTTGAACACTGATGTGCTCAATGTAAAACACTATGATGAATGGAAAACACTTCTTCTCCATTCATCTTAATGACTTAGGCCTTTTTTTGGTTCAGTGTTGCCATTACTACAGACAGTACATACATAAGTGTGTTGTAAAATATTTGAGAATATTGTTTTTATACTCAGAACACACAAATACACGGTAACAAATATATTTTATTTTCCCCACAAAAACAATCCCATTCCCAACCAACACAAAGTTGCACATACAGTGGTCTACATACAAAACAGAAGAATGTATACAGTTACAGTAAACAAATAAAAAATAAAACATTTTTTAAACTATGCTGCATCCTCTGTTCTGTTGCGGTCTGGCCACAGCACCTCATCCACATCACAAGCAATGTTTTCCCTGGCCAAGCAGCGGGGGAAATATCGCCTAGCATGGCGATTCCAGCCATGAAAAGCATCAGCTGCTATATCTCCACATGCGTCTTCCATAGCTTGGAGAAGAGGTATACGCGTTTGTGGATTTCGGTCATACACTTTCCATCTCCAGGCAGAAAAAAATTCCTCAATAGGATTGAGGAATGGAGAATATGGAGGGAGATAAACAACTAAAACGCGTGGGTGGGCAGTGAACCAGTTACGAACCAGAGCAGCCCTGTGGAAACTTACGTTGTCCCAAATGACAACGTACCTGAGCTGCTCTGGGCCATCTACCTGATCTGGTGGAATGAGTGTGTTGTGTAGGGTGTCCAGGAATGTGATCAGATGGGCGGTGTTGTAGGGGCCAAGGGTAGCATGGTGATGGATGACGCCGTGGTGGGTAATCGCTGCACACATTGTGATGTTCCCTCTGCGCTGTTATGGCGTTATTTTCTAGGACCATGTTGATGATTTCAGTTTCCTGTTCAGGAGACAGAACACGTTCTCGACCACCTTGTGTTGGTAATCTTTCAGTTCTGCCAAACAAATAGTCAAATACTGTAAATACAAAGTAGGAATACATTTCCCAAATACTTGAAACATACTTTATTTTTACAGTCCTACAGAACAGTCCACAGGCAATACTGTACTACTGTACTCATTGAGTACTGTATTGATATGCAGTACTGCAATTTTCTAGTGAGAGTAGATTTCTTACCTATTCTCATTTCGGAATGTCCGGATGATGGATGCTACAGTGTACCTGCTCAAATTTGGCTGTACTCTTTGCCCAGCCTCCCTCATTGTTAGACCATGGTTGACCACATCATCAACCAAAGTGGCTCGGATCTCATCAGAGATTACGGTGCTTGGCCTTCCTCATCCTCGTCCTCCCCGTCCTCCTCCTCTTACTCTCACTCCTCTGGCTCTGCCTCTGTTTCCAATGTAGGCATCCATTGCTCCAAAACAGAAGAGCTCACCTGTTGCACTTTTATGCTAAAGCTCTGATTGCTAATTGTAAAACTGTGTGACGGGTGTTTGCCCATGTGATGAGTCAGTGTGCATATTTGAATGGCAGTGTGTTCATTGTGAAAACAAGAGATTTTCTGCATGAAAATTGTGCCAAATGCAAAGAATTGTGTGTAGTGTTTTGAAAAAAGTGTGTTTTAGAACTGCAATTTGAGTGTAAAGCAGGAATTGTGCTTGTAGTTAAGCAGAATTGGTTCAGGGGGTTGGTGCATGAGTTACATGTTGTGGTCATTGTGTCTCAAGTACCAGTATTTGTGTGTAAACAATTGAGAAAACCTGTAAAGGAAAGGAGAGTTGAGAGTAGATGGTATTCTGATATTCATGGAAAGCCCAATGTAGACTGTTCTCTGTTATATCACACCCAGGGCCATATTGACAACATTTTACAGTCAATATGACCTACTTCTTATACTTAACATTATTGCTTACCATATTGAAACAGATGGTAAGTCTGATAATAACTGTTTTCTTCTCAAATCTCTATTAAGTCTATTTAAACTAAAGACTTTAATCTCTGGTTTTGGATTGTCTCCATAATAATCATGTATCAAAATCTGTCAAAATACTATGTTTTGTAGACAAAGTTACATCAGAATGATTGTTTAGTGGGTAGAATTTAGGGACTCCTGAACATAGACTACACACCCCACTTGGGTGCAGCTCATCCAAACTGCAGCTAATACTTGCCTTGATATGCCAAGCATGGCACAATTGCTTATGGCTCCGTGCAGATAATATTGTGTAATTACAGATTTGATACTGACTGTGCACGCAGTGGTCACAGACTAGCTAGTCTGTGCATATGGATAGCTATGTGCATGCAGTCTCACGAGACCGATATAGTATAATGCCTTCTGATTAGTTACATAATACTTTAAAAAACATTCACAGAGAAATATAAACCTTGTTCAACATTCATACATGTTTCATTGCAAGAAAGTGGCATTGCCATTATAATGTGACTGGTGAGTGCGTTTGGGGAATGGATACAGCCAGTGACTGACTCAATTCCTCTGTGTCATCATGAATTCAGATTTTGCTATTCTGTCTGAGTGTGCAAAAAATTAAGACCCGTTAATTGTCCTGATAAAACTCTGAATAACAACAATCTGCCTCACAGTAACTAAAGCCAGATGGATTGTATTGTCAGATTTGTCTCCCTTCTGTAGAATATCAAGGGAGTTGATTTCTCTTTGGTCTGGAACAGTGAGAAGTAATCCAGCTTTGCAACATTGAGGCTATGTGAATGAGATACCTGTTTGCAATACTTATATGGGAAACTCAAGCTCATCTTTTTTCCTCAGAAATATTGAACGATATGGATCTGTTTAAATATATATTTTCTGAAACCTTTATGGAATTCAAAATACTTTACTTTTACTTTATTTCTTCATCCCATATGGCAGTCAAAAACATTCAACAGAAATGCATGGGTTTTATTCATAGATAAAAGGCATGACAAAGAGACACAATACTACATACTGTATAGGGAGTTCAGGTTGAGTTTATAGGACTGTCTTTATTTTTGCATGGATTGTAGATAAAAAAACGTGCGTATGATATGAGAGATGTTATTTCCACACAGTGAACTGACTGTTTTGTCAGCAAACCCTGTTCAACACACCCTATTGCCCATAATCATTTCACACCAGGGACACCTGGCCTTAAGGAATGAAATGCAATTCTGGCAAGAGGACAGCTGAACATATTACTGTAACTCCCCACCCTCCTCTGTCTGCATCTGTTTGATACTTTGTTCATGTTGTTTGGATGATTCCTTTCATTTGCGTTTTTCTCATCATAGTGAAGTTTAATATGCAGCATTATCCAGTATTATGATCTTGGTTCCTGTATGGACCCACTGTTACCTTCTACTCATATGGGAAAGGCTTCAGACAGAGGTTGCCAAAGTTAATTTGAGACTGGATGAACCCTCCTCCCATCTGTTTTCTGAGACCCATTGCCAAGTAAACTTTTGTTAATTGCATCAACCCTTATTCTAGCTTCCCTGCTGCCTATCATAACAATGCTCCCCAATTGAGGTTGATTCTAAGTTGAACTGGTCTAAAATGCCAATTCAATTTCTTGAATTTGAATTGGCCACACCGAGCAGGAAGCAGAAGTAGAATTTAATTTGATGAAATTCCTTGAAATTCAAATGGATACTTTCTTCCATAAATCATTAAGCACATGTTTATTTTGTATATAATGTATGGTAAGCAATATTTTTTTTTTTTTCTTGAAACATTTAAAAGAGTTTCAAGTAATTATAGTGGTCTGTAAATATTGTTAGATATTTTTTTTAGGTTTTCTATAATAATTCTATAATATAATAATGTTATTAAATATTTAAAAAAACATACATATCCAAGAATGCATTAGATCAAACACTCCAGAATGGAATGGAACAACCTAACATCTAATTACAAAAATACCAACAAAATACTGTTTGACATCTTTGAGTTATAATCAAGCTAATTTTTGAAATTGTATTTATTTTTTACTTTGAGGTGGCAGATGCTTTTGGCTAAATATATGTCAAAGGAATGAGACTCATATAGCTACAGTATATACTCACCGGGCCAGTTTATTAGGTACACCCATCTAGAACCGGGTTGGACCCCCCTTCGCCTTCAGAACAGCCTGAATTCTTCAGTGGAATTTTACAAGGAGTCTTAAACGTTCCACAGGGATGTTGGTCCATGCTGACAAGATGGCATCACGCAGTTGCTGCAGATTGGACGGCGGTACATTCCTGTTTCAAACAGCCCGTTCCATCTCATCCCAAACATGCTCTATTGGGTTAAGGTCAGGGGACAGCGCAGGCCACTCAAGTAAACTGAACTCGATATCATGTTCCAGATCATTTTTTCCCACTCCTCATTTGTCCAGTGTTGGTGATCGCGTGCTCACTGGAGCCGTTTCTTCTTGTTTTTAGCTGATAAGAGTGGTGTGGCAATAGCCCGTCCATGACAAGATCTAAAAAAAGCCTAGGAGGGCGGCAGTTTCTGAGATACTGAATCTGGCACGCCTGGCACCGACGATCATACCAAGCTCAAAGTTGCTTAGGTCACTCATTTTGCCCATTATAACGTTCAATATACAGTAACTGAATGCCTCGATGCCCATCTGCCTGCTTTATATAGCAAGCCACAGCAATGTGACTCACCGTCTGTATGAGCCATCCATTTTCGTGAGAGTGTACCTAATGTACGTTTCATGTCTCAGTTGAATTTCTTTGAATTCAATTCTACTTCTTTTAATTCAAATTCAATTCTGTTACCTATGGGGTGTGAACAATTCAAATTCGAATTTTAATTCCTGGATTGAATTGAAATTCCAAAATGACCCAAACCCAGACCCCAATTCATCTCTAATATCTTATTTTATTTAACCTTTATTTAACTAGACAAGTCAGTTAAGAACAAATTCTTATTTACAATGAGGGCCTTCCCCGGCCAAACCCTAACCCAGGCGACGCTGGGCCAATTGTGCGCTGCCCTATGAGACTCCCAATCACGGCCGGTTGTGATACAGCCTGGAATCGAACCAGGGTCTGTAGTGACGTATCTAGCACTGAGATGCAGTGCCTTAGACCGCTGCGCCACACCGGAGCCACAAAACAAAAAAATAAGTTGAGCTTGAGTTGAAGCTGAATTGCCGTTCCTTTATAAAACAACATCATTATAGTTTATTAACTAGTTATTACAGTACTACCAGAATTGAATATCCTATATATTTGAGAGTAAGGTGGCTTGAAGTGTCTGGCTTGAAGTGTCCAGACCAAGTATTTATGCAGAACGTCCACGGGAAATAAATACCACAAGCACAGAGACCTATGATGATGTACACCGGCATGTGGCAGATATAATACGGGAAATTGGCACGATGTCAACTGTCAAGGATACTATACTCACTGAAGGTTGCTGTCGGTCGGATTATCGTCGCTGCGCTTGGATGGAAATCAGGACTCAGGAGAACGTTCAGATCTGCCTGTCACAGCAGCAGCGGATGGATTGAGACTGCTTTTCCTCCCGTAACTTTGTATTTGTGTTTTGTTTACACTGAAATAAAATAGGGATATCGTGGATATGATGATTGAATTTTCCCGTTGCACGGAATAATGATTCGTTCATTTCGTTTTGGAAATATTTGGGATTGAAAACAGCAAGGATTAGACATGGTGAACAAATTTGCCTTGCCTCTCGGTAAATTTTGTCTACTTTTGTTTGTATCACATGATCTCTTTAAAAGCATAGTTAGATGGTCAACAGCATAGTTAAATCAATGCTTGCCGTTGAACTTTCCAGCCATGACGCTTTAAAAAAAACGCTACATGTGAATTCATTATGCTATGAAACGAAATGGTAATTTCTGGATTTTGTGGAACATCCTTTTATTTTGTGGTTTAGTAACATACACAAACACAATTTCCATAGCCAATTGTTTTCTGGGTATTTTTTTCTAACTTTCATTTCCTTTTATTTTTACAGCAGTAGTCGCAAGTCTAATCACTCTTGGATTGTCTGGTACACCGGGGAAAAAAGCAGGTAACACTGAAATATACACTGTGTGTAGAGTTATTTATTTCCCTGTTATGTTGGAATCTCTCTAACTGGGAAAAGTAATGTCTGTCTAATGAAGAAGACCATGAAACACCAGATCAATAACAATACATTTGATACATTTTTAATGTCAGACAAAGCTGGATGGTATAATGCTATGATTGGCACCTGAACATTAATCTTGTGCTTCAGTGACAAACAATTCAGGGGTGACTCCAATAGGCCAATGTGGCACCTGGATAAAGGAGGCTGAGGGAGGCCTGTTCACCTCCCCCAACTACCCCCAAAAGTACCCACCAGAGCGAACATGTATTTATATCATTGAAGGTAAGACATAAACACCATCTCAACAAGTAAATGTTTTTTGTTGGATATTGTGTTTCTTTTTCTTACATTTCCCCACTGTGTTCTCTCAGCTTCACCAAGACAATGCATCGACCTCTTCTTTGATGAGAAGTATTCAATAGAGCCTTCATGGGAATGCAAATTTGACCACATTGAAGTCCGCGATGGGCCCTTTTCCTTCTCCACTTTAATTGGTCGATACTGTGGCCAGGAAAGCCCTTTGTATATTAAATCAAGTGGGCGATACCTGCATATAAAGTTTGTCGCAGACGGCGAACTAGAGGCAATTGGATTTTCAGCACGCTATAACTTCACTCAAGGTAATATCATTTCAAATACATCAATTTGCTTTAAACGTTTCAATATTTGCAGTGTTATTCTGAGGTTGTTGCTGAATGTGTGACTCCGACAGGCTAACTGTTTGTCTCACACATGGAGACACACAGACACAATACTGACATAAAGTTGTACACATCCAGTTAATGCAGAGAACTTCAGCCAAAACAATTTACCCTTTACAGCTCAGTGACTGAGCTACAGCTACAGGAGATTGGTGTGGTGCTTACTGCTGTGTGTGTCCATATCAGCTGCTGCATTTGTAGTGCAGGCACACATGCTGCAACTGGGGAGGGGGGGGGGGGGGGGGGGGGGGGGGGGGGTGTTATCTCCTCCTTCACCCAGCCCAGTTAATGAAAGCTTGTCTTCAGGGGAGTACAGCTTGTCAGCTCTGAGCCTCGGCTTAAGGGATACCCATGCAGTTGACAATTTATTACTGGCAGAATTTATAGGGCACTTACGTTGGGAGGAAAGATTCATCTGCTTCCTTGTTTCCCTCTCTCCCAATCAAAGCCATTCATCAGATCAATCTTTCAAAAATGTCTCAGTAACCTCACATTCTCGGGAAGGTTTTGACATTGCCAGTAGACATGGTTATTCTTTATCACTGCCTGCCCTCCATTGGAGTCAAGACTTGAAGTGAGTGGCTCATCCACAAGTTCCGGTGAAATACTTCAGTGTCAAAAGATGAATATAGATTGATATAAATAGATATAAATTGATTCCCATATAATCTCTCCCTGAAACACAGTGGCACATTTTGAGGAGTGAGTGAGTGTGAGGGTACGTTTTCCGGGACTATTACAACAAAAAGTATCCATAAAGAAAGTATCCATGCAACAATACTCTAGCCAATAGAAAGCCTTCCCAGGCCTGCGTTGGTAGAGAAGTACAAGCTGATTTCCCAGTGTTTACCTCAGAAGTAATGAATCCTTTAGTGCCAAATGCTAATCTCTTCTAATTCCTCTCATCAGTGGCAGGATAATTAATTGACCGATCATCATCTTATTACTACACTGTTACATAAGCGTAAGTGTTTGCAGTAAATATTTGTTTTAAACTGGATAGAAAAGCAAGATTGACATATGTTTAATATATTTTCGTATTTCTTTCAGTACATCTTCTGACACACACACACACACACACACACACACACACACACACACACACACACACACACACACACACACACACACACACACACACACACACACACACACACACACACACACACACACACAGTGAATAATCCATGATGCAGAGGTAAGAAACAAGAGGATTAATAAGGATTCATGGCTGAGGTTAGGTTTTAAATAGCTCAGACAGCTGATATTGGTGATATTACAAAGATCTGCCTCTAAATATAACTGTTTTATATTTATATTCATATTTCAAAAACGGGTTTCTCCCTCAACCTCATCTTTTTAGATGATATCATGAAAACATTTTGGAAGTCCCATTTTATCACTTGGTTCTCATTGCTTGTGCAGCATAATCTGTATAAAGCCGGTCCAAGGATTATTAATCCACCTACAAATCATAATGGTGAAGCTTTAGGATAGAAGTCCTGTTCTTTCTGTCTCGACATTTTTTATGAAGGACAAGTGGATGATTGCAGAATGGATTAAACTAAGGACAGAGTTCACACAGTCAAGAATATGCATTGCTGGCCCATATCCTTTCAGACACAGAACATGTATTTTGTGAAATGGCAGAAAAAGTATACAATAGGTTCTCTGTTGTGTGCTCTCTTTTCAGATCCTGAATTTAAAGACATGGGTGTCCTACCGCCTCTGCCTTGTAGGTACACGGTTCTTCTTATATCACCTATGTAAACATATATAAGCCTCATACTGTATATTGTAACAGCCAACTGTTGTGTAACTAACACACTATGCAATGGACTCTCCTGTACTACAGTTTGTGAATTTGATCTGGGTGGATCAGATGGGATCATTGATTCTGCAGCAATACTCAAAGAGGGCAAAGCCTTACAGACAGAGGCTGTGGACTGTAGGTGGTTCATTCGAGCGCCACCAAAGGGAAGGGTCAGTACAGTTCTTGTGTGTTTTTCTTCTTCATATTTGCAATATCCCTCACTCACATTCTCCATTAGTCTTCTGGAAAACATGCTATACAAAAGATACACAAGTCAAGTTCCCATTTGGTTGGGAACCTGTTGTTTCACACTTTTATTTCACTTTTTTTGCAGATCTATTTGCGATTTTTGGAATATGAGATGCACAACTCCAATGAATGCAAACGTAACTTTGTGGCTGTGTACGACGGGAGTAGCTCAGTGGAGCACCTGAAGAACAAGTTCTGCAGCACAGTTGCCAACGATGTCATGTTGGTTACCTCGGTGGGGGTCATACGAATGTGGGCTGATCAGGGCAGCCGAAAAAGCCGCTTCCGGATCCTTTTCACAACCTTCCTAGAGCGTTAGTGAATTAATTTGACAATTTCCACTCCATCTACTGCTATGTTTAATTGTTGACACATTGTTTGAAATGTTCCAATTAGTTTGTAAGGAGAGGCAGTCGCAGGGAATACAGGGTCCCCTTTACTGGGTTATTGTATCACTGTAAAAAATATATAGTTGTTTCAACTAATTATTATTAAGTAACTGGTTCCACAACCTTTTTTAGTTTACTCAACTTTTTAATCAAAGTATTAACTGAACTTACATTCTTTAGTTAGTCCAAACTTATCTCAAACTTAGGCAACAATTCAGTCAATTTAAAATGATGTCTTTGCTCAACTTGTCTCATATGTTCATTCAACCAGAAATTATTATATGGGCATCTTCATCAACAACAACAAAAAGTCTGTGGAACTAGTTACACACACACAGTGCTTTTGACATACAATATTTTCAACTTACACATTTGATTACATTGTCCATGTTCATTTATACAGTAATTATTATTCAACATGTCCTCACCTGCAATTTGAACTGACAACCTCTTGGTTTACAGAATACCGATCTTCCTGCAATGCCTGTGCCAATGATTGATTTGACCTGTACTGCTACACTTTGCACTTCAAAGTAAATCTCTGTTAAAAGTACACTCAAATAAAACAATTTTATTTATCACAGTGATTAAGGATTAACATTAAAACTGAGTAATATGCCCCACCAACATTAGACAACTACTGTATACAGAAAACCCTAAATGCTGAAATAAGTAAATCAAATCAATGATGAGAGAATAGTCAGATTAACTGATAACTGACACAGACATGGTGGTGTAGCAGGAAGATCAGTATGCCATGAACCAAAAGGTTGTGAGTTCAAATCCCAGGCAAGCTTGATGAATAATAATGACATGTTGCATAATAATGATTGTATAAATGAACATGCACAATGTAATCATGTCTCTCAAATATATAAATTGAAAACATTGTATGTTAAAGGCACTGTGTGTGTAACCAGTTGCATAGCCTTTCTTAGTTAAGATGCCAAAATAATAATTTCTAGTTGAACGAATATATGAGACAAGTTAAGCAAACAGATCATTTTAAATTGACTGAATTGTTGTCTATGTTTTATCAAGTTGGAGCTAAGTTTGGGCCAACTAAAAATGTTAAGTTCAGGTAACACTTTTGACCGAAAAGTTGAGTAACTGTGGAACCAGTTACTTTGTAATAATTAGTTGAAACAACTAGATTTATTTTACAGTGTAGTAACAACACTCCTGGACCAAACGTGATCTAAAGCCACTTGCACACTGCCACATTAAACCCCATCAAACACAAACAAACACTGAAAAAAAAAAAACTGCATATAGGTGTCTGTTTGTTGGCATTTGTTGAAGTTTGTTGTGGCAGTGTGCCTTCTTGACAATGAGCCTTATTGTTTGCTTTTTAATGTAATTCATTAGTTTCAAACCCTATTTAATGTTTAGGGATTAAAGTTATCTTCCCCTTGTTTTCAGCTCCATGTGAAGCGGAGGCTTTCTTTTGCCATAGCAACATGTGTATCAACACCAGCTTAGTGTGCAACGGGATCCAGAACTGTGTCTACCCCTGGGACGAGAACAACTGCAAAGGTGAGACACCTGTTCCATTTGGGTATAGAGCTGACAAATATAAACTACAGTCAATGTTTTAGGTTACCTGTATGACAAAAGTACAAGTTAATGGTGCATTCTAAACGTAATGTTGATAAATCTAAATGTAACTTTCATCACACTATTCATCACAATTCAAACCTAGCCGCCAAAATAGAAAACTTAATTGTATGTAATATTTACTGTCCACAGAGAAGAGGAAAGCCAGCATCTTAGACAATATTGACCACACCAATGTCACAATCATTCTAGTCACCTGTGGTCTGGTGGTTGTCCTTCTCATTGTGGCAAGTATCATTCAAGTTAAACAGCCACGCAAAAAATACATCATCAGGAGGGATGACTTTGACCCCACATTGCTCCACGAGGCCTTTGAGCCGCCACATTATGAACTGTGCACTCTGCGGAGGGCAGCCTCTGCCGACCACATGAGCGAAATGGCTATGGCCGAGGACTTTGATAAGTTTCACAAACTCACACGGTCTTCGTCCAAATGCATTCGTGACCACCACTGCGGCGGAGCCCACTCCCAGGTGTCCAGCGTCAGGGGAAGCCAAAGTAACCTGAGTGTGCGGGACGCAGCCATTATGTCAGACATACCTCTCTCCCAGTCCCACCAGGCCACACCCTCCAGCCACAGGAATATACTGATGATGAAGTACAGTTACTCACAGGACGGGCAGGATGGTTGTGACCAGGATGACGACATGGATGACTGTCCGACCCCCAGCCAGAGCCACCATGTCCTGGCTGCACACCAGTCAATGTCCAATGATTTCTGAGGTATGAGGAACATGCATGCCCTACAACCACACAGATTTTCTGTTCCTCTTTGCTTGTTCCATTTGTTTTAAATAAATATGTTTTTGTTCTGCTTGGATTCACACGAGTAGCCTACAAATTAAGAATGCATATCATAGAATGGTTGTGGTTTTGTAAGTATTTTCTGTGAACAAAAAACATACACATTCTGATATGATCTATGGTGTCCCCTTGATTTTAATTTATGTATGTTGTGGATATGAAGTTGTTTATTTTCCCCCTTTGACTGTGTACATGAAAAATACAATATACATCATGTGTTTGCACCTGTTATGATTTAATATTTCGTTTTTTATTGTTGAATGGTGTTGTCTATACAGTGTTTTTTCCTGTCAGTTATAATACATTGCTCCCTCTGTATTGTCGAGGCTACCCCATCTCCAAATACTGTACCTCTGTTTTGTTATTACATTTACAAATGTATTATCATTTTACATCAACATTATATTATGAAATGCTTGGTTTTGTGACACATAGGGTGGTAGTAATAGAGGATGGCATGTTGACCACAGGAAAAAGCAAGATGATTGAGTAGAACTAGGAACCACCGAAACTGTATTTCGCATCAAGTCGGACAAAAACCTGCAGCACACCTTGGTCCAGAACGAGAGGAGAGAGAGTTTTCGATTCTAATAAAGTATTTTCACCTTTTCTGACATTCAAATGTCATGTCAGTTTGCTATTTAGTTACGTCCCACGTGTTTAAGTGTAACGTTATTTCTGGTGGTTAGTCTCGTAATGTTTACATGTTCTTGAATGATGTAGCTATCAATACATGTCCTTGGATGAGTAGCTAGCTAACAGTGGGAGGAGAGGTTTCCAGCAGCTCGCGCTCATTCATTTATTCAAAGTAGCAAGTCATCATGGCCGAACACCGTCTACTGGAAACGGAGGCGATACAATGTAACGTTAATGCTAAAGACAGCGGCTTCAAAAAACGTTTAGGACTGATCGCAACTGGAATTGTCGGGGGGTCATTGGTTGCCCTTTACGCTGTTGCAGGTCCATTTGTTGCACCTGCTTTGAGAAAGGTGTGCCTACCTTATGTTCCCGCAACTACAGCACAGGTGGAAAATGTCCTGAAAGTGCTGCAGGCGAGATCTGGATCCCTCGTGGACATCGGAAGTGGGGATGGAAGAATAGTAAGTACACTAAGTAGTCTGATCAGAGGAGGACCAGCCATTGTCTGAAGTTGTGATTGTGACTTCACTTTTGATTGTTAAGTTAGATCCTTGGGTTTGTGCAATTTGCAGGGGTTGCACTCTTGACAGTAAATTAAAGTTACAAATTGCATTAGAGGGAATTTAGTTGTAGCCTATTAGCATCCCTGAAGACTTTTAGGCTGGACATGTGTAGTATTATGTTGCTCCTATCACTGGCACTTTGATTTAACCATGCATTACATTTCTGCAGGTGATAGCAGCTGCAAAGAAAGGATTTCGAGCTGTTGGATTTGAGTTGAATCCATGGTTGGTGTGGTACTCCCGTTACAGAGCTTGGAGAGCGGGTGTTCATCATTCTACTTCCTTCCACATATCAGATTTATGGAAGGTTAGTCAATCCACCAGTGATCATTTACAAATTGTTCTTTATCCAAAATAAAGTTGGGACTAATGTTGGGTCTTTCTTTTAATGTATGTGTATGCCCTGGTTCTCAGGTCAGCTTTAATCAGTACTCAAATGTTGTCATATTTGGAGTACCTCAGATGGTGAGTTTAACTCTTATTTATCTGCTAGACAAAATAAGGGTAGCTTTTTATTTTGTAAATGCCACCACGCATAGCACTACATCAACAATATGACCCTCAATATGAGAATTGATTGTATTACTTCACAGATGGATCAGTTGGAGGGCAAACTGCAGACAGAACTACAGAGCACAGCTAAAGTGGTGGCCTGCCGTTTCCCTTTTCCCACCTGGGCACCTGATGGCACCGCTGGAGAAGGAATAGACACTGTGTGGGTATACGATGCAGAGTCGTTCAAAACAGAAAGAGGAACACATCAGGGACATATTGTAACTCCACAGCAGCCCCTGGGCAATGATGACACTACCACGTCATACTAATTGTGTTCATCCCTGGATGCTTCAGGGATTTGTTGATTTGAAAAACCTTCCCAGGATGTTATCAAATCAAATGTGTGAGAGTCAGTAATAAACAAATTGTGATAATTTAAGCAAATTCCCCATCTTGCATTTCTTACTACCTAACACATTTCATTGAATTTGACTGAATATGAAAGTCTTAAAACGTATCTGTTTAATGTTAATTAAAAAAATATATAAAAGTGCGCAGCTTACTCTTGTACGGTAACCCAATACCGTCAGCATTTTGATAGTTGCTGTGCATAGCAGTTTTTACCGTAGCTAGCCTAGCCACAGGGCCCCCGGAGTGCCTGATAAAATTGCTACATTGTATCCCCACGGGGAATCAAATAGTGAAGTTACATTGTAACCAGTGATTGAATCGAACGTCATTCTGAGATGTTTTTTTTTTAGTTCGCTGGCTGCTAGGCTTTTCACCAACTAGCCAGACGGTGTTATGTGTTGACTGAAAAGGGGACAGTGTGCGTCAGCATTCAAGATGGACACCGCCGAGGAAGGTAGCTAGCAACCTCATCAACCCATCTTGTTAACACATTTACGTTACAGAATTAGTTAACCTCCTGTTGTGACACACATTTGATTGCGCCTCTAGGAATCTGTTTTGTCGCAAATTGACAATAACCCGTTTTTTCTTCTACCGAAGCTACATCCTGCATGAAGTAGCTAGCATCACTAGCTAACGTTAGCTAGCTTTAGCTAAATGACATGCCCTCACCACTAAGTCCAAGATGCAGTATAACCCACCTTTATCACTGCTAGTTAATAGCTAGCTTACTGACTTCTCTGCACTTCTACACGTTATTGATTACATTTCAATTCAATAGACTAGTGATGTATCCGTCCTCCATTTCTAGCTAGTTAACTAATCAACATAGCTAACATAACAACAGCAATATAGAATGTACCTGTTTGCCACCCATTAGTGCTGCCAATCACTTGATTAGTGACAGGTAAAGCATGGGGATGATTCGTTGATCTTTTGTAAAGTTAATCAAAAGCCCCAGAGTATTTACAAATGAAAGGTCCTGACAAAAAGAGTCTTGAGATCACTGAAAGATCTGCTAGCTATGTTTTCATGCACGTTGCATATGATGGTTTCTCAAAACAAAGCCTATCGGAATTTCATGAACCCTGTTCTCTGATTTTGCCTGATTCATGTCCTTGTCTTCTGCAGGGGATATATGCCGGGTCTGCCGGTCTGAAGGAACCCCGGACAAGCCACTATATCACCCCTGTGTTTGCACAGGAAGTATAAAATTCATCCATCAAGAATGGTATGTGGTGCTGGTTGGTTGTATACTCAAACACAGGGCCAGTGGCATTTCTTTAGAGACACTGGGTTCTTGCCAGAGCATGATACATTCAACAGAGAGGAGCAGAGCCAAGTATTACTATGGGAACGGTGTAATGGAAGCCAGGGTTTGACAAGTTGCATGAAAATGTGATCTGTTAGCCAGAGATGGGCTCTGATACTAGATCGCTCCCTGTGCTAAATCTAGCTAGATGGTCTGTCCTTAAGCAACTGAAATTGATATTTTATATTGCTGCACATGTGACAACACACTTACATAATTCATCTGTATTTTCACAGCTTGGTACAATGGCTAAAACACAGCAGAAAAGAATACTGCGAGTTATGCAAACACAGATTTGCTTTTACGCCAAGTAAGTCATTCAATTTCATTTCCTTCTATATACCTATTCTGTTTAACATATTATTCAATGCAGCATTTACTTAAGTTATATAGGGTTCCATCAACGTGACTAACGTATAGGCCTAACCTACCTCATAGGGTCATTTGCCTGTTTTGACAGAGGGATTGCAGTCCAATATCATCATCCAATGACTGACCTCTAACATATTTCTTGAAGTATTTTATTTTGAAGTGCATATGCGGTCTTGGTCAGCCTCGGGAAGTATTACTTATTCTCATTTGAGTAAGACTGTGAGCTGCCCTGACTAGTTATCATTCAAGAGAGGCCTAGGGGACACACACATGGCCTTGTCTATACTAATCCATTACTCTAGTGTTGCTCAATCTAATCTCTATTTCTCTTACCGGAGTCCGTCTGCCATCCTCATTCATTTAGTGAGAGATTTAAATTGTAGTTTTCTCAGATGATTAAATTGTCTAAAGGACAAGCATAGTCTGTCATGATACCAGACAACCAGACAACTATTATGATCCAATGTAAGCTTTTCTTAGTTCTGAATGGACCCAATTAGGACCAGTAAAGGAAGGTTGGAATTTGAGGATGTGAAAATGAAATATCCTGTTTTGATACTTCCTTTCCTTTGTTTTTTCCAGTCTATTCTCCAGACATGCCTTCCCGACTGCCTGTCCAGGACATATTTGCGGGGCTGGTGACAAGTGTAGGCACAGCTATTAGATACTGGTTTCACTACACACTAGTTGCCTTTGCTTGGCTGGGAGTCGTTCCTCTCACAGCATGTAAGTACAAATGTTCTAAAACACAGTCTGGTGGTACATGTTGTTCAGTAAGCTATCCATTGTTGGCCTTGTTGAATATATCAGTGTGTGTTGACTGACTGTCTTATTGCCGCAGGTCGCATCTACAAGTGTCTGTTTACCGGCTCTGTGAGCTCACTCCTTACCCTGCCATTAGATATGCTTTCTACGTAAGATGGTCATTATTTTCTTTTCCTGAACCTGTACAAAACAATACCCTGTAAAAACATTCAACAAATGTTGTCTAGTCATTTAGCCAATAACATTCTGACTCACCATGAAAAAATTGTAATGTCCCTTCATCCACAGAGAGAACTTGCTGGCGGACTGCTTGCAGGGTTGTTTTGTGGTGACGTGTACACTCTGCGCCTTCATCAGTCTGGTATGGCTGCGGGAGCAGATTGTTCATGGTGGCGCCCCCCAGTGGCTGGAGCAGAATCAGCAGCCACAACATGCACCTGCTCCACAACTTAATGAGGTAACCAAAAATCCCACTACAAAGTCAAGTCAGTCACTCTGGGTGAACATAATTATGTGCTAACTATAGCATTCCTTCACTGCAACTTGTCACTTCTAAGTTGAGTGTTAAAGAGCGCTCAATACACTCTTCCTTAACCAGAGATAGCCTCTTCTAATGTTCTGGAGCTACCGCGCCCACCTTTGTGTCCCATGTCTTTTCCCCATCAGCAGGGCCCTGGTCCTGGGCAGGGGGTGGGTGAGAACCAGCCTGCTCCTGCTGCTGCTGAGCCCATGGCGGACAATGGTCCAGCGGCTGAGGTCCCTGACATCCAGGTGGACCCGGCAGAGGACATAGAGCTGGAGGACGAGGCTGGGGCTGAGGATGTAGGGGACGCCAACAATGGTGCACAAGGTATGAACCTTCGAATGGAAAGGTTCTAGCCTGGACCCAGATCTGTTTGCACCATTTTTCATTGTCAGTGACAAGGATTTGGTATAATGGCACAAATAGACTGGCACTCAGGCTATAAAGGTTCTAGATGTTAACCTAATGCAGCCTTATTTCAAAGGCTAATTTAGGATGGTGGCTTTGCATTTTACAATTTTTTTATATCATAATGTATATTTTGTCATCATAGACATTAATTTGTAGGTGATTTCTGGACTGCTTGTTTGACAAAGTGTTAATTTGAGGTGTCAGTAAGTGAGGTGCTGCTTTTGTCCCTTTCTAGATGACATGAATTGGAATGCCCTGGAATGGGACCGGGCAGCAGAGGAGCTAACATGGGAGAGGGTGAGTTTGAGTTTGTGTTATATACCCATTGGTCATTGTTGTGTATAAGAAATGTAAAGTGAAATTGAACATTCTTTAAAAAAAAAAATGTATTCACAGATGCTCGGTCTTGATGGCTCCTTGGTTTTCCTGGTAAGTAGCTCATTCCCCATGTTTGATGAAATGTCGTACCCTTTTGAGAAAATCTTCAGGTTGTTGTAAATATGTTGTCCTTCTTTCTTCATCAGGAGCATGTCTTCTGGGTGGTCTCACTAAACACACTCTTCATTTTGGTGTTTGGTACGTGTCATTAAACTTATGTTAAGAGAATGTGCCTTTTTAATCAAAAAAAAATAATATATATATATATATCTAAAAGGATATTATAACAGTGACTAACATTCCTTTTCAGCTTTTTGTCCGTATCATATTGGACATTTCTCAGTTGTGGGTCTTGGCTTTGAAAATAATGTAAGTACCATCTTAGTGTAAGTTACATTGAATTTAAGGCCTTTCTCTTGCGTGTAACTAGAGAGATTATATTTGACATCTGTATGAATGGATTTTGTGAAGTTTGTTTTGGAATCTGAATGACTCGCTCCATACACTGTTGAGCTGCTTTGCAGTGTCAGAAAGAAGATTATTTGAATCATGTCATTTCCTGTTGCAGGTGCAGGCCTCCCACTTCGAAGGCCTCATCACCACCATCGTAGGCTACATCTTCCTGGCCATGACATTAATACTGTGCCATGTATCCTCTGGTATCTGTTACAAAAGCGTGTTATAGCCTAGTTTTAGTCTCTTATAGACATGTAGTACCTGTGATGTATTGCATGCGTTTTTTCCTTAATGAAAATCCCAGGGATTGGCAGCGTTGGTGCGATTCCAAAGATCCAGACACCTTTTAGGAGTGTGCTACATTGTTGTCAAGGTACTGAACATTATGATAATTATTTTTTTCCTTGATTGGAAATGCATAGCCTGACTGGTATATGACTAGTTTGTGTCTTATTGGCTCAGAAGTATATTCATACAGCGTATTGTGTTTATCTTGCGTACAGTATATTCTCAGTCTGGATTACAGTATAAACTAACAATTTGCCTTCTATTGCCATTGAAATACACACCAGTTTTAATACATATTGATATTATGATTAACCAGGTATCCCTGCTGGTAGTCGTGGAGATCGGTGTGTTCCCTGTCATCTGTGGCTGGTGGCTCGACATCTGCTCACTGGTAAGCCGACCATGTTCTTCTGCTTTAATGATGCGTCCTTTCAAAATAATAATTCATACCTCCATTTTCCTTTATTGAAAAGCCAAATGTTGTTCTGTGTTGTTGCAGGAGATGTTTGATGCCTCTCTGAAGGACAGAGAGCTGAGTTTTGACTCTGCTCCCGGCACCACCATGTTCCTCCACTGGCTTGTAGGGATGGTTTATGTCTTCTACTTTGCCTCGTTCATCCTCTTACTGCGAGAGGTGAGATGGTATTCTCTCTCATACCTTCATGGCTGTCATTTCAGGTGCCATAAACCTATGTGAAGAGATTTCTGCTGTTGAGTTATGTATCCCAATTAGATCTGTTTCTAATTGTCGCTCTAGGTGCTGAGACCTGGTGTTTTATGGTTTCTCAGAAACCTGAACGATCCTGACTTTAATCCTGTCCAAGAAATGATTCACCTGCCAATATACAGACATCTCAGAAGATTAATTCTATCAGTGGTGAGTTGCAACCCACTTATTCCTATCTAATGTACAATGCCGTAGCTATGGGTGCCTGGACAGGACATACAGTGCCAGTAACACTGGGTTTCTGGTCTTTCTCTGCAGGTGGTGTTTGGCTCCATAGTTTTACTAATGTTGTGGCTTCCCATAAGGACGATCAAATTCATCCTCCCAGCCTTCCTCCCCTACAATGTCATGCTGTACAGGTAAGTGGGGCGGCAGGTAGCCTAGTGGTTAGAGCGTTGGACTAGTAACCGAAAGGTTGCAAGATCGAATCCTGAGCTGACAAGGTAAAAATCTGTCGTTCTGCCCCTGAACAAGGGAGTTAACCCACTGTTCCCCGGGAGGCCGTCATTGAAAATAAGAATTTGTTCTTAACTGACTTGCCTAGTTAAATAAAGGTAAACTACATTTTTAAAAGTCTGGTGGCCTGGAGTAACAATGGAAGGACTTGACTTAAGCCATAGGCTCCTAGTAATGTCATGAAGCTGTTATGGCCGAAGTCGACCGTGTTGCAATTACCAGAAGATAAGTCATTGGCCGGATTGTGCCACGCTACATGCCACGCTACAACATCAATAACCAATGCATGTTTAGTAATGAATAAATGCCTCTTCAGTAACTAACAAATACCTCTGTAATGTACTCCGTTATGGGTGATGATAATGTCTCCGTTTCCCAGTGATGCTCCAGTCAGTGAGCTCTCTCTGGAACTGCTGCTACTTCAGGTGGTTCTGCCTGCGCTGCTGGAACAAGGTCACACACGCCAGTGGCTCAAAGGCCTGGTCAGAGCCTGGACCGTCACCGCTGGATATCTGCTGTGAGTGTCACACACAAACAACAACAAACCAACTCTCTGTTAGACTGTGAGTGTTCTTGGGCTTTATCATTTATATTGGAATCCATTATTTTACTGGGATATACACTACATGACCAAAAGTATGTGGACACCTGCTTGTCGAATCTCATAAAAATATGGAGTTGGTCTCCCTTTTGCTGCTATAACAGCCTCCATTCTTCTGGGACGGCTTTCCACTAGATGTTGGAACATTGCTGCGGGGACTGATGTTGGGTGATTAGGCCTGGCGTTCCAATTCATCCTAAAGGTGTTCGATGGGGTTGAGGTCAGGGCTCTGTGCAGGCCAGTCAAGTTCTTCCGCACTGATTTCGACAAACCATTTCTGTATCGAACTCGCTTTGTTCACTAGGGCATTGTCATGCTGAAACATGAAAGGGCCTTCCCAAAACTGTTGCCACAAAGTTGGAAGAACAGAATCGTCAAGAAAGTCATTGTATACTGTAGCATTAATATTTCCCTTCACTGGAACTACGTGGCCTAGCCCAAACCATGAAAAACAGCCCAAGACCATTATTTCTCCTCCACCAAACTTTACAGTTGGCACTATGCATTGGGGCAGGTAGCGTTCTCCTGACATCCGCCCAAACCCAGATTCGTCTGTCGGACTGCCTGATGATGAAGTGCGATTCATCACTCCAGACAACGCGTTTCCACTGCTCCAGAGTCCAATGGCGGCAAGCTTTACACCACTCCAGCTGACACTTGGCATTGCATATGGTGATCTTAGGCTTGTGTGCGGCTGCTCGGCCATGGAAACCCATTTCATGAAGCTCCCTATCCTATGACGGTGCCACGTTGGAAGTCACTGAGCTCCACAGTAAGGCCATTCTACTGCCAATGTTTGTCTATCGAGATTGCATGACTGTGTGCTCAATTTTATACACCTGTCAGCAACCGGTGTGGCTGAAATTGCCGAATCCACTAATTTGAAGAGGTGTCCACATACTTTTGTATATATGGTGTAGTTCATGTAGGCTCTCATTGTTCTCCCATAAAACCAGGGTTAAACCCCAGAGTTGAGCTATCATAGACTGACACATATCCTCAGCCTCAACTCAGCCAATTAGAAGACTTTGAACCCCATGTTAACGGTGCTGTCTGTGCCACAGAGACCTCCACTCGTACCTGTTGGGTGACCAGGAGGAGAATGACGATGATGCGGACCAGCAGGCCAACAACAATCCGCAGGGGAGGAATAACAACGCCATCCCTGATGGGCTGCACGCTGCCCACCAGGCTATCCTACAGCAGGGAGGTCCTGTTGGCTTCCAGCCCTACCACCAACCCATTAAGTTCAGCTTCAGGGTGAGTCATGATTATAACTTCCATATAATAATGATAATATGATTCACCTGGTAGGAGGTAGCCTGCCTAGCTATTCATTAGACCTGACACTTGTTTTCTCTAAGCCATCTTTGTCACAGAGCATGCAAATAAAATTCAATGTGGTCTATTCATGTGTATTCATTCTTGTTTTTCTAGATTGTGCTGCTGATCGTGTTCATGTGTGTGACACTGCTGGTGGCCAGTCTGGTGTGTCTCACGTTGCCAGGTGAATTCACTGTATAGTCCACTCAACTCACTCAATGGAATTGCGCTGTCCCACTCCACTTTCTTCCACATTTACCTACTGTCACCGTCTCTTACTCTCGCTGTCTCACCCCCTCACTCCGCCCCCTGCTACAGTATTTGCCGGCCGGTACCTGATGTCCCTCTGGACGGGCAGTGCAAAGATCCACGAGCTGTACACGGCAGCCTGCGGCCTATACGTGTGCTGGCTGTCCATCAGGGCCATCACCGTGCTGCTGGCCTGGATGCCCCAGGGCAGGAGGGTCATTCTGCTCAAGGTCCAGGAGTGGACCCTCATGGTAATGCTCTGCAACACGGTAATGACTATCAACACACACCACCAACACACACCTGAACTCTTCTTCTTCTAACTCACACTTCTTCTAACTCACACTTCTTCTAACTCACACTTCTTCTAACTCATTCTTCTTCTTCTTCTAACTCATTCTTCTTCTAACTCATTCTTCTTCTTCTTCTAACTCATTCTTCTTCTTCTTCTAACTCATTCTTCTTCTTCTTCTAACTCACACTTCTTCTAACTCATTCTTCTTCTTCTTCTAACTCATTCTTCTTCTAACTCATTCTTCTTCTTCTTCTAACTCATTCTTCTTCTAACTCATTCTTCTTCTTCTTCTAACTCATTCTTCTTCTTCTTCTAACTCATTCTTCTTCTAACTCATTCTTCTTCTTCTTCTAACTCATTCTTCTTCTTCTCCTAACTCATTCTTATTGTTTTTCCCCTCACACTTGTAATGCAAACAGCAACTGAATTAGAATAAGCATGTGATTTTATACAGCAAAATATATGGAAATATAGACATAAGACACACGAGTGGTTTCAATACTGTATGTTTTAGGGTTATGCTTTTTTTATTATGCTGTGCTTTGTTAGTTTGCAGTGGCTCATCTCTGTGTGACTGCGTGGTTCTAGGTCATTCATGTCCTCTATATAGGCTGACTCCGAATGCAATCTGAAGTCCGCTCAGTGAAGTGATACCTACTGTATCTGTGTTGTGTGTTGAGAGGCCTGTGTTTCTAGCCCTCTGTTTTCTATACGTTTTGTACTGTAGATCCTGAAGACGGTGGTCGTGGCTGTGCTGCTGGTTGGAGCCATCCCTCTCCTGCTGGGCCTGCTATTTGAGCTGGTCATAGTAGCTCCTCTCAGGGTGCCATTGGACCAGACACCACTCTTCTACCCCTGGCAGGTACTGTAAGGGCCACCCATCTAACACCAATGACCATATAGCTTTACATTGGATTAAAATGGTAATCTTAAAATGTTACACTTTCCTGATGACTCATCCTGAATTTAATTCCGCTGCTCTATGATCACACCGTACATTGTCTAAAACTGCCTTCCTAGAATACATTTCTGCTGACGTCAAAATGAGGGGCGTTGTACAAAACAAATGAATCAACGATCAGTCTCTAACCAATCAAAGTATCGAAGTTGATAAGGTCATCATGTAGGCTGACTCTGGCCTAACCCACCGGTTTCTGTGACCAATCAGAACGGTCAGAATTTGTTTGCGTTTTACAAAATGTCAGGGAGGCATGCAAATCCAGCCTCATGGGGGAGAAGAAACGATAGTTTGGCCGGAGCGATGTGAATGGTCAGTCAGCTAATTTGACACTGCACCTAAAACTTTTATGATGAAGTCTTTAGCTTCCTGCAATCAGATAACAGAAGAAGAGGCAACAACAACCAACACCGCTGTTTAAGACTAACCTGCTCTTGTTGGGACTTTTTGTTTCAGGACTGGGCTCTGGGAGTGCTCCATGCCAAAATTATTGCTGCCATTACTCTGATGGGTCCCCAGTGGTGGCTGAAAACCGTGATCGAACAGGTCGCTCCCACAAGACTGTTTTACTATGATTATTACCCTAATTACTGTGAAGAGCTGTAGTATGATGCCATTAATAATATAGCTCAGATTAATGTTGAATACGTTTTGGAATTATATTGACTTCCTAGTGTTGTTCCCTCTTCTAGGTGTACGCTAACGGAATTCGCAACATTGATCTCCATTTCATCATCCGTAAGCTGGCTGCTCCGGTTATCTGTGTGCTACTGGTGTCTCTCTGTGTGCCCTATGTCATCTCTGCTGGCATCGTCCCCATCGTAGCTCAATATTCCCCAGGTAAGGCATTTATCAGATAATGAAAGTGTAATTATTGCTTTCAGTTGTGTGCGTGTGTGAGAGAGATGTATATTATTGGTGAGGGAAAGTGAGCAAATGTATCATTGAACCTCTGATTGCTCTTTCTGCAGGAGTTACCATGGAGATGCAGAATTTGGTGCAGAGGAGAATCTACCCGTTACTGGTCATGGTAGTCATGCTGGTGGGAATCCTCTCCTTCCAAATCCGTCAATTTAAGCGCCTTTATGAGCACATTAAGAATGACAAGTGAGTACTCTGACATTAAGTTCAGCACAACCACAGTTGTTACTTATTGCCGATACTGACCTGACAAAATGGTTTCCGGATGTCTTTCAGACTGTGTTAGTCTCCATTATGACAGTGGAGCACCATAGTTTCCAATACAAATCATAAAATGACTTCTCCAAGCCTCTGAGGATATACTTGTTGGCATACTGGTGTGCTATTTACACTCTGTAGCCTCTCTCCTTTCATGGCATGGTATTTCTCTCTGAAAGTATATATATTTTTCTCTCAGGTACCTGGTTGGACAGAGACTGGTGAACTATGAACGCAAGGCAGCTGGCAGAAGCACCACAGCCACACACAGCAGCTCTTCCCAGGAGTAGGAGCTGTTATCACCTGACCTGAGAAAACAGCCTCTAGCTATGAGGCCTCTCTCCTCCCTTCCCTTCTCTTCACCCGTCTCTTCACATTCATGACTCAAGCACTCGCAATGTCTTCTTTCACTCCCTGCTCACAAGCATAGCCGGAGAACTGAGAAGTTTGTTTTACAAAAAAGATTAAACAAAGGCAAAATGACCCTGATAACCAACCAACTTGGATTTGAAAAAATGGTTTAATCTTTGTACATCTTGAAAGGAAAAAAATAGTATTTTGTCAATTCATTTATTAAAGACTTTATTGTATGAGTTCCTGTTGTTGGGTCTGGATGGACTGCTACAGTACCTGACCTGTTTGACTAGGAGGAGGCAGAGTCCCGGGAAGCCTCTTTTCAGCTCTGCTCTATGGGATAATCCCATTGGAACACATGACTGAAGCTGTGCTTTAGAGGGAGCAATGTGAGACAAGGCTAAAGAACTTTGGGATCAGTTTTTGTAGTTTGTATTTATTAGTTTCGATTTCCCTTTTTAGGGGTTTAGTATTACAGTGTGTGGGTGAGAGGTTGTTGTTATTTGCAAGAAAGAAAAGTTCCTATTGGAATGGGTGATTTAGTCTTTCTGCAGCGGGGCTTAAAGAAAGGGACTTTTTAATTCAGATTTATAGATTTCAGTTCACTGACCGGCCACAAAGGAGCTAATGAGTGTGTCAGGCTTCCGTGAATAGCAATATACTGGCTTGATGGTCTCCTGTCTCAGGCTGGGGTTATTAACTAACCCAGCTAGACAGATATTTATATGATGTAGCTCTGTTTGGTCTCATTTGAGAGAACCCTAAAAGGCAGAGTATCTGCTGAGTTTGGCATTAGGAATTTGCAAGATTGTAACTGTGCTCATGAAATTTGTATAATTTCTACTCTACATTTCTTGCTACACCTGTTCTTACTTATGCACGAATATCAGTCTGTTGCACTTTAAAAAGCTTTAACATAGTGGGAATCATTCATAAACCATTTTAGTTATATCAAGTATTTCAATCTGGGGGCGAGAACACTAAAATACAATTAAATATGAGTTTTGGATCTAGTTTGACACTTTTTGGGGCTGTGTGTTGAGATATGTTTGTAAATAAAGCATATTTTTTTTTCACTGTGTACCATTGTCTTATCGGTTCCAGGTTTAAGACTTGATTTCTAACTTTCAGAGAGTGTATTAAATGCTCAGATTCTATAAGTGACCTTCTAGTAACTTAATACACAAAACTGGATGCTGGTGTTTACCTGTTGAGTTTACGCTGACTCATTTTTAAGCAAATGTTCTATTTTTATAAGTGCATATAGAGGCAGTTTCTAGTTGTGTAAATCTTGTGTTGCTGTTTTGTCTGCTTCATGTTGTTTTTCTGCGTGTTCCTGAGTGGTCAAGTGTGTATTGGTCATCTTAATAAATGGCTACTAAAAAAAACCCATGGATGTGAATAATAGCATAAAATACTTCCTCTTGTGTTGTATCATGATAATAAGCCTTGCTCAGTCACCTCTTCCTATAGCATGTGTGTTTGTTGGGGAGATATTGGCGATATAACAACATCCCTACATGGGAGGATTAACATTTCGTTTTTACAATTTTTAAATACTGCTAAATTACTTGTGATTGTGTGTGTGTTACCCCTTCCTTCACATTTGAGTTCTTTACGTAGGCCTACTCTGGTCAATCACTTTATCTGGATTTTGACGATGTGGAAATTTGACCTTCCAATAAGACACTGCTCCATTTCAAACCAATTCTCCCTATTGTGCATGGGTCTGATTCCGACCCGAGTTAAGCGTAAATGGAACGTAATTTCCTTTTTATACACTTATTTCTATGCTATTCTGATGAACTTAAGCGTGAGAATAACATGCTATTCACCCGCTATTCGTTCGTGGTGGAGATCTAAGAAATGAAGGTGTGGTGGAGGTGTCTACAGATAAACTATTCTAATCTTGACTTAATTCCCTCATAATTCCAACACTTTTACGCTCAAGGAAACCATGAATAAGGTCAAGCGAACCCTCCGGTTCCAAGTGGAAAAAGCATCGACTTTTTTCCAATATAAATAAAAGCATTCTCCATGCATTGCATTTTCTTAATTGACAAGTGCTATTGATAAGAGCTAGGTAAATGAGTCATCCATTTGTAAATACATATAGCAATTGTTTTAGATGATTTTTCCTTATGATCACTGGAGACGAATGCCAAACCAGTCTTAAGGAAACAAACTGAAAATCACAACGACATATTGCGGCCCCTTTTCCACAGTGAAGTATGCTATAATAGCTGTGCCGTTATTCCGAATATTTATTGTATGCTCAATTTGCATGGATGAAATTTGGAGACCCAAGCTTATTGGCTTCTGTAGGGCTGAACCTAATGCGCTTTAGAATGTTTGAATTATATATCCAGGCTTTTCTCCGTTTTATTTTCGATTTTGTATCAGTAATATCCACATACATTTATAACTGTCACTTTAGTGTTTGTTTTCTTCAATTTGTAGCTTACATTTTGCATCATTCCTTTCCGTTGACCATTCTTTCCTCTGTCACGTCTATTGTTCCTGAGGGTGACTAGCATTAGTGGATCAGATTAGACTAACGTTGTGCAATAATTTGGGACATGTAGCCTATTTGAATCATTATGGAACTCAGACCACACATAGCAGGTTAAACCTGGAGCCTGGCGCATGGTTCACGACGACTGGACCGTTGTCATACCGTTCCATGATTAGTGAGGATTAGGGGAGATTTATAGAACCATTGTTCAACCCTTATTTTACACTTTCTTTCCACCTTCTAATATTTCATGGATGATGAACTTAAATATTACAACTTTCAGGATGAATCAAACCACTGTATTTTTGATTGATCAATATATTTTCTGTGTAAAGGCTCTCGAAACCATACATACTTTCCTAAACATTAAAAGTGCCTAAATAGTCAAGATTGGAGTATTTAAATCTAACAATTGGTGCTGAAATGAGGCCAAAAATTCCTATATTTATATGGCATTCTTCATTGATCACTATGAAACCCGTTCTCAATGTATTCTATTCTGTTGTCAAAATTAGAATTAAAGGTACACCCTATTTAAAGGGATGGTTTAAGATAAATGTACTGAAAACCATATTGACTGAAAACTCCATGAGAAAATCTGTTGGCCAGCAAGTGGGAGGGTTTTCAACGTTGTTTTCATTAAAGGTATTCAGCGCATGCAGTGGAACCATGCCTGCAAAGCTTGTTACGCACCTGCATAAGGCAAGTCTGAATACCAACTACTGAGAAGCGTAGGAAAGACCCGCTAGAAAATGCGAACATTTCCTAAGTCGGAATCGGGCCCGTTATGATGGCAACACTTGGTTCAATACAGTACAGGCCATGTCATGATTGTTGGTTAAGGGCCTGTAAGTAAGCATTTCACTGTAAGGTCTACACCTGTTGTATTCAGCGCATGTGACAAATACAATATGGTTGATTTGATGATGCTGTCATCTCATAGTCAATAACATAATCACACCTGATAGTGGCTGAATAATATCAAGTTAATGGAACTCAAAATAACTGTTTTTCCTAGAACGATATCCTGGTTGGCTAGTACTTTTCCTAGGCCCTTAATCCTGATGGTCAAACTGTAAATAGCTTGCAGGTCAAAATGTCTTGTCCTCATCCCTAGAAAACATGGCAAGTTTTTCACCATTTGATTACCATCCCAGATCCGGACAGAAATGTATGGCACATTATAGTAGTAGTGCTGTAAAAAACAAATGGTATGACATTTCCATGGTGCTCAAGTATGGATATATGTTGAGGTTGGAAATATTGTGTTGGCTGCATATCTAATGTTTACTGACATGGATTACTAGATTCTAATTCTAACACCCCTTTCACACTATCGTGCCGACCCAAACTTTACTTTCAGAATATTTTATTTTCACATTGACCTTTCCAGCACCGTTCAGCACTATCTGGCCCAATAACATACATGTAACTCCCAAAATAAAGGAAACATGTGAGTAAATGAGGGATACAAAGTATATTTAAAGCAGGTGTGGTTCCTGAGTTAATTAAGCATTTAACATCTCATCATGCTTAGGGTATTTGTTTTGGCTACCATGACTAGTAGAAGAGATCTTAGTAAATTTGAAAGAGGGGTCTCAAACGAGCATAGGGGGGTTTAAAGGGTGTGTGCGTTTCAGTCACCAGATCTCAACCCAATTGAACACTTATGGGAGATTCTGGAGCAGTACCGGAGACAGTGTTTTCAACCACCATCAACAAAACACCAAATGATGGAATTTCTCATGGAAGAATGTTGTCGCATCCCTCCAGTAGAGTTCCAGACACTTGTAGAATGTATGCCAAGGTGTATTGAATCTGTTCTGGTGGCGTGTGGTTGCCCAATGCCCTATTAACCTGTTTAGGATAGGGGGCAGTATTTTCACCGCCGGATAAAAAACGTACCCGATTTAATCTGGTTATTACTCCTGCCCAGAAACTAGAATATGCATATAATTATTTTATTTGGATAGAAAACACCCTAAAGTTTCTAAAACTGTTTGAATGGTGTCTATGAGTATAATAGAACTCATATGGCAGGCCAAAACCTGAGAAGATTCCATACAGGAAGCGCCCTCTCTGACCATTTCTTGGCCTTCTATAGCCTCTTTATGGAAAACAGAGGATCTCTGCTGTAATGTGACATTTTCTAAGGCTCCCACTGGCTCTCAGAAGGCGCCAGAACGGGGAATGATGACTGTGCAGTCCCTGGGCGAAAAACAGTAGGGGATTTGGAAGTGGTCGATCTGAGAACAATGACACGGGTGCGCGCGTTCACGTGAAGACACCATTTTCTTCTTTCAGTCTTTGAACGAAAACAACGTCTCCTGGTCGGAATATTATCGCTATTTTACGAGAAAAATCGCATAAAAATTTATTTGAAACAGCGTTTGACATGCTTCGAAGTACGGTAATGGAATATTTTGAAATCTTTTGTCACGATACGCGCCGGCGCGTCACCCTTCGGATAGTGTCTTGAACGCAAGAACAAAACGTCGCTATTTGGATATAACTATGGATTATTTGGAACCAAAACAACATTGGGTGTTGAAGTAGAAGTCCTGGGAGTGCATTCTGATGAAGAACAGCAAAGGTAATCCAATTTTTCTTATAGTAAATCTGAGTTTGGTGAGTGCCAAACTTGGTGGGTGTCAAAATAGCTAGCCATGATGGCCGGGCTATCTACTCAGAATATTGCAAAATGTGCTTTCACCGAAAAGCTATTTTAAAATCGGACACCGCGATTGCATAAAGGAGTTCTGTATCTATAATTCTTAAAATAATTGTTCTGTTTTTTGTGAACGTTTATCGTGAGTAATTTAGTAAATTCACCGGAAGTGTTCGGTGGGTATGCTAGTTCTGAACGTCACATGCTAATGTAAAAAGCTGGTTTTTGATATAAATATGAACTTGATTGAACAAAACATGCATGTATTGTATAACATAATGTCCTAAGAGTGTCATCTGATGAAGATCATCAAAGGTTAGTGCTGCATTTAGCTGTGGTTTTGGTTTTTGTGACATTATATGCTAGCTTGAAAAATGGGTGTCTGATTATTTCTGGCTGGGTACTCTCCTGACATAATCTAATGTTTTGCTTTCGTTGTAAAGCCTTTTTGAAATCGGACAATGTGGTTAGATAAAGGAGAGTCTTGTCTTTAAAATGGTGTAAAATAGTCGTATGTTTGAAAAATTGAAGTTTTGGGATTTTTGAGGAGTTTGTAATTCGCGCCACGCTCTATCATTGGATATTGGCGAGGCGTTCCGCTAGCGGAACATCTAGATGTAAGAAGTTTTAAGACACTATGTTGGGGTTCCCTTTATTTTGGCAGTTACCTGTATCTGGTGCCAGCCTGCTTTTGCATGGATGGAGGAGCATAGCTAGCTAACCCTGCCCCACTCCAACTAGTCTGGTAATAAGCAGTGCGTAACACAGGCAGGCTGACATTATACTGAACCAAACTAACTGAAAAGTGAGCCAAAAGAGCACAGTTTGGGTCGAAACGATAAGGGTGAAAAGGCCCCACTCAACACAGGATGAGCCTTTTTCAGATAACACTTCTGTTACTGACAATAATCTGTCTGGCACTGTGCTATAAAGTGATCCTGTTAGAGGTAAATAGCCTGTGTGGCGTTGACACTAAATACTGGCCTATACTCTAAGAATGATTGTCTACTTTTAAACATCGACTGACCTAGTTTTAATTGTGTACTGATTTGGTATTGGGAATAAGATGTGATGCTCATAAGTAGTTTAGCATTGACCTGATGTACAACATCTAGCCAAAGGCTTACCGGTGCATGGGCCAACATCAGAGGCTCAACCATTGACTGCATCAACTAAGACTCAACTACGGAAAATATGTAACGCTTAAAGCAGCAACCAGCAGTTTAAACAATAACAAAGCAGGAGATATGGGACTGGAGAAATGTAACCACTCTCAAATTCAAAGACAGAGCTATTGATGCAAGTAAACAAAGTAAATTAAATCAAAAGTATAGTTTTTAACCATGGTTTTAAGCTATGCAGTGTTTGTTTACATTTACTTTGTCTACAAACATTGAAGTCAAACAAGCTTATATTTTGCATTCTGATGGGGTACGACAGTTGAACCGAGCTCATAAGGGATTCATAAGTTATATTCTTCAGGAATCAATGGGTACATATCATTAATTTAGAAGTCCAAAAATGGATGTAGCAACTGCTGATTGGCCCTTAATTAAGATCAGCGCAGGGCCTACCATATGCAGTAAGTAATCAATCATGTCAAGATCTGTAGATTGAATTTTCAAAGCTGAATGTTCATATCCTTGTTGATAGTGTCATTACTTGGGTATCTTCTTTTCTCATTATACTGACATCTTGAGCTTAAAAGACAGCGAGAATGTCGACAATCAGATTGGCTAGGCACCTGCAAGGAGCAATTAGGAGAAGATACTTTCAAAAGGGCCTTTTAGCCACCCGCATGATCACTCACAGAACGACACTCAGACTACTGTATGGAGCTCGGACAAGAGCGGGAACTGCACTGCCAAAAGTTGCACTACAGTTTATTACACTGTAGAAACGGACAAACGCTACATCCAAACCTTTAGCTGCATCTAAAATAATGTCAATCAACTAACAAAATAATGTGAATTTGTGTCACGAAGTGTACAGTAGGTATATGACATGCTGGCTTGCTGTTGAGGAAAATTAGAAGAAAAAAAACGTATGTAAGAGGCTGTGTTATTTCTGCTGTATCCAATTACCAGTCAGCTAAGACAGAGCTAACAGCAGCCACAGCCAACCACAGATTAGGGTCATATGCAAATGCTGCACAAGTAGTGGGCGCCGGAGGTAAAGCAGTAATGTCATGAAGTCACTGATGGGGAATCCCCACGTCAATGGTTGAACTATAGTTTTAGGGTATGGGTATGGTGCAAAACCAGTTTATCACACACAGGCATGCAATGAAAAATACGGCTGAGAGAGTACAATATTTCATTCATTTGTGAATTGAGGTTTAGCTATCCAGATCAAGAAAATACAATACTAGTCTACTAAATCTGTAATTTTATCATTCAATACTTTTTTTATTCAACTATATAATTTGGAGATACTATTACTATATCAGACTACAAAAGTTCCCACCACTAAGTAGAAAGTATAAGGGAGAGGGAGGGAGGGAGGGAGGGAGGGAGGGAGGGAGGGAGGGAGGGAGGGAGGGAGGGAGGGAGGGAGGGAGGGAGGGAGGGAGGGAGGGAGGGAGGGAGGGAGCAAAGACTGACTAAAGGGATTATGAAGCGTCAGTTTAGAAAATTCTTCTCTTCCACATCAGTCAAAGGAAACAAAATGCTTTACTGCAGGCGCATAGAATAGTAAGGTATCAGCACAGCAGGAACTAGAGACTGTCTAAAAGAATACAGTGCCTTTTGGTGAACAGCGTTTTGTGGGACAACTTTGGCAACAAATGTATTCAAGAGATGAATTCTCAAGCTGTCACATTGTTGTTGCCGGTTGCCATTTGGAAAGTGAGAAAAACAGAAGGCAAATGAGGAGCTGATGAAAACAAGAGGATCCGTTGGGGATGTCACATGGATATAAACAAGGTATTCAATGTCCGTCTAATGCTTCAGGGAACCAGATTTATGGATGGAATAAAGGGGACATTCTGAGACATCCTCCTCAAGTGGCTTTGAAACCAGAACAAATGTTTGATTATGTTCTAGTTGGGGATTGTACTGACTCTTCTTCAAGACCTAGCTAAGTATTTACATTTTGAATGAGGGGCAATTAATATTGATATTGTGGTGTATTCTAATAGGAGGTTAAATGGTGCAGATCACAGAGGACCCAGGTGGAGGTGGAGGGACCTTGTTAAATGTTCAGCAGAATGGGATCTCTGGAGGACAGGCCAGGATTGTCAGGGGTCCAAAAGATGAGGAGTCGTCTATATTGTCGGAGACGGTCGCAGGCAATGAAAATGAGGATCCTAATGAGGGAGACAATGAGGAAAGCAACTATTACGACGATGACGACGATGATGTCTATCAGGAATTTGAAGAGTTTGACTTTGACACATTGCCAGATCTGCCAAAGGATACCAAGAGTATTAACTCTGATAACTCCTTCTATCCACCTGATGACTCTCTCAGATACAGGACTCCCAGCCCAAACACCCCCGAACCTCTGTCCTTCTTCAAGGCCTGCTCCAATAACAATTCCATCATAGTGAAGATTATGATAAGGCAAGGGGTGACAAAGGAGGAAGTGATTGAAACAGACAAGAACAACAGAGTATGTTCGTGGTGTCATTAAAGAAATGAACTGTTTTCTGAAACTTATATCAGTATTATCAAGTAAAGGCCGACTGCACAAACATATAACATGGTTTGTGTTCCAATGTCCACACTAGAATCCTACTTGCAATGAAGCAATGCATAATGCTTTCTACATGGCATGCTAGCATGGACATTGGAACGTAGATATTTGTAAAGAAGGTTTCCATGAGATCTCCACTGATCAGGAATTGGCTTTATAGTGATTTGATAGAACAGCATAGATTTTAACTAGGAATTCATTTCCCAGGCTTTCTGTATAGGGCTGAGTGTCATATAGGGCCCAAACGGTGTCATTTCTGTAGACAGTGACAATCTCAGAGGAATACTCAGAGCAGTTGGTTGCCCTGGAACAGATGGGGGTGTGGATTGCAGATTGAGCAGTGTAGGCTCTTCAGAGGAAGAAGGGGAGGACCATCCTCCTCAGTAAATTTCATAAAAATAAAAATAGTGAAACATTTAAAAAGTTATCCTTTTTGAATAAAACTATACTAAATATATTCACGTCACCAAATAATTGGTTAAAACACAATTGAAGGTCTACAGTGGCATCAGCAGCACTCTGTAGGGTAGCACCATGGCGTAGCCGGAGGACAGTTAGCTTCTGTCCTCCTCTGGGTGCATTGATTTCAATACAGAACCTAGGAGGCTCGTGGTTCTCACCCCCTTTGATAGAGTTACACGGTAACTATGACAACTTCTAGAGGACATCCTCCAACCTATCAGAGCTCTTACAGCATGAACTGACATGTGGTCCACCCATTAATCTAGTACTGAAAGCATACACTACAGCACTGCTAGCACTGCTGTGCATAAAATGTGGTGAGTGGTTGACTCAAAGAGAGAGAAAGACAATAGTTTAATAGTTTTGAACAAATACATTTCTTCAAAAAAAATGATTTACTTAGCTAGTAAATGCAGCTAGATACTTTAGCCTTCTCATACACCAGGCTCAAACCGAGAGGGATGCTCCGTTACCTAGCTGGCTATGGCTATCCAACAGTGGAACTCTTCAATGCAAAGCTAAGCTTTTGGTTTTATGAGGCTTGCCGGTGTAACTGGTAAACTGCTTGCTAACTGTACACTGTACTGCATGATTGTAGAGGGTTTACTAACGTGTTAGGTCTAGTAGCTACATTGACTTGATGTTAGCTAATATGGTGACAATGATGTAGGCTGTGTGTAGCGGTTAACAGATATGATATGAAGGTTTGGCTTGGAATGTTTTTTCGCTTGGTCACAGATAGCTGATGTGTTGTGCACTGAAGTCCACAAGCAAAGGGAAATGGTGAGAGGAGGAGGGCGTGTAGATGCGAGAAGGAATTATCCAACGATCAAAGGGATCATGCTGTTTGTATGTGGCTGTTATGAAAGGGAACTGTGTTTCCGTGTGATCAGGGGTGTATTCATTCTGCCAATTCTGTTGGAAAATGTTGCTTAAACGGAAGCAAACAGAATGAAACGAGGGTAAATATAACTGAATTTGTCAAATAGAAACTCTCGTTTGCAACTGTTGGACTAATGATTACACCCTAGATCAGCTAGATACAGGCAAGATTGTGCAAGGCAGTATTGAATGTGTCAATGTCTGTCACCTTGGTTACTCAAATTTCTCTCAACTTGTGCACCTATGTTTTAAACTTTCATTCGGCTAAGTTGTAGCAACCTCTTGATGTGTATAGGAAAAATGTGAGTATCATGTAGGAGCCTAAACCTTAAATAAACTATATTTTTCTTAAGGTTACCTTTAGTGTAGCTTAAATCTTCCAGTGCGAAGTAATTGGTAGCTTGGTTAACAATATTTCCAGAGTAGCTTCTCCAACCCTGACGTTACATTGATCTGTGTGAATGGAATATAAATGACAGTCATTCAATATGTTGTAATAGAAATTAGTTCATGTTCATCCCCAAAATTATTTTCCTCCCTTATCTTAAACGTCACCAACCGCCACTGAGATTGAGATAGAGTTGAATCAGCTCGCAATCATGGCTGAGCTTTCAAAAGTTTCACCCAAGATATCAGGCTGCAGCTGGACAATACCAAGGAGGAGGATAGTGCTTCAAATAGCTTATTCTTCACAACATTAATGACCATCATGGGTACCGAACAGCTGGACATTAGGGTTAGACCCAATGCAATTTTGAATGTGTTCCTCACTGCTGTATCCTCTTAAGTGGTAAAGCAATAATACCAGGGATATAAGTAGCCTACGCATTCAGCGACTAGTATTGTACAGTATACTCTAAAGGTGTTGCTTGTAGACACAGTAGGTCCCTGATTTCCCTCAGTAGCTGATAAAGCTGAGACACTAGGCTCACCCACTGACCTGTTTATTCCCTTCTCATGGGACATACTAACACAGTACAAATGAGGGGAGAAGTTTGATGTCATGCAACACTTAATGGCACGAGTATCTGGATCCATAAAAGCAAGAAACGCTCTCAGTTGTTTCACGTTACATCCTCCACTGGCATGACATGAGCCCTAATGTGTAGTCTGTGTAGATGGAAAAAAACACACACACAGCAGTGTTTTCAAATCAAACAAACTGAATGCGCACTGGGTTTGAGCAGATTAAGACATTATTTTTGGAAAATCTAAAACTGCACTTTTTTCCAATTCACCTAGACAGGTAGTCAGTGTTGGAGAAGCTACTCTGGAAATATTGTTAACCAAGCTACCAATTACTTCGCACTGGAAGAGTTAAGCTACACTAAAGGTAACCTTAAGAAAAATATAGTTTATTTAACTTAAAATATTTTGAAAAAGTAGTTCACTACATCCAAACTACTCGGTGATAAATTATCATATCTAAATCTGAAATGTCACAGACTATAAATGAACCACTCTGGAGTCAGATGTTAACAGAATGTGTCATTTAGCCTATTAAACACAATAACTATGTTTCAAGTGAGAATTAGGAAGGACTGATGCCAAAAAATTAAGTAAATTCTTACTTAACCCATATTTTATTTTGGGCCAAAAAGTAGTGTAGTTCCAGTAGTTAACTACACTGCTACATGGCAAAAAAAAGTAATTAACTACTGAAAAAACAACCACGATTTGAATTTAGTTCAACTACCACAAAGCTACTGCAAAATATAGTTTAATTACTAGTTGAACTGCATGTAGTTCACTACTCCCCAACACTGCAGATAGCGGGTCCAAGATAGATTGTGAGCCATGCCAAGATTATGTTCTCCCTTGGGTTGTTTATAGATGGGGTGATGATGTTGTCAGATATTTTCACTTTTAATTCCTCTTTGGTCCCAAAACTGCGGTCTAGGCCTACCTCAGAGACCTTTACATCAGTTGACCATGTAAGCCCTAAGCAGTGAGAATACTGGATGTTCTGTTTATATTTGGGCATAACGCTTTGTTCACAGTACACAATGTCTAATGAGTTTTCTTCAGATGACTTAGGGCTCTATTCAATACGTATCGCTGAAGATCCACTTTATTGCGTGATTGACAATTAAAGGCAATGTCACATAAACACTGCATATGTCGACTTAATTGGAGATTACCTTTACATTTTTACGCAGATTTTCAGTGATACTTCCACAATACTGATTGAATCCAGCCCATAACTGTGATTGGTTGTACAGTAGCCTTGGTGACTGGGTTTTTCTCCAAATCCAGAAACTGAGTCCTTGAGCCACTCTTGTATACTGTTTACTATACGGTCATTATGCTATCTCACCATAGGTCTGGTGGACTGTGATTAGTACTGTAGGCAGCAGCAGGCAGATGGTTCAGAAAGCTCCAGAAAGACTATTAGCTGAGACTTAACTTGGAATTTTCTAAGGGATCAGTAGGTCTGTCAGTTGGCATCTCTGGCTATACAGGTTTATCAGTGTCGCTCCAAGTATTTGTTTATTTTGTTAGGTAAATTGTTACAAATGAGACTACCCACTGTCATCACAAATCTAGCACCACGCACCTAGAGCTAGAGTAGCTTTTAACACGCCTTAAAAAGCAGAGCTATTTTTGATTTAACCAGGCAAGTCAGTTAAGAACAACTTCTTATTTACAAGGACAGCCTAGGAACAGTGGGTTGACTGCCTTGTTCAGGGGCAGAACAACAGATTTTTACCTTGTCAGCTCAGGGATTTGATCTAGCAACCTTTCTGTTATTGGCCCAATGCTCTAACCACTAGGCTACATGACGCCCCAGCTATTGATCCAATTGACCCTGTGAAGCAACTGTGTTGGGATAATGAGCACTGAGACCACCGGCTTAAGACCATCAGTGTAACAGTGACCTCAAGAGTCCTGGGTGGGTGAGCTTGCTTTGTGTCCTTAATTAGCTACAATGCCATTCATAACCACTAGCAGCAGCCACTTCTGGAGTTGTGTATCTTTCTCGAGATCTAATGTAGACAAGTGATGTGCCGGTAGTTGTGTGACATAATATACCTTATGTGCAAGGCCAAATGTTCGAGTTGAACAGTATGGCACTGTGTGTCAACAGAGTCACCAGAAGGCCACTGACTTATTATAACTAAAGCAGTAAACATACATCCAAAAAGAGGTATGTGTCACTGATCTTCGAATGTTGTGTTTTTCAGAATGGGCTGATAGTAGCCTGTTACATGGGCTGGGTGGATGTGGTCATAGCGCTCTCTCAGTGTCCCCATATCGATGTCAACTGGCAAGACAACGAGGGGAATACAGCCCTCATGACAGCTGCTCAAGCAGGTAAGAATCTACCGATGTTTCAATGCTGGGAGGTTCGTTGGTTCCTACTTTTGGGAATGTGTCATGAAATATAATGAAAATTCTAAATGAAAAGCCAGATTAAGACAAAGGTTTTGATCTGAAAATATTGAGTAGAATTAAAAATGGTTAATTGTGAGTGAGGTGAATAACACATGTGGTTATTTTTTAATACCAGGCCACATTATGATATCCAGCTACTTGATCAACTACTTCCCCAACCTGGACCTAGAGCGTAGGAACTGCCATGGATTCACCGCTTTGATGAAGGCAGCCATGCAAGGGAGGGCAGACGTTGTTCGTTTGCTCATGATGTCAGGTAGAGCTAAGATGTTTAGTTCTTCTATATACTTTTTCCAATGTTTACATTCTCTTTATTTTGTTGCTAGGCCCACTGTGGTGAAGAATAAGTCTGTACAGTTACAGATATCAGATCTTAATCTTCTTTTGTTGCAGAAAAAATGTCCTGAGCATCAGGAAATTCAAATGAGCCTCGTGATTTAGATACCTTCACTGGAAAGCCACAGTTCTCTTCACCACATTCAGGGGCAGTCGAATGATTCGGACCAGTGCCAGCTGTCAAAATCATCCTCCCTATCTCGAGGATGTCATTAGTTAGCACAGCCACGAAGTCCAAATTGGCTATATCATAAAAATTCATGAAAACAAAAATGTAATTTAACATTAGGGTTAGCAGTGTGGTTAAGGTTAGGTTTAAAATCAGATTTTAAGAAGAGAAATTGTAGAAATAGGCGGGGTTTAGCCATATGTCAGAGTCTTGGTGATGTGGGTAAGGCGGAGTCAGGCGCAGGACACAGAGATGAGTAATAATAGTAACTTTACTCAAAATTAATCCTCCAACAAGAAGAACGAAAATTCAGAATCACATAAACGAGACAACTCACAACAATAAACACGCACAAAACCATGATGGCTCTAGAGGGTTAAATTGGGAAATAATTAAAACATAAATGGGAACCAGGTGTGTACAATACAGAAAACAAATGGAAAAAGAAATGTAGATCGGTGGAGGCTAAAAAGCCGGTGACGTCGACCGCCGAACGAACAAGGAGAGGCACCAACTTCGGCGGAAGTCGTGACACCATAATTATGACTTTGAGGCTGTAGTAATTAGTGATGATCCTCTTTCACTCGTTAAAATGTTAAAAGCACCAGACAGAATATGAATAAATGTCCTACTGCTACTGTAGGCATATGGATCCTATTACTGCAACATTCAAATGTGCATTTATCTGAAATGTATCCATACACATCAACAACTGAACCAGTATCTGGGCAAAGGAGACGATGAATAGGATGAGATCTCCTCTCTGCCCAGAAAGCTACACTACATGACCAGAAGTATGTGGACACATGCTCGCTGAACATCTCATTCCAAAATCATGGGCATTAATATGGAGTTGATCCCCCCCCTTTGCTTCTATAACAGCCTCCACTCTTCTGGGAAGGCTTTCCGCTAGATGTTGAAAGATTCCTGCAGGGACTTGCTTCCATTCAGCCATAAGAGCATTAGTGAGGTCAGGCACTGATGTTGGGCGATTAGGCCTGGCTCGAAGTCGGCATTCCAATTCATCCCAAAGGTGTTCGATGGGATTGAGGTCAGGGCTCTGTGCAGGTCAGTCAAGTTCTTCCACACCGATCTCGACAAACCATTTCAGTATGGACCTCGCTTTCTGTATGGGGGCATTGTCATGCTGAAACAGGAAAGGGCCTTACCCAATCTATTGCCACAAAGCACATAATCGTCTAGAATGTCATTGTATGCTGTAGCGTTAAGATTTCCCTTCACTGGAACCATGAAAAACAGACCCACACCATTATTTCTCTTCCACCAAACTTTACAGTTGGCACTATGTATTCGGCAGGTAGCGTTCTTCTGGCATCCACCAAACCCAGATTTGTCCGTCGGACTGCCAGATGGTGAAGCGGGATTCATCACTCCAAAGAACGCGTTTCCACTCCAATGGTGGCACGCTTTACACCACTCCAACCGACGCTTGGCATTGTGCATTGTGATCTTAGGCTTGTGTGCGGCTGCTTGGACATGGAAACCCATTTCATGAAGCTCCAAATGAAAAATGATTGTGCTGACGTTGAGTCTAGAGGCAGTTTGGAACTCAGTAGTGAGTGTTGCAACTAAGGACAGATGATTTTTATGCGCTACGCGCTTCAGCACTCGGCAGTCCCATTTAATTTAATTTATTTAATTTATTTCACCTTTATTTAACCAGGTAGGCCAGTTGAGAACAAGTTCTCATTTACAACTGCGACCTGGCCAAGATAAAGCAAAGCAAAGCAGTGCGACAAAAACAACAACACAGTTACACATGGGATAAACAAACGTACAGTCAATAACACAATAGAAAAATCTGTATACAGTGTGTGCAAATGAAGTAAGGAGGTAAGGCAATAAATAGGCCAATAGTGGCGAAGTAATTACAATTTAGCAATTTACACTGGAGTGATATATGTGCAGATGAGGATGTGCAAGTAGAAATACTGGTGTGCAAAGAGCAGAAAAACAAAAACAAATATGGGGATGACGTAGGTAGTTGGTTGGATGGGCTATTTACAGATGGGCTGTGTACAGCTGCAGCGATTGGTAAGCTGCTCTGACAGCTGATGCTTAAAGTTAGTGAGGGAGATATAAGTCTCCAACTTGGCAGCAGAGAACTGGAAGGAAAGGCGGCCAAAGGAGGTGTTGGCATTTAAGAGCAGTTGGAGGCCACGTGTTGTATGGCGTTGAGGCTCGTTTGGAGGTTTGTTAATAACAGTGTCCAAAAGTTTTGCATTCTGTGAGCTTGTGTGGCCTACCACTTCACGGATGAGCCGTTGTTGCTCCTAGATGTTTCCACTTCAAAATAACAGTACTTACAGTTGACAGGGGCAGCTCTAGCAGGGCAGAAATTTGACGAACTGACTTGTTGGAAAGGTGGAATCCCATGACGGTGCCACGTTGAAAGTCACTGAGCTCTTCAGTAAGGCCATTCTACTGCCAATGTTTGTCTATGGAGATTGCATGGCGGTATGCTCGATGTTATACACCTGTCAGCAACTGCTGAAATAGCCGAATCCACTAATTTGAAGGGGTGTCCACATACTTTTGTATATATAGTGTATCCCTTAAGCTACCATTCCCCAGCCTTACTACAAGCCTTATTATTTCAAAATACATTCATTAATCACCAAATATGACTACTCTACCTGCAACTATAGTTATTTACTGCTGTTACGCCGGTATGTACTTCCAAATTAAAATGCTTTTTCGGTATATACAGTGTCTTCAGGAAATATTATTTTTACACATTATGTTACGTTACAGCCTTATTCTAAAATGGATTCAATATGTTTTTTTTCTCTGGAATCTACATACAATACCCCATAGTGACAAAGCGAAAACAAGTTTTTAGAAAGTTTTGCAAATTTAGATGAAAAAATACTTATTTAATAAGATTTCAAACCCTTGAATGAGTAGGTGTGTCCTAACTTTTGACTGGTACTGTAAGTATTCAGACCCTTAGCTATGAGACTTGAAATTAAGCTCAGGTGCATCCTGTTTCCATTGATCATCCTTGATGTTTCTACAACTTGATTGGAGTACACCTGTGGTAAATTCAATTGATTTGACATGATTTGGAAAGGCACACCCCTATCTATATAAGGTTCCACACAGTGCATGTCAGAGCAAAAACCAAGCCATGAGGTCGAAGGAATTGTCCGTAGAGCTCCAAGACAGGATTGTGTCGAGGCACAGATCTGGGGATGGGTACCAAAACATTCTCTTGCTGGAGCTGGCCACCCGTCCAAACTGAGCAATCAAGGGAGAAGGGCCATGGTCAGGGAAGTGACCAAAAACCCGATGGTCACTCTGACAGAGCTTTAGAGTTCCTCTGTTGAGATGGGAGAACCTTCCAGAAGGACAACCATTTCTGCAGCACTCCACCAATTAGGCCTTTATGGAAGACACTACTTAGTGAAAGACACATGACAGCCCGCTTGGAGTTTGCCAAAAGGCACCGAAAGACTCAGACCATGAGAAACAAGATTCTCTGGTCTGATGAAACCAAGATTGAATTCTTTGGCCTGAGTGCCAAGCGTCACGACTGGAGGAAACCTGGCACCATCCCTACGGTGAAGCATGGTGGTGGAAGAATCATACTGAGGGGATGTTTTTCAGCGGCAGGGATTGGGAGACTAGTCAGGATCAAGGCAAAAATGAACGGAGCAAAGTACAGAGAGATCCTGATTCAGAGCGCTCAGGAAATCAGACTGGGTCGAAGGTTCACCTTCCAACAGCACAATGACCCTAAGCACACATCCAAGACAACGCAGGAGTGGCTTCAGGATAAGTCTCTGAATGTCCTTGAGTGGCCCAGCCAGAGCCCGGACTTGAACCCGATCGAACATCTCTGGAGAGACATGAAAATATCTGTGCAGCAACGCTCCTCATCCAACCTGACAGAGCTTGAGAGGATCTGCAGAGAAGAATGGGATAAACTCCCAAAATACAGGTGTGCCAAGCTTGTAGCATCAAACCCAAGAAGACTTGATGCTGTAATTGCTGCCAAAGGTACATCAACAAAATACTGAGTAAAGGGTCTGAATACTTATGTAAATGTAATATATATATATATACACACATTTGCAAAAAATATATACATTTGCAAAAAATATATATATGTTTTTACTTTGTCATTATGGGGTATAGTGTGTAGATTGATGAGGGGGAAAAACTATTTAATGCATTTTAGAATAAGCCTGTAACATATCAAAATGTGGAAAAAGTCAAGGGGTCTGAATACTTTCCAAATTCACTGTATGTATATGCTCTTTCCATGACATAGATTGACCAGGTAAATTCAGGTGAACGCTATGATCCCTTATTGATGTCACCTGTTAAATCCACTTCAATGTGTGGATGAATGGGAGGAGGCAGGTTGAAAAAGGATTTTTAAGCCTTGAGACAATTGAGACATGGATTGTGTATGTGTGCCATTCAGAAGGTGAATGGCAAGACAAAATATTTAAATGCCTTTGAACTGGGCATGGTAGTAGGTGCCAGGAACACCGGTTTAAGTGTGTCAAGAACTGCAACACTGCTGGGTTTTTTATGCTCAACAGTTTCCCGTGTTTATCAAGAATGATCCACCACCCAAACTTGACACAGCTGTGGGAAGCATTGGAGTTAACATGGGATGCTGTCAACACCTTGTAGAGGACATCTTAACGTTTCTAGCGAACCTAAGGTTACGAATCAATTGTCAAAATGTAGTTGATGAACTGGCACTAAGTGGCCATGCAGTCTAAGGTAGGTACGGTACTGCATTGTATGCAAACACTGCTTCCAGCTTCCCCCTGGAGGTAATTGCAAATATTTTTTCAGATAATCAAATGCTCCTGCTGCAGGATTCTATTCCTCCTGTGATGAAATGGGTCAAGTTAAGATCGACATTTGTAACAGCTCCCATAAATGTAAACATTTTGAAATGTCAATTGAATAACAATGCATTCAATGCCTCTTCTTATTTCTGTATTCTCTCTACTAGGAGCGGACGTGGAGGCGAGGGACTACAGCCGCAAGATGACCTCCAGGGAGTGGGCTCTGTTCACATGCCGCTATGAGACGGCCTATCTGATGATGCGTCTGATGGCCCAGCCATGCGCCCAGCAGTTCTGTGACTCCTACAAGCTGGAATGGCCCATGCTGCAGGAGCTAGTGGCCCAACGCCGGGAGTCCAAGAGCTGCTGGCAGAAGGTGGCAGACAAGGTCTGCTGCAGGTTCTCTCTCCGCATGAAGACGGACCCCGTGGACGACGGCGTGATGGACCACATGGTACGCATCACTACCGCCCTGTCCAGCCCATTGATCGCCACCGCCTGCCACACCGTGGCCCCGAGAAGCCCCCCCTGCATCGGGAAGCGGCGCTATGCCGTGCCAGAGATCCTCAGGAAGCAGCGAGTGGACGAACTGAAGTGCCTGGGCCCCGAGCACTTCAACAACAACAAGAAGCTGTTCAATAACTCCCGGGTGCAGTTGGTTCCTAAGAAGAGGGACCGGAGGGCCAGCCTGCAGACCCAAATGTTGCAAGAGGTTGCGGTGGCTGGTACTTTGGCCCTGAGGCGCACCAGCTTGCTGCCCCTGAACATGATGAGGAGGAGCAGTGTCAGGCCGGGTATTGTGGTCCCCAAGGTGAGGCTGTGCAAGGTCCCCTCGTGTCCCAACCCTGAGAAGAGAAAGAATAGCAAGGACCCCGAGCTCCTCCAGCTCCCCAAGTGGAGGTACAAAGAGGCCAAGGAGGAGAGGAGGCAAGAGGAGGAGGGGAAGAAGAGACGTTTACCCAGAGTGAGGATGCTCTGAAAGACTTGAGCTACGAGGAGAGGTCAAATTGCTTTTCAAGAGCCTTGGGGTGCGAGCTAACCTTTAACTGTAATTGGTTCTGAACTGAGGAGTTGAAGTTATCACCAGCGTTTTAGATTTTAAAGACTGTGCCACTTGATTCAGCTGTAGCCATGGAGCACTATCTTTTCCTGTCCTAGATTGGTTACTCTGTTTCTGGCTTTTGACAGTAATGGGAAAGGAACACTTGGTTTGAACTGTGTACTCATTGTGAGGAATTCATACTTGAACTTTGATTGCAGATGTATTTTTGTATGCATTCTTCCGTTTTCTTCGGATTATGCATTTCTCCATTTAATCTGCATTTCTTCAGATTATGACTGTTTGATATCTCCATTGTAAAAAGGATAACTCAAACACATACAATACCTTTGCACGTTGTTTATTGTGTCATTGTTTTGGTCAGAGACCTTTTCATCTCCACCAAAAAATCTATGTTTGTCTGGTGGATATTCTCAAAACAGATAATACACAAATCAGTTGGATGTATGTATAGGTAACTACCAAAATAAAGTGTCTTAATAGGGCGTTGGGCCACCACGAGCCAAAACAGCTTGAATTCACCTTGGCATAGATTCTACAAGTGTCTGGAACTATATTGGAGGGATGTGACACCATTCTTCCATGACAAATTCCATAATTTGGTGTTTTGTTGATGGTGGTGGAAAACGCTGTCTTAAGCTCCAGAAGTGTTTGATTGGGTTGAGGTCTGGTGACTGAGACGACCATGGCATATGGTTTACATTGTTTTCATGGTCATCAAACCATTCAGTGACCACTCGGAACCCTGTGGATGGGGGCATTGTCATCCTATCGGGCATAGCCATGGTAGCCAAAAAAACAGCCAGCATTTTTATACATGACAGGATGTTAATAGCTTAATTAACTCACCAACCACACCTGTGTGAAAGCAGAGAACACATTTCCACTGCTCCAGAGTCCTATGGCGGCGAACTTTACACCACTCCAGCCGACGTTTGGCATTGCACATGGTGATCTTAGGCTTGTGTGCAGCTGCTTGGCCATGGAAACCCATTTTATGAAGCACCCAACGAACAGTTATTGTGCTGACGTTGCTTCCAGAGGCAGTTTGGAATTAGGTAGTGAGTGTTGCAACCGAGGACAGACGATTTCTACGCACTACGCACTTCACAATAACAGCACTTACAGTTGACTGGGGCAGCTCTAGCAGGGCAGAAATTTGACGAACTGACTTGTTGGAAAGTTAGCATCCTATGACAATGCCACATTGAAAGTCACTGAGCTCTTCAGTAAGGCCATTCTCCTGACAGTGTTTGTCTATGGAGATTGCATGGCTGTGTGCTCAATTGTATACACCTGTCAGCAACAGGTGTGTCTGAAATAGCTGAATCCACTAATTTGAAGGGATGTCCACATACTTTTGTATATATAGTGTACTTTTTATCCCTCATTTACCAAAGTGTTTCCTTTATTTTGGCAGTTACATGTATATCTCTGTCTCACAGGGCAGGAGTCTAGGGCAGGAGTCTCACAAATCACTGAACAGCACGCTATAGATTTACAGAAACAGGCAATAGGCTCCTTCCTGCCCTATTCTGGCTCGGACAAGGCTGCTTACTTTATATATGATGATCTGATGTGATAATGAATATATATTTACATTTCACAGACACTCTTATCCAGAGCGACTTACAGTAGTGAGTGCATACATTTTCATATTGGTCGCCTGTGGGAATTGAACCCACAACCCTGGCGTTGCAAGCACCATGCTCTACCAACTGAGCCTCACATGACATATAAGATATAAGGAGAGGGTAGATGATAGCAATTTCTACTGTAACACTGAAGGAGCAAAACAGAGTCTACTGCAGGGTATTGGCATTTCACCACATAGCTATCCCAGCAAACATGTCCACATTGGCAAGATGTGGGCCCAATGCGGGATAGAATATTGGCCCCATGTAGGCTGCCCACATTGGGCCGATGCACCTTTGCTATTTAATAGGAATTTATTTATTTATAATCTATTTATGAAACTTTTAATTCAATGCATAAATGTCATAATTTTCAAGCCTTTAAGGAACAAGATACATTGTATCAGAATGGCAACCAAGTTATTACTATCAAATATATATATATATATATATATATATATATATATATATATATATATATATATATATAATATAAGAGAAACTTCAGTTTCTCATATGTCAAATGTACTTTTTAAAGTATTTTAAAAGACTTCATCATTGGCAGTGTACAAGATTAAAAAAATATATAAAAAAAACTGAACCCATAAACTGTTAGGACACTTCCAGTAACAATTGCAGAAAAGTAACTGTGTGCAAACCATGCCCCTCAAAATTCGAATGAGCCCCTGCCTCTAGCTGGCTTTGGTTTGGGCTAGCCCTTGTTGGGCTCGGTGTGGGCTGGCCCATGTTGGGCTAGCGTGGGCTGGCCCGTGTTGGGCTGGTGTGGGCTGGCCCCTGTTGGGCTTGGTGTGGGCTGGCCAGTGTTGGGCTGGTGTGGGCTGGCCCCTGTTGGGCTGGTGTGGGCTGGCCCCTGTTGGGCTGGTGTGGGCTGGCCCCTGTTGGGCTTGGTATTGGCTTGCCCGTGTTGGGCTAGTGTGGGCTGGCTCGTGTTGGGCTGGTGTGGGTTAGCATGTGTTGGGCTGATGTATGCTAGCCTGTGTTGGGCTGGTGTGGGCTAGCCTGTGTTGGGTTTGAAGTGGGCTAGCCCGTGTTGGGTTGGTGTGGGCCAGCATGTGTTGGGCTGATGTAGGCTAGACCATGTTGGGCTGATGTGAGATTGGTGTGGGCATGGGCTTTCCCACCTGTCCTGCCATCCCAGCAAACATGACCCCATTGGTTCCATGTGGGTATTCAGTGCCCACAAGCCCACACCAGCCCAACATAGGCTAGCCCACAGCAATCCCACATTAGCCAGCCGTATCGGAATAGCACATGTTGGGCTTGTGTGTTAGCCCGTGCTCACTTTGCCCACCGAATACCCATATGGGGCCAATGGGTTCATGTTTGCTGGGATGGCAGGACAGGTGGGAAAGCCTGTGCCCACACCAATCCCAGATCAGCCCAACATGGTCTAGCCTACATCAGCCAAACACATGCTGGCCCACACCAACCCAACATGGGCTAGCCCACAGGTGGGACATTCTCCACATTAAGCAAGCAGAGCAGGGGCTGCTAAAGCTATGCCAAAAGAACACTGAGCGATGCAGAGTGGGACATTCCGGTGCCAAATGAGCCTCTGTCTGTATGCCCAGTGGGTACTCATTCAGGTAGATTTGGCTGGAAGAATGTAAATGAACTGTTTGACCGGGCAATTGAAAAAGTTCCTCAAGATGAACTCAATGCAATGAATAGGTGATGTACAGGTAACTGTCAAAATAAAGGAAACACCAACATAAAGCATCTTAATAGGGCGTTGGGCCACCACAAGCCGCCAGAACAGCTCCGATGCGTCTTAGCATAGATTCTACAAGTGTCTGGAACTCTATTGGAGGGATGCGACACCATTCTATCACAAGAAATTCCATAATTCGTTTTTTTCTTGATGGTGATGTGAAATGTTGTCTCAGGTGTTGCTCCAGAATCTCCCATGTGTTCAATTGGGATCAGATCAGGTAACTGACACACACACACACACACACACACACACACACACACACACACACACACACACACACACACCACACACACACACACACACACACACACACACACACACACACACACACACACACACACACACACACACACACACACACACACACACATTAACCCCTCTAAGCTCATTTGAGACCCCTCTTTCAAAGTCACTGAAATCTCTTCTTCTAGCCATGGTAGCCAAAATAATGGGCAACTGGTCATTTTTATACATGACCCTAAGCATTAACTCAGGAACCACACCTGTGTGGAAGCACCTGCTTTCAATATACTTTGTATCCCTCATTTACTCAAGTGTTTCCTTTATTTTGGCAGTTACCTGTAGGTCTCTAAAGCCTTGTTCACACTGCAGGCCTTAATGCGAAATCAGTTTTCAAATCCATTTTGGAATACTGACTGTCCAAATCGGATTTGTGTGTTCAGACAGCAGTGATTTGCTGACATGGCGATGGTAGTTGTCAAAGTAACGACGTGTGTGTGTGTGCAGTGGTATAGGCTGACTGGTGGTGGTGCTTTCTATCACTCAGAAGTTATGTAGCAAGCCAAGGTGACAACAATGTTGCCATGGACGTTTCCAAGTTGCTTTGAATGTTCAAAATCATAATGTAAGAACACTTTTAAAGCCTCAAAGGGTAAGATGATCCAACTTTCAAAAACGTGTATTTTGGCTAGCCACAGCAGTCAACTAGCTAGCTAAGTAGCTGTTTATCTTTCTAGCACATTCACTAATTTTCTTTGTAAACAATTAAAAAGCTAGTTAGCTAGCACATGTTCTTGTCAGACTGTCAGTAGAGTAGCTAGCAAGCAACAAGATATGCCAAATAACAGTCTAAAAACGACTTTTAGGGCAAATAAATCATACAAGTCGCATTGCCAGGAATCAGATTTGAATCGAATTTCAAACCACCCACGAAGATGGTTTGAAATGTGGCTTGAAATATCCTATTCCATGTGCTTTTTGGCTGTTCAGACCGATGGAAAAATAACAGATTGTTATCGGATATGCAAACAAATAGTCACTTCAAACAAATAGTCACTTCAAACTGCCAATGTGAACAAGGCTTAAAGGGAAAAATAATAAAAAATTCAACATCATATTCATCATCTCCAGCACCACCCCAACATCAACATATGTGAAAATGGTGCATTTCTATGTATTGTAGTAAAAAGATAGCGGTAAATAAGTGTTTCCAATGACATCATTGGTGTGCATCGTGATTTTAACTCATTATGAGTAGGAATTACCTACTAATTGTCTACTAATTGGTTGATGATGTCATTGGAAACGCTTGTCTTCTTTTTTATTAACAAAAACAATATAGAAACATGCCATTTTCACATTGATGTTGGAGTGGTGCTGGAGATTAAAAGTAGAAAACTATTTGGCTTACTATAAGTCATTAGGCAATTTTTTTTAAATGATCCTTGTCTATGTTAAGAAGACAATCCACAAAAATAGGTGCCCCTCCACATGGATATAATAGAATATTCAAAATGGTCCAGGTGATTATATAACTGCTCTATATTCTCTGCAGCACCACATACAGTACTTGCATAATCACAATGTCACATCATATTAGCATGTTTCACATTTATGAAGAGAGAAAATGTTGTATACTGTTCCAAACTAATATCAATTCATGGGCCATGCAGTCAGTACCATGAGCACATTTCTGCTTGCATCGGTATCTGTACCTACAACGCACATCACAGTAGTACTAGGCCTTGCAGGGTAAAATGGCAGACCTGACATGCATGAGTCACTAATGCCCAGTAGAGGGCACTGCAGACTCTTCCAAGCTTTTGACGTTGACATAGGCTACACACTGCATGCTCCTTCCCAGTAGACAGTCCTCATAGTGATGGATTCTCCCAGGATTAGCAAAGCAATTAAAATTTAATGCGTCCATGGAATATTCCATCTCTTACTTTATAGAAGCTTAGATCGCTTCTTTTCAGCTATACAAAATGCTGTATCTGGCACACTGGTGACACATTTGAGCATTTTCACAGAAGCACCACTAGGCCTACTTGTGCCTCCCTTCATCCATTCATAATCTATATTCTTAGCTTTTAGAGAGAAGTTTTGGGAGCATTTCTCATGGAGATGTATAGATATAGGCCAGGCAGTGTATACAGCATATTTCTGATGGGCACCATGGTGGCATGACGATGAACATGGACGGTAATCTCAGGCTTAACATTACCCAACTAGGCCTGCAGCCTGGCAATTAACACCTATCACAGTGGTAATCTCACACAGACCTGTCAGCATTACCTCAACTCAATGTCACAGAGAAAACAATTAGAGAGAAACTGTAAGGGCACTCCTCACTCAGTCTGCCGCCCTCAGTCCCCTGCCTGGGCTGGCTGTGGAGGATTTCTATCAGTCACTAATTGGTGTGAAACTCTTCAGTAGGCCTTTGGAATAGGCAAGAAATAAGCATTGTAGATTGGAATAAGAAAAACAAATTCTTTATACAAAAAAAAAACCTCTCAAAGTAACTGCACCATGCTACTGTAACCTTCAGCACGTCTAATAAAAATTAATTCATTTTGAATTAACGGATTCCAAGCTACAAAGGAAAGAGTTCACTGCACTGAACGAATATGGTAAGTGTCTGATTGGAATGTTAATGAAAATCTCAACTTTTTATTCCAGACTGTTACACCTGTTTCATACCTGGTACAAACGTCATTTCAACATCTAGTTTTGATATCATTTTGGTTGATTTGTCAACTAACGTGAATTCAATGTGAAATCAACAAAACATGTCACCATGTAATTGGATTTAGGATAAAAGTTGGGTGAAAAAAAAGAAAAAAAATTCCCTAACGTTGATTACTTTTTGCAAATCCAATCAGTTTTCCACATTGATTCAATGTCATCACATCACATTCTTTTGTTGCAATGACGTAGAAACCACGTTGATTCAACCAGTTTTTGCCCAGTGGGCTGTTTCCCTTGGTTACAGGGAAAGTTAAGGAAACACTATGTTCTGAATCTGGAACATCAATTCGTCAAATCAACACTGACGACACACAGGGCATTGTCTCATCCACAACGTGATGAAAATGGGCTCTCATTGCAGATCAAACTTCTTTGTATTTGAGCTGAAATCAATTACTTCAAAGAATTATTTTTTATTTTTTTTACTAAGCTGTATGAGCATATTCATGTAGAGTAAACACAAGTCTTCTGGCTGAACCAAAGGTTTGAGAACACAGAGAGCACAGGCAGACCACACACAAATAGATCTTGGTAACGAACAAACAACCCCCAAAACAGTTACTCTTAGATGGTCCGTTTATATTTTTGTAGCAGTTGCAATCTGTTGAGACAATAAAAAGTTTCACAAGTCTTTAAAACACGTTGTCTAGCAACAAAAAGGTTACTGACATAGTTCAGTACAGTTTGTCAGGTATGCCTACTTTTCACAAGGACTGTCTGTTTTCAGATGCTTACTAATGAGAAGGGGATCATTGGAGGATATGTTGAACAATTTGGGTTTTGCATCATTTATTCATTGTTCAAGCATCTGAAGATGACCGAGAGATTTATAAATGATATGTAGGGGAGACCAGGGCTTGTTGTCACAACTTTTAAGATTTCTTTTTTTGGATACACTTTATTTGGATAGTCTGTAGAGCATCTACAGATGGACTATCTACTAACCCTAGCTTTAATCTCAACCCTTATCATAACCCTAAACTTAACCCTTACCCTAACCTTAGTCTATCTGTTGATTAACAACTGCTTGCTATCTAAATAAAGTGTGACCGTTTTCTCCTCAATTCAGCTTTAGTGTGTAGCCTACCACCATTTTGTTTCACATTGACTGAAAGAAGAGCTATTCATGGATTACTGGGCAATTAAATATTTTTTTTTATCTATGTTGCCACATAAATGTTATTGTAACATTTCCTCAAAGGAGGGCTCGCTATGAAACCGTGTGTCCTGCTGGGGAAAACCCTCTTTCATTCAGTTTCCATCTCTTTGACAGAAAACATACCCACTGGATCATCAGCTCCATTGTTGATAACTGTACACCCCACTGATATTGACAAGTTTGAGGGAATCCAACAAGGATAAAGCAGATCATTTTCTTAGGTGGTGAAAGACATTCACCTGTGACAATTTCAATATTCAAAGCTAGGGATATGAAGCAGCTAAATACATTCCGTAAACACCAAAATACAAAGATCTGTAGCTTTAATTTTTAGTACCTTTTCTTGTCGTTACGAGGTCTGTGACAACTTCTGTATCTCTGTGGATATTCCGCTCCTGGTCTCCCCTATTTCACATAGCAACAACATGACTACACAAAGTCAACATTTTAGTGTGTAGACCAGAAAATGAAGGTGAACAAATATATTTTTTTACAAGTCTCTTCCATAATGTTGCTGCTTTAAGTGACATCCACATCTGCACATAAAAAGTATATATTTATATTTATATAATATATATATTCATACTCTATTAACAGTCTACCATGAACATGATTGCCAACCCTCTCTGGAAAAGAAAACACATTTTCTCAAACATTGATTATTTTACAACACAGACCCAACTAATTTGTACATCTTTGGAGGGAATTAAGCTCTCAAAGATCTTATTTTCGTCTCCTGGTAATGTTCCAGTCTTGTTACAGTGTATATATATAGCTTTATTCCATTAAAACACATAAAAAAAGCATTTACAAACTGGGATTATTAGAACCAACGACTTGCTGTTGAATGTAAACTTCAACAGAAGTTTAACGTTACCCCCTCGGCTTGGAGATAACCATGTTTGGCACATTTAAAAACTAACCATGAGCACAGTTCACTAGGAGGCTTGTGGAGGAACAAACTTGTTTTCATGTAGATATGGTTTAACAAACAAAATTGCATGGCGTGTAGGAAATAAAAAGTATTTTGAGCATATCTACCGTCCATCCGTAAACTGTTTTAGGCAGTGGTAAAGCACCAAGGGAGTAGAATGATGCTGTTGAGATGCTTAGTTCCATCAATTCACATCAGATTAGCAATAACTTCAACATTATTTCTTAATTTTGCTGCTAAAACATATTTGCTTGTATTTGTTTGTTTGTGTGCAGACATTGTACACTCCATTCTCCCCCCAGAATGTAACAGACAGACTGATGTTCTGTTGAGACACTGACGAAAGGGACACAGGTCTTTGTGTAATATACACAATGCACTTGTATCTCTGTAATGTACATCAAATACTTAACACCAGAATTCTGAATTAAAAAAGTACAAATAAAAAAAGAATCGTAACAAATCAAAAGATACAAAGTCTAGAAGCAATTCCTTTGCCCATGAGAGGACACTCCTTACATACAACACAGGTTGAAGCCGTAAGTTAATCCTAATAAGAGTGTGACTGACAACTATTCTCTAGCTTGTGTATGACACTTCATTTTCTTGTGCTTCACATACTAATCTCTTTACTATAGCACATATTTACAGTTGTCTTCGGTCTAGAATACTCCTGCTCATCTCCAAGATATTCCGCTCCTCACACTTCAACGCTCCAAGCTTCTGGTGGTGACCCCATCATTTAACACCTTCCTTTTGCCTTTTGTGAGTCGTTTCCTTACAAGATCATACTCTTTCTTTCTTTCTTCCTCTCTTTCCCTCCCTCCTCCTCTCTTTCTGACTCTCTCTTTCTATCCCTTCTGCTCTGTGACTGTCTCTCTCTCTCCTTCTTTCTTCAAAGACATATGGGCGCGGGACATCGCTCTCTAGGACAAACTAAACTCGCTGAAGAAATGTCTTGTGGTGTGCATGCAAGCATGCATGGCCTTTTTGTCTTACTCTCTCTTTCGGCTCCTCTCCCCCCATCCCAGCACACTGCTGACGACCAGTACTTCCTCTATAGTCCACTAGACCCAGGAGTCCGGGGAGGCCGGGTAGTGACTGGTCTCATAGTTGAGTTCACTATATGGGCGGGACGCTGAGTAGAAGTCCACATAGTTGCCGGTGGACTTGAGGCCCAGGTGCATGTTCAAGTCTGTGGCCTGAGGAGGGCGTTGGTGCACTTGGTCCTCGTAGAATGCCTCCTCAAACTGTACTCCAGGAGGGTTCTGGAACGGAGGGTAGGGCTCCTGGCCTGGGTTGGGGCCCTGGGAAGGGACCTAGACAACACACACAGAGGTTAGAGCACTACTCTGCTACTGGTAAGACAGTAGACTCTTAGGAAAAAAAAGGTGCTTTGTAGAACCTAAAAGGGTTCTTCGGCTGTCCCCATTGGAGAACCATTTGAAGAACCCTTTTTGGTTCCAGGTAGAACCCTTTGCGGTCCAGGTAGAATCCTTTACACAGAGGGTTCTACATGGAACCCAAAAGAGTTATACCTGGAACCAAAAAGGGTTCTCCTATGGGGACAACCAAAGAACCCTTTTGCAACCCTTTTTTCTAAGAGTTTACCTAGCAGTGAACATTGCTCTTGTCATGATATCAAGTCATTTCTTCAAACCTTACCTGGTTGTGTTTGATGTCATCACTAGGAGAGACGTAGGCACCTCGGAACAATGTTGAGGTTCCACTTGAAATTTGAACTACAGGTGGGAGAGAAACAGAGAGAAGATATGTGGTTATTGTTGCCAAGTTGATTATTATGAAATGACAAAAAGCCTTCACATTGATTTTACAGTACACATCATCTGATGAAAACACACAGAAACGAGGAGGAAGCTGGAGGCCCTGAAATTCCTTCCTACCTGCCATGGCATCTTTCCTCGAAGTGTGCTCAACCTTGTTGCCATGGTAACTGGCATTGGTGCCCGTTGATTCGTAGTCTGTCTTCCTCTCCTTAATGCTGATCATCTCTCGGGGAGAGGCAGGGGCACTTGCTGCAAACACACAGATTACACATCAAGTATATGATTAGCTGTAAAAGACGTTTGGCATCCATTTGAGCCCCTTTGTCATGTACACTAAACAAAAAATATAAACGCAACATTTTACTGAGTTTCAGTTCATATAAGGAAATAAGTCAATTGAAATAGATTCATTAGGCCCTAATCTATGGATTTCACATGACTGGGACTACAGATATGCATCTGTTAGTCACATACCTTAAACAAAAGCAGGGGGGTGGATCATAAAACCAGTCAGTATCTGGTGTGACCACCATTTGCCTCATGCAGCACGACACATCTCCGTCGCATATTAGGCTGTTGATTGTGGCCTGTGGAATGTTGTCCCACACCACTTGGCAGGAACTGGAACACGCTGTCGTACACGTCGATCCAAATCATCGTGAACACGCTCAATGGGTCACATCTCTGGTGAGTATGCAGGCCATGGAAGAACTGAGACATTTTCAGCTTCCAGGAATTGTGAACAGATCCTTGTGACATGGGGTTGTGCATTATCATGCTGAAACATGAGGTGATGGCGGCGGAGGAATGGCAGAATAATGGGCCTCAGGATCTCGTTACGCTATCTCTGTGCATTCAAATTGCCATCGTTAAAATGCAACTGTGTTCGTTGTCCGTAGCTTATGCCTGCCCATACCCTAACCCCACCGCCACCATGTGGCCTTCTGTTAACAACGCTGACATCACCAAACCGCACACCCACATGACGCCATACACACTATCTGCCATCTGCCCAGTACAGTTGAAACCAGGATTCATCTGTGAAGAGCACACTTCTCCAGCGTACCAGTGGCCATCGAAGGTAAGCATTTGCCCACTGAAGTTGGTTATGACGCCGAACTGCAGTCAAGTCAAGACCCTGGTGAGGACGATGAGCACGCAGATGAGCTTCCCGGAGGCGGTTTCTGAAAGTTTGTGCAGAAATTCTTCGGTTATGCAAACCCACAGTTTCATCAGCTGTCCGGGTGGCTGGTCTCAGACGCAGGTGAAGCCAGATGTGGAGGTCCTGGGCTGGCTTGGTTACACGTGGTCTGCAGTTGTGCGGCTGGTTGGACGTACTGCCAAATTCTCTAAAACTACGTTGGAGGAGGCTTATGGTTGAGAAATGAACATAAACTTCTCTGGTCACAGCTCTGGTGGAAACTTCTGTAATCAGCATGCCAATTGCACACTCTATGGTATTGTGTTGTGTGACAAAACTGCACATTTTAGAGTGGCCTTTTATTGTCCCTAGTACAAGGTGCACCTGTGTAATAATCATGCTGTTTAATCAGCTTCTTGATATGCCACACCTGTCAGGTGGATGGATTATCTTGGCAAAGGATGTAAACATTTGAGAGAAATAAGCTTTTTGTCCATATGTAACATTTCTGGGATCTTTTATTTCAGCTCATGAAACATGGGACCAACACTTTACATGTCGCGTTTATATTTTTGTTCAGCATATAATCCTCCCACTCTTGTACATTAACATATTCTGTTGAAACAGGTCAAGGAAAGCTGACAGTGAAGCGGCTGATGACATCAGAGAAAACATGCATGTAATGAAAACAAATACATAGGCCTAATTATATACTGTAGGCTAAATAGATCTAACATCCCTAAATGGCTCTTCTATGAAATCTTTACTCAGAGATTATTGCTTTCTAATAGGATCCATTAAGGTCAGTATTTCCACTTTGAATTTCATTAGACTCCAATTAGAACACCCTGTAACAAGAAAACCCTCTTATAATCACCATTAAAACACAGCCAAAGGCTACAGTGCCAAGTTATAGGTTTCAATAACAGTAGTACCAATACCTGGTCCATTTACATTTTAGTCATTTAGCAGATGCTCTTCCCCAGAGCGACTTCTAGTCAGTGTATTTTGACAACTATTTATTGTGCCTCGGGCCCTAACTCCCAAGGGCTCTCCTATGAGGCTGCTGTGGTGATGAACAGAGCCTGAGCTGTGCTATTCAAACCCCCCTCCCCCCCCCCCAAAAAAAAAAAATCAGCTTGTTCTGCGTCATCTGAGTCATCCCTCCATCCTCCTCCTGCTTTCCTCTCTTCTTCTCTCCTTTCATCTCAAAAGGGTAAGTGAGTAACAGCCAGTTGCTTATTAGTGTCTGTGCACCGCTGTGTCTGGGCAGACACCACCTTATCCTTCGTTCATCCTATCTTTAATCCAACATATTACTACGTTCTCAGAATCTACGTCTGACTTGCATGGTCATAATGCTCTGCAATGTCTGGCAATTAAAGCTCTAAAGGGGTGTCAAACTCATTCCACGGAGGGCAGAGTGTCTGCAGGTTTCTGGTTTTTCCTTTCAGTTAAGCCCTAGACAACCAGGTGAGGGGAGCTCCTTACTAATTAGTGACCTTAATTCATCAAACAAGTCCAAGGGTGGAGCAAAAACCCACAGACACCCGGCCCTCCATTTGACACATGCTCTAAAGGATGATCGGCCTCGTGAGTTTGCAAAAGATGTCCAGTATTTTAATGGGGTAAAGAGAGAATACTCCTAGACACTGACATGCATACTACTAGTCCACATTCTGGTCCTGATCCTGGGTGTCTGTCAGCGGTGGCTTGATGGAGTGGGAGGGCAGAAGGACAGACAACAGTGGACTCACCTGATCGATTATTTGGAGATGTCCGTACGGGCGAGACGGATGGGGTGCGGGAGGAAGAATATGGTCTTTGTCTATCTCTTTCTATTGTAGAGGATGAGCCAACAAAATTATACTGAGAATAGCCATCCTGGAGAAAATAAGATGCATTAGGGAATTTAGCTATAATGAACTGCAACATACTATATTATGTACTGAATGACCATACTCAATGATCTAAGATAATCTGGTCAAATAGCAAATGGGTTAGAAACTATCCTCACATTAAAATGAGGCAAAATAGAACAGGAGGATGTTACGAGAATGACCGTCTATCCATTTTAGTAAAGCATGCAACACCAGTCTTGCAGAGCTTGGTTTTTCTCCCCCTCTCAAAGCCTTTAAACCCTCTAATTCTTAATCTGTCTTGTTTCATTAAAGCATGTTTGTCTCCTCTCCTCAGGTCAACATTGATAGATTCTTTAGTTCATTAAACTGCAGCCCAGAGGGATTCCAGCTTTTCTCTCACTATACATTCTTGCACTTGTGTTGCTTAGTGAGCTTACTGAACTGTCACGCATGCTCTGCTGTACAGTTTTAGCCATTTACTCTCTCTCTCTCTTTAATAAGAGCATAAAAACCAACTCAAGAGACTAATGTGTTAAACTTTCTAGAGCTCCTTCAGCAGATGTCTTGTGGTGGCAGCAAGTTATTTGTATTACGCACCTTTTTGTAGAGGCTGCGAAGGTCTCTGTACTGCCACATACTGTTGAGGACTTGAGAGGCTGCTTTCACCACTTTGGGTGTGTGTCTGGGAAGAGAAAAACAAGACTTAATTTTACTCAGATGACTAGAACCAAATGTTCTAAACAAAATGTTTGGAACGCTCGCTGCTGGATGAAAGATCACCAGTACAAAAACATTTTAGAAACAAATTCAATCGATCATTTTTCAGACAAACATTCAAAGCGAACATAAAATGAAAACAAGGTAACTCTACTTTAGCACCATTGTCATTTTTTGCACAAAAACAAGACCAATCTCAAATGGAAAAAGCAATTAGCAGAGATAAATCCAATCAGTTTAGCATCAGAGGCCCTCTCTCTCACAGAGCACCTATCCTCTATCTCTGCACAGAAACTCCACGAGCCACAACTGTCAGCGCCAGAGGTGATTCAACTAACCACGCATCCTTCATTCTGATTCACACCAGAGATATGGAATAATCAAAAGTTATTACATCACAGCACTGCAGATATAGAAACACTTCTCTTCTCTCAAGACTCTTAAAGATGATTTTTCTCTTTATCCCAGATAACACATTTCTACTCTATGAGGCAATATATTCTTACAGTTGTACAGGGTCTGTTGCCCTTGGCAACATTAGGCAAGTGCATCACCGGACTAACTGCAGAGGAAGCCAAGGTACACCACTCACTTAAGTTACCTTGCTAATAGCAAACTAAAAGCTTATAAGGGAAATTTGGGCTCATAAAATCCCAAACGAGAAAACGTAAAAAACACAATTAGCTACCTTTAAAAAGGCATTTCTCTACAGTGGTGAGTTGTAGAGAAAACATCATAAAAAAATCTAGTGAAGTGAATTAAGAGGGAAATGATCAGAAACTTAGTATGTACTTACAGCTCCCGTGTCCTGATCAGCAGTTACATTAATACTTCAATCCATATACTATTACTAGCTGAACAAGAGGGCTGTGTGTTGGTGTTCGGGTTGAAGGTTAGAGTCAGTGAACATAGTCTTTTGTGATAGTGTGTTAAAATGTTATATACAGTAGAATAGCTGGACAGCAGGCATGCAAGCTTTTCCTCTGGGTTCCCAAATTAGGGTGAGCACAGCATGACTTCTGGACACCTACTTGTCTCCTTTGCTCCTGGCGATGCCGATGAGTTTCTCGATGCCTCCAGCATCACGCAGAGCCTTGGTGTTCTCCATGTTCTTAGTGATGACCTCGTGCAGGGCACAGCAGATAGCCGTGATAGTGTCGTCCGACATGGTCTTCCCAATAGCATTGGCAGCAGTCCCATCACTGTTGTTGTTGTTCCCCCCGGGCAATCGGTGGACCAAGTCTCTCATTGCGTACTTGCCTGTTGTGGAAAGAAAAAACCTCATGGTTAGTTATACTGTGTATGAACCTTTTAATAACCTTTTAAAAGTTTGGACACACCTACTCATTCAAGGGTTTTTCTATATATTGACTATTTTCTACATTGTAGAATAATAGTGAAGATATCAAAACTATGAAATAACACATATGGAATCATGTGGTAACCAAAGAAGTGTTAAACAAATCAAAATACATTTTATATTTGAGATTCTTCAAAGTAGCCGCCCTTTGCCTTGATGACAGCTTTGCACACTCTTGGCATTCTCTCAACCAGCTTCATGAGGTAGTCACCTGGAATGCATTTCAATTAACAGGTGTGCCTTGTTAAAAGTTAATTTGTAGAATTTCTTTCCTTCTTAATGCATTTGAGCCAATCAGTTGTGTTGTGACAAGGTAGGGGTAGTATACAGATGATAGCCCTATTTGGTAAAAGACCAAGTCCATATTATGGCAAGAACAGCTCAAATAAGTAAAGCGAAACGACAGACCATCATTACTTTAAGACATGAAGGTCAGTCAATCTGGAAAATGTCAAGAACTTTGAACGTTTCTTCAAGTGCAGTCGCAAAGAAACATCAAGCGCTATGATGAAACTGGCTCTCATGAGGACCGCCACAGGAGAGGAAGACCCAAAGTTACCTCTGCTGCAGAGGATAAGTTCATTAGAGTTACCAGCCTCAAAAATCAGCATTTAACTGGACCTCAGATTGCACCTCACAGAGTTCAAGTAACAGATACATCTCAATATCAACTGTTCAGAGGAGACTGCGTGAATCAGTCCTTCATGGTCAAATTGCTGCAAAGAAACCACTACTAAAGGACACCAATAAGAAGAAGAGACTTGCTTGGGCCAAGAAATTGACATTAGACCGGTGGAAATCTGTTCTTTGATCTGATTAGTCCAAATTTTAGATTTTTGGTTCCAACCACCGTGTCTTTGTGAGACGCAGAGTTGGTGAATGGATGATATTTGCATGTGTGGTGCTCAACATGAAGCATGGAGGAGGTGTGATGGTGTGGGGGTGCTTTGCTGGTGACACTGTCAGTGATTTATTTAGAATTCAAGGCACAGATAACCAGCATGGCTACCACAGCATTCTGCAGTGATACGACATCCCATCTGGTTTGCGCTTAGTGGGACTGTCATTTGTTTTTCAACAGGACAATGACCCAAAACACACGTCTAGGCTGTGTAAGAGCTATTTTACCATGAAGGAGAGTGATGGAGTGCTGCATCAGATGACCTAGCCCTCCATAATCACCCAACCTCAACTCAATTGAGATGGTTTGGGATGTGTTGGACCGCAGAGTGAAGCAAAAGCAGCCAACTAGTGCTCAGCATTAAGTGGGAATCCTTTCAAGACTGTTGGAAAAACATTCCTCATGAAGCTGGTTGAGAGAATGCCAAGAATGTGCAGAGCTGTCATCAAGACAAAGGGTGGCTATTTTGAAGAATCTACATAAGGGTGCTATTTTTTTTTAAACTCACAAAAGCTCTGACGAAGGCCGTGAGGCCGATACGTAAGCTTATTAAAGATCAGTGATACTATTAAGAGCAGTGTGCGGTTTCCTTTTTCCATTCATCTTGTTCAACTGTTACCGTGCACCTGCAAAAAAGATAGCTCAGATGTGCAAGTGCCTTTTGAATTTTGAAGAATCTAAAATATATTTAGATTTGTTTAACACTTTTTTGGTTACTACATGATTCCATATGTGTTATTTCAGAGTTTTGTTGTCTTCACTATTATTCTACAATGTAGAAAACAGTCAAAATAAAGAGAAACCCTTGAATGAGTAGGTGTGTCCAAACTTTTGACTGGTACTGTATGTGCTATTAGGGAACAGATTAGAAAACCATGGATGCAGAAGAACAATATTCTTCTATAAATACATACGCATGTTCTCCACGATGCAGTGTTCTGTTTGTATACCTTCATATTCACAACAGCAAGAGAGGGGAAATGGTAGCAAATGGCCAATATAACAGAAACTGATAAAGACAAGCAGTATTTACTATACTTCACATTATCTAACCTACTCAGTGGACAGCAGGAGAGCCTTCAAGGTCAGAGACGTGTACAAGCCCCTTGTCCTATAAAGGCTATGTCCCCCATGAGCAGTGAGCGATTGAGCTAAAGAGGATTTCTTGACTTGACAGGAGAACAATAAATACGGCATCCACTTGAAGAAGAATAAAGAAGACAAAGGATATACGTATGGGAATGATGCTTAAGAATATATAATACAATCCTTATGGATTTTTGTCAAAAACAAGTAAACTAGGGCATAAGAAAAGGATAGAGAGAATAATAGAGGAAGAGAGAGAAAGGAAGGATGTGTATCAGCATGTGAAAGGTGAGAGAGAGAGAGAGAGAGAGAGAAATAGAGAGAGAAATTGATGGAGCAGTGCTTTTAATAATTCACAATACAGCCTCAAACTCCCAGCCTGACATTTACAGCTATGTGATGAGGGCTTAATACATCCATCTTCTGCTCAATGGGGCTTTTTTAATACCCCGCTATACACTCATACTCTGCTGTAGGCCTGAGGACACAACATTTGTAGATGGGATGGAAATATCAAACCCCTTGACACCTCCCAGGTAATGGCATTTTCATAGAAAACACTTACGTTTTAAAGGGAGGCCTGGGAACGAGAACAACTGACAATGTTTTGCCAGTGCACAATCGCTTTTCTGTGATTCATAGTATAGTCTTCAAAGCATTAGAAAACAACACAACATGTGTTTGTAATCAGTGGTGTAGTGGAGGATAAATGCAAGTAAATGCAGTTTATGCACCTTTTTTATATTGAACCTTTATTTAACTAGGCAAGTCAGTTAAGAACAAACTCTTATTTACAATGACAGCCTACCCCGGCCAAACCCAGACGACGCTGGGACGATTATGCGCCGCCTTATGGGACTCCAAACCATGGCCGGATGTGATACAGCCTGGATTCGAACCAGGGACTGTAGTGACACCTCTTGCACTGAGATGGAGTGCCTTAGACCGCTGCGCCACTCGGGAGCCCTTCTGGATTTTGCGTGACGGTTGAAAGTATATACTTACTTTATTCACCGCAAACAGTGAGTTTACCTACCTATTTTTTAACAACTACATCACTGTTTGTAATGTAGATAAACAGAGGGTGAAGATAATTTGAGTTGATGATTATCAGCTTAACCTCGTCATTTACACGTAATACACACTTTATATATGCTGTGTGTAATAGTGGCTATAATGTCAATGAAATGCCAATAACGAAATCCCCCTTTACATGGCTATCAGTAGTGTCAGATTTAGCCAGACATAACATTGTCTTAACATGACTTAAGCATGTAAACAGATAATTGTGGGTTACTACCCTTTATTCTACCAACACAGAGTTGGGAGTCCGAAGCCCTGCAGCTCTATGACATGATACACACATCTACTTAGCACAGAGCACCAGCCTGAGACGGCAAGAGCAGTTGCTATGGAGATGCCGCGGTCCAACAGAACATCTCGTTTATTAGAGAGATCAATAGTCTTTTAGTGCTGTCATGAGGAGAATTTCAACCATGTGAACACAGTCCACAAAGAGAGCTCTGCAGTGCACACCCATCTTAGTAGAGAAATAGGCTGGTATAGTTTTCTGCAGAGAAGTGCACACATTGTCTATGGGGGCACACATCATTCGGAAAGTATTCAGACCCCTTGACTTTTTCCACATTTTGTTAAGTTACGGCCCTATTCTGAAATGGAGTAAATATTTTTTCCCTCATCAATCTAAACACAATACCCCATAATGACAAAGCAAAACAGGTTTTTAGAAATGTTTGCAAATGTATAATATATAAAAACATTAAAATATCACATTTACATAAGTATTCAGACCCTTTACTCAGTACTTTGTTGAAGCACCTTCGGCAGCGATTACAGCAACGAGTCTTCTTGGGTTTGATGCTACAAGCTTGGCACACCTGTATTTCGGAAGTATATCCCCTTCTTCTCTGCAGATCCTATCAAGCTCTGTCAGGTTGGATGGGGAGCGTTGCTGCACAGCTATTTTCAGGTCTCTCCAGAGGTGTTCGATTGGTTTCAAGTCCGGGCTCTGGCTGCGCCACTCAAGGACATTCAGAGAATTGTCCCAAAGCCACTACTGCGATGTCTTGGCTGTGTGCTTAGGGTCGTTGTCCTGCTGGAAGGTGAACCTTTGCCCCAGTTTGAGTTCCTGTGCACTCTGGAGCAGGTTTTCATCAAGGATCTCTCTGTACTAAAATCAACCTCATGGCTTGGTTTTTGCTCTGACATACACTGTCAACTGTGAGACCTTACATAGACAGGTGTGTGCCTTTCCAAATAATTTCCAATCAAATGAACTTACCACAGGTGGACTCCAATCAAGTTGTAGAAACATGTCAAGGATGATCAATGGAAACAGGATGCACCTGAGCTCAATTTCGAGTCTCATAGCAAAGGGTCTGAATACTTATGTAAATAAGGTATTTCAGTTGGGGTTTTTTTTGTAGACATTTGCAAACATTTCTAAAAACCTGTTTTTGCTTCGTCATTATGGGGTAGTGTGTGTAGATTGATAAAGAAAAAAATTATTGAATACATTTTAGAACAGGGCTGTAATGTAACAAAATGTTGAAAAAGTCACAGGGTCTGAATATTTCCCGAATGCACTGCATATAAAACGCATATGCATGAGCACGCTTACATACTCGCACGAACGCACATACACACACATAAACGTGCATATAGAATGTATGAATGTACGATATTGATTCACTGACAACTACACTTACCGATGAGTTCTTTGTTTCTGACGTCTAAGGCCATGTTTCTTAAAGCTGTGGCCACGGCACACACCACCCTGTCGTTGTCGATCCTCAGCAGCTCCACTAGGATGGGCAGACCTTTCTCTTTCCTCACCGCCGCACGGATATACACAGACCACTGGAGAGGAGAGGAGAAAGAGAAGACAGAGTCGCACTTCATCATATAAAACACACATCATTATGATCTATATATGGGACAACAACCAGAGTAGTATACCCCACAACACTGCCCAATATAGTATTTCTCCAGTAGTACCTCATGCTTTCTTAATGTTGCAGTGAGCTAAGAGCAACCAATGTCTAAAGCAAGTTCATTTTGACAGTTTGACAATGACAGTGTGAAAAGAAAATGGCTGCCGCTGGAGCAGCTCTGAGGAGGGAGACCATAGCTTACTGTACTGTGCTGTACCTTCCAGCTGCCTGCAGCCAAGTTCTGCAGAGCCCCGGCTGCCCCCTCCAGGGTGTCTGGGTTGGAGCACTCAGACAAGAGTGTGAGGTAGGGCTTGACGATGGTGGGGTGCCACAGCATCTGAATGCCTTTGGGCGGGTCAGCCGAGTCCGGGAAGGGCCCCACACCATCCCACTGGGTGACACAGAATGGTGGAATATTACTACTTATCAATACTACAGGCATAAGATGTGACATCAAACAGTTTGACAACGCCACTTAGTTTACAGTGCCACTAAAAATTGCTTAAAGGGTGACTGCACTACCTGATTTGGCCTTGTTTGAGATTTGGTTGATTAAGAAATGCTAGCGGCCATGACTGAACTCAAACGTGAGATGGTTTCGGGGTGTGGTTTGATGTGGGTGTGTTCGCAGGTGTAAAGAGTTAGCCAAATTATTTAGCCAATTAGCTTCAGCCGGCTGGTGTGCGACTGCAGCAAAATTGGTTTGACTTTGGATAGTTAGGGACTGTCAATAAATTACACAATGTAAATGAGACAATATTTTCATGTTGCACACCTTTTAGTTCCCATTAAATGCTTTTAATATTTGTATATTAATTTTTACAATTTATAGTTTGGTTTGAGGTTTTCAAGTCATTGAAATGTCAACATATTGTTGCATGTACTTTGTGTAATTTACCGCTGGTCCCCAACTAGACCCAAAGGGATAACCAAAGTCAACCCACATTTAACACAGGCATTACGATCGGGTCATGTGCAGCTGCACTCCGAAATGTATGATCACTTGTGTGCTGCCAGCTGTCGGCATGTGGGCAGGATTAAAACAAACCCAACCTTAATTTCCGTTGTGATGCAGTCACAACCACAAGTCTAACAAAACTCTGTTTTGGACGAGACTGACTTTATGACCAAAATTATCCTATTTTCACTTTGTAGTCATTTCCACAGTAGAATAAATGTTTCTGACTCATATCGATGCCACATGGTTTTGGGTTTTAGGGGCAGTTGTCTTTAATTATCAAACAACAATGAAAATATTGAAAACACCTAATATGGTTGAGCCTTGAGTGACAAGTGAGTCACGCACTGCTTTCTGAATTATTTACTTACAAGATAAAAATTATTAAGAATGAGCATCCAGCAACATAACATCCATGTGGCATATCTCACATACTAAATCATCCCCACCTTACCAACTGCATGAGCATCTAATGTACGCCAGATTAGATTATTTGTACCGCCATTTCAATGCCACTGAATAGCATAATCCAACTCAGTTGGATAATAATCAAACCTTGACTTTTGCCAGTTTATTTTCCCAGGCTTGGCAGCAGAAACCAGAAGAAACCAGAAGACCCTCTTTCAGAACTAAACCCAGTAAATGTGTAATTATCCATGAGATGTAGACCCCCCTCCCTAGCCGGGCTTACAGCACCACTGCTGTAACATGCTGGCTAATTGCTAACAGCTGCAGTGGAGAGGAGAGGAACCCACCTGATCATGGGCCTTCTTTTTCTTCTTCTTCTTCCCCCAGCAACCAGAGCTCTCGGCATCCTTGCCGTTGGCATCGCCACAAAGCAATCCGTCAAGCTCGTCTGTGCCTATCTGCTGTCCCTGAGATGTCTCTGCAGCTAGTCGATACGAGAGGTTCCTCAAAATGCACACACAGTTTTCAATGGTCTGCAAGGACAAAAGAGGGAGATGACGAAAGATAGAGGGAGGGAGTGGGGGAAAGGAGAGAGGGGGAGAGGAAGAGAGAGAGACAAAAAGAGAGAAAGAGAGAGAGAGAGGGGGGAGAGAAAGAAAGAAAGAGAGAGATCAAGAGATGAGAGCAGTATTTTAATTTGAGACGTGCCATGAGATGCTTGGCCATGTCGGCCATGTAGTGGTAAATACAGTTAAAAGTGATACGACTGTTCATTTCCTCCAATGTAAGTGGACAGGATGTTATAAGGATGCTATAAACTGGGGCACATGCATAAGTCAAATATCTGTCTGTTGCTGTTTGCTTTCGAATAGACAGCACAAGCAATGCAATAGGCCATGGCTCCATTGCTTAATGTATGTATGTTGACACTTTTACTTAATGTCATCTTACAGAATGCCTACAGCTAAACAAAGCAGATGGCAACCCTTCAATAATACAATTAACAGTGAAAGAATTAAAGAATAGCTCTTTAACTAGTATTTAAAGGCGACCAGTATGTCAAGACGATTGGTACATTAATTGACCAGTCTGTAAGTTCGCAAACGCGATTGGTATAGTAAAGTCAAGTGCATCTGTTCCTAACGTATGACTAACTCATTGTACTGGTTAGATTGCTGTGCTGGGACCAGGCCAGAGCAGTACTGTAGTGCTAATCCCATTGTCGTGATCATTGAGGCAGAAAATAATGTAGTGGGGGGGACTTTGGTCTTGTAAAGGATTTTCAGTGGGATTAGAGCTGACCAGATCTCCTTCAAACTGGTTGGTAGAAAGTAGTCCAGACATAACAAAGGCCCATCGAAAACCAAACAAAATAGGGAGCTCATTTAGAGCGTGTACGCAGTGGTACAATCAGAGGAGCTTTACGGTACCATAACCGACTGTATCTTTATGACTGTAGCAGAGAGGGCAGATAGGGAAGGTATTTTATTAGGGAAGAACAGTTGTTATTGCTTGACATCGGGATAATGTAGTGTGTGCGTTGCACTGCTCCAGGTTATCATGCACCGTATGTACGGAGTACCTTGTCCCTTTTTTTTCTCCGATTCACAAGGTATTCCACAAGCCATAAACAGGTGACCTTGAACCACACAGAATCTGACATTGACTGAGTGTGTCAATTTCTCCATGCCTGACCTGTGATTGAATCCTTCCAATAGTTGAACATTGACTAGTACGTATAAAGGATATAATCTCAACATAATATAAACAGGCGCTGTTTGTATTATCCTAAATAATACATTTCAAAACATTAACTCCATAGACTCTGAGGAATTCATTCGCAGGAAATTGGACATCTGGTATTGGCTTTAGGGAAATGGCCAGTGTAATCAGAGCGGTTGATGATCTTTGCTAGCGTCTAGCCAGAATGCACAGTAGATTCTCCCTATCTCTCTATGCAGTGCACCAGCAAGGACAGGAGAGGTGTTAAGCAACTAAATCCTGATGAAGAAGGTCATTTACAGGGGATGAGGAGGTGGAGAGCGTCAGGGAGGCAACCTTCAGGACACACACCGATCAAGGTCCAACCGCGTGTTGTTCTAGTATTATTTTACTGATATAGCAGTCAATAGAAACTGAAACCCATTAACATACAACATATTAATCGATAAGAGCAACAAAATACAAAAATAAGAGTAAAAAAATGTAAATCAATAATGTCCTGTGGTCTTAAAGTGACTCATTAATCAATGAGCAGAAATATGGGATTAGTGACCTCATGTAGCATTCAGTTCTAGACTTTAGCATAGTCAGTTTGTTTAGGCTGCGGGTTACTGTGATTTGCTCAGGGGGTAGCCAGTCTCTGAAATGAGAGTTTAGGAGGCTGACAGTGAAGTCAGAGCAGAATTGTGTCTGTCTTTCATGAAGCCGGGGTAGGGACAGGGTCTGAAGTGCTTCAGTATAACTGGAGTATCCTCCGAGGATGGTGCGGCATGCTCTCTGCTGAATACGCTCCAGGTCATCAGACTGGTCCTGGGTCAGTGAACTGTGCCAAGCAGGAGCGGCAAACTCCAGGGTGGGACGTATGTAGCCGGTGTAAATGCTAACCAGGTCTTCCTGACACATGGAACCTTTTAAGGCGGCAAAAAATAATTATGTTCCTCTTGGTTACCATTGTAGCAACCTGCTCGCTCCATTGTAAGTCCTTCTGTACCATTAACCCTAAAATCTTCACACTATCACACACTTTGAGATCCTGGCCCTCATTCCAGAGAGGGCATGGGATAGGTGGATTTCTTGAGAAGGTCACTAATAGGATTTTGTACTTGGCAGGGTTCAGTGATATTCTGCTTGCATGTACCCACGTGTCGAAGTTGTTCAAGGGCTGTGCTGTGCTGATGTTTCCTGTTGTAGACGTGTGGACCAGATTTAGATCGTCCACATATTTCCACCTATTGTCGAAATCACAGGCTGCACTGTCCGTGACCAGAAGGAAGATGAGAGGGCCCAGAAAAGTTCCTTGAGGGACACCTCCCATCAGTTCCTGCCAGTCTGAGAGGCTGTCAGAGCCATGGTGTGAGGGCAGGTCTGACACCCAGTTGGATTAGTCATTCAATGGTGATGGTGTGTACGATTTTGTCAAAGGCCTTGGAGAAGTCAGTTGTGATGAGGGTGGTTATGGTGGATAGGATGTCTGATTGCTTAAACAGTACACTTATAAACAGTCCAGGAAGCTAAAAGGTTTGTGGATAGATTATATTTCTGGTCTGCTTCCAAACTGTCTGGGGTCTATACTGGGCGTTACGTCTTCGTTTTATCTAGGTGTCACTGAAGCTATCAACAACTTTTGATAGTTGTGGTGCGTGTGAGTGAGTGAGTGTGCGTGTTTTGTAATGATGGGCCGCCCCTGTCTGTCATTTCCTCAGCGTCATGTTAAAGGGTATTCTTTATGGGAGGAGATGAAAGGAAACACAAAGTCAAACCTTGCTATCGATCTCGCTGCTGCCCAAGGCGGTCTGGATCACGTAGAGCAGAGCGTCGGTGAGGCCCTCGCACTCCCTCATCCTCCTGCGAGCCTCCTCCCCCGCCGAGCTCACATTCCTGCAACAACAGACACATTTCTCTTCAGCACTGTATCCCTGTTATATTGTACTGTAGCTACAGGTAGTTCAGTTTAATTTCAGGCCTAAATATATACATCTTCGCTTACCGTTGTCATAATTGTCGACATCACCGGCCTTCTAACCATCGCCGATCCACTTTTCATTTTCCATTTGTTTTGTCTTTGTCTTACACACCTGGTTTCAATCCCTCACTTACTTGTTCATTATTTAACCCTCTGTTCCCCCATGTTTGTTTGTGAGTGATTGTTTATTGTATTGCGATCCGTATTTGTGGCCTTGGAATTATTGACGTGTATTGTATTATTATTGAGTAAAATTACGACTTTACTCATATCTGCTGTCCTGCGCCTGACTCTTCTACACCAGCTACACACAGACGCATTACAAAAACGGGTGTCCTGACTCTCTGTGGTCACTAAAGAGCCCATTGCACTTATCGTAAGAGTAGAGGTATTAACTCCGGTGTCCTGGTTAAATTCCCAATCTGCCCCTCATACCATCATGGCCACCAAATCATCCCCAGCTTCCAATTGGCTCATTTATCCAATCTCCTCCCCCCTATAACTTCCCAAGGTCGCTGCTGTAAAAGAGAATATGTTCTCAGTCAACCTAACCTGGTAAAATAAGGATACATAAACATGAATTAATGAATGAATGTAGGCTATAGCTAAATGGCGTTAACGATAGTATAGTTTAACTCCATGACAAGACTGGCCCATCAGCCCCATTTCAGCCCATATTACCCATCTAGTGTCCCATGTTTGACAAGGGAATAGGGTGCCATTTGGGACACAGCCTCTGTCCTAAAGAGCTCCTCTCCGCTGCCCTTTAAATGTCGGGTCACTAAGAGTCTGTAATGATGCAGACAGCCTTGTCTTATAGGGAGCCTCTAGATGGACACCATGGCCATTATCTACGGGTGCCTGCTGGTGGAGTTTGGGGTCAAAAGACAGGGAGATTATTGATGGCCTGTTTGTGACCCCGTCAGCACCTCCAGCACTTTGTAATGGTCCTGATGAACAAAGCAGGCCATTGATCAATCTAATCTATGTGTATCGGTTCTGTTACGTTTGTTTATTTTCTTCCAGTGATCAGTGAGTTGACCATGGGGGGAGAGACAGGGTCTAGGAGGTGAGACACGGGGTCCTTTATCAGGTCGTTCCAACACAAACAGCAGACACTGTCCACTGACCCCCCCAGGGTAGACCAGACGCAACAGCTGACCCCAGAGATGAAAGGAAATTATACAAAAAAGGGAACATAGGTTTGTTGCCTCTGTGAGCATGGGTGTGATAAAGATGGTGAGTATGGGTGTGATAGAGATGGTGAGTATGGGTGTGATAGAGATGGTGAGTATGGGTGTGATAGAGATGGTGAGTATGGGTGAGATAGAGATGGTGAGTATGAGTGTGATAGAGATGGTGAGTATGGGTGTGATAGAGATGGTGAGTATGGGTGAGATAGAGATGGTGAGTATGGGTGAGATAGATAGAGATGGTGAGTATGGGTGTGATAGAGATGGTGAGTATGGGTGAGATAGATAGAGATGGTGAGTATGGGTGAGATAGATAGAGATGGTGAGTATGGGTGAGATAGAGATGGTGAGTATGAGTGTGATAGAGATGGTGAGTATGGGTGAGATAGAGATGGTGAGTATGAGTGTGATAGAGATGGTGAGTATGGGTGTGATAGAGATGGTGAGTATGAGTGTGATAGAGATGGTGAGTATGGGTGTGATAGAGATGGTGAGTATGGGTGAGATAGAGATGGTGAGTATGAGTGTGATAGAGATGGTGAGTATGGGTGTGATAGAGATGGTGAGTATGGGTGAGATAGAGATGGTGAGTATGGGTGTGATAGAGATGGTGAGTATGGGTGTGATGGAGATGGTGAGTATGGGTGTGATAGAGATGGTGAGTATGGGTGAGATAGATAGAGATGGTGAGTATGGGTGTGATAGAGTTGGTGAGTATGGGTAAGATAGATAGAGATGGTGAGTATGGGTGAGATAGATAGAGATGGTGAGTATGGGTGTGATAGAGATGGTGAGTATGGGTGAGATAGAGATGGTGAGTATGGGTGAGATAGAGATGGTGAGTATGGGTGTGATAGAGATGGTGAGTATGGGTGAGATAGAGATGGTGAGTATGGGTGTGATAGAGATGGTGAGTATGGGTGTGATGGAGATGGTGAGTATGGGTGTGATAGAGATGGTGAGTATGGGTGAGATAGATAGAGATGGTGAGTATGGGTGTGATAGAGTTGGTGAGTATGGGTAAGATAGATAGAGATGGTGAGTATGGGTGAGATAGATAGAGATGGTGAGTATGGGTGTGATAGAGATGGTGAGTATGGGTGAGATAGAGATGGTGAGTATGGGTGAGATAGAGATGGTGAGTATGGGTGTGATAGAGATGGTGAGTATGGGTGAGATAGAGATGGTGAGTATGGGTGAGATGGAGATGGTGAGTATGGGTGAGATAGAGACGGTGAGTATGGGTGTGATAGATAGAGATGGTGAGTATGAGTGTGATAGATAGATAGAGATGGTGAGTATGAGTGTGATAGATAGAGATGGTGAATATGGGTGTGATAGATAGAGATGGTGAGTATGGGTGTGATAGATAGAGATGGTGAGTATGAGTGTGATAGATAGAGATGGTGAGTATGGGTGTGATAGAGATGGTGAGTATGGGTGTGATAGATAGAGATGGTGAGTATGGGTGTGATAGATAGAGATGGTGAGTATGGGTGTGATAGAGATGGTGAGTTTGAGTGTGATAGATAGAGATGGTGAGTATGGGTGTGATAGATAGAAATGGTGAGTATGGGTGTGATAGATAGAGATGGTGACTATGGGTGTGATAGATAGAGATGGTGACTATGGGTGTGATAGATAGAGATGGTGAGTATGGGTGTGATAGATAGAGATGGTGAGTATGGGTGTGATAGATAGAGATGGTGAGTATGGGTGTGATAGAGATGGTGAGTATGGGTGTGATAGAGATGGTGAGTATGGGTGTGATAGAGATGGTGAGTATGGGTGTGATAGATAGAGATGGTGAGTATGGGTGTGATAGATAGAGATGGTGAGTATGGGTGTGATAGATAGAGATGGTGAGTATGGGTGTGATAGAGATGGTGAGTTTGAGTGTGATAGATAGAGATGGTGAGTATGGGTGTGATAGATAGAGATGGTGAGTATGGGTGAGATAGATAGAGATGGTGAGTATGGGTGTGATAGAGATGGTGAGTATGGGTGAGATAGAGATGGTGAGTATGGGTGAGATAGAGATGGTGAGTATGGGTGAGATAGAGACGGTGAGTATGGGTGAGATAGAGATGGTGAGTATGGGTGTGATAGATAGAGATGGTGAGTATGAGTGTGATAGATAGAGATGGTGAATATGGGTGTGATAGATAGAGATGGTGAGTATGGGTGTGATAGATAGAGATGGTGAGTATGAGTGTGATAGATAGAGATGGTGAGTATGGGTGTGATAGAGATGGTGAGTATGGGTGTGATAGATAGAGATGGTGAGTATGGGTGTGATAGATAGAGATGGTGAGTATGGGTGTGATAGAGATGGTGAGTTTGAGTGTGATAGATAGAGATGGTGAGTATGGGTGTGATAGATAGAGATGGTGAGTATGGGTGTGATAGATAGAGATGGTGAGTATGGGTGTGATAGATAGAGATGGTGACTATGGGTGTGATAGATAGAGATGGTGACTATGGGTGTGATAGATAGAGATGGTGAGTATGGGTGTGATAGAGATGGTGAGTATGGGTGTGATAGATAGAGATGGTGAGTATGGGTGTGATAGATAGAGATGGTGAGTATGGGTGTGATAGAGATGGTGAGTTTGAGTGTGATAGATAGAGATGGTGAGTATGGGTGTGATAGATAGAGATGGTGAGTATGGGTGTGATAGAGATGGTGAGTTTGAGTGTGATAGATAGAGATGGTGAGTATGGGTGTGATAGATAGAGATGGTGAGTATGGGTGAGATAGATAGAGATGGTGAGTATGGGTGTGATAGAGATGGTGAGTATGGGTGAGATAGAGATGGTGAGTATGGGTGAGATAGATAGAGATGGTGAGTATGGGTGAGATAGAGACGGTGAGTATGGGTGAGATAGAGATGGTGAGTATGGGTGTGATAGATAGAGATGGTGAGTATGAGTGTGATAGATAGAGATGGTGAGTATGGGTGTGATAGAGATGGTGAGTATGGGTGTGATAGAGATGGTGAGTTTGAGTGTGATAGATAGAGATGGTGAGTATAGGTGTGATAGATAGAGATGGTGAGTATGGGTGTGATAGATAGAGATGGTGAGTATGGGTGTGATAGAGATGGTGAGTTTGAGTGTGATAGATAGAGATGGTGAGTATGGGTGTGATAGATAGAGATGGTGAGTATGGGTGTGATAGATAGAGATGGTGAGTATGGGTGTGATAGAGATGGTGAGTTTGAGTGTGATAGATAGAGATGGTGAGTATGGGTGTGATAGATAGAGATGGTGAGTATGGGTGTGATAGATAGAGATGGTGAGTATGGGTGTGATAGATATAGATGGTGAGTATGGGTGTGATAGATAGAGATGGTGAGTATGGGTGTGATAGATAGAGATGGTGAGTATGGGTGTGATAGATAGAGATGGTGAGTATGGGTGTGATAGATAGAGATGGTGAGTATGGGTGTGATAGATAGAGATGGTGAGTATGGGTGTGATAGATAGAGATGGTGAGTATGGGTGTGATAGATAGAGATGGTGAGTATGGGTGTGATAGATAGAGATGGTGAGTATGGGTGTGATAGATAGAGATGGTGAGTATGGGTGTGATAGATAGAGATGGTGAGTATGTTATCTTGCTGATCAGTCAGAGCCATGGTCCTATTGGCAGACTTTCTCCCATTACACAGCAGTTGATGCCTGGCAGAGAGACATCCTGTGAAGAATGAAAGTCAACTAGTGTGCTGCGTTGCTCCCCGTCAGCCATGGTGATTCTGTTCTGCCAGAGTGAGTGTCACATGATGAGGGACAAATGTGTGATGAGGCGGCAGGTGGCAAGGCATCTTGGTCCCGCACATTAACCATTCAATCAAAGCCCCTGTTCTGTTCTGTTCTGTTCCTTAACAACCCATGAAACAGATGAATTAGCCTGCTCAGCTCAGGGATTTACTGTAAAGTCAGCCATCCCTCATCACAGGCAGACATTAAGACTCAGCACATTTCACTTACAGCGGGATTCCTCCCACTTCACTCTGCTGCACTGCTGATTGGTTGTACTGCAGAAGACTACCTGTCTGGGTGCCAATGGGAATGGGACATGTCCCCACAAAGCCCGACCTCCCTTTCATTAATCACTTCCTGCTTTGACAAGGTAATGTGTGCATATTAAAATAGACCCCAAGCCTTTGTTTTCTTTCCATCAACTATTAGCAGGTAATACCACAACAGAGAAGCGGTGACATATTGCACAGAGAGGGTAATGCACTGTAGCTAAAATGAATAACCCCAGAATGAGCAGACAGGCAATGTATTAGCTAAGATCTCATTATTCTCCTTCACAGACGCTTCTCCTGCTGGTACGCAGGGGACGAGGGCCCAGATATCAAGAGTTGAAACACTTGACACACAGCCAATTGTCTTCCGATGCCAGCGCTATAATCAGAAAGTCCTTTGACAATATAGAATGCTTTAATGCAGAGGAGGCATCTTTAAGCCTCAAAGAGTGCTGACATGGTGTTTTCACACAACACCCCTCATAATGTGGGTAATTAGAAACATGATACATGGGTTCACATAATCAGTCTGACACTTGTGGCATTCACTGTCTGTGATAAAACCTCCTTAATCAATAACCCTCATTCGTCAAGTCAATATTCACAATGAGAACAAAGCTTCCAAAGTATTCATGTGTGAAAGAGCAATGTGTTACATACTGCATTACCAACACAAAGGAACAAGCCAGGGATCGACAAAGCAGGAAGATACTGACCTACGAGAAGCCGACTGCTCTCAGTAAAATCTACCCAGAGAAGAAGAGTTCAAGTCCCCAGAAGAGACCTTACCACCCATTGCATGTAACCTCAGAGTTAACATACGCTGTCATGACTTGTGAAATTTAACCTCTGACCCTGCCACTGTGCTTTCACTCCTGCTTTGCTTTGGGGTCTACGATGGGTAACTGTAAAGGACTTAGTGACAACTGCTGATGTAAAAATCTAGCAAATACATTTGATTGATTGATTGATTGATTGATTGATTGAACCGAGGGTCCAGTAACAGTACTGACCTGAGGCAGCCAGTGGCATTGCGGAGCACCTGGGAGGAGTGCAAGTGCAGCTTGCGGTCCTCCTGATGGGGCGAGGTGTCCCAGCCCGAGTGGGGGATGATGACAGCGTTGGTCAGCACGGCCAGGGCGTCCTGGATAATGGGCATCTTCAGGGCATCACACGACGACAAGTTCCACAGCACACCTGAACACAGAACATCAGATAGGGTAAGATGTTGACGAACAGTGATTTAACGTGGGAGAATGGTCAGGAGGTATATTGCGCACATGAGAGTGGAAACTGTGCTGAATCGTATAGACTTTGTGATGAAAAAAAGTTCAATATACCTCCTCTGAAATTGAAATGAGGATAATGTGTGACAACATTTTTCGAAACACTGAAAAGAAACGGTAAGATTCTATAAATGTTTAATTACTTGTCATGCATATGTTCACAAAAGAGCATATTGCAGCCCCTAGTTGTGATTTAGTGAGAGGCCGTCGTGGTTGTGCAATAAACTGGTCACCTAGGGCTTCATAGATTTGGATCATTTTTTCTGTAATTTCATGTGCAACCAGCCAACCTACCAATTACATTCCAAGCCAGCGGCTTTGGCACAGACTGTATGCGTAACCTACACAGAGACAGGGAGGAAGCTCTCTCTCTGCAGCTGGGCTCTCCTCTCTCCTCTTTAACCACACTGACTATGACTTCAGTCTTCCTCCTCAATCTCGGGTGCTTTACTGAACACTGAACAGAGGCATTACGTGTCCACAGAGAGCATCTCACATCCCAGTTTACATATGACTTCAACTGAACCTGAATTACAGCAGCTGTATGATGATACTAAAATAATATTCCTCATAATACACTGAACAAAAATATAAATGCAACATGCAACAATTTCAAAATGTTACGGAGTTATAGTTCATTTAAGGAAATCAATCAATTGAAATAAATTCATTAGGCCCTAATCTATGGATTTCACATGACTGGGAATACAGATACAGTGGGGCAAAAAAGTATTTAGTCAGCCACCAATTGTGCAAGTTCTCCCACTTAAAAAGATGAGAGAGGCCTGTAATTTTCATCATAGGTACACGTCAACTATGACAGACAAAATGAGAAATAAAAATCCTGAAAATCACATTGTAGGATTTTTTATGAATTTATTAGCTAATTATGGTGGAAAATAAGTATTTGGTGAATAAACTGCAGTCAAGTCAAAACCCTGGTGAGGACGACGAGCATGCAGATGAGCTTCCCTGAGACGATTTCTGACAGTTTGTGCAGAAAATCTTTGGTTGTGCAAACCCACAGTTTCATCAGCTTTTTATTGTCCCCGGCACAAACTGCACCTGCATAATGATCAGCTTCTTTATATGCCACACCTGTCAAGTGGATGAATTATCTAGGCAAAGGAAAAATGCTCACTAACAGGGATGTAAACTAATTTGTGCACAACATTTGAGAGAAATAGGCTTTTTTGAGAATGGAACATTTTATTTCAGCTCATGAAAGATGGGACTACCTGTTGCGTTTATATTTTTGTTAAGTATAATGAAAAGACAACCGAGTCACGTGTCACCACAAATTGCTTTCAATAGGATGTGGTCGGAACATGGTGACTCTACCATGGATGGTGTTAAGGGGTGAGCAGCCGCTGTCAGCCAAAGGTCGAGATACACACACAGCACAAGAGCTGGCCAATTATCTATAAGAGGAGAGAGGAAGAGGGAGGAGGAGGAAGAGGAGAGGGTCCTTCACTCTACAACACTCCATACCACATACCACTGTGATTTGTTGAGAGGGCTCACACACACACACACACACACACACACACACACACACACACACACACACACACACACACACACAGTAATGACCTTGACAGCTGGCCCAACACATTATAATTCTTGTTGACCTTCACCGTGTCATGTCCCTCCCAGGACACTGTAGCATCTATGATTGCAATTACCAGTGATGAGGCAGACAGTCACTCTTCACCCGTTCCTCTCACAACAACAATGTAATTACACAGATCTACTTTCGTCTTATCAGTCATGTCGGGATGTTTTCCTTGTGGTCTGCTCTGCATCTAAATAACTAGCTGCGTTGCTCATAATTAGTGGAAACAGTAATCTTACAGAGAGCATCACTTTACCGCGCTCGGGGCGGCGCACAGCATTTCTGTGTTTTCAAAAATGAAAGGGCTGCTGCCTAGAGTGGCGGCAGGCTCGGCGCATAATAACTACCTATAACATATTTTTTTATTTCGCCTGACAGATGAAAGAGGTTAATTGCCTCAGCCTTACATCATCGGGGAGGCAATGCGGTACGGGGGGTGCTAGGTGGGGAGCGAGAGCATCATTACAGGGGGAGAAAGGGGCCGTCTGCAGAACTGGACCTAAATTAACTCTACAGGGGGCCGTGGAAGGTGAGGGCACTGTGCAGGTTGTCAAGGTGACGGAAATGGAATTTGAGGAAGGAGCCTGTTGTTTTAATGTGGTTCAGGTGAGGCAGCCGCTGTGTCGTGAGCCCGCAGTCAAGTGACAAAGGACTGATTCAGTGCAGATGACGTTCTAATTAAATCAGCCACTCTATAGTGAGCCACCAGGGTACCAAATATACACGGAGTGTACAAAACATTAGGAACACCTTCCTAATATAGAGCATCCCCTTTTGCCCTCAGAACAACCTCAATTCGTCGGAGCATGGACTACAAGGTGTTGAAAGCGTTCCACAGGGATGCTGGCCCATGTTGACTCCAATGCTTCCCACAGTGTCAAGTTGGCTGGATGTCATTTGAGTGTTGGATCATTCTTGATACACACGGAAAACTGTCTAGCGTGAAAAACCCAGCAGCGTTGCAGTTCTTGACACACTCAAACCGGTACGCCTGGCACCTACTACCATATCCCGTTCAAAGGCACTTAAATATTTTATCTTTCCCATTCACCCTCTGAATGGCACACATACACAATCTCTGTCTCAATTGTATCAAGGCTTAAAAATCCTTCTTTAACCAGTCTCCTCCCCTTCATCTACACTGATTAAAGTGGATTTAATAGGTGACATCAATAAGGGGTCATAGCTTTCACCTGGATTCACCTGATCAGTCTATGTCATGGAAAGAGCAGGTGTTCCTACTGTTTTGTACACTCAGTGTAAATGTCTGTGAATTGTTGTCTGTAGATGGCTGTACATTTCTACATTTCAATCTCATCCAACTACTCTACTTTTCAATTAATTTACTCCAAGAACTACAGAAGGACAAGTTGATTAACCATAATCCAGCACGACCATATCTCATCCACCCCTCCACTAAACGAGACTAATTGCGTCCTGGCTGCGTAAGTGCAGCGACATGGGTTCCTGTTCGATGTCACTTGGAGTCCAGGACACAATCCACATCTCTAATCTCAGGAGACAAGAAATCCGCCATTTAAAAGAGCTTTATTCCCGCTAAATAATCATCTTTAGCTCCCAGGGGGGGGGGGGGGGGGGGGGGGGGGGGGTTGCTAGAGCAGCACAGAAAACAACAACCTGGTTTGGCTTCCTGTGATGTCATAAACCGCCGCTACCGCTTCCCTAAGTAAGGTGCCTCCTGGCAGTCGGTGGCACGGGGAAGGCTGGGAAATGGAGAGAAACGGGTAAATAGTCCCGTTAATCCATGCCCAGTCACAGAGAGGGGAGAGGAGGCGCAGGCGGTCACTGTGACTCTGATTTAAACAGCCAGAAGAGAAGAAGTGAAGAGGCAGAATTCCTCTGGGCCGGGAAGGTTTTCTGATGCCTGATTCATTTGTGACAGGAGGGACTCTGTGTTCCGCGCGTTGAACTGCTTTCTCATTTATATGGTAATCTCCTTTAAGACAGCACCAGCACAAACCATTTATTTCCAAAGCGTTTCCAGGCTCAGAATCCTCTCTACAGTAAAAAAATAAATAATAAAATAATGCCCTCTATAAACATGACTAGGGGATTTAACCTCTCACTTGTTATTGACTAAGTACATTTAGGCAATGTTTCAATTAGAACAGCTCTCCTTTAATAGATAATAGCACCATGCAAGTATTACATCATATTGTATTTAATCAAATATAGGAATTTTCTATCCAGTAAGTAATTTGCGGATATTAGTTTTAACCACTGCTTAACCACTACTAAGGATGTTGATGTGAAAAGTCCCTTTGTGATTCTTCACCACTATAGCCTTCAGTAGTTGTTAGTTATCCAGCTCCCAGTACCAATGTCCTGTTAAATTCAGCTTGTGTATAAACTCTAGATATAAGCATCCAGGTAAAATGCTTAATAACTGGCTATAAGCAGGTATGAGCCTTTATAATGTCATATAGCAAGGCTATGTTATGTCTCTCTTTGTAAAAACTTAGCACCAAACTCTGTGTACCTGTAAGCAGCTCCCTGATCTCCACATCGGTGGTCTTCCTCAGAAGGCGGACCAGGGCTGGAATCCCCCCACAGTTCTTCAGGGCGATCTTGTTGTCATCGTTGGCCTTTCCGTACACCAGGTTCCTCAGAGCTCCACAGGCGCTGCGGTGCACGTCGGTCATCCTGTGGTCCAGCAGATCCACCAGCAGCTGGATTCCTCCCTGCCTTCGGATCTGGCGAGAGGAACAGTGAGAGGAGAGAAAAGGAGGACGTTAGTGGATCATAACGAATCGATCAAGACTCGATCAAAATGAATAGATAGACAAAGAACAGTACAAACATGCATGCAATAGTGTAGCTAGCTACTGTTCTATACAGTTCAATTTTACAAACTTTCTGCCATTGAAGTCATCTATAGTTTTCAGTATGGACAACAATATCCCTGGAGGCATCCCTATGAATCCTGTTCTTTATTTCACTCAGGTACCTTTCCTCTATAAATCATCTAGAGCCAGATTAGACAGTTCCTTCCTCCCTCATTACTCTAGAGCAGGGGTCCTCAAATCCTACCCTACGAGGTCCGGAGCCTGCTGGTTTTCTGTTCTACCTAATAATTCATTGCACTCATCTGGTGTCCCAGGTCTAAATTAGTCCCTGATTAGAGGGGAACAATGAAAAGACGCAGTGGAAGTGGCTTCGAGGTCCACAGCTGAGCTTGAAGGCTCTAGAGTCACGTGGCTGCATATTAGTGCTGAGCGATTAGTGCTTTTTGAGGTCGGTTCAGTTTCGGTTCGATTATAAAAAATATTTATGTTTAATTATTTACATTAAATGCGCTATGCATTATGTGGGTTGAATGCTGTAACAACACAGAATAAACCAATTAAATAAAAGTCCCATGATGGTAGTGACTGTCTATTACTGCTTATCACTTACTAATCATATTGTATTCACATTACTTTAATAAAATATAACACATTTGTTTATTTGATGACTTTATTATTTCATTCCAAATCATCATCTCATCTCTATAGAGCTGCTTCTTATGCTGTCTGACAAAATCACTATTTTCTTCAAAGTAAATAAGGCATACTTTTATGAATGCTTAATACCGACTATCAATCACTTAGATCATGTATTTTCAGGTAGAGATACTTTGCAAAGCAACAGCTGCTCTCTATATTACCTCACGATCGCGCATTCTTCTGTCTTCCGTAGCAGGCGTAAAAGAAACACAGACCGGACAAGTAGATACGCAATGGATCATGGTCATTGTAGTTATACGTTTTCTGCGCTAAACTATGTAGAATATTGGCCTGTTGGAAACTACAACTAACTCCCAACTACATAGCAAAGTTTAGACTGGATTGATTTATCTCTAGAAAAATGGTGCAATGTGTGCATTGAGCTCACAGAAGAAAAAAAACAAACTAAATGGAATTCAAATAATTCAACCAACGTCGGTCAGTTGTTTAAAAAATGAAAAATAACAGACATTTTGGTTAATCTGCACACAGACAGACATGCCAAGGAAACACTGTCACAGAGAGACAGAGGACAGAGTGACATATTGACAGAGGAAGTGAGATAAGACGACCAGGTAGAGTGTCACAAACATACGTACAGACGTGTGCGTACGCACGCACACCAGAGGAGTGGTGCCAACAGTCAGCAGATGTGCTGCTAGGCCCAACAGAATGGATCAGCACTGCTGCTCTTGCTGTCCATCTCAACTCCAATTAAACACAGAGGAGAAAAACCATTACAAATCAGAGCCTGTTTATCTGAGTGCTCTGTTGGCAAAGGTGATAGACACTGGCTCACAAGATTGCAGGCTACATACAGTACATGCTGCCATTATTCAGAGCATGCCTTCTATTCCCTGCTGTTTATGAAGACACTGACTTACTATACAAATCTCCCTCCTTCATCTCCATTGCTCTACTGTTACTAAAATAGAGTGCCCATTAAGTAGTCATTTCCTTCACACAGCCTTCTGCTCCAAAAATAACCAAGATACTGCTAGGCGAGACAAGGTACCATGATGACACACACAGCTAACGTGCATCGCCTCGCAGTACTATAAATACACCACATGACCAGAAGTATGTGGACACCTGCTTGTCAAACGTCTCATTCCAAAATCATGGGCATTAATATGGAGTTGTCCCCCTTTTGCTGCTATAACTAGATGTTGGAACATTGCTGCGGGGACTTGCTTCCCTTCAGCCATAAGAGCATTAGTGAGGTCGGGGACTGATGTTGGGCGATTAGGCCTGGCTCGCAGTCGGTGTTCCAATTCATCCCAAAGGTGTTCAATGGGGTTGAGGTCAGGGCTCTGTGCAGGCCAGTCAAATTCTCCCACACCAATCTCGACAAACCATTTCTGTATAACCTCGTGCAAAGGGGCATTGTCATGCTGAAACAGGAAAGGGCCTTCCCCAAAGTGTTGCCACAAAGTTGAAAGCACAGAATCGTCTAGAATGTCATTGTATGCTGTAGCGTTAAGATTTCCCTTCACTGGAACTAAGGGGCCTAGCCCGAACCATGAAAAACAGCCCCAGACCATTATTCCTCCTCCACCAAACTTTACAGTTGGCACTATGCATTGGGGCAGGTAGCGTTCTCCTGGCTTCCACCAAACCTAGATTTGTCCGTCGGACTGCCAGATGGTGAAGTGTGATTCATCACTCCAGAGAACGTGTTTCCACTGCTCCAGAGTCCAATGCCTGTGAGCTTTACACCATTCCAGCTGACGCTTGGCATTGCGCATGGTGATCTTAGACTTGTGTGCGGCTGCTCGGCCATGGAAACCCATTTCATGAAGCTCCCGACGAACAGTTCTTGTGCTGATGTTGCTTCCAGAGGCAGTTTGGAACTCAGTAGTGAGTGTTGCAAACGAGGACAGACAATCTTTACACGCTACAAGCTACAGCACTCGGCGGTCCCGTTTTGTGTGCTTGTGTGACCCACCACTTCAAAACTGAGCCGTTGTTGCTCCTAGACGTTTCCACTTCACAATAACAGCACTTACAGTTGACCTGGGCAGCTCTAGCAGGGAAGACATTTGACGAACTGACTTATTGGAAAGGTGGCATCCTATGACGGTGCCACGTTGAAAGTCACTGAGCTCTTCAGTAAAGCCATTCTACTGCTAATGTTTATCTATGGAGATTGCATGGCTGTGTGCTCGATTTTATACACCTGTCAGCAACGGGCTGAAATAGCCAAATCCACTAATTTGAAGGGGTGTCCACATACTTTTGTATACATAGTATATCACTGTATGTGTGTCTATATTTGTATGTGTGTATGCATATGTGTGTGATTGCCAAGGTGTGTGTGTGGGGTGTGTGTGTGTGTGTGTGGAGTGTGTGTCTGCCCATGTTGCCTGTGATATATCTGTCTGAGAGAGGCGATGAGATGAGCGTCAGCAGTGTTCCAGGAAAAGGTATCAGCTGACCTAATGACTTTCTTCCAATCCCTCCAAGACAGCATCTCACTTGCAACTCATCCCTCCATCTCCACCTCTCACCATCCCTATACCTCACCATCCCTCCATCTCACCATCCCTCCACCTCACCCAGCCAATGTCCCCACATATCACACACAGATATGACACCACCAAGCTATCCAACATTAGGGTGAGGAAAGTCAGGTGAGGCAAGATCAGGCAATACTATCTGACCACTAATGTGAGGAGAATTCACAATTCTAGCACCTGGGATAGATCCTGAGCTAGAATTGTAAATTATTCTCAAAAAAGGTTTCACAAAAGGTATAGATTTTAGATGATGTACTGAACATGAAGGTGGAGGCGGATTTTGCTATATTTCACAAGTTTCAAATGAAACAACAGCTGCCCAGGGCCATCCCACTGACTGATTCTGACTTTCTTTAAGCCCAGTGTGTTAGCCACGGATTTAACAACTTCATGGGGCCTATACATTTCATAATATGTAGCAGTGGATGCAGGTGTCCCCGCTATCACATGGCAGTAGAAATGTATGAGTAGCCATATCGGCCTGGTGCAGGTTACCTCAGACTTGATCTTGTTGTCTCCGAAGCACAGGTGTTGGAGGTAGGCTGCAGCGTTGGACTGGACTGAGGGGAACTGGTGTTGCAGCATCTGAATCACCTCAGGCAGCTCTGGGTCTCTCCAGCCAAACTCCCTGTAGGGGACCACAGGAAACACGGGGATGAATGCAGAACACCACTGGATCTGTACAGGCATCCGCATCCTAAATGGCACCCTATTTAGTGCACTACTTTTGACCAGGGCCCATAAGGCAGTGCACCACATAGGGAATAGGGTGCCATTTGGAACTCAGAACAAGCATTGCAATACAGTGCTAAACAAAACACTCACTCACTGTCTATTATACTGCAATCTTCAATCTATCTTTTCAGATGACTGAAATCTGGTGATTACTGAACGTGGTAAATTGCAGAAGATGTTGTGGTGGTAATTCCTATAAGTGGTGTTTGGGTATAATGTAATTTCTGCATTACAGAAAATAATAAGGCACCTTTTTGTTCTCTCTTTCTTTTGAATGCCTTTGGTTTGGTTTATTGTGTGTGTAGCAGTATTCATCTATGACTACTAAGTTAGACACTAAGGCTACATTGCATTGGGTTCACTTACAGAGCAGAAAAACAACGTGACACATGACATGGGCATTGTCCATTTAAAACAAAACATCGGCATGACTAATGAACAACGTAGTGTGCTTGTTGAGCATGAAAAAGCTTGAGTGTGTGTGACATATTTGCCAAACAAACCACCCCCATAGCACATGGTCTAGTGTGAAAAAAAAAAAACATTTTAGTTCTAAGAGATATTCAAATCAAGAACAAGGCTTGTTTTCTATTCCCACAAGTTCTGAATTAAATCATTCAGCAGAGAATGATAAAGGCTAGAACTGAATCCCTGCTCTTGGCGAATGAGAGGAATGAGAGATACTTTCATCCAGCATTATCCTCTGGCGATGCTAGCTATGGCGCTTTAGTGCGTTAGCCTGAGGCTAGCTATGGACTGTCAGAGCCCCCTGTCATCCCCCTGACCACTGTGTTACCCCACACCCCACTACCACACCTCTCTTATCGGCACACCTACAGAGACAGACAGACAAAGAGGCAGAGACAGAGAGAGAAAGAGAGAGACACACTGGTGCAAAGGCAGCACCCTCCCTGTACACACCTTCTAGCACCTGTCCAACCTCAAACCATCACAGCTGTCTGCAATCAGGCCTTTCAGTTTGTCAGTTAGCTCTCTCACTGACAACACAGATGCCCCAGTTCTGGCTTCTCAACTCCACATGTCACCGGCTCTCAAAGACCGAGAATCAATTGCATTAACGAGTGGGTTCACGTAAGAGAGAAAGAGAGAGAGAGAGAGAGAGAGTTTGGATGAGGGAGAGACATGTGCGAGAGAGAGAGAGAGGAGGGGGAAGAGAGGAAGAGAAATGTGAGAAGGAGGGAGATGAGGGGGGAATAGAGAGATGTGAGAGAGAAGGAGAGATGTGTGATGAGAGGGAGAGAGAGAGCAAGCGAGAGAGAGGGTGTGAGAGAGATGAAAACTAGGAACACAGAGCTAATTCTGATCCAAAAGGCTTGGAAGCTGCGGAGCTGCCACAGTCAGTGATGTACACACTCCGACGGCTAAGAGCCTCAGGAACATTTAATCTCCTCACAATCCTTCTCCCAGCAATACCAACCATTACTAACGTGAGCAAGGGAGAAATGGAAGAGGCCATGACCATTTACAAAGAAAGAGAAATGTTTACTTTCAGAAAGGTCAACGGAGGGATGGGGGTCTAGTTGGGATTCTCTCGGACCTCGATCACATAAAACAAAACCCAGAGAAATAAAACACCAGGAAGCCCAGCTCTCAATGTCTCTTCTGAGCCTCTTCAGAACTGTCACAATGAAAGTGGTGTTTCAAACGGTAGGGGAGCAGTGTACCAACCAAACACTGTGGAATATCATTCTATTTCCAGAATACATGGGCAGTTGCCAAGACTCCCTGCACCCTTCTACCAAGTATCTGAACCCCACACTAGTGAGCACTGGGCATGCTCAGTGGAGTTCCGGCATTGGCTAGGCTCCACTGTTACCCAACTGAGCACTTATTGTTGAGTGATTGGAGCTGACTGGTGTGCAGTCGTCAGAAATGATTGCCCGTGAATATAATTCATCAAAGGGAATGAATGCAGAGGAGCGGGGAGGGATTGAGATCCTTTTGTTTCAAAAAATTGACCAATGGGAGAAAGAATGTTTCAAAAGTAGATTTTTTTTCTCCTCTCATCGCTGATGATTATGAAGCTTGTTCACATAGTCTGTGGTGTGTCCCTGTGAGGCATGGTTGCACTAGCAAAAACTTTAATCCATAGCCATATTAATCTGTCTATTAACCAGTGGTGTATTTACTGTCACGTCCTGACCAGTAAAGGGGTTATTTGTTATTATAGTTTGGTCAGGACGTGGCAGGGGGTATTTGTTTTATATGGTTTTGAGTGTGTGTTTATGTAGAGGGGCGTTTGATATATGTATTCCGGGGTTTTTGGTTTAGTTCTATGTTGTATAGTTCTATGTCTGTTCTAGGGTATTTAGATCTATGTTTAGGTAATTGGGATTGGGGCTTTCAATTGAAGGCAGCTGGTTATCGTTGCCTCTGATTGAAGGTCCTATATTTAGGAGTATGTTTGTTATGGGTATTGTAGGAGGTTGTTCTTTGCACTGCTGTGGTTTGCCTGCAAGACTGTTAGTTAGTTCGTTCGTTTCTTGTTTTGTTTAATAAGTGTTCACAAATAAAGTTGCGATGAGCACTCGACCCGCTGCGCCTTGGTCCATTCACTACGACGGTCGTGACAATTTACAGTATATTCAGAAAGTCTTCAGACCCCTTGATGTTTTCCACATTTTGTTACATTACAGCCTTATTCTAAAATTGATTGAAGTCTTCTTGGTTATGACGCTACAAGCTTGGCACACCTGTATTTGGGGAGTTTCTCCCATTCTTCTCTGCAGATCCTCTCAAGCTCTATCAGGTTGGATGGGAAGCGTTGCTGCTCCAGAGATGTTTGATCAGGTTCAAGTCCAGGCTCTGACTGGGCTACTCAAGAACATTCAGAAACCTGTCCCGAAGTCACTCCTGCATTGTCTTGGCTGTGTGCTTAGCATTGTTGTCCTGTTGGAAGGTGAACCTTCACCCCAGTCTGAGGTCCTGAGCGCTCTGGAGCAGGTTTTCATAAAATAAAATAAAATAAAATGTTATTTGTCACATACACATGGTTAGCAGATGTTAATGCGATTGTAGCGAAATGCTTCTGCTTCTAGTTCCCGACAGTGCAGTAATATCTAACAAGTAATCTAACAATTCCCCAACAACAACCTAATACACACAAACCTAAAGGAGTGAATGAGAATATGTACATGTAAGTATATGGATGAGCGATGGCTGAGCGGCATAGGCAAGGTGCAATAGATGGTATTAAATACAGTGTATACATGTGATATGAGTAATGTAAGATATGTAAACATTATTAAAGTGACAATATTTAGAGTGGCATTGTATAAAGTGACTAGTGATCCATTTATTAAAGTGGCCAGTGATTGGGTATTAATGTAGGCGGCAGCCTCTCTGAGTTAGTGATTGCTGTTTAGCAGTCTGATGGCATTGAGATAGAAGCTGTTTTTCAGTCTCTCGGGCCCGGCTTTGTTGCACCTGTACTGACCTCGCCTTCTGGATGGTAGCGGTGTTAATAGGCAAATATGCTCGGGTGGTTGATGTCCTTGATGATCTTTTTGGCCTTCCTGTGACATCGGGTGTTGTAGGTGTCATGGAGGGCGGTGCAGTTGCAGTACCAGGCTGTGATACAGCCCGACAGTATGCACTCGATTGTGCATCTGTAAAAGTTTGTCAGGGTTTTGAGTGACAAGCCAAATTTCTTCAGCCTCTTGAGATTGAAGAGGTGCTGTTTGCCCCTTCTTCACCACACTGTCTGTGTGGGTGGACCATTTCAGTTTCTCTACTGCTATCCCTTCGATGTGGATAGGGGGGTGCTTCGTCTGCTGTTTCCTGAAGTCCACGATCATCTCCTTTGTTTTGTTGACGTTGAGTGAGAGGTTGTTTTCCTGACACCACACTCCGAGTGCCCTCACCCCCTCCCTGTAGGCTGTCTCATCGTTGTTGGTAATCAAGCCCACTACTGTTTGCCGTCTGCAAACTTTATGATTGAGTTGGAGGCGTGCATGGCCACACAAACGTGGGTGAAGAGGGAGTACAGGAGGGGGCTGAGCACCCACCCTTATGGGGCCCCAGTGTTAAGGGTCAGCGAAGTGGAGATGTTGTTACCTACCATCACCACCTGGGGGCGGCTTGTCAGAAAGTCCAGGACCCAATTGCACAGGGCAGGGTTGAGACCCAGGGCCTCCAGCTTGATGATGAGCTTGGAGGGTACTATGGTGTTGAATGCTGAGCTGTAGTCAATGAACAGCATTCTTACATAGGTATTCCTCTTGTGCAGATTGGATAGGGCAGTGTGCAGTGTGATGGCAATTGCGTCATCTGTGGACCTGTTGGGGCGGTAGGCAAACTAAAGTGGGTCTAGGGTGGCCGGTAAGGTGGAGGTGATATGATCTTTGACTAGTCTCTCAAAGCACTTCATGATGACAGAAGTGAGTGCTACAGGGCGGTAGTCATTTAGTTCTGTTATCTTTGCCTTCTTGGGTACAGGAACAATGGTAGCCATCTTGAAACATGTGGGGACAACAGACTGGGATAGGGAGCGATTGAATATGTCCGTAAACACCCCAGCCAGCTGGTCTGTGCATGTGCTGAGGACACGGCTAGGGATGCCGTCTGGGCCAGCAGCCTTGCGAGGAGAAGGAGGGGGGGGGGGGGGGGGCAGTCCTTGTTAGCGGGCCGTGACGGTGGCACTGTATAATCATCAAAGCGGGCAAAGAAGGTGTTTAGTTTGTCTGGAAGCGTGACATCGGAGTCCATTACGTGGCTGGGTTTACTTTCGCAGTCCGGGATTTCTTGTAGACCCTGCCACATATGTCTCGTGTTTGAGCCGTTGAATTGCGACTCCACCTTGTCCCTGTACTGGCATTTTGCTTGTTTGATTGCCTTGTGGAGGGAATAACTACACTGTTTATATTCAGACATATTCCCAGACCTCTTTCCATGGTTAAATGCGGTGGATTCAGTTTTGGATTCAGCTTTCAGTTTTGTGCGAATGCCACCATCCAGTCACGGTTTATGGTTAGGGTAGGTTTTAATAGTCACAGCAGGTACAACATCTCCAATGCACTTCTTTATAAACGCACTCACAGAGTCAGCGTATTGGTCGATGTTGTTCTCAGAAGCTGACCGGAACATATTGATCTAAACAATCTTGAAGTGTGGCTTCCGATCGGTCGGACCAGAGTTGAATGGTTGTCGTCACTGGCACATCCTGTTCGAGTTTCTGCCTATAAGACGGAAAGAGGAAGATCGCATCATGGTCGGATTTGCCAAAGGGAGGACGGGAGAGGGCTTTGTATGCATCGCGGGTGTTAGAGTAGCAGTGGTCGAGGGTATTGCGCATGCGCGTAGCACAATCAATATGCTGGTAGAATTTAGGCAGCCTTGTTCTCAAATTTGCTTTGTTAAAATCCCCAGCTACAATAAATGCAGCCTCAGGATGTATGGTGTCCAGTTTGCATATAGTCCAGTAAAGTTCCTTGACGGCCGTCTTGGTGTCTGCTTGAGGGGGAATGTACACAGCTGTGACTATAACTGATAAGAATTCTCTTGGTAGGTAAAATGGCCGGCATTTGATTGTAAGGAATTCTAGATCAGGTGAGCAGAAGGACTTGAGTTCCTGTATGTTGTTTTGATTACACCATGAGTCGTTAATCATAAAGCATTCACCCCCTCCCATCCTCTTCCCAGAGAGGTGTTTATCTCTGTCAGCGCGATGCATGGAGAAGCCGGACCGGTGGCTGGACAGATTCCAACAACATATCCCGAGAGAGCCATATTTCCGTGAAACAGAGAATGTTACAATCTCTGATGTCTCTCTGGAAGGTAACCCTTGCTCGAATTTTGTCTACCTTGTTGTCAAGAGACTGGACATTGGTTAGTAGTATACTCGGGAGCGGTGGGCGGTGTGCACATCTACGGAGCCTGGCCAGGTGGCCGCTTCGTCTATTTCTATGTTTTGGTTCTAGTTTCTGTGTTTCTATGTTGTTTTTTTTGGATGATCCCCAATTGGAGGCAGCTGGTCATCGTTGTCTCTAATTGGGGATCATATTTAAGTAGTTGTTTTTCCCACCTTTATTTTGTGGGAGATTATTTTGAGTTAGTATATGTTGCACCTCTTCGTCACGGTTTGTTGTTTCTTTGTTTATAGTTTATTATATGTCTTGCATAGTTTCACAGATAAATAAATATGTGGAACGATACACACGCTGCGCCTTGGTCTTGTTCATACTACAACCGTGACAACATGCTTCATTTGTAAATTATGTCTGAGTGTTGTTGTGTGCCCTTGACTCTCCGTAAATTTAAAAAAACTTGAAAATCGTGCCATCTGGTTTGCCTTATATAAGGAATTTGAAATAATTTATACTTTTACTTTCGGCACAATTTGTGGTAAGCTCCGAAGCATTTAGAAAGCCTCGGTTTCCCATCACTAGTGCTTAGCACTGGGATTGAACACGTGACCCTCGGAGCTGGAGTCTGTGGCATAAGCTTTATACTAACTTTATCCGCAATGATATATTCCCTTTTGTGCGACCCGAGCCGTTTCTTCTATCCAGATGTTCCATTGCCTGTGTTTCCTTCCTCTCCGGCAACTGAGTTAGGAAGGATGCCTGTATCTTCGTAGTGACTGGGTGTATTGATACACCATCCAAACTGTAATTAATAACTTCACCATGCACAAAAGGATATTTAATGTCTGCTTTATTTTTACCCATCGAACAATAGATGTCCTTCTTTGCAAGGCATTGGAAAACCTCCCTGGTCTTTGTGGTTGAATCTGTTTGAAATTCACCGCTTGACTGGGGGACCTTACAGATAATTGTACGTGTGGGGTACGTATATTTAACCAAATACTTTTAGACTTTTACTCAAGTAGTATTTTACTAAGTGACTTTCACTATTACTTGAGTCATTTTCTATTATGGTATCTATACTTTTACTCAAGTGTGACAATTGGGTACTTTTTCCACCACTGCTATTAACTAGCTATTGTCTGCTATGTACAGTACTATAATGATGATTACATCTGTGCATATGAGCATTTGTAGACCAAATATAACTTGATAAAAAATTATCTAAAGATGATTTAACCTTGCATAAGTCACATATGGGTTAATTGGGCATATGGGCATATGGGTTAAATGCTCAAAGAGTTTGTGCAAACTGCTGTATGTTTAATCATATCCAATTAGGAAGTAGGTCACTCGCTGAAACATCGCCTAGAGTCATTACAGTACTGTACTGTACATAGGGTTTTAAGTTCTTAAAGAGGCAATCTGCGATTGATACATACGTTTTGGGACTTTTATATGAAAACACATGAGAGAAAAAAGAAGAAACACGCAAACTGCTCTGGCTAATATCACTGCTCTTTATTAAGCTTTATGTATCGGCCTCAAGGCCTTTGTCAGCTTTTTCATTTTTTCTTATTTAAAAAAAAAAACATGTTTTCACTTTGTCATTATGGGTATTGTGTGTAGATGGGTGAGAAAAATAAATAAATGCAATCCATTTTGAATTCAGGCTAGAACACAACAAAATGTGGAACAAGACAAAGGGTATGAATACTTTCTGAAGGCACTATAGTGCACTTCATTTGACCAGAGTCCTAGGCCATGGTCAAGAGTAGTGCACTATATAGGGAATAGGATGCCATTTCAGACCTATGTCTGTGTTAGTTTAGCTGTTTAGCCCACATGTATTGGGATACATTAGGAGGCTCTGAAACCGAATGTGACGCAAAGCTCTCAGATCCCCCAGTCTGCCAGACAGACACCGGGGCCGGGTGGATGAAGTGAACATAAACGGACCACTACAAGAGCGTCCAGGTCCAACCATTAAAATGGAGGTTATGGCTCTTATTTACAGCATCAGAGAGAGGGTAGAGCTCAGAATAGGACTCTAGTGGCCGTACTCCGTGTTGTAGTGTCTGAGATGTGGCCGATCAGACTGGATTAGCCTCAGAGGGGGAGTCCTCAAACCAACATCCTCAAGAACTCACATACACATGTACACGCATGCACTCACGTACGCATGCACGCACACTCATTTGCACTCAAACACACACACTTGCACACACACGCACGCATACACACACATGTGCACACATGCAAGCATACATGTGTGCACACACACACACTGGCCTATGACCACTGCATCTCCCTACCTAGAGCACAGTCAGACAAGCATTACTTTACTATAGAATCTTACAGAATAGCAGTAAATAAAGAAACAAATTGTGCATCCCAATGCACAGAGCAGCATATGAAAAACATAAATGCTGCTTAGCGGGTACCGTACACTAGTACCGGCCTGAATTGATGTACCGTATATTCAATGTACTCATTCATTGCCCTCAGCAGTAGCCACGCTTTTCAGCTACATTGACTGTTCTTTCTCAACCGCATTGGCCTTTCAAGAGGGCAAAGACGGATATACGACTCGGACTCTGAATCATGAACATTAGGGGACACTATCTGCAGCGGGCGGCAGTATGATCAAATCCAGCCTCTCACCCTCATCACATAACCACAGCCACAAAGGTTACGTAGGCTCATCGATTCCTTAGGGACTAGTGCTGTGTTTGCCAGTTCACTTCTTCATTAGAGAATTACCCAAGGGCCATTATTCATCCAAACGGCTGTGTAACTGCCTATGATAATGCCACTGTCCTCACATCTCATCTCATCCTCCCTCTTTAATCTCACACCACAGCCCTGAAAGCTATAAAAGAGAGAAGCATCGCTCAGTCAAATGACCTGAAAACGTCATATGCTAACTTTGGTTAGTACATTTTATTTTACTCTAATTCCATACATGTACAGTACCTTCAGAAAGTATTCACACCCCTTGACTTTTTCCACATTTTGCTGTGTTACAGTCTGAATTAAAAACACATCCTGTTTTCAGTAAGCCACTAAAGTAAAACTGCAAGAAATGTGGCAAAGAAATTTAACTTTAGGTCGTAAAAACAAAGCCATATGTTTGGGGCAAATCCAACACAACTCACCACTGAGTACTACTCTCCATATTGTATATTCAAACATAGTGGTGGCTGCATCATGTTATGGGTATGCTTGTAATCGTTAAGGACTGGGGAGTTGTTCCAGGATAAAAAATAAATGCAGAGAATGGAGCTAAGTACAAGCAAAATCCTAGAGGAAAACCTGGTTCAGTCTGCTTTCCACCAGACACTAGGAGTTGAATTCACCTTGCAGCAGGACAATATCCTAAAACACAAGGTCAAATTTACACTGGAGTTGCTTACCAAGACGATAGTGAATGTTCCTGAGTGGCCAAGTTACAGATTTGACTTAAATATGCTTGTAAATCTATGGCAAGACCTGAAAATGGTTGTCTAGCAATGATCAACAACCAATTTGACAGAGCTAGAAGAATTTTGAAAAGTGGCAAATGATGACAAATGTTGCACAAACCAGTTGTGGAAAGCTCTTAGAGACTTACTCTAACATGTATTGACTCAGGGGGTTAAACACTCATCTAATTAAGATATATAGTATTAGTGGGGGGGTTTTTCATTTTATTTTTTTTACAAATGTTAGAATTGTTCCACTTTGACATAAGAGTATTTCGTGTAGATCGTTGACAAATAAATTCAATAAAATCCATTTTAATCCCACTTGTAACACAACAAAATGTGGAAAAAGTCAGGGGGTATGAATACTTTCTGAAGGCACTGTATATTTATCTTTTTATCTATTTGTCAGTGTTGGTACTGTAGTTTCTGAAATGTTGTCTATGTGTGTATTCCCATCGCAACGCTCTCAGTGCTTTGAAGCAGAAAAGAGCGGTTTGCATAACACTTCACATGAGTTACATATCTGGGATCCAAATGGACTGATTCACAGTGATGAGCTTCGTCCTCTCAGGAACAAACGACTGACTGATCAAAGAATCTGCTGATTTACAACCGAACCGGCCAAGTCAACGAGCTCTCTCTATCTCTCTCTCACACAGCACTGGGATAGCAGACTGGCATGTCTATAGCATGCATTCTAGAGTAGTGTGAAGAGTAGTCAACTCCCTAAGCTGGCCTTCCAACAGCCTTCCTTTACTGAGGACTAAAATGGTAGCTTTTAACTTTAAACGCCACTCATTTTGTAAGAGCGCATGCTATTGTAGTCATTTTCTCAAGGTCTCCCTCATGTCATCTCTAAAAATCATACGGCAAAACGTTCCAGCTTGGCAGTGGAGCTGAGGCTCAGGCTGAATCCCCTCAGTAGTGTAAAATATGGCGACTCACTGGATTGAAACTAACTCCTAGGGTTGCAGACAGCTCGTCATTCGGGGCTTTGTTCAAAAGCAGCCAGGTGAACTTATCTGTCGGCTCCATAGCTGGGAACATTTGCACCAGAATACAGAATGCCATTCTTGAAGCGATCAAACAACCTCCCCCCCACCAAATTAAATAGTTATAAATGATATATTCTAAATGCATGGTTGGGCATTGTAATTAAAGACCATGGGAATGGGGTATACATTTTAACTGAGTATGTTGTTGACTACTGTCTTGGGCCCAAATTATATTTCCTAAGACTTGAGGCTTGTTCAATAGAGTGAACAATAGAGACACGTCAAAACTGTAAGCAACCCCAGCTGCCTTCCACCACAGAGAAATGACACAGAGGGAAAGGAAACATATTATTGATGACTCATGCAATCACTCGAATAAACAGACAGACAGGGGCCTTTCAGATTGGAAGACACACACACAGTCGTTCAATGTGCAGGACTTCGTTCTTCGGCAAAAGGTGATATCAGATGTAAAAACACAATGTAGTTCTATTGTCGATGAGACACAATGATGTAAAAATCATCCAACAAACATGATCGAAAACATTTAGGATTAGTTTGGTTCAGCTTCACAATAAAGAAAAAGTATACAATCTGACAGACCTTTACAATGTGACAGATGTTACAGAGCTGACCGATCCATTCCAATACTAATGAGTTCCATCGTAGAAATATGTTAGTATCTGTAATTAACCATGTGTTAACTTGGCCACAATATCAGATGATGACTGGTTGTGCAGAATTGATAGACAAGACTGAAGAGCAGCTAACGGTATAAACATTGTACAAGTGAACACGGTTGAAGTGCGATAGTCCATGTAATTGCCCTCGTTCAATGTTCGAGTTTAGTTTAGCCATTCAAGTGTGGACGGCGTTTAAACAAACACTTTCACGAGCAACTTGCTTCTCTGCTTCCTTTGTTGCTTTAATCCATCCACAGTCCTCCTGTCTAAACACTATTGGATAGACGCTATCAATGAGCTCCATAGACTAAGCTTTTAAAAGCACGATAAAGTGCTAAGGGTTAAATGCTGTACATGTGTTCACCTCCACAATGTGAGCATTGTCTCCGTGCCATAGCTTTGGTAAGAATGCATACACACACTGCCAGTTATGGTTCCTGGGTTTATTTATGAGCCATACTTTGCTATCACGCATACCATACAAGACAGTACCATCATACAGTATACTTTGCATGATAGAAGACAGCACTTACATTACAACTACTTAACATACAGTGCATTCAGAAAGTATTCAGACCCCTTGACTTTTTTCACACTTTGTTGCATTACAGCCTTGTTCTAAAATGGATTAAATACATCTACACTCAATACCACATAATGACAAAGTGAATAAACAGGTTTAGACATGTTTGGAAATGTATAATTTTTAAAAGAAATACAGAAATACCTTATTTACATAAGTATTCAGACCCTTTGATATGAGACTTGAAATTGAGCTCAGGTACATCCTGTTTCTATTGCTCATCATTGAGATTGGTTGGAGTCCACCTGTGGTAAATTCAATTGATTGGACATGATTTGGAAAGGCATACACCTGTCTATATAAGCTCCCACAGTTGACAGTGCATCTGCAGCATTGAATGTCCCCAAGAACACAGTGGCCTCCATCATTCTTAAATGGAAGAAGTTTGGAACCACCAAGACTCTTCCTAGAGTTGGCCGGCCAGCCAAACTGAGCAACCAGGGGAGAAGAACCTTGGTTAGGGAGGTGACCAAGAACCCAATGGTCACTCAAACAGAGCTCCAGAGTTCCTCTGTGGAGATGGGAGAACCTTCCAGAAAGACAACCATCTCTGCAGCACTCCATCAATCAGGCCTTTATGGTAGAGTTGCCAGACGGAAGACACTCCTCAATAAAAGACACATGACAGCCGGCTTGGAGTTTGCCAAAAGGAACCTAAAGGACTCTCAGACCATGAGAAACAAGATTCTCTGGTCTGATGAAACAAAGATTGAACTCTTTGGCCTGAATGTCAAGTGTCATGTCTGGAGGAAACCAGGCACCACTCATCACCTGGTCAATACCATCCCTACAGTGAAGCATGGTGGTGGCAGCATCATGCTGTGGAGATATTATCCAGAGGCAGGGCTGGGAGACTAGTCAGGATCAAGGGAAAGATTAATGGAGCAAAGTACAGAAAGATCCTTGAAAACCTGCTCCAGAGCGCACAGGACCTCAGCCTGGGGCGAAAGTTCCCCTTCCAACAGGACAACAACCCCAAGCACACAGCCAAGACAACGCAGGAGTGGCTTTTGGACAAGTCTCTGAATGTCCCAGCCAGAGCCCGGACTTGAACCCGATCAGGGCATCTCTGGAGAGACCTGAAAATAGCTGTGCAGCGACGCTCCCCATCCAACCTGACAAAGTTTGAGAGGATCTGCATAGAAGAATAGGATAAGCTCCCCAAATACAGGTGTGCCAAGCTTGTAGCGTCATACCCAAGAAGACTCGAGGCTGTAATTTGATCGCTGCCAAAGGTACTTCAACAAAGTACTAAGTAAAGGGTCTGAATACTTATGTAATTGTGATATTTCATTGTTTTTGTATATACACTTGCAAACATTTCTAAAAACCTGTTTTAGAATAAGGCTGTAACGTAACAAAATGTGGAAAAAGTGAAGTGGTCTAAATACTTTTCGATTGCACTGTACTTTGAATCCCACACATCACTGTAGTCTTGGGGATAAGACTGCAAAAGGGGGGGCTTAAACATCGCAGGTTGGCATTTATTGGGATGACTCATACTGGAAGCAGCTCTGCAGGCTAGTGACTAGCTGGCACATCCACAAAGTCTTAAAATCTGATTTTAAACCTAAACCTAACCCTAACTTGAACCCTAACATTAACCATACTGCTAACCTTATGCCTTAACCTTATATTAAAACCAATTTTTACGATAGGCTATGTAGCCAATTTTGACTAAGCAGCTGGCCCATCTAGTGGAAATCGCTCAGCTCTGCCTCCAGCACAAAATTCATCCCAATAAATGTCAACCTGCCCCCCCAAAAATCGCCCATAAAACGTATCATGTGCTAATCTGTATGGATTACCAGTCAGTGAATGGGAATCCCATATTGTTTCTACTAGCCTATGTGGGCCATAGATGTCGGTCAGTCACACTCCACGATATATCATGTATGTACTAAAATTTGTATTAGTTGAGAAAGATTGCATAAAGGGAGAATGAACACATTCTGCAAAAGTGACATTCTAAACTCCTGGATTCTGCCCTCAAATACTGAACAAGTCTCAGTAAATCTTGGGATGATGAAGCACATTTCGAAAACCATGAGTGAAAAATGATGATGAAGGATGTAAAACGAAGAAGAAAATGGATGAGCGTTGGACAATACTGTCACTATCCTACAAACACAATCAGCAAGTACCCGTAGCCTACCCAAAAAGCTTCTAACTGCTGTCAGAAAACCCTTATAGCTTAATTCACTAAAGAGTGACAAATGTCACAATGTCACATCTTTACCATCAAATACTAGATAAGCCTGAAAAGTAAACTTGAGAAACTTTAAGCCAAATAGATACATAAGCCTAATGTATACTGTGTATTTGTGAGAAGGGAATATAATATGTTGGACATGGACCCCTAGTGCAACCTTTACCTGAGCTCAATTGGAAGTAAAGTTAATAACACAGCTATTAATCTCACAGTGAAGGAGCTACTTTAAGTAGTTGGGAATCAGAAGACAATGCAATGGAAAATATAATTGAACTATTCTCATTCATGCTCTTTCATTGGTAAGGAGATGTGCCTGGCATTTTGTGCAGTAGACATGAAAGACAGATTCAGTGAATAAGAGATAGAAATACGTAAATAAATGCTGGATTACTTTGTCATTCTTTGCTCGGCTTGATTTTGATTCCAGACAAGGAATTCAGGGTCGTACCTATCAGGAGACAGGCAGAAAGAAAAAAAAGGTAGGTGGGTGTCTCGCACAAAGGAGCTTGACAAGAATAAAATACTCATTTGACTGTCTTTCTTAACACTTTTCATATTACACATTTACACTGGATTCAGAACATGCACTAGATGATTTGATTGTGGTCGATGGGAGTCCATTAAGGAGGGGGTCTTACAAAAACCAAGAAACGTGAGGATCAATAGCAGAGGTGCATAAAGATGGCAGCCCCATGCACTTACCACGCATTCCTTGTATTGCTGCCGGCAATTTGAAAAAAAACCCGAAAAAGTAGATTGTGCTGATTTATTGGCACATTGAATGATGTCGCACGCTGTAGTTCAAAAGCTCAGCGGATAATGCTAAAATAATAATAACCATTTTCTATCAGCTAGACCAATTAAGGATTGTTCCGTCACCAGAAGCATTATCATGGTTTGTGGAGAGACCCGTTCTAGCAATCGTATTATTGTCTTACTTACATCTGGATAGGTGTTTAAAGAATAAGCTTTCCTATGGTTTAGGATTCTCTGCTAAATAGTGACATTGATTATACCCTGCAAACAACCATTGACCATTCAGAAAGTTGTAGCCCTTTCCTGCAGTCAAATGACCAAATCACCCTCACGTGGACTCATGGGTGGAATGTTATTCATATTTTTCAGAATTAATAAACTATCATTTTTGTATTCTAATTTTTTTATCCGGTGCTTCTATGTCAAACGCTTTTGTTATATTTCAGTCTTCTGTGATGTATATAAAGTGTAATATTGGGATGCAAACTCAAAATTGAATACATTTCAACACTACACTGAGTGTACAAAACATTAAGGATGCCTGCTCTTTCCATGACATAGACTGACCAGGTGAATCCAGGTGAAAGCTATGATCCATTATTGATGTCGCTTGTTAAATCCACTTCAATCAGTGTAGATGAAGGAGAGGAGACGGGTTAAAGAAGGATTTTTAAGCGATGAGACAATTGAGACATGGATTGTGTATGTGTGCCATTCAGAGGGTGAATGGGCAGGACAAAAGATTGAAGTGCCTTTGAACGGGGTAAAGGCGCACCGGTTTGCCAAGCGCACCGGTTTGTGTCAAGAACTGCAACGCTGCTGGGTTTGGAGTGGGAAGCATTGGAGTCAACATGGGCCAGCATCCCTGTTGAACGCTTTCGACAGCTTGTAGAGTCCATGTTCTCAATATCAAGGAAGGTGTTCCTAATGTTTGGTATACTCAGTGTATATCTGACATGGTACAGGCGTCTTCTTTTTTTAAGCCCATAACCATGTGTGTGAGGTGCATACTATCGTTTCCAAGTATATTTGTTTAAGACGACCAAGAAACACTCTGTGTGACCCTGATTTAGCCCACTGCAGTAAAAGGTTTTAACTTCCAGATACATGCAACTGCCAAAATAAAGGAGTAAATGAGGGATACAATGTACTGTATATTGAAAACAGGTACTTCCACACAAGTGTGGTTCCTGAGTTAATTAAGCAATTCACATCCCATCATGCTTAGGGTCTTGTATAAAAATGCCCAGTTGCCCATTATTTTGGCTACCATGAAAGACGGGTCACAAAGGACCATAGGGGGTTTAAAGAGTGTGTAGGTGTGGGTGTGTGTGTGTGTGTGTGTATGTATGTGTGGGTGTGTGTCTCAGTCACCAGATCTCAACCCAGTTGAACACTTATGGGAGATACTGGAGCAGCGCCTGAGACAGCGTTTTCCACCACCATCAACAAAACACCAAATGATGGAATTTCTCATTGAATAATGGTGCCACATCCCTCCGATAGAGTTCTAGTCACTTGTAGAATGTATGCCATGGCGCATCGTAGCTCTTCTGGCAGTTCGTGGTGGCCCAACGCCCTATTAAGACCCTATATAGGTGGCACGACTTCCGCCGGAGTCGGTCACTCTCCTTGGTCCCTCTCCTTGTTCGAGCGGCGTTCGACGTCACCGGCCTTCTAGCCATCACCGATCCACTTTTCAATTTCCATTTGTTTTGTCTTTGTTTTTAACACACCTGGTTTCAATTCCCCCCATTACATGTTCATTATTTAACCCTCTGGTTTCCCCCATGTTTGTGTGCGTGTTTGTTTTATTGTAAGGCTGTATCTGACGGCTGGTATTATTGTTTCCGGGTTTTGTTATTACGCCCGTTTATTTCGTGGTACCGGTATTTTTCCAGCACCATAGTATTGTGTTTATACTGGTGTTTTTTTCTTGAATGAAATACCTTGTCCACGCATCTCAGCTCTCCTGCGCCTGACTCCTTTCACCAGTTACCCACAGCCTTGACAATAGGTGATTCCTTTATTTTGGCAGTTACCTGTAGATAGTCAACTAAATAAAACATCCTTAATTGTGGTTAAGTATTTGTTGAGTAAAACATTGTTTCGCTTGCTGATTTTGAACATTATTCATTAAAACACTTAATCAATTTCTGTAATTTCATTGCTTCGCTATGCCCAATATTGGCCTAGTTTTTCCACAATGAATTGAAATGAAGAAAGATTGGAGAACTGTTTTGGTGAGACCCACCCTTTAACAATAATGAATATGAAGTAGCCAAATAAAAGAGAAGACCTTCTCATTTGGAGATTACTGTAATTGACTGTGCATGTTGTGAAGTTGGTTGCATTCAGTCAATGCAATGCATCATCACAAGTAAATCCACTGAAAGAGTGTGCAAACGTCAATGTAATGCCAGAGCTACAGCAGAAAGGTGCAATGTGGAAAAGGAAAGAAACTAAAATAAACAAACAGTACAGGGATGGTGAATGAAGAAAACGGAACAGGAGAAATCAGTAATGAAATTGTAGAGAATGCAAACACAGATTCCTGTATTCCTGTTTTCTCTGATAACTCTTTAATTATTGTGTATTCCTAGTGATTAAACATGTTGTTGTTGTTATCGGCATTGACAGTACGGTTTTTATATTCGCTCTAAAGGAATAAACTCCTTGATCAGACCCAAACAAAAGCAACTCTGATTGTACAGCGATACAGCCATACAGCGTATCAATCTAGGCTCTCCCAGTGAAACACTTTATGACACACACACACACGCACACACACTCACACGCTCACACACACACACACACACGCACACGCACACGCACACGCACACGCACACACACACACACACACACACACACGCACACACGCACACTCACACGCTCACACTCACACGCTCACACTCACACACACACGCACGCACACACACTCACACGCTCACACTCACACACATAAACGTGTCAACAACACAATGTGAGAGGGAGAAGGTAAGGTTTAACACAAGCTTCATGTGCCCTCCAAATAATAGTGGTGGTGTCATTTAAGGCATAGTGGTACCGACAGGACTTCAAATCAAACTGAGGAGATATTGTGAGGCTGTGATGTGATGTGGACGTGTGCTCCATACTCAGTGGCCTGACTGAAAGAGAAGAGAGGTGTGTTTTAAACTGCTATAGCGGCACTTACCTGGGATCCTTCTGGATACTGTCGACAGAAGGTGAGCGGGCCAGTGCGGCCTCTGGGGGAAGGGCGGGGCCAGACTTGCTGTAGGGAGACTCGGTAGACGGGCAGAACTGGAGGGTGCGGTACGGGTTGGCGTAGTCCGCAGCCGAGGCAGTGGCAAAGCTGCTTCTCTGGTACGGCAAAGTGCCTGAGGCGTTCTGGCTGCCTGTACGCTGCAAAGGGGTGGAGTCAACACCAGGGGAAGACGGGGCTACGGCAGGAGGGAAGTAGGGACAGAGAAGAAAGTTCAGGACCTGTTCACAAAACTGGTTTACTGGGTCTAGGCAGAGGAATGAGTAAGAACACACAGTGAGAAGAGAAACGGAACAGCCAACCACCAGAGAAATAAGAGGGGAACAAGAAGGAAAAAAGCAAAGTCAAAAGAAAGCCAAAAAGGATAATTTCATTGAATTCATTTCAATACTTCCCAGCAGCCCTACTAAGAAACTATAATATAGGAAGAAAACCAGAAAAATAAAAAAGTGTCCGAAAAATACGCAAATGTATGTGTCAGGAAAAAATGCTAACTTTCAGGACAGTTATCTTATATGAATTATGACGAATGAATGCACCAAATGTCACTTTGTCAAATTAAAGTTAGTGCTTTGTCAAATTAACCCATAATAAAAATGGCCATGACAAGAAGTGGGCATTCTGTAGATAGATGACTATTCACTCTAATACGACCCAACAGATTGATCTCGCTCAGAATATTGAAAGGGCTTTGGTCAGCATTTCACTGTGAAAAGTATTTTTATTTTTTTACAACATTGTGTTTTCATAATCTACCTGAGTGCCATGACCTTGAACACAGAACACTTTCATTTCCAGAGAGTATTATGTTGTTAAAAATCAATGTCAGAAGGATTCATTGGGGACAGTGATGAATAGCTAACGATTTCATATCAAACAAAGTCCAAGGAAGGCCTCTGATAACTATGTTTTCTGTCTGTGAAGACTTTGCTTTTTAAGAAAATCACTGACAGGTACTAGCTGAAAATCATCTATAAGAGCCTACATAAATGCACATACATACATACATACATACATACATACATACATACATACATACATACATACATACATACATACATACATACATACATACATACATACATACATACATACATACATACATACATACATACATAAGGGCCTATATAAGACACTCACTCCTCTTATATAAATGTAATTCAATGCTATTTTGAACATATAAATGTTAGGGAAAAATAGCTTCAGCAAAGCCTTGGATTGAAACACTATTCTCTCACTTATTGCCACGCATCTCGATGTATCTCTAAAGCACTTGAACTGTGAGTCCAGTCCGAAAGCATCCACTACCGTGCTGCGCTGCACGCATTGGCCGAGATGCTTCTACTGATGATCCTGACCATGTAGGTAGAAGGCCTCTATCTATCTCTGAGGAGCACTGCCTGCCTGTCAGCTTCAGCCAGTGTGAGAGGTGGATAGAGTTACAGTGTAGCAGCTTTTACACGACTCCCTCCTCCCTAAGAGCCATGACCTAGGCTCCACACATTGAAACCTTCCACATGAGCAGCTCGTAGTTGTACTATAGTTGGATAAATGGAATATCAGACCAATTCACATTGGATGAATGTTGTATGAGGGTTGGAAATGTATATAATCACAGAAACAAATGGTGTCCCATCCCAATTTTGTTAAGTGATATTTTTATGTTAGTTATGTATTTGATGTTGATGCAACGTTTTTTGGACAACCAAATGAGCAAAAAACAACATTAAACCGCTAGATGCGAAATTTTGCCCAGACGGTTGCCTGAAGGGGGTGAAAGATGGGGCGACAGGCAGCCTAGAGGTTAGAGCGTTGGGTCAATAACCAAAAGGTTGCTGGATTGAATCCCTGAGCTGACAAGATAAAAATCTGTACTTCTGCCCCTGAACAAGGCCGTTAACCCACTGTTCCCTGGTAGGCTGTCATTGTAAAATAAGAATTTGTTCCTAACTGACTTGCCTAGTTAAATAAAGGTTAAAAATAAAATAAAAGATTAGGTTGAGCCTGAGCAGAGGATGGATACAGGACTGTACAGAAGGCTGTGAGGATATGAGCCAACAGCCTTCATGCACAATCTGTACCATCTCAACCCATGCTCAATGAAACACCAGTAAGAATCACAGTATTCCCTCAGGTCTTTCATAATTTAGTCGCCTGCAGTCTTTACAAACAGGAAGCAAGATTGTAACTCAAATTCCCTAGCCTTAAGGAAACTACAAAGCTTTTCAGATCGTATAGTAGGATATCATCATATGCAGTGACGTGAGGCGGAATATCTGTGGAGGGGGTACACATACTCATTAAAGAAAGCATTAGGCTAAATACTGTGGAATGCATTTTTCAACGCTTGAGTTTAAATTCTACGGGAATAATTTAGATTTATTTCTGTCTAATATCTAATTATCTAATGTTATGTGATTGTGATTGCTATCAAGATACTAATCGGATTTGCATAACTGAAAAATTGAGATAAACGATCTGATGGAGTGATAAAAACGCTAATGTTGTTTTTGATCATTAGCGTTATTTGCAGGAAAACCACAGTTTAAAGGCCCACCTAAGTTCCACCTGAATAATAAGCTAAATGTGGGGAATTGACTGTTGAAATACCTGATTCCTTACCTTTTGGGCTTGCTGTGTTCGCTTAATTCCCATCTAATTCTGACATTATACAATGTATCGTTGCTTTAAGTAAATTCTCCCTATCAAGGATTAATCAAGTGCTGACACAGAACTTCAAAGAACCAATAAAATATAAGTATCTACTGAGAATGCATTTGGCTCTTGAACCTCTCCTTGAATGATAACCCTCTGAAACCAACAGTGGAATATTAACATTTAGTTGGTCAAAAGAAGTAGGTGAGCCTGACAAAAGCCTAGTCAAATATAAGGGGATGCCCAGCGCAGCAGGGCAGGGGCTCTGGACCATCTCACTCACCCTGGTTCTGATTGAGACTCCTGATAGAAGGCTTCTGGTAGACCCTGTCCTCGTAGATGGGGTCAATGTGGTGCTCAGGAGACTGGAGAGGTCGCAGCTCTGAGCCCAGGTGACTGTGCTGGCTGCTATAAGAGCCCCTGGATCCTGAACACCACAACAAAAACATAGGAAACATCATTACGTGGTTCCAAACCACAGGAGGCTAGTGGCACCTTAATTGGGGAGGATGGGCTCATAGTAATGGCTGGAACAGAATAAATGGAATGGTATTGAACACATGGTTTCCATAAAACCAGCAGCCTCCTGTGTTCCAAACATGGTTAATAATATCTAGTATTAACAAGTCTATTAACTACAGCATTTAGAGTCATTTGAGAAAACATATATAAATAAAAGACTGCTGAGCCCAAAGAAAAAACACCTATTTATAGACATGATATATACACTGAGGGTACAAAACACTATGAACACCTGCTCTTTCCATGACATAGACTGGTCACGTGAATCCAAGTGAAAGCTATGATCCCTTATTGATGTCACCTATTAAATCCACTTCAATCAGTGTAGATGAAGGGTAGGAGACAGGTTAAAGAAGGATGTTTAAGCCTTGAGACAATTGAGACATGGATTGTGTGTGTTCCATTCAGAGGGTGAATGGGCGAGACAAAAGACTTAAGTGAATTTGAACGGGGTATGGTAGTAGGTGCCAGGCGCACCAGTTTGTGTCAAGAACTGCAACGCTGCTGGGTTTTTCACGCTCAACAGTTTCCCGTGTGTATCAGGAATGGTCCACCAGCCAAAGGACATCCAGCCAACTTGACACAACTGTGGGAAGCATTGGAGTCAACATGGGCCAGCATCCCTTTGGAACGCATTCGACACCTTGTAGAGTCCATGCCCCACGAATGTAGGCTTTTCTGAGGGCAAAGGGTGTGCAAATCAGTATTAGGAAGGTGTTTTTAATGTTTTGTATATAAAGACAGTTTCTCTCTGTCTGAGCCTGTGCACCCACCTGCCAGGCTGCCAGGCCTCCCGAGGGTGGCGTTTGCATACAGCTCGTGGGAGATCTTGTACTGGTCCGAGGAGTGCTGCATGCGCTTGGTGGGGGACAGGGTAGCGTAATTACCCACGGTAGAGCTGAATTGATGGAGTGGGGATGAGCCCGAGGCGTTGCCTGAAGAGGCCATGTGCAGCGGGGAAGTGGAGGACAGCCCAGCAGACCCAACCACCATGTTTATGGGGGAGCTGGTGCTGTAGGACTTGGCCAGCCGGCTGGGGGACTGCTTGGGCGAGGAGACCCGCTGCAGGGTGGCGTAGCTGGGCATGTCAGATGCAGAGCCCAGGCGCTGAAGCTTGGTGGGCGAGCCCACGGCCTGCATGGAGTGGGGGGAGCTCACACGTTGAGCAGGCAGGGTGGAGCAAGAGTAGTACATGGAAGGAGTTGGCGGGGCGTCAGGCATGTGGAAGGCGCTGCCATGGCCCTGGGCAAACGACTCTCTGGACTGGGAGGAGTCTATACTGGCAGCCAGCTGGGCCGCACGGCTAGACGTCACCTGGAGAAGCACAGAAATAACCTTAGATCTTACACCTACATCACATGCCATATTGAAATCCAGACTATACAGCAAAGAGTCTAAATTATCATTGACTGACGCAATCTAGGAGCCCGTTCCAAATGGCACTCTATTCCTTAGTCCACTACTTTTGACCAGGGCTCTAAGTCTCACCCACCTGGTTGTAACTGTGGACTGCCCCTCCCACCTGGCCACTGCGGGGCAGGGCCTCTAGTGCCTGGTTGCTGAGGTAACCGGCTGGGTAAGAGAGTGAACCATCCTGATTGTTGAGCTGCAGTGCACTCTGGGATAGCAGGCCTTGTCCTGTTTAGGGCAGAGAGAATAGTGGAGCTGAAATATTGAGACAACCTCTTACCCTCTGTCTCTATATCCCCCACACTCTCTTTTACTAGTCTCTCTCCCAGTCTCTCTCCCAGTCTCTCTCCCAGTCTCTCATATGACGTCTGATGGTTGAATGTTGATGTACTGTGGGGTCTTTAAAATTCAAATACTTTCTCTCTGCTTTTCTCTACACCTACCTTTCTACCGAAATACCTCTCTCTCTCTCTAAGACCCAGAAATGGAGAGAGTAGGGCATGCATAATGGATCAGGAGGAACTGGGAGTTACTGAGCACAAGTGATTCAGAATGAGGCCAACACTAAAGGTTTGCCTTCAATTCAAATAGTAACACTAACGTCAGCATTTTATTTTCATAGGCCTATATTTTTATTACATCAGCAATAGGATTCAGTATATTATATTTTGTATAAAAGACACAGTTGTAAGAGTTGTAAATCGAAATAGAATTACCGCACACACAAAAACAAATCAAATGCACTCTACACTACAGTATAATAGTATACTATTTTCCGCGATATAGCTGTGAGTGCTGTGCGTGTCACTAAGTAAAATGCTGTGAACCTGTTTCCGTGTGACCTGTTTCAGTGCACTACACTGCTCAAAGGTCTGTGAGACTTCCTCCCTTGACTGCCTTCACACCTTCCTCTGCTTTTACTCTCACATCCACGTTGTTCTGGCAACACCGGCCTCATTTTCACATTAGCGTGGAGGCACTGGCAATTTGTGCCCAATAACTGCCTCTGGCACACACACATGTGCATGCATCACACACACACACACACACACACACACACACACACACACACACACACACACACACACACACACACACACACACACACACACACACACACACACACACACACACACACACACACACACACACACACACACACACACACACACACACAATCTGTCACCCAAACACGCAAAGACACACAGTCTTTCTCTCTGTCATTAGCACTGAAAATGCTGTCATAAGTGTCTCTATTGTTTAACATTCATATAATAGCGGCTGTATGAAAATGACCACGGAAATGTTTCTGCGACCACTTCGGGCTGTTAAGTTATTGAGTATTTCCTAAATACAGAAATCATGTCAACGGAAGTGAATCTTTGGGAGAGGATTTCAGGAAGGAAAGTGAATATTGCAGGAGCTTTCATAGGAGAGTTCATTTGTGGTGTGTGTGGTAGAGTCAAGTAGTCTAGCAGACCAGAGGAATATCCCTGGGGTGGTGATCGCTCTGGGTGCCTGAAATATACAGGGAGGGGTTCCTTTATTCATCTAGTCTACGACCTGCATTCTGTATCAAAACATTTCAATATTTCATCAAGATGCTATTTTTAGCCTCACTACTCGAGAGGGGAGTAAGATGGATGTGCTGTGCACATTAGTGTGAAAACACAGTCTATGAGACGTGCACATGCACGTACGTACACACACAGACGTGCCAAAACACACACAAGTACTATCTGAAAATGTTCTCCCTTTCTAGCCCCAAAACTCCCTGCACTTTTCAACAGATTGAATATGAACGCGTTTGATTTTGCGGTGGCTGATTCGAAACTGTGTTCCTCGTACACGTGTGTTCTCTGTTATGCCCGAAGGAAGCCGCTGACACCTCGGCGAGACATCATTTCCATATCAAACCCTTGACATATACTGAATCTATCCTGACAGATAATACTCTCTCAGTGGCTCTTAGTGGAAAGATGAAGATCATTGCTTGGATCAAATGAAGTGAGGGCATTTGGGTTCAAAAGAGAAAGGAAAACAACTGTTTCGAATGCAGAAGGCAGAGGTGATAAGAGACAAACACCTGCGGTATATAGTTCCTGATTGAAACATTCACTGTCATTGACATCACTCTGGGCTCTACAAAAGAGAGACCTATCACCTAGCATTTCTGTATCTGGGGGATTTTGTACAGATCATTCTTGACATTTTTCTTGACATTTATTTGGAATATTGATAAGCGTAATCAGTTCTAAAAATGTCTAAGTTAAAAAAGTGTTGCAGTCAACTTAGCTTTCATTTGGCACATGTCAAGCTATTTGTCTATTTCTAGTGAATTTGAAAATATCTTCACTATAGTAAGGATACGATGTAATTCAGCTCTGAAATCAAATCACTTTATTCACAATGTTTCTGCTGTTTTAAAAGGTGCTAAACAATATACCTAAAAGTAAGTAAAAAAAAGAATCTGCACTGCATAAGGTGAGGAGCGTCCTTACTGTCGCCAGCGGAGAATTCCTGGGAGTCAAGTATCCCAGATTCCTGGAGTGACCTAATGCAGGAGTCCACCAGCTCCAAGCCGGTCGTCAGTTCTTCCTCAATGTCCTTCTGTCCGTCTGCGGAGACACAGCAATGAATAGAGAAGCAGGATTAGTGTTCAGTTACCTTAAAAAGAGGTTAGAGTTTACTACAGACACACTCTGACGGCCAGGTGGTAGTGACCATGCTAGATAAGCAAAAAGCTCCTGACTATACACTGAAATGTGTCTCTGCCGTGCCGTACCTTCTCCTTGACTATCTGTTTGTCCTTACCTACAGTAACTGACATACTTGTCCTCTGTCTAGTGTCATCAGTATGGCAAAGAGTGCCAAGGCGTTAAGGCCTTACACAAGAGGTTTAAGATCAGGATTAATCTCTCATCTAAGGCTGAGGCTACTGGCAGCAGACACTTAGTCCTCTACCCTATTAGAGTCATGATGATGATTACTGGTGTTTTAACTCCGGGATAATTCTGTTTGTGCAACATTTTTATAATCTCATCCAAAACATCAGTGGAACTTTCCCAGAGTCGATGACTAAGGAGAAGCAGGAGCAGCAGAATCCTGAGCATGACTTGCAGTCATAAATTCTTTGACCACCGCCGCTTCAATGATCAAATCCAAGACTACCTGTGTTTGATACTTCAGAAGACAAAGGTGTGTTCCGTCGTTCATGCTTTGCTCTAAGCCCATCGATATAGTCTCAACTAGACATGCAAATTTCACGCCGGACTGACAAGACAGAACAGCAACAAAGCTGTGTCTATCTGACAAATGATGACAGCTGTCCACACCTAGGAGCTAGGCACGGTCCACTCCACTCTACTCGCAAGATACACCTATCATTTCAAAGTATGCAACTCAACTGAGGTTGTCGCGTGCTCTGTGACATAACTGTGACATAACACAGAACTACATGCGCGGGATGTAAAACGTACGTACCTTGGTTATTCCAGCGAAACTTCTCATCTGCTGAACTGAAAGAAAGAACGAAACAGAGCATGGTCAGAATAGGAAAAACAGCAAACCATCTTCCTCTGCCGTAGCACTTTAATGGCCCAGCCTTGAGCATTACCTGGTGACTGGGACATTTTCATTTAAAAACAAAAATCTCCAGGAATTCAGTACACGTCCACATGAACTCACTGTAATATATGTGTACCTCGCAAGGAGAATTCCCTGTTTAGAGACAGAGAGGGAGGATAAGGTTTGGGTGAGATGCCGCTACCGTAACACTTGGCTCTGTCCCCAGTCTGTATGTCCGTGTGGCATCACTAGGTTACAGTACTGTAGAGCAGAGATTACTGGGAGTGGGGCTGACTGTAGGGATCCCTTCCTCCTTTAGTCTGGTCAACATGGTGTATTCTGTCAGAGTAGCCCAGCCAGCCAGTGCAGCACTAAGCCTGAACGGGGTCTCCCTGCAGGGGGAGGGGAGTGGGGTACACAACACGTGGTCTTGGGAGGAGAAGCTTTCAAAGCCGCCACTGCCCCTCTCTCTCCTCTCCCCCATTGTCGACCACCCCTTCCTATTCCTCTTTTCCCCACAGAGGCGCCACCCACCCCTCCCCCGACACACCATAGAAAAAAAACATCCCGGGCCTCTACTGCCCCTCTTCCCATGGGCCATGGGGCAGGTGACACATATTAACAATGTAGCCATGAAAACACCACCTACAGGAGCAAGGCAAGGTCACACAAGACCAAATTAACACATAACAATGAACTGCAACTCACTGCTGTTTATAGAGACCATCAGTATTGTCTGTAATGATTCTGCCAGCATTTTGAGGTTACAGACAGGGGTGTTTCATTTTATGTAGGCTACATTTCTAATTCTACATGAGTGGAAAATGGCTCCACACTGAGAAATCAACTGGCTTCCCTCTTATCAGAGCAGAGATGTAGCACTCACTTCTGTCATCATGAAGTGCTTTGAGAGGTTAGTTAAGGATCATATCACCTCTACCTTACCCGACACCCTAGACCCACTTCAATTTACTTACCGCCCCAACAGAGCCACAGATGATGCAATCGCCATCGCACTGCACACTGCCCTATCCCATATGGACAAGAGGAATACCTATGTATGAATGCTGTTCATTGACTATAGCTCAGCATTCAACACCATAGTACCCTCCAAGCTCATCATTAAGCTAGGGGCCCCTGGGTCTTAACCTCGCCCTGTGCAACTGGGTCCTAGACTTCCTGTAGGGCTGTCCCCAGGTGGTGAAGGTAGGAAACAACACCTCCATTTCGCTGATCCTCAACACAGGGGCCCCACAAGAGTGCGTGCTCAGCCACCTCCTGTACACCCTGTTCACCCATGACTGCGTGGCCACGCACTTCAGTAGTACGCCTGATTACCAACAGTGACGAGACAGCCTACAGGGAGGATGTAAGGGCCCTGGCGGAGTGGTGCCAGGAAGATAACCTCTTCCTCAACGTCGGAAAAATAAAGGAGGCGATTGTGGACTTCAGGAAACAGCAGAGGGAGCACGCCCCTATCCACATTGACGAGACCACAGTGGAGAAGGTGGAAAGCTTCAAGTTCTTCGGCGTGCACATCAATGACAATCTGAAATGGTCGACCCGCACAGACAGTGGTGAAGAAGGCGCAACAGCGCCTCTTCAACCTCAGGAGGCTGAAGAAATTTGGCTTGGCCCCTAAGACCCTCACAAACTTTTACAGATGCACAATTGAGAGCATCCTGTCGGGCTGTATCAACGCCTGGTACGGCAACTGCACCGCCCACAACCGCAGGGCTCTCCAGAGGGTGGTGCGGTCTGCCTGCTCTCCAGGACACATACAGCACACGATGTCACAGGAAGGTCAAAAAGATCATCAAGGACATCAACCACCCGAGCCACGGCCTCCTAATATTTATATATTTCGTAATTCCATTCTTTTGCTTTTAAATTTGTGTGTATTGTTGTGAATTGTTAGATACTACTGCACTGCTGGAGCTAGGAACACAAGCATTTCACTAAATCCGCAATAACATCTGCTAAATATGTGAATGTGTCCAATAACATTTGATTTGATATGCACAGAATGCTTCTTCAGCAAGCCAGCAAGCGCTGAGACCCCTAGAGAGTGTAGTTCTTCCTAATGTCGTATTACCTCTAGGTGTTGATGCAGTCAGCCCAATACACTTGTGTCCCCCATGGACCGGCTTGTACATAAAACATCCTCCATTCAGGCTGCAAAGTCAGTTTCCTCCTAAACTATATTTAATAGCTCGTCGGTGGGAAGAAAACAAGAAAATATGCGTACTGTCTTAATAAAACACAATTCTCAACCACCATGCTAGGGTGGCTAATGCTACGTCCTGATGTTGCGGTACGCCTTCAGCAAAGGATAAACAGACTCACGCGGTATGCAACATCCAAAAATGGTGGCGGAAAATGTGTTTTTATAAGATGCAAAGTTTTAGTCTGATCCAATGAACCATTGCATTACTGTTCAAAATGTTGTATCAAGTCTGCCCAAATGTGCCGAATTGGTCAATTGATACATTGTTAAGTACATAACCGTAGAGAACATACAAAAATGATATGGTCATAAAAAAATATAGATGTTTACACACTGCCAGAAATGTAATAAATGATGGATAATTCGCTTCCCTACAGAAAATATACTAAACTTCTCACCTCTAGATGTGGGGTGGGGAGCAGACACAGCAGGGGTTCAAACTGTAGAACCCAGTTCCTACATTTGAATATAAAAATGGATTTTATCAAACAACTATGCTACATTTTATCTCTGGGACCCACAGGATGACAAATCAGAGCAAGATTACTGAATGTAAGTACATTTATTACCTTCAGTTGTGAATGTATCAAACCAGTTGCCATGATAAAAGTTTTTTGTTGTTGTGCACTCTCGTCAAACAATAGCATGGTATTTTTTTCACTGTAATAGCTGTGAAAATTTAACAGTGCAGTTAGATTAACAAGAATTTCTGCCCATATAAGACAAGTCTATGTCTTGGAAATGTTCTTGTTAATTACAACGTCATAATAATCACATTAGTGCACGTTAGCTCAACTGTCCCGCGGGGAGGGGGGACTCATCCCGTAGAGGTTAAGGAGGAAACTGACACCTTTGCAGACAGAATTTAGCATGTTTTATGTATGAGCCGGTCTGTGGGGGACACGAGTGTATCACTGGCTGAATACATTAAAGTAGGACGTAAGATGACAAACAACATAAAAGGAATAATAGTGCCATCCTGCGGCCGGTTGGGCTACCAGCCAGCAGCCTTAATCATTTACATGGGCCAATATGTTGATGTAGTCGCTAAACCGGGGCCGTCAAACGGAGCAAGCTGGCATTTATTGGGATGACTCATGTACTGGAGGCAGCTCTGCAGGGTAGTCACTAACTAGCACAGCCACAAAATCTGATTTTAAACCTAACCGTAGCACTAACCACACTACTAACCTTATGCCTAATCCTAACCTTAAATTAAGACCAAAAGGCACATTTTTGTTTTCATGCATAGACAGACTTTTCCACTGGCCCATCTAGTGGAAATCGCTCGGCTCTGCCTCCAGGACAAGATTCCTCCCAATAAATGTCAACCTGCTCACATATGGACTATTATGTCAGATAACCACACTGGGATCGATGGGAGATTATCTCTGATCTGGAGCACACAAACAAAAATCATAATAACTATGGATTCACTGGAAATGGGAGCTTGAGATGGGTATCGAACTCCGCTGCTCCTCCATCCCTTAATCAATGTGAGAGTATCAGAGCGATGGCCTGCCCAGCGCTAGCTGCCTCAGAGCTCAGACGCCACTGTTATCACCAGGCTAAATGGTCATTCACCGGCCCTTTGGCCAAGTAGAAGCTGCTATATCATCCAATTGATTTCTCCTCTGCAGAGTGTGAGAGGATTCATATTGTGAGGCTGTCTCTGTTTACATTGGGGTGAAGAATTGCCAGAGAACACAAATGCCATATGTTAATAGGGGCTCTGCATCGGCCGCGAGTGCTCATTCATCACACGCTCTTTATTGAACTATACACACACACACACAGAACCGCACCGAAACAGGGCACGGGAGGAAGAGAGGAGAGGGACAGTGTTTTGGGCTTGAGTGGCCTTTCACAGAGACACTCTGCTTGTCTTAAAGGATGGATGATAATAACCAGTACCTCCCATCTCACTCCTGTGTTTGCCTCAATAGTTTCCCACAAATGTTGGAACTTCATGTTGGTTACCATGGCATACCTGCTTGCCTACATCTCAGTCTGCAAGCTCTAAAACAACTAGCCTATACAGAGACATGACTGGACAGAAATAGAAACCGTAACAACCCACTTTCATCCCCGATATGTTGCATCTAACATTCTTTATTCCACAATCTTTCTAAGCTCTGCGTGCAAACGGCAGGTTAAAACCTACCTTTAAATAGCTAATTGAACTTTAGCTCAAAACTGTTTCTCATATTGATTTACTACTACACAATCAATCTAGTCTGGCTGGATAATTAACTATAAAAGAGAGAGTAATTGATAGTGTGATTAACTGGTGCTGCAGCTGCAGGTCACTGTCTATATTCTAACAGTTTCTCACCGTTAATCACACTACTTTTATGGAGATGTGCTGGATATTGAGAGACAATCAAGGGCCCGGTTACATTCCCATGATGAGATTGTTAATATCAACCCTCTCTCGTATAATTATGTTGGTGGTAATTAAGAAAATATACATACTGTAAATAAGCTATTATTATAGTAGTAAAGTGTGGAGCAAAGTGTGTGTGTGTGTGTGTATTGGAATGTTAGTGCTGAGAGAAGCACTGTAAACTGAGGACAGGAAGAGGAAGGTTGAGTTCAGTGTTAGAGCAGTTAAAGATAGAACTGTAACGAATGGCTTGTAAAACCAGAGGAGGTTATGCAGCGTGGCAGCAGGGCAGTCGAACACTCTCCTGTTTCAACATCCCTGCTCTGTAGGCCCATGTCTTTGACTTTTATTTGAACAGGGAGTCACCATTGAGACAAAGGTCTCTTTTGCAAGGGAGCACCAATGGAGCCCTGCTACTGCACTCCTCAAATTGCCTGCTTTCTCTACAGCTCCCTCCCTCCCCCTCACTGTATATACAGTACAGTGAAGGAACATTGAACAACATTTTCCCAGTACAAACCCTCTCTCCCACAACATGCATGTGGAGGAATGCATTGCATTCACATCATGCCTGGCATGAGAGCTCATCAGAAGCTTTCCTATTTCTTCTGTGCAAATACTGTACAGATGAAAGCATCAATATTTCAATGTGCCTCGTGTGGCATTTGGATACCGCAACTTACAATCCTCCAATGCAGATCTTGATCAATCATTCATTCAAATGGGTCTGAGGAAGGAGGAGGAGTAGTATTCCCATTCCCAACCACTGCCCCCCTTATGTGTGAGAGGCTGTGACAGTGTAGAGAATATGCAGGGAGCAATCCATTGTTCTCTACAGATGAATGTGAAAGGAGAAACCAGAAGGGATCACGGCCTGAGCAGGCCAAACACTACTAGGTTTCACAGTGGCAGGCCCACACAGAGGACAGAGGAGGACGCCCTAATATGCAATAGTGGAGCTGCTCACTGACTGGAGAGTGGAGAGATGACAAATCTAGTACAAAGTAGTCCCCCACTCTATTCTATAAAAAGGCATAGCACCTGTCTGACAACCTTGTTATGCTGTAGGATAGAGTGGGAGACTACTTTGTCCTAGTAACATCTAATGGTGGCAGTGGGCATGGAGTTCAACATTATGTGATTAGATAGAAATAGCAGAGTAGCTAAACACATACTATTGTGCTTAACTAAATTGTTAGGATATCTATTTCTGCAGGTTGGCCGCCCCTCTCATTTGAACAGAGAGTATGTTGCCAACAGTGAGAGTGAGACTAAAAGAGGGTCTTTAAGATGCTTGAGAGAGGGGTATGGTTTTACCTCATCACTTACATCCTTCCCACTCAGTGTAGTATCCACTCAGTGGGCGCTGCGCTGCACTGGTGGTGTCAGTGTCATGATGAGAGGGATTCCATGAGATGGTACAAATGAGTACATCCCAAAGGCAGTCATTCACTAAAAGAGCTGAGACACCCCCAGCATCCATTACAAAGAGCGAGAGAGAGAGAGAGGAGAAAGAGAAGAGAGAGAAAGAAGAGAGAGAGAAGAGAGAAAGATGAGAGAAGAGAAAGAAACAGAGAATGGCTTAGCCACAGTGAATAAAGCCAGAGATAGTGGATAGAAATCCGGTCATTTTATCTGTTCAATAAACACATTTGGAATCCAATTATAATGTGTTTCTTTTTTTTTTCTCCTCGTCTTGGATAATATATTTTATCAGGACTGGGCACAATGGGGACTTTATCCCTAGTGTGCACTAGTGCATTGAAATAATAGATTGAAAAACACTAGAGTGAGAAGCTGGGGCCTGTGACTGTGAGAAGAGGTAAACAGCCCTGATGGAAATGAATTCTCCCTCATTTAAATCCCAGGAGAAACAGATCAACTGGGGGAAATCTGCTGAGTCAAGGAAGTGGGAAGCTTCGTTACGGTGAAGGTTCGCCAGGCAGTTCCTGTGAGGAAGGAAGGAAAGAAGCCAGGCATGTCCTTGGATCGCCATGGTGACTCTTAATTACTTGTTACCTGCGCAGATAGAACACTCTTACTACATCCCAAATAGCACCCTATCCCCTAAGTAATGCACTACTTTTGACAGGGTAGTGCACTATATAAGGAACAATGTGCCGTTTGGGATGCTGAAACTCTCTCCGAATAGGAGATCAATGCTGTATTTCAACACAATCTGGAACCAACAAAACAGTATTTCCCACAGGCTTCAGATATAGGTCGTTTTCAATAAAACGTCAAAATACGTTCGATTTGACTGCTGGGGGGACAAGGAGACCCCCAGCTCCGCTAAAACAATAACTACAACCTAAAACTTCTTACCTAGGAATATTGAAGACTCATGTAAAAAGGAACCACCAACTTTCATATGTTCTCATGTTCTGAGCAAGGAACTTAAACGTTAGCTTTCTTACATTTCACATATTGCACTTTTACTTTCTTCTCCAACACTTTGTTTTTGCATTATTTAAACCAAATTGAACATTTCACTATTTATTTGAGGCTAAATTGATTTTATTGATGTATTATATTAAGTTAAAAGAAGTGTTCATTCAGTATTGTTGTAATTGTCATTATTACAAATAAAAATAAATGAAGAAGAAAAAAAAGCGGCCGATTAATCGGTATCGGCCTTTGCTGGTCCTCCAATAATCGGTATCGGCGTTGAAAAATCATAATCGGTCGACCTCTAGTCTGTTTCTTTGTGTTTTTGGTCTTGGCTAGCTTAATGTTCCGGTCGATAACGTTAACTAGCTAGCACTCACTCAAGTGGCTGCTAGCATCGTCATGAAAAGGGGCATGAGGGAAGCCCTATATTACATGTTTCTAAGTAGTTAGAACGCTAGGGAGCAGGCAATGTTGAAAAGTAATCTTTAGACATGTTGTACTTTTCTTAAATGTTGTTTTGTAATTCACTAAAACAATCAGACAACATATAAATTGTTTTTGAAAAAGGTCACATTTTGCTGTGAGCCAATGGGCTAACCTAGGTAACCACAGGTTGTTTTCCCCACAGGGTCGTGACGTTCCATCTAATACCGGGGGGGTCTATTGGCAATAATAGGTTTTATAAAGCTCATAGTCCAGGATTTATCATGTTGATGGTAACAACCTAGATGCTTCAGTAACCTCGGCCATAGCTCAGAAACACACAGGTCTATCTTAGGCATTAGGAGTTTTTGGATATAGCATAGTGGTGTGCAAAACCTAAGCTTCCTCTGTGGAAGTTTGACTATTTCCTTTCATCTCAACACTTTCACTAAAATTGGATTTCTGCAATTGGTCTCCCTTAATTAGTTTGAATAAATCACATTTCCCTTTGTTAGGGACCTATCTGTGTTCCTGCTGTTTGATTTCACTGTCAGGTTGAGGGGGTTTCTATTATCTGAATGTTAGCACTGAAGACACCTACTGTAACTGCCCAGGTGCCTCTGGCCAATTCGTTTTGAGACCTGAGGACTCTGCCTATGTGTCTATATCACATACACCAGGCACCGCCATTTATAACTCTCAATGAGGAGGAGTGTGCTGATTAGAGGTTCTGTATGATGAACACTAGGAGGTCCGACCAAATTGTCTCTGGTGAACCTTTAAATTGGGGAAATTGAATTCATATCCTGCCAAATTGGACCCACTTTGTTATAATGGTCCAAGAAGAAATGAGACTGAATCAAACGAAGAGCCATGTTGGTTCTCACCATGAGATTAGCTCTGTTGCAGGCTCATCCTACTGAGCCACCACCCTTCCACTTGGCTGGCTCTGGGTGTGACAGAGACAGACCACTGGTACCCGGGCAGAGAGGAACAGTCTCTGGCAGACACACAGATGGAGGCTAAGCTGTGAAATGGTTTTGAACTGGAGCTCTTTGCTTCATTAAGAGATCTCTGCCATATTCGTTATCAGTTGTGATGAGCGCAGGCCAAGCTATATTATTGAGTGGCAGATATCCAGAGATATATTTAGGATGGCTCAGTGAGAGAATCAGATCCAAGATGGCAGTGTCTCGATCACACTTTCCATTCTAACTCACAGTGCACCCATACAAAAAAAACATGTCAAATTTGCAGTTTCAAATGTGAAATAGCTGTTTTCACATTAACTTAAATTTCACGTGTAACCATATTTTCACATGTATTAAATTTAAAGTTCACATGTTAACACCATCTTTTCACGTGAGGAGATTTTTTTTTAAATCACCTCATGTGAATTACAGTTTCACATGTGAAATGTGAGGTTTCACATTATTAAAAACTTTCACGTGTGATAATCTCCCTTTCACATGTGGAATTGTAAGTTCACATGTGAAAAACAATCACCCAATCCATCACCTCTTTCTGTCTTGTGTTTGTCAGATCCAGCTGGCCTGTCAGACTGACTGTTCTAGTGTCAGGGTTAAGTGTAATGTTCCCCTGGAAGCTGGATCTAGAGTATTTCAGTCAGTAATGCCAGGCTCAAGTCTACAGAGTTAAGACAGATTTATTAAGCCAGAGCCTTGACCATCAGCTTGGAAGCTTTTATCACTGCTTAGGCACGACGGATTGGCCGGCGAATCATTGTGCCCTGTCTTCTCATACTGTACAGGGAAGGCAGTTAGTATGAGTCATTCAGTTGCCCAGACACCCTTAATAAGCCTAATATCCTTTACAATCAGACAGGGTCTCTCTGAGGCACTCCAGGGTACACAGCAGACGGGGGTGGGAAGAGGGGGAGCAAGGAGGGAGGTTTAAAAGGCTTATTACACCAGGCATCCATTCCACTGCCTTCAAGTGCAAGAAGTCTTTAACCTTGTCACTTGTTTAGATCAATAAGGAAGACCTTACGGATCGTACCGGATGCTGTCATTTAGAATACAGGTGACGGCTTTGTTAGGAGAATAAACAGAGTCAATGGACGGAGAGAGAGTAGGGAGGTTCGAGAGAGAGAAAGTGACAGAAAGAGATATACTGAGGTGGTAGGGGGTGAGTCGCATCCATTGTCGAGACTATTCCATTATAATGTAATGTGGAAATATGAGGATATGAAGTTAAATTTATCACAGTGTGATTGTTGACACAGTGCAGTCCTTTGATGTAATGTCATGTGAACTTTTTTTTTCTTCATGTTTGAATGAAAATATAATGCGGTCTATTCACCTGAACTGTAAGGTGGATGCCTTTTGGATGCCCTTTAATAAAATCGAGCAATGTTTCATCAGAGCAGAAAGTTGCCAGTACATTGTGAGCATGGCATTTAGAAGATTTATAATACAATTTCATTTGATGCTATTTAACAGGAGGGGGGGGACCTTCAAATGTCCTTACATATTTTTACTTTTAAATGTAAGACAATACAGGATTTTGAATATACCATAAGTGCACAATCAATCTGCAATCTGATGCAGAACAACAGATATATTGTGGCAATATAACTTGCCTTTTCTTACTGTTATGTCGATTCTGAAACTGCTGTCAAACATGCTGCATCTCATGATCTCAATCCCAGTTTTTAAAAACGTCTATATCAAACCGTGTCAGTTATCGAAATTCCAACATGATGACATTGAAAGCAACAAAGAGCACAATACCACACATGCACCACAATGTCTCTCACCCTTTCCTCAGTGGTACAGTCTCAAATGGCACCCTATTCCCTATAGTGCACTACCATAGGGCTCCGGTCCAAAGTAGTGCACTATAAAGTGAATATGGTGCCATTTGCATTTCATACTACAGTATTTGCTAAAGCCACAGGAGACTAGGAGAGACTAAGCTGGCAGCTTCCGCTTAATACGCCCTCGCTGTGCCCGACAAACAGCGTTTAGGAGGTAGACAAACCCACGCCCTGGGAAGTGGCTCGCTCTGGCCTAAATGGAGCACAGAACCACCTGGGCTCTGCCTACAGGAGCCCCTGTTAGACTATTAGATAAGCAGGCTGCAGCCCTATCAACAAGGATTCAGACTGCCAAAACAATGACTACTTGAAGATCTGAAGATCAGAACAAACATAGCCACGGCAATAAACTAGACCAGACTTAGCCCCAGGGAACAGTCTAACCATGTCTAATTTCTGCTGAGGCAAATTAGGGAGGGAAATAGGTGTGTGTGTCTGTGATAGAATGGCAGAGTTGTTTTTCAAAAAGTATCTCAGAAATTGTCTATTTTACTCATTGAAGTGGATGCGATGCAAAATATGTAGGACGCATGATTAAATTTAGCACTCTAGGGCTGGGAATTGCTGGGACCTCACAATATTATCACGGTACTTAGGTGCCGATACGATATGTATTGCGATTTGATACTGTGATTTTGTAGCGATTTGATATTCCAAGGATATTGCTTACTACTGGGGCATTGGTTAGAGCGTTGGACTAGTAACCGAAAGGTTGCAAGATCGAATCCCCGAGCTGACAAGGTAAAAAAAATCTGTCATTCTGCCCCTGAACAAGGCAGTTAACCCACTGTTCCTAGGCTGTCATTGAAAATAAGAATTTGTTCTTAACTGACTTGCCTAGTTAATTAAAGGTAAAAAAATAAATAAAAAATGTCTGCTGCAGAGAGGAGAGCATGAGAAAACAAGTTTTTCATCAGTCAAGGTGAAAAAAGTGCTGAAAACATGTTGGCTCACTATTTAAAAAGAAGATGGAGAACAAGCTAAAGGATTAAAAAGACCGGAGGTTTGGCTCAGGTACAGCCGATAAGTGCTAGCTAATGCTACCTACAGTAGCATAAAATATATATACTGTATATACAGTGCGTTCAGGAAGTATTCAGACCGATTTACTTTTTCCACATTTTGTCACGTTACAGCCTTATTCTAAAATGTATTAAATTGTTTTTCCCCTCAATCTATACACAATACCCCATAATGACAAAGCAAAAGCAGGTTTTTAGAATTAAAAAAAAAAAAACTAAAATATAACATTTACATAAGTATTCAGACCCTTTGCTCAGTACCTTGTTGAATCACCTTTGAAAGCGATTACAGCCTAGAATCTTCTTGTGTATGACGCTACAAGCTTGGCATACCTGTATTTGGGGAGTTTCTCCCCTTCTTCTCTGCAGATCCTCTCAAGCTCTGTCAGGTTGGATGGGGAGCATCACTGTACAACTATTTTCAGGTTTCTCCAGAGATGTTTGATCGGGTTTAAGTCCAGGCTCTGGCTGGGCCACTCAAGGACATTCAGAGACTTGTCCCGAAGTCACTCCTGCATTGTCTTGGCTGTGTGCTTAGGGTCGTTGTCCTGTTGGAAGGTGAACCTTCCCCAGTCTGAGGTCCTGAGCGCCCTGGAGCAGGTTTTCATTAAGGATCTCTCTGTACTTTGCTCTGTTCATCTTTCCCGCGATCCTGACTAGTCTCCCATTCCCTGCCGCTGAAAAATCCCAACAGCACGATGCTGCCACCACCATGCTTCACTGTAGGGATGGTGCCAGGTTTCCTCCAGACGTGCTGCTTGGCATTCAGTCCAAAGAGTTCAATCTTAGTTTCATCAGACCAGAGAATCTTATTTCTCATGGTCTGAGAGTCCTTTAGGTGCCTTTTGGCAAACTCCAAGCAGGCTGTCTAGTGCCTTTTACTGGGGAGTGGCTTCCGTCTGTCCGCTCTACCATAAAGGCCTGATTGGTGGAGTGCTGCAGAGATGGTTGTCCGTCTGGAATGTTCTCCCATCTCCACAGAGAAACCTTGGAGCTCTGTCAGAGTGACCATCGGGTTCTTGGTCACCTCCCATCTCCCCCGATTGCTCAGTTTGGCCAGACGGCCAGCTCTAGGAAGAGTCTTGGTGGTTCCAAACTTCTTCCATTTAAGAATGATGGAGGCCATTGTGTTCTTGGGGAACTTCAATGCTGAAGAAATGTTTTGGTACCCTTCCACAGATCTGTGCCTCGACACAATCCCGTCTCGGAGCGCTACAGAAAATTCCTTCGAGCTAATGGCTTGGTTTTTGCTCTTGCATGCACTGTCAACTGTGGGACTTAATATAGACTGGTGTGTGCCTTTCCAAATCATGTCCAATCAATTGAATGTACCACAGGTGGACTCCAATCAAGTTGTAGAAACATGTCAAGGATGGAAACAGGATGCACTTGAGCTCAATTTCGAGTCTCACAGCAAAAGGTCTGAATACTTATGTAAATAAGGTATTTCCGTTTTTTTTATAGATTTGCATACATTTCTAAAAACCTGTTTTTGGTTTGTCATTATGGGGCATTGTGTGTAGATTGAGGATTTTTTTTATTTAATACATTTTAGAATATGGCTGTAACGTAACAAAATGTGGAAAAAGGGAAAGGGTCTGAATACTTTCCGAATGCACTGTATATATTTTTACTAATTAATACTTGGAGTCAAATATTGATCTAATAACTGTATCGATGGTTCCCCCCCATCACTATAGCAATCTGTAGTGTGCATATATTAAGCATACAGAAGATGATGACCACAGGCAATTGTGTTTCACTGTGCTTTCAGGTTCAGTGACAGAGTTCCTCTGGGATTTAGATTTTTTTTCAATTACAAAAAAACTGGTGCAACGTCGAATTCATAAATGTTGAAAAAGAAGCCAATCATCAGATCACATACTTGATTGGTCCCTCACAGACACCACCTCAGGTCCTGTAAAACAGAAGACACAGATATTGACCAGTAGAATCCAATATTGTCTCCTCTATTTGCTAACCCATAGGGTCTGGTCTGGTGTGGTGTAGTCTTCTATGAGTAACTGATCAGTGGGATGAGATCTCCTGTCTGTCAGAGGAGAGAACGGCTCCTCCATTATTGGCCTAATCACCACCCCCACCCTGACCTTCACTGTGACATTCAGTTACCCCAGGGGCACCACACTCAGGTTCAGATAGCAATGGAGGAGGAGCAGGGAATGTCCTTCAAGCTTCATACAACACTGAGTAAGCAAGAAAATACATTTCCATCCTATGCCTTTCACATCAAACCTTTCTGCCCTCAAAACTATCCATTTGAAAGACTTGAAAACAAACTGTCTTAAAAGAAAGGTTGCACAATATATATTCCACAACTCTAACAACTTAGATTGATTATATTCCATCTAAACAGTCTTTATGCAAAAGTTTATAAAATATGAACTATTTTTGCAATTTGAATTACATTAATCAAAAACTCATACCAATATATTGCAGCTTTGACGTCAATAAAGCAACATTCTGCTGGTGGCTTCGGTGATGGAGGTGAATCGGGTAAGTAGGTAGTAAAGTGCACAAAGTGTGTTGTCATGTTATGTTGCTAGTAGATGATACAAAGAAATTATAAGATAGCCAACTATCTAAGTTCACCGGGCCATGCAAAACAAACTGGCCAACTCGGATCAAGCATGGTGTTTGGGGGTGAAATAAGCTAGCTATCTAGCAAGCAAGCTAAAAAAACATGTACGTTTGCAGAAATGTATGGTCAAATATCAATCGGATTAATGTCATTGTTTATTTTAAGGTATGTCTTTGTTTTTGCTTAACTGCCTGATCTTTATTGGCCAATAACTTATAGGATATCATGGTAGCCAATGTTTGTGTTAACTATACCTGGATTTACTGTTACTGCTGCTAGTAACGTTAGCACTCAGGTTAGCATGTGGCTAGCTATGGCAACCATCAGCCAACAACACAGTTTTAGCTTGTTTGGTTATAGATGTTCAATGTCTACTACAATGGTAAAGGTTTATCATGATTTTGTTTAACAATACAAGAAATGCTGAACTGCTAATAAGTGATGCGTTTCAAGACTGCTAGTGGTTAGATACAGTGCATTCTAAAAGTATTCAGACCCTTGACGTTTTCCACATTTTGTTACTTTAGTCTTATTCTAAAATGGAATAAATAGTTTCCCCCCCTCAATCTGCACACAATACCCCATAATTACAAAGCAAAAACAGGTTTTCAGAAACTTTTGCAAATGTTTTAAAAATAAAAAACTGAAATATAGTGGTTGTGGGTGAACATGGAGTACAGGAGGGGACTAAGCACACACCCCTGAGGGGCCCTCGTGTTGAGAATCAGCGTGGCAGATGTGTTGTTGCCTACCCTTACCTGTCCAGGATCCATTTGCAGAGGGAGGTGTTTATTCCCAGGGTCCTTAGCTTAGCAATGAGCTTTGTGGGCACTATGGTGTTGAACATTGAGCTGTAGTCAATGAACAGCATTCTCACATATATGTTCCTTTTGTCCAGGTGGGAAAGGGCAGTGTGGAGTGCAATTGAGATTGCGTCATCTGTGGATCTGTTGGGGCGGTATGCAAATTGGAATGGGTCTAGGATTTCCAGGATGATGGTGTTGATGTGGGCCATGACCAGCCTTTCAAAGCACATCATGGTACTTCCTGCTTTCGTTTTTTACTTGTAAGCTGGAATCAGGAGGACAGAATTATGATCAGATTTGCCTAATGGAGGGCGAGGGAGAGCTTCGTACGCCTCTCTGTGTGTGGAGTAAAGGTGCTCAAGAGGGTTTCCCCCCCCCCCCCCTCTGGTTACACATGTTGGTAGAAATAAGATCAAACTGATTTGTTTGCCTGCATTAAAGTCCCTGGCCACTAGGAGCGCCACTTCTGTATGAGCATGTTCTTGTTTGATTATGGCTTTATACAGCTCATTGAGTGCGATTTTAGTGCCAGTATCGGTTTGTGGTGGTAAATAGACAGCTACAAAAAATACAGATAAAAACTCTTGGTAGATAGTGTGGTCTACAGCTTATAATGAGCTACTCTAACTCACGGGAGGTAATACCTCGAGACTTTCATAACATTAGACATCGCGCACCAGCTGTTATTGATAAGTAGATGCACATCACCACCCCTCGTCTTACCGGAGGTAGCTGTTCTGTCTTGCCGATACACGGAAAACCCAGCCAACTGTATATTAGTCGTATCGTCGTTCAGCCACGACTCTATGAAACATAAGATATTACAGTTTTTAATGTCCCGTTGGTAGGATAGTCTCGAACTGAGCTCATCCAGTTTATTCTCCAGTGATTGCACGTTGGCCAATAGAACGGATGGTAGAGGCGGGTTACCCACACGCTGACGAATTCTCAGAAGGCACCCGGATCTGCGCCCCCTGTATCTCCGTCTTTTCTTCATGCGAATGATGGGGATTTGGGCCTGGCCGGGAGCAACAGTATATCCTTAGCGCCAGACTCATTAAGAAAAAATCTTTGTCCAGTATGAGGTGGGTAATTGCTGTTCTGATATCCAGAAGCTCTTTTCGGTCATAAGAGACGGTAGCAGAAACATTATGTACAAAATAAGTTAAACAATGCGAAAAAACACACAAAATAGCACAATTGGTTTGGAGTCAGCCATCCCCTCCGGCGCCATTCTAGTTCTTTTCTGAATGCTTTTCCGACATGACTTCGGTCAAATATAAAATATATACACATTTCTCCCAAAATACAAATATGAAGTGATATGTCGTATTAGGACTTTTACTTGGAAGGATGAAACCAATCAGAATGTTTAACAGCAACCTAATTATGTAATGTTCCCTTTAAAAGTCTGAGAGGAGGATGAGCTGTCATGATGGAATCTTGACAAGGGCCCTTGAAACACAAGACCCATTTGAAAGGGGGAAGTTTTTAAAGGTCAGTCAATCAACCCTAATATTTCAGTCAACTGTAATCAATGCCTGACTGGGAAACTAGGGGTTAAGGAATCTGATGTTTTTGGAAGTCTTGAATAAAGATTATCTGTGGGTAGGAGCTAGCCTATAATGGATTGACTGCGGGTGGAAAACAGTGATAAAAGTGATGTGTCTGGACCAAGCATCATGGGAAATAGGCCCACTGCATCACACTCAAACAAAGATACAAACACACTGGCTCCTCAGTAAATGGACACTACCCACACATTGAGACACTATTGGGACATATTATGGTCCTGTTTTGACAGAATACTATGTCATGTGCCTTACTCAACCCAAGTTGGTCAACTAACAATGTGAGTCCTGTGAATCTCACTGAGAAGTCTTCAGACTCAGCAACAGCAAGAAGTTTGGTGTAATAATACTGTGGATGAGAATCTGTTTCTTTGGATCTGCAGGTGGATGATCCTCTTGGTTTTTGAGTTAACGGATAAGGTAACATATGCCACCCCAGACATTTGACCTGACGTATTAAGGGGGGAGTAGGCGAGTCATTAGCAACTCTTAAGGTCTTTCAACCCCAGAACACACTTTGACATCACTATTACTAGTTTGGGGATAAGTGTTGTTATGGAAATGCTGGGTTACTACAATAGTGAATCAACATGTTTGCTAGGAAGTGGTCCATTCAATGTTTTGACAGGGTTTTACCAAACACAGGAGCAGTTTAATCGTTTTTGATTGGGAATACAATTTGTAAGTCGCTCTGGTTAAGAGCGTCTGCTAAATGACTTAAATGTAAACGTAAATGTAATACTTTGGTATAATCAGCCTAAATGGTTCATAGTGACCCCACAAAGATGAGTCTCCACCAGAAAAATGTTGCACAATACACACACAACACAATTGTTACTGAGCATGCAATCAAGTTAGAGCATTCCATTGGTTGTCTGACTAGACAGACTTTCATAAATCCCACACAACATTTTCCGCTGCAGATTCTATTCAAAAGGATTCCACGGCGAGAGAGACAGAGTTTAGTGCTTAAGAGGTCAAATGGTTAATTGAAAATCAGAACGAGCTTCTAGCTCATTGTTTGTCTGTAAATTGAATTGAGAATTACAATAAAAGGATGACTAATTAGTTTGTGGATGAAATCCCTTCTGGGTTAAAGTATGTATACAAAAGAGATACAGAATATTCTGTTGTGTTGGCCCCTTGATGCCATAGTAGGCTATTATTGCTATTATGTGCCAGACAGCCAGGCGTGGTTCTTAATGTGTCTGTTCTGTTTTGAGATTGGAAAGATGTGATATTGGGGGATGTAGGGGTAAAACAACATGAACGTGTTTTCTTTTCTCCAATGTGAACTGCATTTTTCACACTGAAACAACAAAACCTGGCTGTTAATTCTATATCTCCACCCAGGTTTTCAGCAACCTTGCTGACTGACCCCCATATTGTTCCAAGGACTGTCTGTCTCTTATGGAAAAGCTACAAAATAGTTTTTTCATCCCACTGAGCACACCTAATGAAAGAGACAGGTAGGGGGTCTGGGAGGTAGCACCACTCCACTGAACACACCTGATGAAAACAAGTAGGGGAGGGGCTGGGGAGGATGGGAAACAGGATGGCATCACAGAGGAGTAAAAGAAAGCAGAGAGGGAGGGAGGGAGAGCATGTGGCGCCACTCTACTGAACACACCTGATGCTACTCATGCTGCCGGTCTCAGATCCTAGCTTGCATCGCTCCAGTTGGGTGGCGACAATCTGCCGTTCAGCTTCCAGCTCTCGAGTCAGCCGTTCAAATTGCAGTTCCTGTCGAAAGACATGAAAAAGTGATTGTCAGTAAGCATACCTGTATTGTGCTACATAAGATATAGCTTCATGCAATTATGCTTAAGAAGATTGACAATTCAAATGTTTCAAAACATCCAGTGAGTGTAAGCCTAAATCATATACAGTGGGGTCCGAAATTATTGACACCCTTGAGGAAGATGAGCTAAAATTACTGTATAGCATAAATAATTCAAATAATTAGCGATATTGCATGCAAAAAAAAGAGGATATTATTTTATATTAATACAATTGCTCAGAGAAAGAGATTTTGTTGAACAAGTAATGTACTTTTTTTCTCTAAAAGGTAGGGGTCAAAATAATAATTACCACCCGTGTTTTCAATACCTTACCTTGTGAGGATAACGGCACTGAGCCTTTCTCTAAAATGTTCTATGAGATTGGAGAACACAGGAGAATCTTAGACCATTCCTCCATACAGAGTCTTTCCAGATCGTTGATATTCTTCGTCTGCGCTTATAGACTGCCCTATTCAATTCAAACTACAGGTTTACAATAGGTTTCGAATCCAGAGACAGATGGCCATTGCAAAATATAGATTTTGTGGCCAATGAACCATTTCTTTGTGGATTTTGATGTGTGCTTGGGGTTATTGTCTTGCTGTAAGATCCACTTACAACCGAGTTTCAGCCTCCTTGGCAGAGGCAACCATGTTTTTGGCTCAAATGTCCTGGTACTGGGTAAAGTTCATGACGCCATTGACCTTAACAAGGGTCCCAGGACCGTTTGAAACAAAATAGCCCCATAACATTAAAGATTCACCATTTTACAGAAGGTATGGAGTTATTTTCTGCTTATGCATTCTCATTTTGACGCCAAACTCACCACCGGTGTTTCATGCCATCTGACCAACGCACCGGTTCCAATCCAAGTGCCAATGCCATTTAGCAAACTCCAGACGTTCACATTTGCAATGACCATCTCAGTCAACGGACTTGAAACCCATTGAAAACCTGTGGTTTGAATTGAAGAGGGTAGTCCGTAAGCTCAGACGAAGGATATCAAGGATATGGAGGAATGGTCTAAGATCCCTCCCAATGTGTTCTCCAATCTCATAAAACATTTTAGAAAAAGGCTCAGTGCCGTTATCCTCGCAAGGTGAGGTATTGAAAGGTAGTGAAAACAGAGGTGTCAATAATTTTGACACTACCTTTTTTAGAGAGAAAAAAAGTATTGCTTCTTAAACAACCATCTCTTTCTCTGAGCAATTATATTAAAATAATATAATTTCCCAGTTATTTGGAGCATAACTCAAATACTGAGCTATAGGTTATCTATTTTATACAGTAATTTTTGCTCATCTTTATCAAGGCTGTCAATCATTTCAGACCCCACTGTATATTCACATTTGGAGATGAAAACAACACTCATAGGAAAAAGGTGCTCTCTAGAACCAAAAAGGGTTCTTCAGCTGTCCCCATAGGAGGACCCTTTGAAGAACCCTTTTTTGGTTCCATGTAGAACCCTTTTCCTCTGACACCGAAAGCCCAAACAATTGTCAGAGACTCCAGCCACCCAAGTCATAGACTGTTTTCTCTGCTACCGTACGGCAAGCGGTACCGGAGTGCCAAGTCTAGGACCAAAAGGCTCCTTAACAGCTTCTACCCCCAAGCCATTAGACTGCTGAACAATAATCAAATGGCCACCAGACTATTTACATTGACACACCCTCTCCATTTGTTTTGTATACTGCTGCTTCTCGCTGTTTATTATCTATGCATAGTCACTTCACCCCTACCTACATGTACAAATTACCTTGACTAAGCTGTACCCACGCACATTGACTCAGTACCGGTACTCCCTGTATATAGCCTCGTTATTGCTATTTTATTGTGTACATTTTTTATTATATTTTACTTTAGTTTATTTGGTAAATATTTCCTTAACTATTCTTGAACTGCACTGTTGGTTAAGGGCTTGTAAGTAAGCATTTCACTGTAAGGTCTACACTTGTTGTATTCGGCGCATGTGACAAAGTTTGATTTGATTTGAAAAGAGTTCTACCTGGAACAAAAAGGCTTCTCCTATTGGGACAGCCACAGAAACCTTTTGGAACCTTTTTTTCTAAGAGTGCAATAACTTGTTGATGTCAATGGTAGACTAGGCAGACACTCTTATATAAAATGACTTCCAGTTGTGAGTTCAAACATTTTCGTTCTGGTCCCCCTTGGGAACATACCAAAAACCCTACCGTTGCAAGCACCATGCTCTACCAACTGAGCCACACTGGACCATGAGCCACATGGGGCCAAACAAAATCACAAATCAGCACCTTCGCAGTGTGCTACACCACTGCTTATAACTAACTATAAGTTAACTATAAGAAATCTAAGTTGTGTCAAATAAATTATATCCAGCCCTGGCTACAGATATGCATTTGGTTTGTAACTTGCTAGCTAAGTGGCTAGATGTCAAGATCAAGCTTCTTGGTTACAGCAGAGACATTCAATACCTTCCTGGATCAAGATCCCTGTTGTCCCTTGTTTTGTGCGTAAAATAAATAATAATTGCGCCCCCTGTGTGCACGTCCGGTAATACCGTATACCCTGGTATGGTACAGAAACAGTATGAACATCTGGATACCGCCCAACCTTACATCTGAGCAGCCAGTCTCATTTAGGGCGCTTTCACATATCCCCTTATGATCTGGATTCTGGAGCGTTTGGATCCGCGCTATAAAGCATGTGTGAAACGCAAATGAACCCTGGCGGAAATGAATCCTGGACCTGCGTGAGTAATGGGGCCAAGATCCAGGACCAGAGTACCAGTTTTTGTGACGCGGCAGCGCGAGTCGCGTGGAACTTTTTTGCCCATTGTAAACAAGCTAGCTCGCTAACATCACGTAGAATGTTCGTCTTGCTAATCGCACCCTGAAATTGTTATTTGCGAAAGCAAAAACGTATTCTGTCGAATTCTCACAAAAGCTCCAGGAAACCGAACCAGGGTACCGAATTTCATATGTGAAAATGCCCTTAGTCTCAGGCAACTCCAGTCAATACAAAACTGTCCACTTCTTTTGTGACAATGCTGAAATGAGTCCAGTGCCCATAAGGTCAAACACTCTCTCTAGAGCAGTTTATGTAAAGTCTGCTACAAAATGTATCACCTGCTATTCTGGGCAAGAACCCAGAATACAAGGTCCACAGAAACATCCCATTGAACTGGATGAAGAAGGATCCATCCAACTCTTTTTAAACCTACTCTGAGCTATAGCATCAAAGAGCTACAAGTGTCAGTAGACGTGCATTTCCATGTACTTCTTTTGGTATAATAGTTGCATTTTACATAACTGTGTACATGCAAGCAACTGTAAACTGTTGCTATTGTCTGGCCTAGTTATCTTCCAATATGCATATTTTGCATAACTTTATAAACAACTAAACGTTGTGCTGATAAGATGCAGTAGGCTATATATTTGGATAGAAGAAGTAACAAAAATGAACCAGCAAAGTTGAAGTCCTTTTTTTAGTTATATCTGGGAGCAAAATGACAGAAGTCCATCAGAGTTCCAAACAACAAAATCACTGACCTTACTATTCCCTCCAAATGTAGCATAACAACCAAACACCTGTTACTGCCAAAAGACTATTGGAATTTAAGTTAACAAAGCCATACCTTCACATGGACCATACTTCAGAGAAAGCACCAACCACACATAATATCCCACTTTTTTCTCCATCCTCAACATGTCTAGAAGTTCTTCTGTCCTTATTGAGAGAACTCCATTAGAGAAAATGGCAAGCCCAGTAGTGACTGCCTCCAAGCAGTGAAGAATAGGAGTTCAGCCAGGCACAAAGGTCTCCATGGCAACAGAGAATTTAGAACCTCTTTGGCATTATTTATGCAACATTGCATCACAAAAGGACCCTCCCACCAGTCTGCCTGCCAAATCCTGCCGCTCTCCAATCACTCTTTTGACTGCTCCTCTCCTCAACACCATCTGCGCCCCCCGCTGAAAAAGCAGAGAGAGGGTAGCGGGCGGAGGTGGGGAGGGGCTGGGTGAACGGAGGGATGGGGAGGGAGGGGGGACAGAGTGGGGTGCTAATTGGAAAGCTCCAAAGACTCGCAGGACTGTGAATGTATATGGAAGTGTTGTGGGGTTGAGGCAGCAGAAATGTCTCCTCTCCTTCTCCCTTTCCTTTCCTCTGTCCCTCGTTTCCTGTCCTCCCCTCTCCTGGCCATAGCTCTGAGTTGTGCTCTCCAGGGAGAGACAGTGACTGTTCTGCCTCAGTGCCACTCTTTGGGCTGGGCTGCCTTGCTTAGAAGGTAGTACACAATACAGCAGCATGTCATAGCCAGACACGGTTTAAATATAGCTTGGTAAAAAAGACACAAGGATCTGCCATGGGAGAGAAGATAGGGCCACAGAGGCTTGGGATGACAAAGTCACAATTTGCTTCCTGTTACTCACCACTTTAAACACTATTTATTTCTAATCTGTATGAAAAATACATTTGGGTATATGATTGAGAAAAGTATTGAATGAAAGTACTTTTGTTCAAATGAAAACTGATAGAGCTCAAGGCAGTTGAGAGAGAATAGAGTGAATAACTTAGCTTTGCATATGAGAAGCTTTGTTATCTCCTCCCAAACAAATGTCTTTATTTAAATAGTCATTGGGTCAGTATACCAATTCTAAACCATGTTCAGAATTCGAATAGCCACACTTAAAGGGATAGTTCACCCAAATGACAAAATTACATATTGATTTCCTTACCTTGTAAGCAGTCTATGGACAAGGTATGACAAAAATCCATGCTTTGGTTTAGCTTCCCAGTCACTGTATCCAAATGCTAATATTTTAGCATTTGTGGCACAAATCCCATTCAAGTCATGGAACCGATATTAGCATTTTTCCAGCATCATGTCCAAATCATCCGAAAGTATCTAAAATTGATTGTGAAGCTCAACAAAGTCACTTATAGATTATTTGAACCTGATGCGCGAAACATTATGATATCGGTCGCATGACGAATGGGATTTGTGCCACAAATCTTAAAACATTAGCATTTGGAAACAGTGCCAGGGAAACTAAACCGAAGCATGGATTGCTGTCATACCTTATCCATATACTGCTTGCAGGGTAAGGAAACCAATATATAATTTTGTAATTTGGACTATCCCTTTAATCAGATACTGAAATAGAAAATATTCTGGAACTTTAAGACATGGCTAAATTTGTTAGCAGGACATTTCCGTATAATTGTTATTTTAAATTTAAACTTAATTTAACTAGGCAAGTCAGTTAAGAACAAATTCTTAGTTACATACTGTGAAACAGTGTAGAATACTCAGATTTTCAAATGTGTGTGTGTGTGGTAGAACTGAAGAACTACCCTCTAAATACTATAATTAACTAATTTAAAATGGGCAGACTGTTCAATTAAAACCTTGCCTGATAATTGCATTACAAGAAAATCAAGTATACTTCCAGCCCATTACCAAGGACAAGAAGGAGAGGGAGATGTATGCCCAATAGCTTGCAAACAGTACACCCCTGAAAACACCATTAAACCTATTTATTAGTTGGTAGAATAAATGACTAGGGGACAGAAGATGGGAATTTTGCAGCTTCAGGAAACTGTGTGGTCCTAGCTGTGTGGTCCTCAAGTATAATTGCCTAATTGTGCCCTGTGGTACCAAGACTGACATTTTAACTTTTTCAGAGGAGACAATTTGATTACAAAATGTCATCCTGGGTATTCCTCACAAGTTATTTTGGGGGTTTTATCCCATTTCTAAAAAGCCAGAGGTTAACTTAAGGAGTACAAAACCAAGGAACACCCTGTAACAGAATAATTGCCTGGTGCAGGATTGGTTGGCTGGAGAAGATTCTGGAAGTACCGAGTTCATCTATTCAAAACACCTACTGTAGGCCTACACAAACTATACCACACTCGTATGAAGCTAGGGTGTCCTACTAAACAATATTTAACTGACTCAAAATATGAAATATAGTGAAACAAGGTACCCTATTAAAGGATAATTGTATTAGCTGGACTTGAGTTGAGGCAGGAATTATGAACTAGGAACCTATGGGCTTTAAAATCCTTGCCTTAAATACTCCTGTTGAGACAACATTTCACTACTGCTGTGTACCCACTCCTCAGCGGAGTAACGCAGTGCTGGTTTTCTGATCTGTCTAATGCTTCATTCTGATTTGCTAGAGCAACTGTATGCCTCCACGCCACTCAAACTGCCCTTCTACCTCTGTCATGGTTGTCTGACTTACTCATTCAAGCCAGGTGCAGAGCCAAGACATTCACACAAGTTCAATTTTCACCGTTCATCCCCCTCGAGTCAACTGACAAAAACATACTGTCTTAAACACTTTGCAGTCTGAAACAAAGGAAATGGAAATACGTGAGCACTCCATATCCCTGTCTTATTCCCCAAAACACTCAAACTGGATACATATTTGATCCGTTTTAAAATCCCTTCTTATAATACAGTACTATGAAATGATAAACCCTGTACACGCAGTATCTGACATACAATTGGTTGAGTTAAGTCCCTGCATGACTGATTAGCTAGCCATATGTCAGCCCACGAACAATAACGACCCAGTCATCCATGAACCTCATATAGATCTTTACTATCTGAGCTCAACATTCACTCACAGTCAAGTCATGAGTCTCCATATTGAACCTATTGACTGGTATATGTTAAAAGAGCAGTACTGTAATACCCTGAATGCAATGTCTCAAAGAGTCAAATTGGGTTATTATAACTGCTTTTATTTATAAGCTGTGGCCTAGTTGATGGCAATTCAGTCTCTATAACTCTATCACTTTATTTGAGAATGTCCTATTCATTATAATAGTCTCCTCTCCGCTAAGCCCAAAGCAGCCCACATTCTAGAATGTTACAAATTAGAGTGACTGTTTCACAAGACTTAATCATTTCCATTCATTATTTCATGACCAAAGGCTGCTGAAATGACTTCACTGCATTTGTTTAAACATCCATTAAGTCTTAAGAGGTGACCATGATTTAAAAGTGCAGATTAGCATTCTCTCTCTTTCCCCAATTCAAATCATGTCTGAATATTCTAGCTAAATGCATTCCCCATATTGCTGTACAAATGATTGCCAGATGTTTGATATGCCAGCACTCTGAATAAGATGACACCAGTTTGCATTCTCGTCTTGCCCTCACGTATAGGCTATATACTACACATCAAATGGCTTTGGCTGGTTTCATTTGCTGTCCCTGTGGCCTGCTGCTGATCATTGTGAGAGGACAAAATGAGGCATCACACGTTGGCTTGTACATCACTACTTCAAACCATGGTCACTAGCAGATCCAAATGAGGCCCAATCATAAGCAAGCATGGTGGAACGTTAATCTAAATATCATTGGGGGCCAAAAACAACGTCACACCATACAGTACTAGAACCATCCCCAGGCTGCAGGTTAAAGTCAGGCCACCCCCCCCCCCCCCACCCCAAAAAAGTAAATACACAGAATGTATCATCACACGTTAAACCTTTTGCTGACTGATGCTGTTTGCCATCTAGTGGTGGGGTCATAAACTATTGACCATAATACGTCATTAACACTGCCTTTCACTATTACACAATTGAAGGTACAGTATATTGTAAGATAATCTCCAAAACAGAAACTTTTCAGGAATTGGAAAAAAGTACCATATTTTCCTGCAGTCAAATGACCAAATCGTCCTCTGTTGGCCTCATGGGTGGAATGTTAATAACGTTTTCATAATTTACATAATTAATAAAAAATGTTGGGGGGCCGAAAATGTGGTGTTTCTATGTCAAATGGTTTTGTTATATTTCAGTGTTCTGTGATGTATAAAAAGTGTGATATTGAAATGTTCAGAGTACATTGAGGGGAGTTACTGCTTTCAATAAATGTTAAAAAGAAGAAATTGGAGTTACGAGGTTATCAGAGAGTGGCGACATCTAATTCCAAACATGAAACATGGAAATGAATGTAAGAAGACATGAAAATGCATATATTCCTAGTCGTAGAGCTTTTCCTAGTGTTGAACCCAGTCATAATGTTTAACCAGTGGTTGTTCACGCTTGACCTCCCTCCTCTCACTGCTCCACAATGCACAGGAAGAAGACAAATCCTAATTGTGCCCACCATTGAATAGCATCAACAATGAAAATGTCTGCCTTTTTATTTGTATTCACACAACTATCCTAACGCTGTCAACAGAAGAAAAAAAAACAAAGAGCTGTGACTGAGGTGCACCGGCTTAAATAAACGCAAGCTTGTGGAGGTCTGCACACACAGGGACACACACACACTCGTGCCTCTCTGTATGCAGGCCTTTAGGCTTTTATTTTTTTACCCTCCTGATAGGACCATTAGTATGTCCCAGAGCAGCCCCATGGGTCTGTGTGATGTGTGGCAGTGGCCCACTTTACCATTCCACAGCTTGTCCTTTTCTCTCTTGCTTAAAAGAAAGAGGAGTGTCAGTGTAACCACTGTCATGATGCAGGGGATGGGCTCATTCCCATCTACACACATGCTCTTGGTTCTACTCCAAAATGGCTGCCTTCTGTGAGCTATTACAGGGGCTGAGTCACTGGCGTACTGGTGTTCTTCCATGCCGTCCATGGGAGGGGTGTGTCACTTGAGTGGGCTGAGTCACTGACGTGGTCTCCCTGTCTGGGTTGGCGCCCCCCCTTGGGTTGTGCCGTGGCGGAGATCTTTGTGGGCTATACTCGGCCTTGTCTTAGGACGGTAAGTTGGTGGTTGGAGACATCCCTCTAGTGGTGTGGGGGCTGTGCTTTGGCAAAGTGGGTGGGGTTATATCCTGCCTGTTTGGCCCTGTCCGGGGGTTTCATCGGATGGGGCCACAGTGTCTCCTGAGCCCTCCTGTCTCAGCCTCCAGTATTTATGCTGCAGTAGTTTATGTGTCGGGGGGCTAGGGTCAGTCTGTTACATCTGGAGTATTTCTCTTGTCTTATCCGGTGTCCTGTGTGAATTTAAATATGCTCTCTCTAATTCTCTCTTTCTTTCTTTCTCTCGGAGGACCTGAGCCCTAGGACCATGCCTCAGGACTACCTGGCATGATGACTCCTTGCTGTCCCCAGTCCACCTGGCCGTGCTGCTGCTCCAGTTTCAACTGTTCTGCCTGCGGCTATGGAACCTTGACCTGTTCACCGGACGTGCTTGTTGCACCCTCGACAACTACTATGATTATTATTATTTGACCATGCTGGTCATTTATGAACATTTTAACATCTTGACCATGTTCTGTTATAATATCCACCCGTCACAGCCAGAAGAGGACTGGCCACCCCTCATAGCCTGGTTCCTCTCTAGGTTTCTTCCTAGGTTTTTGGCCTTTCTAGGGAGTTTTTCCTAGGGAGTTTTTCCTAGCCACCGTGCTTCTTTCACATGCATTGCTTGCTGTTTGGGGTTTTAGGCTGGGTTTCTGTACAGCACTTTGAGATATCAGCAGATGTACGAAGGGCTATATAAATACATTTGATTTGATTTGATTTAATAGGCTACATCTTACTGCTGGTGAGGAATATCAGTAGCATGCTTCCATAATGTAACTACAAGCCAATTATATTCTATTGAGCACAATCTCTTATAAAACGGAACCTAGTTTTGCACATTCTACTCAATAACAATGACTTAGTTATTATATTATACAGAAAAATTATTGTGAGCGATAGCGACATTTCAAACGAAAGGCATAAGATTAAACGGGCCTACCCAAAGTCTCTATAGAGTCCCGTTATAGTGTCACCTGCTAATCAGTGTGGATGTTAGTCTGTCCTCTGCACCAGACACACACAGAATACAAATGGAACCAATTACTTATGTCTCTATACCTCACTGCACCCCTGCAGAACACTGACACATTTACTTCAACATCAAATAGGATGGATTTCAGGTACTGAACAGGATCTTATGATGAGAAATGTAATAAAGAAGCTGGTGGTGATGGCAATATAGCTGAACCAATAACATACTTCATATTAGGTTGCCATCAGTTAAAGGGACATTTAACTTGAAAACAATTTTTTCACATATTCTTCATTTGTCCCCTTTTGATACAGTCCCGCAAAATTGGGCATTCAAATTTCATTCAAGTTTTCACAATGTATTACTTTCAATCCCCTGATGCCTAAGATCAAGCATGAGCAAAAACGCTGATCACATTATATGTTTTGCATGGAGGGCCTTGGTCTCGCTCTGAAAGTCACCCATGTACGGTACACACAGAATTAACATGGAAGGCCTTACCTGTTCCTTGACAGAGGCCAGTATGGCCGACGTGGTCTCTGTCTCAGAGCCGTCTCCATTAGAGGCGTTTAGTACTGGGCTCAGCATGGTGAAGTTCTAAGAGTCAGAGGTTGCGTCGGGAACTGGCATAACTTCTGAAAGGGAAAGGATTAACAGTCAGCATTAGAAGGGGGACATCATCCACTATGGGAGAAAATGCAGAAATTGTTCAGTTATGATATCCATCACTTAAATATCATGAAACAGTTTGAATCCATTGACATTTCTCATGTTGGTTCATCACAAATCACAACAAAATATATTACTGTATACTGTAGTTTCACTTATACCGCTCACAATTTCTAACCCTAGTATAATGAAAACTTTCTGTATTCAAGGGTAGTTTGCAAGGTAGAAAATCTGGATACAAATATACTAATCTGATTTAATAAGATTGTGGATATAGCTAACACTTGTAAACTATATCAGTCATATATCATAATCTGCCAAGTAATCATCTGGACGAGAGCATGTACTACTGATTCCAGTGTGTGTGTGTATGTGTGTAACAATGACTCTACCATCACTGAAGGAGAAGGGACCTAAATCTCCAGATAATCCTAATATAGTGAGAGTGCAAATAATGGCCATGACAACAACACAGATGACAGCTTCTAAAAGCCGATGAAAGCTTGTCAAAATTGATCCTTCCCATCCCTGTCTCTGTGCGTGGCAGTCACTAGATCACCCAGTCAGTCATGTTGAAGGTAAGGGAAAGTCGACCGCAGCCTTGGAAGCAGACAAGAGCTAGACTATTCTGGGATGCTGCCAAGCAACAAGCCCTGCTGGACACTGCTAACATGGCTGACCAGAATCCTTCCCTTGTCATCCATTTTAGTGTTCCTCTCTCCTGCTCGGTCTCACTCCCACCCCTTTCTCTCTCTCTCTCTCCCTTGACCTAGTTCAGTGCTTCCTCATCTCTCTTCCAGTCTGTGAGTTCTAAACACTGGCCGCTTATCTGACAGAATGTCTTCTCTTGCCACTGTTTCCTCCCTCCTGGGTCACCACACCTAATGTCATCCTCATCTTTCATTAGCGTGGACCTCTGCCTCAGTGAAATACTAGCATGATAAATGAATTTGCATTCAGTGCTACACAAGGATATTCATAGCAAGGGCTTTTAGAATTAAAGTAGGATTATCCTAATTGACTTATTTGTCATAAATAGTGAAAACAAAATAAATTCTATGTCCCCACCAGACGTTCTATTTTACCATCTGTGCAGACAGAATGGGTTGTAAGGAAACATGAAAATGGATTATACTGTAAGTTAATATGTCAACATACCCCCCAGGGCTGGGAATTGCCAGGGACTTCACAATAGATATTATCAAAATACTTACGTGCCAATACGATATGTATTGTGGTTGTCATAATTCTACACGTCTTGCGATTTGATACTGATTTTTATGTGATTCCATGGTCTAAACATATTGCTCACCATATGTCTGCTGCAGAGGGACAAGAGAGAGCCATGAGAACTAGTTTTGATCAGTCATGGAAATAAAAAAAGTGTGGAAAACAAATTGGCTCCCTATTTAAAAAGAATTTGGAAACAAGATGGAGTTTTGGTGCAGGTACAGACAACTAGCACAAAAATAATATTGCGATATTGTCAATATAATATCTTCAAAAATAATATCCCGATATGTAACTGTATCGATTTTGTTCCCCATCACTAATACCCCCTCTAAGCATCGAACGCCTTTTAAATTAGGAAGCTGCAGCCATTTCTAGGTCAAACTTCCAGCCTGTGACCAGTCCTAAGTATTGACTAGTACAAATCAGCTTTACCAGTAGCAGTCCAGCAAAATCTGTGCCAGTACATAGAGACAGGAAGTGAGGGTATGGATGAATTAAGCCTATATTTTGATGTTGTAAGTAATCTTAAGATATCCATCTGCCTCTGATACTATCCGTAATTAAACATTGAGAATAAACATAATAGCTTTACACAGTCCAAGACAAACAATGCTTTGTTTAAAGGCATCTGCATATCTGTACACAATGTATAGTCATCACAATATTGTTGTCTGACTCATTCCATTTACATTACTGTTCGCAGACTTCTTTCTGCACAAAGTAAAGCAGCATTGATTGTAAGTTCCAAAGATATCAGTCCAAGCCAGACGACGTACAATCGACAATGTATCTCCGTTAATACAAAGCGAACAAAAATGAAGTCCTATTCCCACTGCTTCTGACCGAAAAAAATCCAAACTTAACCAACTCTGTACGTGACCACAAAGGAATGTATGTTTATGGAGTGTATTTGATGAAGTGTCCCCTGTTGTCTCATTAAAACTTTGTGCAACATTTATTTTGCATTGGTAGTCATCTGTGGATCTGTCTAGACACTTTCCCTTCACTTAATATTTTAAATACAGACTTCCGACATAAAGAGTCTATCACAAGTTCATTACCATCAAAAGGCTCCTGTCAAGATGTTAAAGGAGACCCATCTAAGTAAAAAAAAAAAAATGTCTGTTTAGTAATGGGCTGCTTAACCTTACACCAGGTACGCAATATTGATTCACATTTTGTATTCTCAATGTTACTTGAGGATGGTTTTGGCAACTATAAGAATACACTCTGGGCTTTTAACCATGACAAATGTGCATTATTCATGGTAATAGCCAAGGAATACACTCGCTAAAAGTGCCAGAGAGAATTGGTGCTGGCTTTCTGCTTTTTTGCCCAGCATAATATGTATGATGCATGCCCTCGATGAGAGAGGAAAGCAATTGCCTGAGAGAATCCTACAGTATAGTCAGTAACTGCAGAGGCTGCAGGCGGGAGATGCTGGGGAATGCAGAAACCACTGACAGGTTATCAGTCTTCAGGTGCAGAGTGCAAAATGCGGCATAATTTTTTATAATCCCATAACGCCTTGAACAATAAAGACCTCTGAAATTGTCAAACTTTCCCTGCATGACATTTGAGAAGATACAATTCTTGCAGAATAGCAATTCCGTATTATGCATTGTTGTGATAAAGACCTCTGGGTGCAATCGAGTGTAATATTATCAGGTTGGCAAAAATATCTGAGAGGGAAGCCATTTGAGGCTATTGATTAAAGCTCTCTGGGCAGTATCATGCCATTATGATGGCTTTGAAGCCATCTGCAGATTTAGACACACCAGTGGCTACAGGTAGACAGCAGGTAAGAAGGCCTTCTTTTAAAAAAAAATATTCTACCTCTGAATTTTTATGCTCTAACCTTCACAGCTTTTATATTGTAATACATTTATGAAACCACTGTTGGACATGCAGAGATGTCCATGGTAACATCAATTCTAAATCTACAGTAAGTAGTGGCCATGGGGCTTCACCCCAGTGACAAGCTGGAGAGACAGTACACTTGACATCTCTACTGTAGTACACCAGTCTGTAGGGCCTAGCTGTCAGCCTACAAATCCTTTCTACCCTCCATCACTGACTTGACAGAATTGGGTGGTAGCTGAGAGCAAGACACGGTTTCCAACCATATTAATTCACTCACACAACAAACAATATGAGATCTGTGATCACCTTGAGAAATGCAGGCAGGAAGCAGGAAAGTAGCATTTCTAAAGTATTTGGGTCGATGGAGTTAAACTGGCCCTGGCTAGCAGTAATGACATTGGGGGAGCCGCTGTACTTCCCAGGAAGTTGGTCGGGAGACTTTTCCTACACGCCTCAAGTCTGTTCAGACGAGGGAGGGGGGAAAAACTGCAGATATTCTGGCAGAAAAGAATAGCTAGGCATGGCACACTCAACAACCCCTTCAACTTTTTTTTTTATCCCAATCTCTGGTTTGGGACACCTGTCAACAGTGAGAATTGCAGTCCAATTACATCCCATTAAGACACAGACTGTTCCCTCCGGAGTTAACACTAATGTATTTTTCCGCTAACCAAAGACTCACCTCAGCACATTTTGTTAGACCGTTGGGATCTCAGTGTTTGAATAAACAAAAAGGGGGATGGTTTGTTGCAATGTATTGTCTGCAAGCGTCCACTTCAGATGGAGAGTATGGCCTGCTGTGTAGCGATGCCCTCTGACACTTAATAATTGGGCGGGAACATGAATATAGAATTGATGTAGGGTTGTTGCGGTGTGAAATGAGAACTTGAAGCATACTGTATCTCAATTAGCACTATAGGGGACAGAAAAATACAAATTCACAACTGACGACCAGGATACTAATGAGACCCACTGACATTAGTATCATGTTCCTGTGACGGACCAGGTATAAGTCCTTGACCATAGTCTGTCGTTTGGCTTCTAACGGAAAATATTAACCTCTGATGAAAATGCGCTATACACATTTTTACATGAGGAGGTTCCATGATAACAAGCTGCCACAATAGTCTACATGTTGATAGGTTAGGTTTATAAAGATTTAGGCAAACTTACTAACATGATAGGCCTCCAATGCCCAAAATGTGGTGATGTCTTCTCTGGGTTGATGACATTTAATGTCAACAACCCAGAGAAGACATCAGCACAAGAAGGGCCGGCTCTAGCCTTTGGGGGGCCCTAAGTGAGATTTGATTGGAAGTTTTAAAGTACATTTCCTGCAATTCTACACATTCTGCAATGGGACCAAGATAAGTTTTTTAAAGCAAGTTTTCTGCAGTTCTACACATTTTGCCATGGGACGGAAATAACGTTTTGCAATTTAAGAACACATTTCATGCAATTCTACACATTTTTCCATGAGGCAGAGAGATATTTTTGCAGTTTTAAAGCTGATTTCCTGTAATTCTCCCTCTTTTGCCATGGGGTGGAGATTTTTTTCTTTAGTTTTAAAGCTAATTTCCTGCAATTCTACACATTTTGTCAAGACTTATGCAATGTTAATAATATCTGTGTGAGAGTGACTAACAAAATCAATGGAGATCCCCTGGAGGTCAGGGTTCCTGGGCACGTGCCCTGCGTGCCTGGTCAGTATTCAGCCATGATTACTACAAATTTAGATAACTGGCTAGACTAACTTACCAATCTAAAAACTATTGTCTGACATGACTAATTGAGTGACTGTCAGTCACTGCTGATGCACAACAAACTTTTGAACTTGCACATTGTATATTCTACTATTCTAACTATCAACAGTAAATTGAGACCCTGACTGAGTTCCTAAAAAACAACAAACAACTATGTTTTTGGGTCGGGTGCCCCCTAGCGGCCGGGGCCCTAGGCGACCACTTACGTTGCTTATGCCTGGAGCCGGCCCTGAGCACAAGCTGAGGCAATGAACGAGCTCCTGCAATAATGTTCTCAAAGGATGGCTGAGCGTGACACAAATGATAAAGTGTAATTATGTGGGGCTTGCTGTGATAAAACAAGCCCCAGCGCATTATTAACATTTTCTCTTACAAACTCTGTACTGATTAGGTTGGAGTGCATTTTGTTTTCCCTCAATAGAATGCCAGTGTCTGCTATGTTTTATTGACAGGCTAATTTCATTAAACAAACACCACATTTTAAATGTAACAACACAATCATACAGATGTAGGATCTTAATTTGAGCCAGTTTGCTAGAGTAGGAAAATAATCCTGCAGCAACAGGAAATGTGGATTATAATTAATTACATTTTTTTGTAGGGTTTAATCATTTTTTTCGCAAGGGAAAATCAAGTCTGAAATTTCAAAGTGGTATTGACAAACTTCAGAAGCCTTTTTAAACCACAATAAGCTACACGTTTTACATTTTCAATTCTTCTGCATAATTTTTTACGATATTATATCGATATTTTTACATTTTAGTCATTTAGCAGATGCTCTTATCCAGAGCGACTTACAGTAGTGAATGCATACATTTCATAAATTTTTCTCTGTACTGGTCCCCCGTGGGAATCGAACCCACAACCCTGGCGTTGCAAACACCATGCTCTACCAACTGAGCCACACGGGACGACTGAGCCACATACTCCTGAGCCACATACTACTAAATATTGATTAGTAAAATATATATACTTTAAGTTTTGCTAGGTAGCGTTAGCTAGCAGTAGTTAGATGTACCTGCACCAAAAACTCTTGTATTTCTCCTTCTCAAGCTTGTTCTCCATCTTCTTTTTTTAAATGGTGAGCCAACATGTTTTCAGCACTGACTGATCCAAAAAAAATTCTCATGGCTATTTCTTGTCCCTCTGCAACAGACATGGTGAGCAATGTGTTTGGAACATAGAATTCGCAATAAAATCGTAGTAACGAATCCCAATACATTAAGAATCACAATACATATCATATCGGCACCTAAGTATTGTAATAATATCGTATTGCAATTCCCAGCCCTAGCAACAGGGTGATCAAATTAAGATCCAACATCTGTAATAGATAAGCTAGCTGGCATTGCCAAACAATTAAATCAATCTCTTCATACTTCAATCAAAATACTTCCTGTTTCTTTAATTTACCACCTTGATCATTATTTAATCTTTATTTAGGCAGGGAGTCCCATTGAGACCAAGGTCTCTTTTTGACCACAGCAGCAATTACACAATAAAAGTGAGACACACAGATAATACAATCTAATAACAATTTGGTGTTATGTAATGTAGCATTAATGTGCCCAATATTTATTGTGTATTCTGTATGACCCCAAAAATGACTTCACTCCATCTCAATCAGTTAGGCATTCAAGCTGCTATGACAGTCCCATTATGATAGTGTGCTCTAGTGCATCATGTGTGGTTTGCACCTGATGTCATGCATTTAATGTGAGTTCCTGTAAATACTGTGTTCTCCAGTGATGATGAGGCCGGAGGGTTAGCTAGTGCTTCAAGGCTTTTAACCGCATGACTTACTGTACTACTACTACTGCCACTACTACTGCTACTATGAACCAAACCAACCCTTGGCTATGTTGAGATTGAGGCAGTCAAGGGCTTAATCGTCCAATGTGAGGTTGGGGCTGTGAAGCCAGTAGTATAGCTACAGGAGCTGCATGGCCTGGTTGTTTTTCCATCCCAAGGCATCAGCCTCACTGGTGAATGTTGACTTTACATGTGACTGCGGTGGCAGCAGAGTCCCTACTAGCCTAGTGAGTAAACCTACCTCACACACAGCCACTGACATTTTCAATATCTGCACCAAGGCACGATAACAGAAGAATACCCAATCAGCATCCATTACATTGGTTGGATGTCTTACTAAAGAGGATATGCATTGTAACCCATATCAACCCTCTAGCGTAAACATAATTTTTATAGGACATTATTAGAGGACATTACACCACCATGCCTATCTATCTGCATGTTAAGATAATATGATCATTGACATGGTTGCGCCATCTGCATAATTGGTTGTAGTGAATGTTACCAGAGGTGACCCCTGCTGGTCATCTGATGACATGACAGAAGGGAATAAAGGAGAGGACCTCGGCGTGGGGGAGGAGAGGAGGAAGTACAAAGCTTCTCACATCCCTGTGGCATCATCCACAGCATTGCCACATCCGCACACACAGTCCATCCATGCACTGCACTATACAGTGAATAAATTGACCTTGAAGCAGGGACACATTTCAAAATCCACCCTGTTTGTTATTGATGGATATGCAGCTCAATACCAAAGTCAATCTGCTGATCGGTTCTGTGCTACGGGCATGACACTGTTACATCTGTGTAACATGATGGCTATGAATGTTTCCTTTGACATGTAGCATAAAACAGCCCCTTCTCTCAAAGCAGTACCACAGCCAACCAATGTTGATGTGCTATTTGTGGGCTGGGTGTCATAAAGTAAAAGGACAGCGACATCTGTATTTGTGGAGCTGGGAAGACATCTAGACCCAAAGACACCGTCCCACTATTACACACCGTCCCACTAAAATGAGCTGTCATTAAAAGTGAGTCTTAATTATAATAATAGGTCTAACCTTGTCTCAGGACCATCTGCTACTGTTGATCTAAATAAGATCTAAAAATATCATCAACATCATGAATTATGCATTTAGATCTACTGAGTAAGCACGAGTTTTGCTGAGTGACTTCATCACACAAATGATTCAAAAAGGTAGTGATCACAGAGTAAAGACCTGGGCTAAATGGGTGTAACTGCCACCCTGCCACCCAGCTATTGATGTTACAGTACATGGCTTGGCTGTTCCAAGTGGAACATCAGGATTGAGACCGCCTGAGGTTGTGCTGCTAACATACTACAGCTTGACAGGTAAAACATTCGATTTCAAGACTTCAGATGTAGAATGGAATTGAAAGAAATCTGAATCAACAACAAACCAGTGTTTTTCCACTGATATTCTCAGTAGCACAATTTTGCTTGCCAGTACAGTACATCCATAATACATCAGATTTACTTTTGAAGGCCTGCAGTAGAGATGACATAACTAAATCATTATCTGTGTTAGCATCAAAGTATCAAACTACACTATGGCACTGTTCTCACATATGTACCATATACTGGATTTTCCTCATGAACAACAAAAGAAGTGGTGATGACATGAAAGATGGATGGAGGTCAGTATAAAGAGAAATCACACATCAGAAAGATCTGAAAAAGTAATGCTTCCTTTCAAACAACTACAGAGGAAAAAGTAGCTTACAGATATTCTGCATGTAATAACAGTAGCTAGTTGTAATAGTACTTATGGTAGTAGGCCTAATGGAAGATGCAGTGAGTTGGGTATTCTCCTGTTCTTAGTTTTTTTAACTTAACAAATGAAAAAATTATGTCAAATGATGACAAACATGCCCTGGAGTAGGTGTGGTCCATAAATCTAAATATAGAGCGCAGGAGCACTGCTGTCTCTCACATTTCATGTGTCAGAGGATTTTATCATCACAAGTGAAAATGTTCACTGAGCACAGCATGTCTCTCCTGACTTGAATCTGAAAATCCAGAACATTTGGAGCGCTAAGCTATATCCGTCCCTGCCCATCCACGGGTAGCTGAATTGGTGAAATGATATGTGAAAAGAAGATGACTGGCTTATCCTCAGGCAAATGTAAACCGGCCAGATATAGGCTACTGAGTTATATCTGCACAACTCAAGACCGCCTTATCCAGCTGAGCCAAAGCCAAAGCATTAGGTCTGGGCGCTAATACGAGTCTTCAGGTCTCAGGCAAGGTTACTTATCACACAAGTATAGTTTGCCAAACCAACTCCTCTATGTACATGAGGTAAGTAGCATAAGAGATTATTTCTCAGTATACCAGCTACAGTTGAAGTCGTAAGTTTACATACACCTTAGCCAAATACATTTAAACTCAGTTTTTCACAATTCCTGACATTTAATCCTTGTAAAAATTCCCTGTATTAGGTCAGTTAGGATCACCACTTTATTTTTAAGAAAGTGAAATGTCAGAATAATAGTAGCAAGAATGATTTATTTCAGCTTTTATTTCTTTCATCACATTCCCAGTGGGTCAGAGGTTTACATGCACTCAATTAGTATTTGGTAGCATTGCCTTTAAATTGTTTAACTTGGGTCAAACATTTCAGGTAGCTTTCCACAAGCTTCCCACAATAAGTTGGGTGAATTTTGGCCCATTCCTCCTGACAGAGCTGGTGAAACTGAGTCAGGTTTGTAGGCCTCCTTGCTCGCACAACCTTTTTCAGTTCTGCCCACACATTTTCTATAGGATTGAGGTCAGGGCTTTGTGATGGCCCCTCCAATACCTTGACTTTGTTGTCCTTGAGCCATTTTGACACAACTTTGGAAGCATGCTTGGGGTCATTGTCCATTTGGAAGACCCATTTGCGACCAAGCTTTAACTTCCTGACTGATGTCTTGAGATGTTGCTTCAATATATCCACATAATTCTCCTTCCTCATGATGCCATCTAGTTTGTGAAGTGCACCAGTCCCTCCTGCAGCAAAGCACCCCCACAACATGATGTTGCCACCTCTGTGCTTCACGGTTGGGATGGTGTTCTTCGGCTTGCAAGCATCCCCCTTTTTCCTCCAAACATAACGATGGTCATTATGGTCAAACAGTTCTATTTTTGTTTCATCAGACCAGATGACATTTCTCCAAAAGTACGATCTTTGTCCCCATGTGCAGTTGCAAACCGTAGTCTGGTTTTTTTAATGGCGGTTTTGGAGCAGTGGCTTCTTCCTTGCTGAGCAGCCTTTCAAGTTATGTCGATATAAGACTCGTTTGACTGTGGATATAGATACTTTTGTACCTGTTTCCTCCAGCATCTTCACAAGTTCCTTTGCTGTTGTTCTGGGATTGATTTGCACTTTTCACACCAAAGTACGTTCATCTCTAGGAGACAGAACGCGTCTCCTTCCTGAGCGATATGATGGCTGCGTGGTCCCATGGTGTTTATACTTGCGTACTATTCTTTGTACAGATTGAACGTGGTACCTTCAGGCGTTTGGAAATTACTCCCAAGGATGAATCAGGCTTGTGGAGGTCTACACATGATTTTCTGAGGTTTTGGCTGATATCTTTTGATTTTCCCATGATGTCAAGCAAAGAGGCACTGGGTTTGAAGGTTGGCCTTGAAATACATCCACAGGTACACCTCCAATTGACTCAAATGTTGTCAATTAGCCTATCAGAAGCTTCTAAAGCCATGACATCATTTCCTGGAATTTCCAAGCTGTTTAAAGGCACAGTCAACTTAGCGTATGTAAACTTCTGACCCACTGGAATTGTGATACAGTGAATTAGTGAAATAATCTGTCAGTAAACAATTGTTGGAAGAATTACTTGTGTCAAGCACAAAGTAGATGTCCTAACCGACTTGCCAAAACTATAGTTTGTTAACAAGACATTTGTGGAGTGGTTGAAATACGAGTTTTAATGACTCCAACCTAAGTGTATGTAAACTTCCAACTTCAACTGTATATGTTGTCTGCAGTTACTTTATCTTTACTCTACATACCTTATCCCTAGCTAGCCTTCATTATGTATCTCAACAGCGATATAAAACACAAATATAACTTTACCCTGTTATGTCCCTAGTGTGATGAATGTTTTCTGATTTTCTTTTCAGCATCTTAGTAAACATCAAAGCTGATTAAACTGAAATGTGTAAATCCCTGTAGGATTGACAACACTTGTTTTTAAAAGATTATTCTCCACAATAACAACACAAATATTAATGAGATTAAAAAACATCATGTTAGAATAGAAGTACAACTTAATTTCTCTATTGCGTATTTGAAGAATCCTTCCACTGTACTCCACTAATTATAAGCACTATAGTCTGGGTTTCTAATGCTATAATGTTCAGCCTCGTGTAGAAATATGTGGTGAAAATAAAGTGGGAAGATTAGTCCGTGTCAGAGCAGCCTTTGGAGAGGGAGGCTAATGAAAAGAGAGGTTTTAAGTCCAAACAATGGCTGAAGTCATCTTTGATATTCACAGACCTGACTGCACTTCATACTGGGAGACAGAGACAGACACACAGAGACTGAGAAGAGAACCGGGGAGGGAGAGAGAAGAGAACCAGGGAGGGAGAGAGAAGAGAACCGGGGAGGGAGAGAGAAGAGAACCGGGGAGGGAGAGAGAAGAGAACCGGGGAGGGAGAGAGAAGAGAACCGAGGAGGGAGAGAGAAGAGAACCAGGGAGGGAGAGAGAAGAGAACCGGGGAGGGAGAGAGAAGAGAACCGGGGAGGGAGAGAGAAGAGAACCGGGGAGGGAGAGAGAAGAGAACCGGGGAGGGAGAGAGAAGAGAACCAGGAAGGGAGAGAGAAGAGAACCAGAGAGGGAGAGAGAAGAGAACCAGGAAGGGAGAGAGAAGAGAACCGGGGAGGGAGAGAGAATAGAACCGGGGAGGGAGAGAGAAGAGAACCGGGGAGGGAGAGAGAATAGAACCGGGGAGGGAGAGAGAAGAGAACCGGGGAGGGAGAGAGAAGAGAACCGGGGAGGGAGAGAGAAGAGAACCGGGGAGGGAGAGAGAAGAGAACCGGGGAGGGAGAGAGAAGAGAACCGGGGAGGGAGAGAGAAGAGAACCGGGGAGGGAGAGAGAAGAGAAACCGGGGAGGGAGAGAGAAGAGAACCAGGAAGACAATAAGAGACCCCCAGCCCTTACCTCCCCTCCCTTCCCCTAACACACTATGTTCCTCCAACAATCCAAACTGAGATAAATGTATAATTAAATAAGGAGAGGAAACAAGACGGGGACAGAGTGAAAAGGAATAGTGTTCTAAAGGGTGATCAGTAATAAATAACTGAGTCGAACCGTGGTTGTAATTTTCCACTTCACAACTCAAGTGACTTAAGGACAGCATTATGGTAAAACTAATTACAACAGTGAGCTAAAGGGAAGCGTGGCTAAAGGGTGGCCCTGACCTCAAATACAGGGCAATAGTAATCACAGTCTCTTTCAATCCATAATAGACGGTTCATTAGGCTAAATCTACTACAACTGACACAAACAGCCAAAAGCCATCATGGCAACAACTTGGCAACCATTAAAAGGTATTGATTGATTTGGAAAGCGATAAAGTGTGGCTTTGGCTGTATTTACACAGTCAGCCCAATTCTGGTCTTTTTCCCACTAATTGGTCTGCTGACCAATCAAATCAGCTCTGAAAAAAATCTGACGTGAAAAGCTCTGATGTGATTCGTCAAAAGACCAATTAGTTGGAAAAGAATCTGAATTGGGCTGCCTATGTAGACGCAGCCTTTGAGGCATAGGCCTATGCCCAGTGGGCTAACAGAAAAATCTACACTCCCTACGTATTTATTTGGACAGTGAAGCTAAAACTTTTAATTTGTCTCTATACTCCAGCATTTTGGATTTGAGATCAAATGTTTCATATGAGGCAACAGCACACAATGCAACTTTTTATTTTAAGGTATTTTCATACGTATCTGTTTTATCGTTTAGAAATGAAAGCACTTTATGTATCTAGTCCACGTATTTGAATGTATTTTGACAAATTCACTTATTTGTATTGGAGTAGTGAAAAGGTTAGCATTTGGTCCGATATTCCTAGCACGCAATGACTCTACAAGCTTGTTGGATGAATTTGAAGTTTATTTTGGTTGTGTTTCATATTATTTTGTGCCAAATAGGAATGAATGGTAAATTATGTATTGTGTCTTTTTGGAATCACTTTTATTGTAAATAAGAAACATCTACATTAATGTGGATGCTACCACGATTACGGATAATCATGAATGAATTGTGAATAATGATGAGTGAGAAAGTTAGAGGTACAAAGATCAACACGTTTGTAGTCACAAGCTTGGTGTAATCATTGTGTGCTAGGAATATGGGACCAAATACTACACTTTTGACTACTTTAATACACATAAGTGAATTTGTCAAAATACTTATCACATAGTCAAATAGGAGGACTAGATACACAGTGCTTTCATTTCTAAATAGTAAAACAGATATGTATGAAAATAACCTCAAATAAAAGGTGACATTCTGTACTGTCGCCTCAGTGAAACATTTTATCTTAAATCCAAAATGCTGGAGTATAGAGACAAATTAAAAGTTTTAGCTTCACTGTCCAAATAAATGCGTAGGGGAGTGTATGTGTGTCACAATCTCTTATTAACAATCTTTGAGATACATCCCAGTCTGCCATTTACATTGAGAACGCTGCAGACCAAAATACTTACTTATTAATTTGATTGAAAATGTGTCACTGTCTGTCTCTCATAACTGACAAATTGTAGTGCATGACAAATGGTATTTCAGAAAAATCTACTTCAATCAAAATTCCTCCAGCACCTATGATGCATTGGTTCCTCTAGTCAGTGCAAGATTTTCTTTGGAGTTTCAATTAGCCTTCACAGATAGGGCCAGCCAGCAACACCACTAATCAGCAGTAAAACAGATTATTCAACAACAACAAAAATGTTATTTTACTAGGCAAGTCAGTTAAGAACAAATTCTTACAAATAATGACAGCCTAGGAACAGTGGGTTAACGGCCTTGTTCAGGGGCAGAACAACAGATTTTTACCTTGTCAGCTCAGGGATTCGATCTAGCAACCTTTCGGTTACTGGCCCAACACTCTGACCACTAGGCTACCTGCCGCCTATGAACATATAGGCTAAATGACTGAAAAGCACTGGTTACTAATAACACAAACTATCTTTTTTATTACCAATGCTAATGTGGTCCATTTCGTGCAGCACTTAAATATTTAATGATAATAACAGCATTCTGCTAGTTTGAAATGTTAGATTTTTTTTTGTACTACTACAGCCTTTCATGGAATTGATGACCTAGGCCTATGTCCATTATCTTCCATCAACACAAGGAACTGAGGCTGGGGCGGGGGACTGGGGGCAGGGGGCTGGGACAGACAATGATATCAATCTGCCGCTTTGAAGATTGGAATACAGCAACCTGCACTCAGACGACAACCCATTCAACACATTTCCCTTGAAGAAAAACAACGCTTATCATACAAGCTTATCAGGTCAAACAATGGATGATTCAAATTGATAACAAATTGGGTGACACTGCTTTCAGAACCCTCTCCCAGTCAACTATAAGTGGAATGTTTTCCTTGTATCGAGGACACGTTTGCCCACAGATGAATGGGAAACTTACCATACGACCACCACAACCCCTACCCTTGTGGCTTATATCTCCAACCACTGTCAAAATCATAACACAACCGGAAGTGACCCTTTTTTCTCAATCACTTAACCATTTTAATTATATTTACAAAATGTATCAAATCATCCTGTCCATAATTAAGGCTCCCTCTCTAGTAGGCCTATGTGCAGAACCCATTGGAAAGTCATAGAATAGGCCAAGGCTTCTGTGATCCAGATAGGACCTACTACACTGTATCATTGTTGTTGATGACCCAGTGAGGGCCAATGGTCATTGTGTGGCTCTGGGGAGACAAACATCATATACATCTGACCACAGGATGTGTCCTATTGTATGAAAATAGAAACAATTTATCAGGGCTTATGAGGGTGATTTGTCCATAAAATCTATAGAATTTTGACCATGTGAGTTTCTCATCCCTTTACACACAAACAGGCCTGATGTAGAATATTGAACTATAAATGCCTAGCCTTACCTATAGACCTGGACAACCATTCATTCATTCATTCATTCATTCATTCATTCATTCATTCATTCATTCATTCATTCATTCATTCATTCATTCATTCAATGATGTATATGGTTTCAACATGGCTTATACCTTCAACTTAACATCAATGTTATTATTCCTGATAGAAAAAAACGAGTTTTGGAAACAAGTCTATATTTGTCTATTCTTTAAATATTCATGCCAGACATTGCAGTCAAAACACGATCAAACGCCGAGCATCACATGCAAATAAAATAAAAAAAGGAGGGCAATTTTATATGGAGTTGATCTAACTGAGGCAATGCACCCTATTCAAATAGACAGAAATGATGCAGCTAGGCTACATTTGGTGATGAAAGACCTGCTAGTCATAGAATACCTAATCATGCATAGCCTAGAAACTTAAGAATGAATGAATCTTATTCATTGGTAGTCATCATCTGCTATGAAAATGAGACATTTCATCTCACCTTTCCACCTTTTCTACAGCATTGCAGTACAGACAAAAGAATGACGGTCATCTAATGCGATCTGATGTCGACCAGTATAATCTTATAAATATATCGTTCAAATTTAGGTCAATCAGAAAGTAATAGGGTGTTTTCTCAGAGCATCCCCGCTTTAGCTAGCGAATCATCCTCTAATGGATTCCATTTTCAGTCCACAATCAATGCATGCTATAGCCCACAATAAACCTGAAATATTACACTTTCAGACCCTGCAAAAACATCTGGCAGAGTAACAAAGGGGTGAAAAATGTATGCAAAGGCAAGCCAGAGCTGGCGATTGTTCCTCCCTTCCCGAGACGACTGACAAATGCGTCCTATTTTGTAACTGTTTGGAGTGTATGACAGCTGGAAAAGCAACTGGAAATACATTGCGCTTACTGTAAAATATGCCGGGGAACCGCGTTGTTCTCGACTCCCCTCGATTGGTAACCAAAATTCAAACCATGTAAAATATGTAAAGCATTCCTTACGAATTGTCCGAAAACACACTTTACGCTCGACGTTGGTGTTGCCAGAAAAGACAGCATCCACTGAATGGCCAAGAGAGACCGCTATAGGTACGGGCAGTGTAGGGAGACCCTTTCACTGCGGTGTGCACTGTGCAGCAGAGAAGGCAGCGGCGCTTACTCTCTCCTATGCTCCCCTGTCTTTATCATTCCCCTTGCTGTCAGACAACGTTGTGCAGTTTAGGTACGGGTACAGGCAACGACATCTCCTGGTGATACAAGGATGAGCATCTCTTCTCTCCCCACATTTCAAGCCATCTGTAGCCTAGCCACACAGCCATCAAGCGAATAGGTATCATCTGACATGAGTTTAGTCTTCTCTTCTTAGGCCTACTAGTTTTTACTTTTAGAAAGAAATATTTCCGTATATATTGATACTTTTAATTGAAATTATAAATTGGGGGTCACTTTAGCCCCATATGGGACATCTATTGAACCTATATGGGACTAGGTGTCCATAAATACAATTGGATTGACAAATATATTTCTTACTTTTTTTTAATGTTCTATAAGTAAAACAAATGTCTAAGCATCTATTTTCTTCTCCACTCTTGTAGTCATCCCTCCATTGTCTCAACCTAGTTTAGGTGACATCATCTGTCCTGGGGCCCTTTGGCATAGAGCAGCAACATGACTACTGTACAAACGTGGGCCAGTCGCCACATCACTTCCTCTGAGGCAAAAGGGCACACCACTGAGGCAGACGGCAAGATCAGTCATGTTAAACCATTTGTATTTGGGTCTGGGGGAGTGGATGGATGTTTTGGAGGTTGATCAAAATTTGTACCACCCACTCACAATGTAACCACCTTTGAAATAAACAAATGTGCATTATGTAGAGGTTTGCTATTCCTTCAGCACACACTGTCAAGGTGAAACCACTGAATAGCCCCAAGACACAATTCACATACAGTAGCCTGGAGCGCACATGTTGCACCTGTTTTCCTAAGAAAAATCATTCATATAAAAAAAGGTCAAACAAAAGGTCACGTTACATTCAAACAAAGGTACACATAGCATACAGGGGACGCTTGGTGAAAACAATATCATATTTTAGCATTTTCTGTCACGCTCTAAATGTGCAACATAAATACCAAAGCACATTTTACAGCAAACGATGTTCATCAGTATTGTTGAAGGTACCTATCAAGCCATAACATAATAATTCAACATGGAGGAAGAAGGCAGTCATTCCCTGGCTGCTGCTCATTGTTTTTATCAGTAGTGTGTTATCCTGTCCCTAGGGGTGAATAAGCACACATGAGCTCACTCTCTTCTCTCAGGTATCACACACCATGCACCGCTCTTATAGCCCGACATAATTGCCAGTTGTGATTAAAGAAATGCCTAAATAACATTGTACTGTATGTTGTTCTGGTATGGAAAAAATGCTGCTGAGTTGAAAGGAGATTTGGCAGCAAAGACTCTACCTTTGATTTGTATCTCACTTGAGTTTGCAGTAGCATCATCAGTCACTTAGGATGCATGGGGAGGGTTCAGACAGTGTCAGAGGAGTAACCGCTGATAAACCTTGACAGAGAAACAATAGAGAGACACAGTCAGTGGACTCAGGAGAACAATACACAGTAAGAGAAAAAACGATTTCACGCACACATGCATGCACACACACACACACACACAGACACACACACACACACACACACACACACACACACACACACACACACACACACACACACACACACACACACACACACACACACACACACACACACACACACACACACACATCTAAAGGTTAAATATTCCACCATCCATATCCCATAGCACACAACACGTCAAACAATCCAATCGCTCACAAATGAGCATTGTGCCATAATTGCGTTCCTTGGTGAACCTTAGCAACAGAACAGCCCAGTAGACCATGCATGGGGTGGTGATGTCATGTGAGCCGTGCTCCCCCCTGCGCTAGCCTGGGGGTGCGTTCCACATGGCACGCTATTCCCTAGTGCACTACTTTGACCAGGGACCATAGGGTTCTGGTAAAAAAAAGTCATACACTACATAGGTAATAGGGTGCCATTTTGGACGCAGACCTGGTAGATGAAACCAGGCTGTAATCCCCAGCTGAGCCAGTCTCCCCGGCTCGGAGGCCTTCCCACAGAGACGATAGCAAAGTCTGAGCCCAAGTGCTTCCGTTTTGGATCAATGTCCACTTTCTGGTGGATATAGAAAACTAATTCGCACGTGACCTTGAAGAGAAGATTATAGGATGAAATGCCAGGGATTTAGCCCCCAATGCACATCCTCCCCCAACCCAATCTTACTAAATCTATGAACGAGAGAGAGAGAGAGAGGCACCACAGCTCTATTGCATTGTAGCTCATCCTTTTACACAGGCAGCTTGAGTCACATTCAGAGAAATAAAAACAAAAGCATGTTTTCAAACATTCTGACAAATGTTAATGTATAGCCTCAAAAAGGTGTGCTGTAAATAAAAGATGGACACCGAAGGCGGTTATTGGTATTTTACAGTGGAGCACTGCTATTGTATAGAGTGCTAAACTTAAGTTTCCCATCTCTGGGTTTCCCCAGTGCCCAGCTTGGCAGTAATGTGATGAAAAGCTATAATAAAACCCTACCTTGGTCATAATGTGCTGTACTGAAAAGCTACATGGACAATATGCCACCACCTAGTGGGCCTATTGATTACTGCAGGGATGACTAATTATTATCGCACCACTCATATTATATATATATATATTTTTTTTTTTACTCTAAACCACATTATTTTGATTTCACACCAATATACACTATTTGTTATTTACCATTTACCATTATTTACCATTATTTACCATTAGCCAAATGCATTTAAACTCAGTTTTTCACAATTCCTGACATTTAATCCTAGTAAAAATTCCGTGTTTTAGGTCAGTTAGGATCACCACTTTACTTTAAGAATGTGAAATGTCAGAATAATAGTAGAGAATGATTTATTTCAGCTTGTATTTCTTTCATCATATTCCCAGTGGGTCAGAAGTTTACATACAGTCAATAACTATTTGGTAGCATTGCCTTTAAATTGTTTAACTTGGGTCAAACTTTTCAGATAGCCTTCCACAAGCTTCCCACAATAAGTTGGGTGAATTTTGGCCCATTCCTCCTGACAGAGCTGGTGAAACTGAGTCAGGTTTGTAGGCCTCCTTGCTCGCACAACCTTTTTCAGTTCTGCCCACACATTTTCTATAGGATTGAGGTCAGGGCTTTGTGATCGCCACTCCAATACCTTGACTTTGTTGTCCTTGAGCCATTTTGACACAACTTTGGAAGCATGCTTGGGGTCATTGTCCATTTGGAAGACCCATTTGCGATCAAGCTTTAACTTCCTGACTGATGTCTTGAGATGTTGCTTCAATATATCCACATAATTCTCCTTACTCATGATGCCATCTAGTTTGTGAAGTGCACCAGTCCTTCCTGCAGCAAAGCACCCCACAACATGATGCTGCCACCACCGTGCTTCACGGTTGGGATGGTGTTCTTCAGCTTGCAAGCCTCCCCCTTTTTCATCCAAACATAACGATGGTCATTATAGCCAAACAGTTCTATTTTTGTTTCATCAGACCAGATGACATTTCTCCAAAAAGTACAATCTTTGTCCCCATGTGCAGTTGCAAACCATAGTCTGTCTTTTTAATGGCGGTTTTGTAGCAGTGGCTTCTTCCTTGCTGATCGGCCTTTCAGGTTATGTCGATATAGGACTCGTTTGACTGTGGATATAGATACTTTTGTACCTGTTTCCTCCAGCAACTTCACAAGGTCCTTTGCTGTTGTTCTGGGATTGATTTGCACTTTTTGCACCAAAGTGCGTTCATCTCTAGGAGACAGAGATGAACGCGGTATGACAGCTGCGTGTTCCCATGGTGATTATACTTGCGTAATATTCTTTGGACAGATGAACATGGTACCTTCATGTGTTTGGAAATTGCTCCCAAGGAAGAACCAGACTTGTGGAGGTCTACGATTATTTTTCTGAGGTCTTGGCTGATTTCTTTTGATTTTCCCATGATGTCAAGCAAAGAGGCACTGAATTTGAAGGTAGGCCTTGAAATACATCCACAGGTACACCTCCAATTGACTCAAATTATGTCAATTAGCCTATCAGAAAGCTTCTAACGCCATGACAACATTTCTGGAATTGTCCATGCTGTTTAAAGGCAGAGTCAACTTAGTGTATGTAAACTTCTGACCACTGGAATTGTGATACAGTGAATGATAAGTGAAATAATCTGTCAGTAAACAATTTTTGGAAAATTACTTGTGTCATGCACAAAGTAGATGTCCTAACCGACTTGCCAAAACTATAGTTTGTTAACAAGAAATTTGTGGAGTGGTTGAAAAACGAGTTTTAATGACTCCAACCTAAGTATATGTAAACTTCCAGCTTCAACTGTATGACCATATTAGAGACATATATTTCCCTCAGATTACACAGATCCACAAAGAATTTGAAAACAAACCCGATTTTGATAAACTCCCATATCTACTGGGTGAAATACCACAGTGTGCCATCACAGCAGCAATATGTGTTACCTGTTGCCACAGGAAAGGGCAACCAGTGAAGAACAAACACCATTATAAATACAACCCATATCTATGCTGATTTATTTTCCATTTTGTACTTTAACCATTTGCACATCGTTACAACACTGTATATATACAAAATATGACATTTGTAATGTCTTTATTCTTTTGGAACTTCTGTGGGTGTAATGTTTACTGTTAATATGCAAAAGTTATATAAACAATAAAAATTATCTACTTCACTTGTTTTGGCATTGTTAACATATGTTTCCCATGCCATTAAAGCCCCTTGAATTTAATTGAATAGAGGAGGCAGAACATTCAACAATACGTTTGTTTATGATTCGGCTGTGATGCTCCAAAATCTCATCCCTTTTGTTCGGCCTATCCAATGATCGTGTGGATGTGCGTTAGGTTGCTGTTTATTGGTCAGAGCAGCAGAAAACCTGTCAATCAAGGAATGTAAGGCAACGATGCTGGGGCTTTACATGTATAGTATTGATGCGCGTACCATAACCGTACATCGTATGTAAAGGCAATAGCCTACTCACATCGGTTTATAGCCTATCTAAATCCAGATATTTACCTATTGCGTAAATAATCCTGTGGGGTTTTGTAGATGATTCGCGTCGCGTACGGTCAATTTGATTCCTTAGTAGGCCCACTAGACTAGATTCCTTTTATGTCACTCGCTCAAAAATGTGGCACGGATTTTACAGTCGTAGGATGACAGATTACTCAAGGTAAGATCCTGATATCGGACTAACAACGAGCATGTCATCGAAGTCACTGCATGTATTGCACTGTATTTTTCAAGGAAATGATGTGCATTAGATATGCTGATCAGGGCCTGGTTTCCCAAAAGCATATGTCTTTCAGTGGCTACCCGTCATTCAGGGCAGGTGGGGCAGAGCCCCTCATTTTGATTTATTTATTTTGGCATCGATGTGTCACATCAGTTTGCGACAATGTAAACAAATAAAAATCGTTAATAAAGCCGCATACAAACATGGTCTATTTTTTGATTTCTTAAGGCAGCACCAAAATGCAGGTGTTTCAGACTAGCTCAGTTATTTCTTTGGTGGTGGGGCAGCCAGCGGAAAATACAGAGCATAGTGGTTAGGGTTAAAGCTCTGCTGTTAGGATGACTTTATGTAGGCCCTAACAGTTTGTGGGCAACGTTTGTCACCGTTATAGTGCAATTAATGTATTGTTTAGTGTTGTGTTGTGTTATGTAGCGGTTTTGCTGGCAAGTATCAAAAAAAATTGGGGGGAGTTTGCCCAACCAAGATATACATGCTAAAATCGCCACTGTTAAGGCTAAAGACATCTTAGAACCTTAGGATCCTATGGGTCTAACAATGAATTTAGCCATTCTAATGGTGAACTTGGCCTTAAAATGCTTTTGGGAAACCGGGCTCAGGACTGCTGTTTGGAGCCATCCTTTGAGGAACAATGATGGACAAAAGATGTGTATGATCTGCTATACAGGCCGAAGTGTCACGATCCTCTTCGTCAGAAGATATGTTGAAATCGCTGTCGGAAAAATTGGACCAATATGCAGCGGATTGCGTGCTCATCATAATTTATTATAATGTGAACACCACGAACAAAAACAAGAAAACAATGACCGACAGGAACAGTATAGCAGGAACAGTATAGCAGGAACAGTATAGCAGTGCTAAAACAACTACCCACAAACAACAAGACCAAACACACCCTAATATATAGGACTCCCAATCAAAGGCAACTAGAAAACACCTGCCTTCAATTGAGAGTCCATACCCCAATTAACTAACATAGAAACAGAACAGATAGAAAACCCATAGAAACACAAACATAGAAAAGAAACCCAAAACCCCGGAATACATAAACTAACTACCCTCTGCCACGTCCTGACCAAACTACAATAACAAATAATCCTCTATACTGGTCAGGACGTGACACGAAGAATGTGTGCAGTGAGTGCACCCTATATGGTTGACTGAAATGTATTATAGGGATCTAATTTCGATTTAATTGTCTATTTAATTGTAAAATTCACCCACAGATCATCACAAAATGAGTGGCACCTTTATTTCCCCAGGAAAGGTTTTCAGTCTAATCAATAAAACTCATGCAAACTTTCTGAACTCCATCCCAATGATCCAGCTATGATTGGTGAAGGCCTAGCAACATATACATCTTTAAAGCTATTATAATGAAATATATACTGTTGATTGTAATGATATTCAGGTCAATGTACAGTACATATTTTGACTACTATTTCTTCAGTGTTGTGAATGACACTTGTTTCAGGAGTGGCTATGTGAACATGTGTCAGCGATGACCGAAGTTGAAGTGACGTATGCAGACTTCATAGCCTCCGGCAGAACTGGACGAAGAAATGCCCTGCATGATATCCTCCAAAGCCCCACTGACCCAGACGCCAGGGATCTCCCCCTGAGCCTATCTCAACTCAACATCAACCCAACCAGTGAGATCTTCATTCAAATGATCCTGTTTCATGGGCTGCGTTATTATAGTGTATTTGTTTTAACCAGGGTCTACCTGATTCCCTATAGTGCACTACTTCTGACCCAGATGCAGTATGGCCCTTGGTCAAACATAGTGCACTATATAGGGAATAGGATGCCAATTGAGACGTAGCCATGATGTTTCAATACAAAGAGCTATCATTATTGTATTTACTGTAGCTGTCACTGTGTTGCAGCATGTAGATAACATATTCTTTACATTTTCCATATTCTTTATATTGGAGCAGGGGCTGACATGGAAGAAAGTCAGGAATCGTCCACAAACGCTCTGCCAAAGTCAGGGCAGAAGAATCGGGGAAACTTTCAGGCCTAAACACTGAGTCGGGCCTGCACTCACCACCACAAAGTCTCCCAAAATCGCACAAACAGTGTAGTTCGTTATGAAAGAAAAACTGTAGTCAACGGGAAATAATTAAACTGTGTAGAATTCGACGCAATGGTTCCCTCAGCCCTTAGCTGGGAGAGACACCTGTTTTTAATATGGAGATTGGGCCAAACATCCCCGTATTTAACAATGGATTAGGGCTAAAGCCAGACTGAGGTTGGCAAATAGTGATTTAAGTAATTCTTTAGGATCCATCTACCTTACTAGAGGATGCAAGGAACTGCAAAGAGCATGTAAAGATCGGGTTATAATGGTGCTGGTTGACAGTGTAGAAACTACAGGTGGACTACAGTTTATGTGGTTGCTGTAGTGACTGAAAGGATTTGAGCATTTTGATCTCATACTTCCTTCAGAAACATCATCCAGACACCGCCCCATTTTTTTTATAGTATATGTTATACAGTATACGTCATTGATCACAGGTTTTTGTTAAACAACACCACTACCTTGGATATCGGCATTATTTACAGAATAGATTACACTAGGTCTGTCAACATCTTAATTTGTGCAGTGTTTCTTTAAAAATGCGCGTACACTATTTTATACTTTTTGTATGCTTTGTTTGGAGTTTTCACCTGAGACTGTATCACTATTGATGTCGACCACAGATGTAGCAACCAGTACTTTAAGATAAACCTTTTTAATTCCAAGTTAATGTAACATTTTGCAGTGCTGTTGTTGAAGCCAAGCACCACTAAAGTGGGTGTGTATGTGTAATAAATGCTTACCAAATGATATGATGGCATTATGCACCAGGGTTGGGGTCAATTCCATTTCAATCTATTCAGACAGTAAACCAAATTCCAATAGTATTATTATTATTTTATTTTCTTCACCCCCTTTTTCTCCCCAATTACATGGTATCCCATTGGTAGTTACAGTCTTGTCTCGTCGCTGCAATTCCCGTACGGACTCAGGAGAGGCGAAGGTCGAGAGCCGTGCGTCCTCCGAAACACAATCCAACCAAGCTGCACTGCTTCTTGACACAATGCCCACCTAACCCGGAAGCCAGCAGCACCGATGTGTTGGAGGAAACACCGTACACTTGGCAACCGTGTCAGTGCGCACTACGCCCGGCCCGCCACAGGAGTCGCTAGTGCGTGATGGGACAAGGACATCCCTGCCAGCCAAACCCTCCCCTAACCCAGACAACGCTGGGCCAATTGCGCGCCGCCCCATGAGTCTCCCGGTCGCGGCCAGCAACGACAGAGCCTGGACTCGAACCCAGAATTTCAAGTGGCACAGCTAACACTGCGATGCAGTGTCTTAGACCACCCGGGAGGCCCCTCAAATTCCAATTCCAAGCCCAAATTTTCCTAATTGAAAAGTATTGTAGAGAATTGGAATTTCTGTGTACTTCCTAAATTGTCTGGAATTGACCTCAACCCTGTTACGCATTGTGTATGCCTAAAATGTCGCTGATGGGCAATTTCACTGATGCAGTCATACTAAACTCAGCAAAAAAAGAAACGTCCCTTTTTCAGGACCCTGTCTTTCAAAGATAATTCATAAAAATCAAATCAAAATAACTTCACAGATCTTCATTTTAAAGGGTTTAAACACTGTTTCCCATGCTTGTTCAATGAACCATAAAAACAATTAATGAACATGCACCTGAGGAACGGTCATTAAGACACTAACAGCTTACAGACGGTAGGCAATTAAGGTCACAGTTATGAAAACTTAGGACACTAAAGAGGCCTTTCTACTGACTCTGAAAAACACCAAAAGAAAGATGCCCCGGGTCTCTGCTCATCTGCGTACCTGTCTTAGGCATGCTGTAAGGAGGCATGAGGACTGAAGATGTGGCCAGGGCAATAAATTGCAATGTCCGTACTGTGAGACGCCTAAGACAGCGCTACAGGGAGACAGGACGGACAGCTGATTGTCCTCACAGTGACAGACCACGTGTAACAACACCTGCACAGGATCGGTACATCTGAACATCACACTGCGGGACAGGTACAGGATGGCAACAACAACTGCCCGAGTTACACCAGGAACGCACAATCCCTCCATCAGTGCTGACTGTCCTCAATAGGCTGAGAGAGGCTGGACTGAGGGCTTGTAGGCCTGTTGTAAGGCAGGTCCTCACCAGACATCACCGGCAACAACATCGCCTATGGGCACAACCCCACCGTCGCTGGACCAGACAAGACTGGCAAAAGTGCTCTTCACTGACGAGTCGTGGTTTTGTCTCACCAGGAGTGTTGTCGGATTCGCATTTATCGTCGAAGGAATGAGCGTTACACCGAGGCCTGTACTCTGGTGCGGGAACGATTTGGAGGTGAAGGGTATGTCATGGTCTGGGGCGGTGTGTCACAGCATCATCGGAATGAGCTTGTTGTGGTGGCAGGCCATCTCAACGCTGTGTGTTACAGGGAAGACATCCTCCTCCCTCATGTGGTACCCTTCCTGCTGGCTCATCCTGACATGACCTCCAACATGAAAATGCCACCAGCCATACTGCTCGTTCTGTGCGTGATTTCCTGCAAGACAGGAATTTCAGTGTTCTGCCATGGCCAGCGAAGAGCCCGGATCTCAATCCCATTGAGTACGTCTGGGACCTGTTGGATCGGAGGGTGAGGACTAGGGCCATTCCCCCCAGAAATGCCCGAGAACTTGCAGGTGCCTTGGTGGAAGAATGTGGTAACATCTCACAGCAAGTACTGGCAAATCTGGTGCAGTCCATGAGGAGGAGATTGCACTGCACTACTTAATGCAGCTGGTGGCCACACCAGATACTGACTGTTACTTTTGATTTTGACCCCCCTTTGTTCAGGGACACATTATTCAATTTCTGTTAGTCACATGTCTGTGGAACTTGTTCAGTTTATGTCTCAGTTGTTGAATCTTGTTATGTTCATACAAATATTTACACGTTAAGTTTGCTGAAAATAAACGCTGTCGAGAGGACAGTTCTTTTTTTGCTGAGTTTATGTAGATCAATTGTTACAATACTATTCCTTCCTAATTAATATGGAAATGTTTTCCCAAAAGGGAGGCAAATGTGAAACACTGAACAAACAGAGTAACATTTTAATCAAACATATAATTCACTTGAAAATTTAGTTGTAAAAAAGATGAAAAAGAATGCATGGTTTATCAAAATTGGATAATTCACAAAATGTTTGATAATTCACTGTATGTTTATGTTATGCTAATGTGTTACAGTATGCCAAACTGTAGGTGACTGTTAAATCAGAATCAGTTTAGCTAATTTGTAGAAACCCATCCATGTGGTGGGAGTGTGTAAATACTTTGTATCATGTTCCAGAACTGTACAACAAGAACAATAAACACAGCTCCACTATTTGTTTTCATGTCTTTTCTGATTTGACCTGAAGGACGTATCCCACTTAGGGAACTGCTAGAAAGAGGTACTGTATATACTGAAGTAACTTACTTCACAGCAAACAATATCAGATGTAAGTATATCAAAGAGACTGTACAGTTTTATAATTTGGTATTAAGGTGCAAATAGAATCCTATTCTCATGTTACTATCATGTTACATTCTTTACATCACACTATCATAACAAAAAGTACATTCTCATGTTATTCTTATGATAGACAACATGTTGTATCACAGGGTCTGAACGACCCCCTCCCTATAAAAGTCAACATGTCAAAGCAGCTGAACGTCGTGACAGCAAGGGCAAACTCATTCTTCAGTTGGAGACTGACATTATAGTTACTCACATAGTAAATCCTGAATACATTGTATGGAACAAAGCATACTATAATGACCAGCATGAAGCAAAGACTTTTGATCTGAGCCCAAAACTCCTGTTGAGAGAAGATCATCGCCCTGTGAGTTCTGTACACACAGCCCAAAATCCACACTTGGCAACAGGCCAGGGCCAATGTAACCACGATGATGAGAGCACAGATGATGTAATTCAGCACAGCCACAGTATGTTTCTCGTCAAAGATCCTTCCGAAATTGAAGCACTGGTTGTCATTGGTTGTTGTATTATTATCTGTAAATGATCCATACTTCACAGCAGTCAAAGGGACCACCACAATGAGCATGATGCCCCAGACAGCAGCACTGGCCCCCAGGGCGTGAAGCCTCCTGTAGAACTCCACCTGATTGAACCTCCTGAAGAAACTCAGGTAGCGGATCACCAGAATGATCACATAGAAGACGAAGGCTAAGTACATGTGGGCGTGGATCATGGCACTGACCACCTTGCAGAAGTTAGGACCAAGATGCCACTCGCCGACCGCGTAGAAATAAAGGCGGAAGGGCACAGTCAGGAGGAAGACGAAGTGGACCACGATCAGGTTCAGAACGGCTGTAGTGGTCACCGAGCGGACGTTGGACTTGATGATGTTGATCATGAGGGACATGCTGATGGTCCCTCCAACGAGCACAATAGTGTATATTGACAGCAATGCATCTCTGTATGATTTAGGTATGCCATTGTCGACATTTGTCCCATTCCCCATCCTCTCCTCTTGGTGTCATGAATTGTGAAATAAGGAGAATTTGAAGTAAGACATGTAACATTATTTAGATACATACAGTATGCTTATAAATGTAATATTAGGTTAGGTGGCCATGTTGTCTTACCTTAGTTTAATGCACCAACTGTATGTCACTCTGGATAAGATTGTCTGCTAAATTACCTAAATTAAATATAGAAGATATGGGGCTGTGGGAGTAAAAGTGTGTCAGTAGTACAGTATGGAAATAGTAGGCAACTGTATGGAAAATGGACAATGATATATATATAATACTCATAGAATCTGTACATAGCTAAACAGCACTGACAAACATGGTTAATAGTCATGATCTCAGTCATCTGAAAAGCTCACTAAAATAAACTGGCTACGGGAATACATGACAATTGAATAAAACAGAAAATATCTGATTAAATAAAACCACAAATTCACCTGACCCTCTTCTGAAGCAAGAAATGAGAGAAAAACATAGTCATACCGTTGCCCGTTTCAGAGTATTCACTGGCTGCACACACACCTTAGAACTGACCTCAAGCAGAGCCATTGGTATGCAGATACGACCTGTCAGGTGGTACAGTTGGATAATTATTAACTCAGAATGTTTTTTCTGCGTGTGGCTTGTGGCCAATACTACAGTATGTGTGGAGATCCCATATCTTTATCTACAGAATTATAACCAAATATGTCCTATTATTGACAGGTAAGACAAAGTAAATATTGGCTGAATACCAAAGATAGGGTTTACAGTCATTCCTTTTTACTTTATATAATGTCAATGCTATAGTAATGTACCTGTAATTGTGAGGCGGAAGACGCAGAATCTGAATGTAGAACATCTGAGAAGGTGCTCAACCTGCCTTGTAGCTCATGACACTGATAAACCGTCTGAATTATAGGGGACGTATGTCACAACCCTTTATTGATGTGAAATAGATTACTAACAAAAGGAAGTCAACTTTCTACATCGTCATGCTTGGGGAAGCCCCAAAGACTTCCTGATTCTATTGTATTACCAATAATCTGAGAGGAATCATTATTTTCACAATTCAACCACAACCCTAATCCTAGCTTTATGTCCACATTCCAGTTCACGCTAACCCTAGCTTCAACCCCAACTCTAACCCTAGATTCATGTCCACATCCTGGTTGAACCCTAATCCTAGCTTTAACCACAACCCTGACCCTAGCTTTATTTCCACATTCCAGTTCACCCTAACCCTAGCTTCAACCCTAACCCTAACACTAGCTTCATGTCCACATCCTGGTTCAACCTTAACCCTAGCGTCAACCACAACCCTAACCCTAGCTTTATGTCCACATCATGGTCCAACCCTAACCCTAGCTTTAACCACAACCCTAACCCTAGATTAAAATCAAATCACATTTTCTTGTCACATGCTCTGTAAACATAGGTAGACAAACAATACAGAGATAAAGATACAAAATATAAAGTGACATGAGGAATAAATACCCAATGAATAATGAACAACAAGAACGAGTAAAAATAACATGGTTATATACAGGGAGTACCAGTACCGAGTCGATGTGCGGGGAACGAGGTAATTGAAGTACCTATGTACAGTGCCTTGAGAAAGTATTCACACCCCTTGACATTTTCCACATTCTGTTGTATTACGGCCTGAATTTAAAATGTATTAAATTTACATTTTGTGTCACTGATCTACATACAATACCCCATTATGTCAAAGTGGAATTATGTTTTTAGAAATGTTTACAAATTAATTAAGTATTCAAACCTTTTGATATGGCAAGCCTAAATGAATTCAGAAGTAAAGATGTACTTAACAAGTCACATAATAAGATGCATGGACTCACTCTGTGTGCAATAATAGTGTTTAACATGACGTTTAAATGACAGCCCCATCTCTGTACCCTACACATACAAATTATATGATAAGTCCCTCAGTTGAACAGTGAATTTCAAGCACAAAGACCAGGGAGGTTTTCCAATGGTTCACTAAGGGCACCTATTACTTGCCTCGAAGCGAGCATAGAAGTAATTTAGCTCGTCTGGTAGGCTCATGTCACTGGGCAGTTCTCAGCTGTGCTTCCCTTTGTAGTCTGTAATAGTTTGCAAGCCCTGCCACATTCGACGAGCGTCGGAGCCGGTGTACGATTCGATCTTAGTCCTGTATTGACGCTTTGCCTGTTTGATGGTTCATCGAAGAATTCCGGAACATATTCCAGTCTGTGCTAGCAAAACAGTCCTGTAGCTTAGCATCTGCTTCATCTGACCACTTTTTTATTGACTGAGTCACTGGTGCTTCATGCTTTAATTTTTGCTTGTGAGCAGGAATCAGGATAGAATTATGGTCAGATTTGCCAAATGGAGGGCGAGTGTGGAGTAAAGGTGGTCTAGAGTTTTTTCCCTCTGGTTGCACATTTAACATGCTGGTAGAAATTAGAAATTGTGATTTTGGCCTGATATGGCCAATGGTGATTTTAAAACAGAGTTGAATGGCTGTGATGGGTGATAACTGAGGATGGATCGACAACATTGTAGTTACTCCACAATACTAACATAAATGACAGAGTGAAAAGAAGGAAGCCTGTACAGAAGAAAAATATGCCAAAACATGCATCCTGTTTGCAATAAGGCACTAAAGTAATACTGAAAAAAAAAATTTTAATTAACTTTTTGTCCTGAATACAAAGCGTTATGTTTGGGGCAAATCCAACACAACACATCACTATGAGTACTTCTCTTCATATTTTCAAGCATGGTGGTGGCTGCATCATGTTATGGATATGCTTGTCATCGGCAAGGACTAGGGGAGTTTTTTAGGATAAAAAACTCAGACAAATGACCAACAAATCTATGGATATAGCAGCCTATAGCCTAATTTCATCTGCCAAACAGGAAGAATATGAAGAAATAATCTTCAACACAAAGCCCTCTTGTTGTTAGTAAAGTCTAATTAAAATTAAGACAGTTTAAATGAATTATGCCTACTGGAATTTGCCTTCTTTCCGCACTATGAGCTGTCCATTTCCGATTGATTGTGTGTAAATTACTTGTAAATTACTTGAATCTGGCTTATTATGAGGTCAATAACACTGATAAATACATCATGTGCAAGAAACATATTGTTTTTGATAAAATCAATTATAGTAGTAGCAAGCTATCAAAGTTGACCTCAGTTCCTCCTTCTCATCTTCGTCAACTGCTCACAGATACAGTGTGGGTAGGCTAGTTTATAAAATTAGATTATTATTATTGTTAAATGGCGGTCAAGAATCGATCATCATGTCACCAGAATAAGACCCTCATCATTTCTTGGAAAGGAGCATCAAGATCTTCACCACCCTGTGAAGTTCATTATAACATTAATCTGTAACCTAATAAACTGCATGGTTTCCCCGAGTCATAGTGGGAGGACTACACACCATATAATTGGGTGACTCCAAGTTAACTTACTGGATTTAATTTGTATTGTTCAAACAGTAACTGTAAATCCTCCAGCTGTACAAGGGCTGCCAGGGATGACAAGATGGCTCAGAAACTATGGGAACTCAGGTGCCAAATGCTTGGGAAAACATGGGACTTAACATTATCCTTGGAATATTCTTATAAATATGCTATGTCAATTGTCTGAAAACAATGTCAAGTGATTGGCTTGAATGCTTTCACATGCATATTGTGCAGTAGCCTATAAGGCCTGCTATGCGTATGAATGCTGTATACAGAATAGGGCTGTGACGGTCATGGTATTTTGGGGATTGCGATAATTGGGCAGCCAAATGACCGTAATAACCGTCTCCGTACAAACCGTTCGAAAAGCAAACAAATATACACAGTACCAGCCAAAAGTTTGGACACACCTGGATACTGAGCACTTGTTGGCTGCTTTTCTTTCACTCTGTGGTCCAACTCATCTCAATTGGGTTGAGGTCGGGTGATTGTGGAGGCAAAGTCATCTGATGCAGCACTCCATCACTCTCCTTCTTGGTCAAATAGCTCTTACACAGTCTGGAGGTGTGTTCTGGGTCATTGTCCTGTTGAAAAACAAATGATAGTCCCAATAAGCGCAAACCAGATGCGATGGCGTATCGCTGCAGAATGCTGTGGTAGCCATGCTGGTTAAGTGTGCCTTGAATTCTAAATAAATCACCGACAGTGTCACCAGCAAAGCACCATCACACCTCCTCCTCCATGCTTCACGGTGGGAACCAGACATGCGGAGATCATCCGTTCACCTACTCTGTGTCTCACAAAGACACAGCAATTGGAACCAAAAATCTCAAATTTGGACTCATCAGACCAAAGACAGATTTCCACCAGTCTAATGTCCATTGCTTCTGTTTCTTGGCCAAGCAAGTCTCTTCTTATTATTGGTGTCCTTTAGTAATGGTTTCTTTGCAGCAATTTGACCATGAAGACCTGATTCACACAGGCTCCTCTGAACAGTTGATGTTGAGATCTGTTACTGTCTGTTACTTGAACTCTGTGAAGCATTTATTTGAGCTGACATTTCTGAGGGTGGAAGTTCTAATGAACTTATCCTCTGCAGCAGAAGTAACTCTGGGTCTTCTTTCCTGTGGCGGTCCTCATGAGGGCCAGTTTCATCATAGCGCTTCATGGTTTTTGCGACTGCACTAGACATTTTCCGTTTTGACTGACCTTCATTTGATGGACTGTTGTTTCTCTTTGCTTATTTGAGCTGTTCTTGCCATAATATGGACTTGGTCTTTTACCAAATAGGGGTTTCTTCTGTATACCAACCCTACCTAATCACAACACAATTGATTGGCTCAAACACATTAAGGAAAGAAATTCCAATAATTTACTTTTTACAAGGCACATCTGTTAATTGAAATTAATTCCAGGTGACTATCTCATGAAGCTGGTTGAGAGAATGCCAAGAGTGTGCAAAGCTGGCATCATGGCAAAGGGTAGCTACTTTTAAGAATCATATATTTTGAAAAATATATTTTGATTTGTTTAACACTTTTTTGATTACTACATGATTCCATATGTGTTATTTCATAGTTGTGATGTCTTCACTATTATTCTACCATGTAGAAAATAGTAAAAATAAAGAAAAACCCTTGAATGAGTAGGTGTGTCCAAACTTTTGACTGGTACTGTATATATATACATATATATATATATATATTATATATATATATATTAAGCATATATATGTATATTTTCCTCTCCTCTGCTCCTGACTGCATGTGCTTCCATAGATTATATTTATGTGTGCTGCTGCTGCACCTTGCTGGCACCTTTCTGTGTGCTCATTTGCTACAACACCTTGCTTGTTTCAGCACATTATTAAGTCCATGTTACCACAGAAACGGACCCAACCCCATGAAGGCCCGCGTCCGTCTTCAGTCAACTGTTCTTTTCAAAACAACCAAAAACGGTTTACATGTTTATGAAGGTTATTTCATTTTCATGACCGTCCTCATCCATAACCGTTGGTTACTCAGTTATAATGTAATTGTGCCAGCCATAATACAGAACTTTTGTACTGGACATGTATACCCTTACAGAAATGTACCATGGTAGTACAATGAAAAAACTACCATGGTACTATCATGCTGTTTTAGTCACTACCATGGCAGGAAAATACCATGGTACTGGTAAAAATACCAGTACCATGTATTTTCCTTCCATGGTAGTGACCAAAAAACATGCATCAATGTAGTACAATGAAAAAAATATGTTTTTGTACTAGCAGCATGTAGTGAAACATGAAAGCATGATAGTTGTTTACAATGTATTATGATGGTCTGTGTCCCACCGTTTTTCAGGTAAAGTCACCAAAACGTAGTAATTTACTCACATAATGCAACATTGACTACTCGCTCTGGAATGGCAAAGCGTTGGCTTAGTAACGTTACCCCTTTAGCTCATAGTGAAAACCCACAACACACATGGTAGTGTAGTGTACCCTCAAACCATGGGACCTGGATAGAGTATGGTGAGAAGAATGAAGGGAGTCTGAAACCTTGAAGATTTAAAATAGTTTATCCAGTGCTTCTATCTATAATACAGTTTTCAGTTGGCTCTCAGTCATTCAACTGATTCTTATACAATTCTAAATAGCCAACATAAAACAACAATTTAAAAAAGTTATCTTATCGCATAGATACATTTTAATCATGTAATTCTCAACCTATACCTAAAAACAGCAAGTTACAATGTTTCTCTTTGTTAACAACGTTCGTTGATCCTGTCGTTAGCTTGACTAGAGCTAACTTTAGCCGACGTTAGCTTCTATGCTAACAGACTTTTATAAATTAACTAAACTATCAAAACATCATCAATAATTAACAAGTATATCACACTCCGCTTAACTTGGTGTTTGATATCATATGCTCTATAACTCGCTCACTGTGATGATAACGTTTAAAATATTTATTTTATCTGGCGCTTCCCTCTTAGGTTTTTAATTAACTTGGCTCTCTCATTCAACTGACTAGGCAGGCTAGCGGGAGAGCCAATGTAGAGTAAGAGCGCGTGAAGCAACCACTAGAGCGGCAAGAAGAAGTTGGACTATAAATACTGTAAATGATTACAAAATTCAAAAGATTAGGCTACCATATATCTCACATTCTCCCACATTTCAGGTTGGCAACAAAGGGAACCTTCCCTGTAGCTCAGTTGGTAGAGCATGGTGTTTGCAACGCCAGGGTTGTGGGTTCGATTCCCACAGGGGGCCAGCACAGAAAAAAATATGTATGAAATGTATGCATTCACTACTGTAAGTCGCTCTGGATAAGAGCGTCTGCTAAATGACTGAAGTGTAAACATCAGCAAAAACATGAGCAAAAAAACTATATTATACAGAAATTATTTCCCCTTTTTCACAGTAACTATTTCCCTTTATTTTTAAAGTTACAGTCAAACTGGGACCAACAATAGTAGCCTGCCTCTAAATTTATCAGAAACTTGCCCATATTGGTAAATACATTCACCAATATAATACGAACCAAACTCTTTTGACCTTGGAGGGTTTATTTATTTAATGCATTATACTGCCATTGTACTATGGTAACGCATATGATCCATATCTATATCATGGTAAAAAATTAGGCAATACCATAGTATTATTTAAGTGCATGGCAGTAACATCATACTTCAAAGTTAAAACCACGGTACATTTCCATGATTCAAACTATACCATGGTATGAATGAAAGTACCATAGTAGTACCAAGGTACTTTTTGTAAGGGTAGGAACAATGACTCAAGGTCTTGAACAAGGCGTTTGCTGAAACTGCTACCATTGTTTTCTGAAAGACAGTCATATGCAGTACATGGCACCTTACTACCATCTAGTGAGTGAGTGACTGCATTCAATCTTGCACAGCTTCAAAGTCCATGCCTGCGTCTAGAAATGGTTTCCATACATTGTAGAGGAATAGGTGGATTTACATTTGATTTAAGGGTGTCTGCATGAGGACAGACCTTTTTAGGCCATGTTCATGTTAGTAAAAAATATTCCTATCTGGGCAGGAGAGGATTTAATTGTATTCATACAAGCTGCCTAAACCAATACCATGTACTTAACAGGCACCCCCTTTCTTTTTTAGCATTATGTTCACAGAAGTACATTGGTTTCAGGAATTATCACGGGCACGGTGGTTTACAATATCCATTTAGAGGTTCTCAGGAGAGCATGTAGCTTACCTATTCCATTAGGCATTATTTGATTCATAAGTAAGTACATTTACTAGATTTACTCAGGACACGAAAGTTCGGTTTGTAGCCCCGAAGAATATCGCTACTTTTCCTATTTCGCGTGCGTCAGAGTTGGCGTCATCTTTCACATCCGAGTTACCCTTGAGCGCATGCGTATTTACCCTATGTCGACGTCAGCTTTTAGAACATACGTGGCCTTTACATAGAGCAGTCACATAAATAGGTCTTCAGAAGAGAACTCCGGTAAGTCTACTACAATTACCCTATCACATTCATTTACAGATCTATTTTTGTGTTGTTAATAGTTTAGAAGTTTCATCAAGACACGCATTGTAAGATCTTTACCAATATATTGTTTTCAGAAGAACAGTCGTTACAATGTAGCTATCTTTCATTGGCTGAGCTGCAGTATCGGCTACAGTGTAACTAACTATTTAAATGTCTTCATGAAATGTTAAACATTGGCACAAACCAGTGTGTTGCAATATTAAGGCTACCCAAGCCTGAAGTTTATGGTACTGGAGGGTTACACTGGTGTATAGGCTACTGAGCTTCAGCAAAATGACACTAACCTAAAAGCTTACACTGTATTAGATGTATATATATGCTGCTGAGTAGGCCTATACATTAACTTATAAATTGTATTTATTGTTCCCCCATTAGGATCAAAACTTTTCCAACATGGACCAAGTAATGCAATTTGTGGAGCCCAGCCGGCAGTTTGTGAAGGACTCAATTCGGCTTGTGAAGAGGTGTACCAAGCCAGACAGAAAAGGTAATCTATTTTATATCATAGTTATTAATCCTTATCATGAATGGCTGGCTGTTGTGAGTGGTCGACGTTTCTTAGACAACACTGTACCCTTATACTGTAAACAAAATGTAGTTAGTTACCTTTTGAGGAATTCTCACAAGCCTCCCTTCCTAACATGATGTCATCATAGATGCGTAGAACTGACTGGGCATATTTATTTGTATTATAGATCATTCCTTTCTGTCACTGTCTTTATTTTCTGCTTTTATCAGTTGACTGTCCAAATCCATACATCATTTTTTACAATAACAATATCGTACATTTCTTGTATTGAATTGATTTAATGATTTGTTAGCCTCTGGTTGATCTAACTTCGTAAGGTAGCATTGTAGCATACAAAAGGTAGTGCTGAGCGATTAGTGCTTTTTGAGGTAATTTCGGTTCGATTATTTAAAAAAAATCTGTTTTCAGTTTCGATGTATAAAAAAATAATGCAAATACATTGTGGGTTTAATGATGTAACGACACAGAATAAAACAATTAATAAGTCCCATGATGGTAGTGACTGCCCATTACTGTTTATCACTTATTAACCAACATTTATTCACATTACTTTAATAAAATATTTCAGTTGTGTGTGTATATAACATTTGATGACTTTATTATTTAATTCCAAGTCATTATCGCATCTGTATAAATCTGCTACCTATGCTGTCTCTCAAAATAACAATTTTATTAGTAAATAAGGTGCACTTTTATGACTGCTTAATACCAACTATCCATCACTTAGTTCATGTATTTTCTGGTAGAGATACCTCGTGAAGTAACTACACTCCCCACACTTCGCGCATTCTTCTCTCGTCTCTTCACTCTCCATGTCTTCCCCACGCAAACCTAACATAGCAGGCAAAGAAACACACAGACCGGATAAGGCACGCAATGGATTATGGTCATTGTAGTTAATTACTATGTTTTCTTCACTAAACTATGTAGAATATTGGCCTGTTGGAAACTACTACATAAATCACATCTAGCCCGGAATGTGTGATTTCTAGAGATACTGCTCAATGTACGTATTAAGCACACCGAAATAAAACAAAAATAAAACGAAAAATAACCAACATTTTGGTTAATCGCGATGCACTAACAGAAGGTAGCAAACTACATTGTTTTACAATATTGTACATGATTTCATTTAATGATTTGTTAGCCTCAGGTCAACCAAACTGTGTAAGGTAGCAGCCAACAAAATTTGGCCATGCAAAATCTGATTTAACTTTTATTTTTAATTTCAGAATTCTCAAAGATTGCAATGGCCACAGCAATAGGTTTTGCTATCATGGGTTTCATTGGTTTCTTTGTCAAACTCATCCACATCCCCATCAACAACATCATTGTGTAAGTATTAATCAACAGTAGCCTAGTATTCATGTAAATCAGGGCTATTCAACTATACTTTGATGGTTGCAGCTGGGGCTGAACATTTTTTAATATGCAATTATTCTTCAGAAGAACTAATATATATATATATATATATATATATATATATAACTATGCGCACACACACACACACTATATAACGCACTTAAATGTTGCTGAAAGTAATTTGGTCATTTTTTCCCCCTCTGAAAACAAAGTATTTTGTCTTTATTGCCTTAACACAGTGATAAGATGGACCAGCAGGCTATGTGATGCTCTATATTAGGAAACAAATGTGTACCAATGTATTTAAGAAAACCTTTGACTCTGGCCTTATTGCCACTATCTCAATAAAGATTATAAATCACACATGAAGATATAGCAATCCGGTAGCCTTATTCAACATTTCAGTCTAAAGGAAGTATGCTTTGAATTCATTTTCTCCAGACATTAGTAGGGCCGGGACGATACCAGTGTCTCAATATTTTTTTTCCATGGCAAAAATTAAAACGTATAGCAGACCAAACTATTTGGTGCTTTAAAAACATGCTGTATGTAAAATATTGTGTGCTATAGCTTGGGAAATAAATAAATGTTACTCTGGATGACAACATTATGTTTGTTTCCAAAAATAGGGCTGTTTTTTTCAACAAACAAAAAAGTTAAAGCCGCTTTGTGTTTTGTTTCCTTGCCACAATACTAACGAGTATCGTGATACTGGTATCGTCCCGGCCCTAATTATTTTCCAAGCTATAGAAGTCAATATTTTACATACAGCAGGTTTTTCAAGGACCAAATAGTTTGGTCTGCTATATGTTTTAATTTTTGCCATGGAAAAAAATATTGCGACAATGGTATCATCACAGCCCAAGTTATTGTCCGTCTTTTTTTCTCATACGTCCTTTTAACGAGTCCTGCACACCTTGTGAGCGTCATAGAGGGGAAACGGAAGGCGCACGTTCCCGAGAGTCTTAGCTTTCAGGAATGTGGTCATAATAGATGCTATAGTCCAAGCCATTCTAATGCTAAAGCAAAATTCAAAGGACGAAAAAAGAAATTAATAATTTCCCATCTAACGCTAGAAACTACACAAATGGGCCTAGTAGCATTTGTCATTTAGGCAATAAACTTAAGATTTTTGCATGGAATTTCCTCCCCAGATTTTTTAAAATAATGTTCCAGAACTGATCAGGGGTCCAGTGTGAATTGAGAAAATGGCCCGATCTGGACTGTGGGCCGGCATTTGAATAGCCCTTCTGTAAATCAATCACTGCACAATGATGATAGATGGCAGTGTTCCTTCATGGCAATTGCTTTTTCATATTTTAAAACATTCTGATCTCTTTTATATTAATGAATTGCAATCTTGTCTTGCAGTGGTGGTTGAATATCTCCCCGGACTGACTGACTAGCTGCAACAAGACATGGGCTCAAATGCCGAGAAGTGTTTGTATATTATTGTCTTCAGTTCATATTTGTTTGCTCTGTAAATAAATCTGGCTTAGTAAGAATTCAAATCTCTGGTGTCAATTTCTTCTAAATAACTGAAAATATGAACACTGATCAAGAGTGTTGGAATTCACCGTATTGTTTTGATGAACACATTATTGGTTATATTTCCTGTAATCTCTTTCCCAGACACTTCCGCCCCAAATGCGCGAAGAGTCTGGTGGGCCAACGCATCAAACTTGGCCTTAGTTAGCCAATACAGAAAGATCGGGAGAAACTCGCGACGCGTTGTCTTATTTGGCTTAATCTACCGACCAATTATCTCCCACAACACCTTCCTTGCAGTCATGTGATTGGCTAAAATGAAGTGAGAAATACTTTACTCAGTAAGGTCACTCCCATAGAATTCAATGTTCACACCCACTAAGGCCAACTTTGAATCCTTGATGTCCCAGGCTTATATGTGCTGTGCGCAATTTTTATTTTTATTTAACCTATATTTATCTAGGCAAGTCAGTTAAGAACAAATACTTATTTACAATGACGGCTTACACCGGCCAAACCCAGACGAAGCTGGGCCAATTGTGCGCCGCCCTATGGGACCAATCACGGCCGGTTGTAATACAGCCTGGGGACAATGTTTCCTCTAAGGAAGGACTAATGCTGTCTTCCATTACTGATATGATGACAGTACACCTTGAATGGATTGATTAAATCAAGTTCATTATCTTCTGTTTTTCATTTAATTCTAACATCAATCTAATAGTTATTCCGGCTCAGTTCGTTTTGCACAACTTCACATCATAGTCAGATAAGATAAGCTTGCAGAGATCCTGCTACACAACCTTTTTCTATTTACTATGTTCTCTGGTGTAGTCCTTGTTCCCTTAAGGCTAGAGGCAAACATGACCTCTTTGTACACTGCAAAATCTTGAGAATCAGAGAGGATCTCTAGGGAATTCTAATTATGTGAGCCTGTGTGTTCCATATTATATGACTTGGATTTTCCTCCCCTCTTACTAACCTTTTACTGCTGTAAATATTGCAACACACACAAGGAAAACAAGTAGAGCTGAAGGAACTGAATTTGAAACACTGTGAAAGGTTCAAAGCCCAGAGTGAGTGAATGTTCTATTCAGGCTTATGGATTTTAGGGCCAAAAGGGGGATATCTGTATGGATGACATTTTGAAGAAGTGGAGTAAAATCGTAAGCTTCATGTAATAAAAATCATATCCAAGTACTGTATGAATCATTGATGCTGAGGTTGCGGCCACATTGCCTACTGTGGTGTTTATTTCAGAGCAATGGCGTGGAAAAGACCAATCAATAACATATAATATCCCCAGAAAATAAAATACCATTGACCTATTCTATTGAGAATAGGTCATACAAGCTGAGAGGCACAGGGAAGAGATGATCACACAATTCACAAAGATGAGCATTCACAACATTCACAGTAGGTGTACTTCACATATGGTGTAAGTCTTCCCCAGTGAGACAGATAAGAAAATAAAAGTGCCGGGTGTAGGTCTTACTTTTGAACACAAAAGGGCTTGTTTATGTTTGCGTAATATACAGTGGATATAAAAAGTCTACACACCCCTGTTAAAATGCCAGGTTTTTGTGATGTAAAAGAATGAGACAAAGATAAATCATGTCAGAACTTTTTCTACTGTTAATGTGAACTATAATGTGAACAATTCAATTGAAAAACAAACTGAAATCTTCGAGGGGGAAAAATGAAAAATAAAAACCTTACAATGACCTGGTTGCATAAGTGTGCACACCCTCTTATAACTGGGGATGTGGCTGTGTTCAGAATTAACCAATCACATTCAAACTCATGTTAAATAGAAGTCATTATACACCTGCCATCATTTAAAGTGACTCTGATTAATCACAAATAAAGTTCAGCTGTTCTAGTAGGATTTTCCTGACATTTTCTTAGTTGCATCTCAGAGCAAAAGCCATGGTCCGCAGAGAGCTTCCAAAGCATCAGAGGGATCTCATTGTTGAAAGATAGCAGTCAGGAGAAGGGTACAAAATAATTTCCAAAGCATTACATATACCATGGAACACAGTGAAGACAGTCATCATCAAGTGGAGAAAATATGGCACCACAGAGACATTACCAAGAACTGGATGTCCCTCCAAAATTTATGAAAAGACGAGGAGAAAACTGGTCAGGGAGGCTTCCAAGAGGCCTACAGCAACATTAAAGGAACTGCAGGAATTTCTGGCAAGTACTGGCTGTGTGCTACATGTGACAACAATCTCCCCTATTCTTCATATGAATGGGCTATGGGGTAGGGTGGCAAGACAGAAGCCTTTTCTTACAATGAAAAACATCCAAGCCCGGCTGAAGTTTGCAAAAACAAACATCAAGTCCCCCAAAAGCACGTGGGAAAATGTGTTATGGTCTGATGAAACCAAGGTTGAACTTTTTGGCCAGAATTCCAAAAGGTATGTTTGGCGCAAAAACAACACTGCAAATCACCCAAAGAACACCATACCCACAGTGAAGCATGGTGGTGGCAGCATCATGCTTTGGGGCTGTTTTTCTTCAGCTGGAACCGAGGCCTTAGTCAGGGTGGAGGGGAATTATGAACAGTTCCAAATACCAGGAAATTTTGGCACAAAACCTTCAAGTGTCCGTTAGAAAGCTGAAGAGGAAGTTCACCGTTCAGCACGACAATGTCCCAAAGCACACATCCAAATCCACGAAAGCATGGCTTCACCAGAAGAAGATTAACGTTTTGGAATGGCCCAGCCAGAGCCCAGACCTGAATCCAATTGAACATCTCTGGGGTGATCTGAAGAGGGCTGTGCACAGGAGATGTCCTCGCAATCTGACAGATTTGGAGCGCTTTTGCAAAGAAGAGTGGGCAAATATTGCCACATCAAGATGTGCCATGCTAATAGACTCCTACCCAAAAAGACTGAGTGCTGTAATAAAATCAAAAGGTGCTTCAACAAAGTATTAGTTTAAGGGTGTGCACACTTATGCAACCAGGTTATTGTGAGTTTTTTATTTTCCCCCCTCAAAGATTTCAGTTTGTTTTTCAATTGAATTGTTCACGTTATAGGTCACATTAAAGGTGGAAAAAGTTCTGACATGATTTCTTTGTCTCATTATTTTACATCACAAAAACCTGGCATTTTAACAGGGGTGTGTAGACTTTTTAAATCCACTGTAAGTAGGCCTAGATAATTAGGCCTAGTCAAGTTAAATTAATGATCTGATGAGGTAAAAATAAAGGGAAAGGGGGATACCTAGTCAGTTGTCCAACTGAAATGTGTCTTCCACATTTAACCCAACCCCTCTGAATCAGAGAGGTGCGGGGGGCTGCCTTAATCGACATCCACGTCTTCGGCACCTGGTGAACAGTGGGTTAACTGCCTTGCTCGGGCAGAACAACAGATTTTTACCTTGTCAGCTCGGGGATTTGATCCAGCAACGTTCAAGTCAGAAGATTGAGTAGGGCTACTGTAGTTTTCTTTCAAGTGTGTCCATCCACTGTTTGACTAAATTACACATATTACTCATATGGATAATGGATGAAAACCTCCTGAGGCAAAAACAAATTAAACATTCAAATTAGAATTCTCCTTCAAGTTAGTGATTAGTCTGTGGCTCTGGATGAATATTTTAAGTTATATGAGGCGAGACTGTTATTCCTAACACTTTTCAACATTCCGCCTTTTTGTAGGCAGACCGCTGTAGCCCTCAGACCAGAGGTGTCATGTCCCTGTGCCCCCTTAGATATGTCTTCTTTAAAATATATGTAAATACACTGTGGCCAGTTTATTAGGTATGCCCATCTAGTCCCTTTGCCTCCAGAACAGCCTGAATTCTTCTTGGCATGGAAATGTTGCTCACTTGGTATCAAGGGACCTAACCTATGCCAGGAAAGCATTCCCCACACCATTACACCACCGCCACCAGCCTGTACTGTTGGCCCCATCCTGCCTGGTGTCATGTATTATTGCTGTTTGCGCCAAATCCTAACTCTGCCATCAGTATGACGCAGCAGGAACCAAGGTTCGTTGGACCAGGTAATGTTTTTCCACTCCTCAATTGTCCAGTGTTGGTGATCAGGTGCCCACTGGAGCCCCTTCTTCTTGTTTTTAGCTGATAGGAGTGGAACCCGGTACGGTTGTCTGCTTTTTTTTTCTTCACATTTTATTGGTCACATATACATGGTTAGCAGCTGTTATTGTGAGTGTTGCGAAATGCTTGTGCTTCTAGTTCTGACAGTGCAGCAATATCTAACAAGTAATCTAACCATTCCACAACAACTACCTAATACACACACATCTAAGTAAAGGAATGGAATAAGAATATATACATATAAATGTATGGATGAGCAATGACAGAGCGGCATAGGCAAGATGCAATAAAATACAGTATATACATATGAGATGAGTATTGCAAGGTATGTAAACATTATTAAAGTGGCATTATTAAAGTGACAAGTGATCCATTTATTAAAGTGGCAAATGATTTCAAGTCTGTAAGTAGGCAGCAGCCTCTCTGTGTTTGTGATGGCTGTTTAAATTAACAGTCTCATAGCCTTGAGATAGAAGCTGTTTTTCAGTCTCTCGTCCCAGCTTTGATGCACCTGTACTGACCTCACCTTCTGGATGGTAGCGGGGTGAACATGCAGTGGCTCAGGTGATGGTCCTCGATGATCTTTTTGGCCTTCCTGTGACATCGGGGCTGTAGGTGTCCTGGAGGGTAGGTAGTTTGCCCCTGGTGACGCGTTGTGCAGACCGCACCACCCTATGCTGCAATAGCCCATCCGTGACAAGGACCAACGACTTGTGCATTCCGAGATGCCGTTCTGCACACCACTGTTATACTGCGCCGTTATTTGCCTGTTTGTGGTCCGCCTGTTAGTTTACACGATTCTTGCTTTTCTCCTTTGAGAACTTTAGGCTATCAAGTTAGAGTAGCTAGCTTGTCTAACTATTTTAGCTGGCATGCCTGCTGGCAAGGTTTGTAGACTTTAGAAAATAGACATACTTTTGACATAGAATGAAGCATAATGATATGACTTTAGATAGCAGGAAAAGGCTGTTTCAGGTGTTTGAAAAATGCAAATTATCCACCCCCCAGCCATGTTCACATACTTTATGCCCCTTCAGATTTTTGGGGTGCATGACGGCCTTCCCTCAGACTGCAATGTTATCAGTGCAGTAGATGTTATTAACCTATACATGTTTAGTTATATAGTTGCAGTAGGCTATGTTCAGAATTATTCCGTGAAATAACACAGATATAAAAATATATATACACTGCTCAAAAAAATAAAGGGAACACTAAAATAACACATCCTAGATCTGAATGGAAATTATAGGCAATTAGCAAGACACCCCCAATAAAGGAGTGGTTCTGCAGGTGGGGACCACAGACCACTTCTCAGTTCCTATGCTTCCTGGCTGATGTTTTGGTCACTTTTGAATGCTGGCGGTGCTTTCACTCTAGTGGTAGCATGAGACGGAGTCTACAACCCACACAAGTGGCTCAGGTAGTGCAGCTCATCCAGGATGGCACATCAATGAGAGCTGTGGCAAGAAGGTTTGCTGTGTCTGTCAGCGTAGTGTCCAGAGCATGGATGCGCTACCAGGAGACAGGCCAGTACATCAGGAGACGTGGAGGAGGCCGTAGGAGGGCAACAACCCAGCAGCAGGACCGCTACCTCCGCCTTTGTGCAAGGAGGAGCAGGAGAAGCACTGCCAGAGCCCTGCAAAATGACCTCCAGCAGGCCACAAATGTGCATGTGTCTGCTCAAACGGTCAGAAACAGACTCCATGAGGGTGGTATGAGGGCCCGACATCCACAGGTGGGGGTTGTGCTTACAGCCCAACACCGTGCAGGACGTTTGGCATTTGCCAGAGAACACCAAGATTGGCAAATTCGCCACTGGCGCCCTGTGCTCTTCACAGATGAAAGCAGGTTCACACTGAGCACGTGACAGACGTGACAGAGTCTGGAGATGCCGTGGAGAACGTTCTGCTGCCTGCAACATCCTCCAGCATGACCGGTTTGGCGCTGGGTCAGTCATGGTGTGGGGTGGCATTTCTTTGGGGGGCCGCACAGCCCTCCATGTGCTCACCAGAGGTAGCCTGACTGCCATTAGGTACCGAGATGAGATCCTCAGACCCCTTGTGAGACCATATGCTGGTGCGGTTGGCCCTGGGTTCCTCCTAATGCAAGACAATGCTAGACCTCATGTGGCTGGAGTGTGTCAGCAGTTCCTGCAAGAGGAAGGCATTGATGCTATGGACTGGCCCGCCCGTTCCCCAGACCTGAATCCAATTGAGCACATCTGGGACATCATGTCTCGCTCCATCCACCAACGCCACGTTGCACCACAGACTGTCTAGGAGTTGGCGGATGCTTTAGTCCAGGTCTGGGAGGAGATCCCTCAGGAGACCATCCGCCACCTCATCACGAGCATGCCCAGGCGTTGTAGGGAGGTCATACAGGCACGTGGAGGCCACACACACTACTGAGCCTTATTTTGACTTGTTTTAAGGACTTTACATCAAAGTTGGATCAGCCTATAGTGTGGTTTTCCACTTTAATTTTGAGTGTGACTCCAAATCCAGACCTCCGTGGGTTGATAAATTGGATTTCCATTGATTATTTGTGTGTGATTTTGTTGTCAGCACATTCAACTATGTAAAGAAAAAAGTATTTAATAAGATTATTTCTTTCATTCAGATCTAGGATGTGTTGTTTAAGTGTTCCCTTTATTTTTTTGAGCAGTATATATTGAGCGCCAACAACTCAACATAATCATTCCGGGCAGGGCCGTGCACAGACCTTTCAGGAGGCAGGTGTTCAGCCTGACACCACCACCCATAAGGGCACTTTGGAGACTGGAAGGGCAAAAGGGCATGTGCTCTGTACAGGTAGAGCCATATGATTCAGATATGGCTGTGTTGTTATGGAACGGAAGTGTGCGTGACGGTAAAGGGGTATAGAAAAAACCCTCAGTAATTTCACGTCACCGAAGCGTGTCCCCTTGTGTATGTTTGGTGGACCATTCTACAGTTCACTAAATGAACCTCATCTTTCAGAAGGCGGCTTGGATTCCTTTTTTTTATTCAGTAAATAACTCTGTTATAGAAGGAAGGTTTATTAAACTTTGTGATTCTGATATAGATAATACTGAGTTGGACCAAGCCATTAAACAAATGCCTATAGATATATCTCCTGGACTCGATGGCCTGACTCCTGAATTCTATCGATATTTTTGGCCTGATTTGAGAGAGTTATTGCTTTCGGTCTACAAAGAGGGTATTGCTAATGCTATCTTACATCCTTCTTGGAGACAGGGACTAATAGTTATTATACTCAAACCAAAGAAGGACTCTCTTTACCTGGACAATTGGAGACCAATGAAGTTGTTGGCAACTGACTATAAGTTGCTAGCTTATGTCTATACCAATAGGCTGAAAAAAGGCCTTGATGATATAATCAGTGGAACTCAATCAGCCTTCATTAAAGGAAGGATTATCCATAACCATATACAATTGGTTTTAGATATTTTTGATTATAGTGAGTTCGTAGAAGATGATGGCTTTATATTGTTTTTAGATTTTTTAAAGGCTTTTGACACTTTAGAGCACAACTTTTCATTTAGAACTCTCTCTACTTTTGGGTTTGGGGAGAATGTCTGTAAAGTGATAAGTATGATGTATAATGATATTAGCAGTTCGGTGGCTATGAGTAATGGCACTTCCCTTCGTTTCTCTATTGCTAGAGGAATTAGACAGGGTTGTCCAATCTCCCCTCTTTTATTTATTTTAGCCACAGATTTACTAGTCATATTTCTTAACAAATCTGAGAATTTTAAAGGGATCCATATTTTTGGTAAAGATAAAAATATCAGTCAATTTGCAGATATACACTGCCCTTTTCCTAAAGGATAGAGCGACAATTCCCTTGGCTAGTGACAGAATCAGGAAATGTTCTATGGTCTCTGGGTTGATCGCATGCCAATTCATTGCTGTGACTCCGTCAACATTGCCTCCATACCTGTTAAAAAGGAAGTAAAATATTTAGGAATTCTTGTCACAGAAAAAAATTCACATAGAGAATCTTTAAAAATCGATAATAGGATTAATTCCATGAGAGTTTCATTAAGTCAGTGGCTGCAATGTGATATCTCAATTTTGGGTCATATTCTTTTGTCCAAGACAGATGGTTTATCTAGAATCATTTACCAAAGTCAATCCCTTTTTCTTTCTTCTAATGACATTTTAAAAAGTCAATTCTGTTATATTTACATTTGTTTGGAAGAATAAAATGCATTTTATTCGGAAATCACAATTAGTGAAAGACTATGTGTCACGTCCTGACCATAGAAAGATGTTATTTTCTATGGTAGAGTAGGTCAGGGCGTGACAGGTTTTTCTTCTTCTATGTTTTCTATTTCTATGTTTAGGTTCTAGTTTTGTATTTCAGTGTTGGGGTTTTGTTTGGGATGATCTCCAATTAGAGGCAGCTGGTCCTCGTTGTCTCTAATTGGAGATCATACTTAAGTAGGGGTTTTTCCACCTGGGTTTTGTGGGTGATTAATTTTGAGTTGTGTATGTGTTCATCTCTGCGTCACGGTTTGTTGTTTTTTCGTTCAGTGTATTTATGTATTGCATAGTTTCACAGTATAAATAAAATGTGGAACGACACACACGCTGTACTTTGGTCCTCTTCTCCTTACGACATCCGTGACACTATGATCGTGGAGGTTTACAGGCTATTTATTTTGAGTCGTTAGTGGGTGCTTTTAAAATTAAATGGTTGAAATTATGTCCGTCTAACCATACCTCAATGTGGTATCATATCCCTAACAGTCTGTTTAATCAACTTGGTGGACTTGAATTCCCAATGAAATGTGATTTTGACCCTCCAAAATTACCTGTGAAATTGTCTAAGTTTCACCAGCAAATATAATTTTTCTGGAAAATGATATTCAAGCACAATTTTCCCCCCACAAAAGATTGATTTGTAATAAAGTTATAAAAATTAATAGGAAATCAATTTTCAAAGGCCTTTGGTTTGACAAGGGTATTCATGTTGTATGTGAAACTGGGGAGTTTTTGTCGTTTGAGTTCATTGGTAAATTTCAGGTTAATATTACTGAGAGAAAATATATGAAGGTTTGCAAAGCAATTCCACTTCCTTTACTTGGACTTATTAAGAACACTTTGTTATATTATGAGGTTTTTCTCTCTTTTCCAAGTTTACAAATTAATGACTTGAATCTTTTGGATAAAAAATGCAACAATACGAGTGGCAGTTAATGAAGTAATTTTTGGTGATTGTAATTCAATATATTGCTATGGAAGTGACTGTCACGTCCTGACCAGTAAAGGGGGTTATTTATTATTGTAGTTTGGTCAGGGCGTGGCAGGGGGTGTTTGTTTTATGTGTTTCAGGGTTTTTGGGTTATGTTCTCTGTTAGTGTATTTCTATGTTTGTTCTAGTATGTCTATTTCTATGTTTAAGTTTCTTGGGTTGACCTTCAATTGGAGGCAGCTGTTCCTCGTTGCCTCTAATTGAAGGTCCTATTTAGTAGGGGTGTTTTTTCCTGTGTTTTGTGGGTGGTTGTTTCCTGTTACAGAACCACCCACCATGACTGGATCAAGCGGCGTGCCCGGGCAGAGATGGACACCTGGTCGGTATTGGAATGGATGGAGAGGAGAAATTGGACTTGGAGGCAAGTCATTGAACGATATCGGAGTCTACCAGGGAAGAACGGGAGGCAGCCCCCAAATTTTTTTTGGGGGGGCACACGGGTAGTTTGGCTGGCCCAGGGGTGAGCCTGAGCAAACTCCCGTGCTTATTGTGTCAAGCATGTGCCTGCTTCTCGCACTTTCTCTCCGGTAAGCCTCCACAGTCCAGTACGTCCTGATCCTCGCACTAGCCCTGAGGTGCGTGTCACTAGTCTGGCGCCTCCAAAGCCAGTCCCACGCACCAGGCCTTTAGTGCGCCTGCCCAGTCCAGTACGTCCTGTTCCTGCTCCTCGCACTAGCCCTGTGATGCATGTCACTAGTCTGGCGCCTCCAAAGCCAGTCCCACGCATCAGGCTTTCAGTGCGCAGTCCCCATCTAGAGCTTCCGGCGACAGTGCCCCGTCTAGAGCTTCCTGCAACAGTGCCCCGTCTAGAGCTTCCGGCGACAGTTCCCCGTCCAGTGTTTCCGGCAACGTCCCACAGTCCGGAACCGACAGAGACGGCCCACAGTCCGGAACCGACAGAGACGGCCCACAGTCCGGAACCGACAGAGACGGCCTGCCAGTCCGGCGCAGCCAGAGTCGCCCGCCAGTCCGGCGCAGCCAGAGTCGCCCCTCAGCCCAGAGCCTTCAGCGGTGGGCTACAGCCCTGAGCCTTCAGCAGGGGTGGACAGGTTAGAGTGGGGATTAAGCCTGGAGCCAGAGCCACCTCCGTGGGGGGAGGTTTAGGAAGGGGGGGTGTAGCATGGAAGAACCGTCGGTGACGGTGGCCACCCTCCCTTCCCTCCCTTTATTTGGAGTTTATTTTGTGTTTTTTTTTGGGGGGGGGTACTGTCACGTCCTCACCAGTAAAGGGGGTTATTTGTTATTGTAGTTTGGTCAGGGCGTGGCAGGGGGTGTTTGTTTTATGTGTTTTGGGGTTTTTGGGTTATGTTCTATGTTAGTGTATTTCTATGTTTGTTCTAGTATGTCTATTTCTATGTTTAAGTTTCTTGGGTTGACCTTCAATTGGAGGCAGCTGTTCCTCGTTGCCTCTAATTGAAGGTCCTATTTAGTAGGGGTGTTTTTTCCTGTGTTTTGTGGGTGGTTGTTTCCTGTTTTGTGTATGTTGCACCTGACGGGACTGTTTACAGTCGTTTTGTTGTTTAAGAGTTTAATAAAAGTGAATATGAGCATGTCACACGCCGCGTCTTGATCCCCATTAGACGACCCGCGTTACAGTGACCAACCCATGTTATGGTCAAAAGCGACTACCTTTTACCTTACTTGTCCAGATATCCCAAAAGTTAAAGAAACTAATTTTAAAATATATTCTTCCATCTACCGTGTTAATGATTTCTTGCACAAAAGATTACATTTTTACAAAATGCCTTGTGTTTTTTGTTCCTCTGATTCCGAATCTTTAGAGCATTTATTTTTCATGCTGCCATTCTCATTAAATGGATTGAAATTCATGAATGATTGTGTATAAAATCTCCAGAATTACCTACACTACCGTTCAAAAGTTTAGGGTCACTTAGAAATGTCCTTGTTTTTGAAAGAATAGCAAAAAATTTTGTCCATTAAAATAACATCAAATTGATCAGAAATACAGTGTAGACATTGTTATTGTTGTAAATGACTATTGTAGCTGGAAACGGCAGATTTTTTATGGAATATCTACATAGGCGTACAGAGGCCCATTAACAGCAACCATCACTCCTGTGTTCCAATGGGACGTTGTGTTAGCTAATCCAAGTTTATCATTTTAAAAGGCTAATTGATCGTTAGAAAACCCTTTTGCAATTATGTTAGCAGAGCTGAAAACTGTTGTGCTGATTAAAGAAGCAATAAAACTGGCCTTCTTTAAATTAGTTGAGTATCTGGAGCATCAGCATTTGTGAGTTCGATTACAGGCTCATAATGGCCAGAAACAAAGAACTTAATTCTGAAACTCATCAGTCTATCCTTGTTCTGATAAATGAAGGCAATTCCATGCGAGAAATTGCCAAGAAACTGAAGATCTCGTACAACACTGTGTACTACTCCCTTTACAGTACAGCACAAACTGGCTCTAACCAGAATAAAAAGAGGAGAGGGAGGCCCCGGTGCACAACTGAGCAAGAGGACAAGTACATTAGAGTGTCTCGTTTGAGAAACAGACACCTCACAAGTCCTCAACTGGCAGCTTCATTAAATAGTACCCGCAAAACACCAGTCACAACATTAACAGTGAAGAGGCGACTCTGGGATGCTGGCCTTCTAGACCTTCCGGAGACACCTAAAACCCCACCTCTTTAAGGAATACCTGGGATAGGATAAAGTAATCCTTCTAACCCACCCCCCCCCCAAATTTATAACATTTTTTAATTAAAATAAAAAAAAAGATATAGATGTACTATTGTAAAGTGGTTGTTCCACTGGATATCATAAGGTGAATGCACCAATTTGTAAGTCGCTCTGGATATGAGCGTCTGCTAAATGACGTAAATGTAAAGGTAAATGTAGGCAGAGTTGCAAAGAAAAAGCCATATCTCAGACTGGCCAATAAAAATAAAATATTAAGATAGACAAAAGAACACAGACACTGGACAGAGGAACTCTGCCTAGAAGGCCAGCATCTCGGAGTCGCCTCTTCACTGTTGACGTTGAGACATTTATAAGTGACCCCAAACTTTTGAACGGTAGTGTATGTTTATCTTTGATGATGTTAAATGGCATTATGCTTATCCTTGTAATTCCGATCATAACTATTTTATTAACATTATTATTCTCCTGGCCAAATATTATATTCACAAATGTAAATGGGGTGGAAAAAAATCTTATTTTGGATTTTTTTCATTGAACTGTTAAAATTTTATAAATCTCTCAAACTTGAGAAACTTTAAAAGTTGTACAAATTATTAGAAGTCATGTCTCTGTATGTCTGTTAATGTCTCATTGCCTTGTCACATATTATTGATGTCCTGAATTAATCTTTTGTTTGGGGGGGTGGCTCGCCTGGTGTTCTGTTATTACATTTTTTCATTGTATTCACAGGAGTGTCGCTATATTGATGTGTGTTATTGTTATTATTGCTACAATAATTATTATTATTTTTTATATATAAATAAATGTTTGGTGGACCATACCATCATCACAGAAATATAGGGGAACGGCAAGGCAATTTCCAATTCAGCACCTGGCAGCGATTCTTCTGTATGTCCTATCATAATTATAAAGATAGTATCCGACAATGCCGTTAGAGGTAATGGGGCAGTGCGATCAAAAAACTGTTTTGCTCGGTGACACGGGAGGTAGTGAATATTGCGCACCGGCATGTGAGCTAGCCGCTTGGTAGCAGCCACTTTCTATATAGCTAATAAACCATTATCTGGATAGCTGTCTTCAGCTTGCTTCCGCCTGTAGAGGCGGGTTATGAAACATCCATAGGCAACGGAAAACACAACTTGCCAAAATTTGCTTAGTTTCAAGCTTTAATTAAAGATGCTTCCGGGAAAGGAGCTAACGTTACTGCTCTGGATCTTCAGTCGCTTCAGCAGCCTCAGCGCAGCATCTTCATCATCCCGTAAGTAGGCTATTAACACACACTGTAGCCTATATGGTATGCGCTTAGCTACGTTGCTTTGTGCTCTTCTTGTTCAGGACCAGGGCATTGCAGACTAAGTGTTATGCGTCAAAGTGTTTACCACTTCGGCATCAGACCTGCTTAGAAGACATGGCAGTATAATAATTACCGGTGTTTTCAGTAATATAGAACCGTATGTTATTGTATTTATTAAGGGGGGGGGGGGGGGGGGGGGGCTATGCTGCTTATAAGCTACCTATGACCTGCCTCCTTGTTTCGCTCATAGCCTAGAGATCCTAGATGATGCTGAATGGCAGGCTACAGTAGGCTACGTTTGGTGTCAAAATTATTTATCCTTGATAGATGTTTCTGCCACTTTGTTTCTGTAGAGTGCGGTTCTTATTACAACGCACTGCAGGATTGTTTCTTTTTTTTAAATTAAGACAAATTCGAGTCTCCGAAAAGTTTAATTGAAAATGTAATTATAACAGGCTAGATTAGGACGCCTACTGTGTTCTTATATAATTGATGAGTGTACATGAATAAGCTTGAATGCACAAAAACATCAATAGGCTATGATTGATATTATCATCATACATGTTTTAGGAAGTAGGTGTTCATGCTTTGCTCTTTATGCTACCCTGATAAACACAGGACTGAAACAGATGTAGTGATGGCTGGAAGAGAGTACTGATCTCATGTGACAGGCACTTTAGATGTCCCTGTTAAACATTAGGACCTGTTGACCTGCAAGCAAAGTCATTATTTAAATATATATATATATATATATATATATATATATATATATATATATATATATATAGTACCAGTCAAAAGTTTGGACAAACCTACTCATTCCAGGGTTTTTCTTTATTTTTACTATTTTCTACATTGTAGAATAATAGTGAAGACATCACAATTATGAAATAACACATATGGAATCATGTAGTAACCAAAAAAGTGTTAAACAAATCTTAATATGTTTTAGATTTGAGATTTTTCAAAGTAGCCACCCTTTGCCTTGATGACAGCTTTGCACACTCTTGACATTCTCTCAACCAGCTTCATGAGGTAGTCACCTGGGATGCATTTCAATTAATAGGTGTGCCTTGTTAAAAGTTAATTTGTGGAATTTCTTTCCTTAATGTGTTTGAGACAATCAGTTGTGCTGTGACAATGTAGAGGCGGTATACAGAAGATAGCCCTATTTGGTAAAAGACCAAGTCCATATTATGGCAAGAACAGCTTAAATAAGCAAAAAGAAACAACAGTCCATCATTACTTTAAGACATGAAGGTCAGTCAATGTGGATAATGTCAAGAACTTTCAACATTTCTTCAAGTGCAGTCTCAAAAACCATCAAGTGCTGTGGTGAAACTGGCTCTCATGAGGACTGCCACAGGAAAGGAAGACCCAGAGTTACCTCTGCTGCAGACGATAAGTTCATTAAAGTTAACTGCACCTCAAATTGCAGCCCAAATAAATATTTCACAGAGTTCAAGTAACAGACACATCTCAACATCAACTGTTCACAGGAGACTTTGTGAATCAGGCCTTCATGGTTGAATTGATGCAACAATAAAAAAAAACACTACTAAAGGACACCAATAATAAGAAGAGACTTGCTTGGGCCATGAAACACGAGCAATGTACATTAGACTGGTGGAAATCTGTCCTTTGGTCTGATGAGACCAAATTTGAGATTTTTGGTTCCAACCGCTGTGTCTTTGTGAGACGCAGAGTAGGTGAACGGATGATCTCTGCATGTGTGGTTCCCACAGTGAAGAATGGAGGAGGAGGTGTGATGGTGTGGGGGTGCTTTGCTGGTGACACTGTCAGTGATTTATTTAGAATTCAAGGCACACTTAACCAGCATGGCTACCACATAATTCTGCAGCGATACGCCATCCCATCTGGTTTGCGCTTAGTGGGACTATCATTTGTTTTTCAACAGGACAATGACCCAACACACCTCCAGGTTGTATATGGGCTATTTGACCAGGAATGAGAGTGATGGAGTGCTGCATCAGATGACCTGGCCACCACAATCGCCTGACCTCAACCCATTTGAGATTTTTTGGGATGAGTTGGACCGCAGAGTGACGGAAAAGCAGCCAACAAGTGCTCAGCATATGTGGGAACTCCTTCAAGACTGTTGGAAAAGCATTCTAGGTGTGTCCAAACTTTTGAATGGTACTGTATATTGTGTTTATATGTGTCATTCACATGTAAAGGTATGTGTGTAAGAGAGACATTGTGATACCCTGAAATGCCTTGAGATGAGTCCCAGGACAGAAGTAAATAAACAACAAACTGAAATAAAATAAAAAAAGGAGATCATTCACACAGAATCAGGACTATTTGTCATTATATTTGTCTATTCAGCTATTTTTAACAGACAATACATAGTGGCAAACTATCTGATAATTGTAAGTGGCTAATGGAAAATTGAGAAAAATATGGACTATGCCAATACTCAGTGAGCACAGCCTGACCAATGACCATTTTGACTGGCCTTTACAGGCAGACTTGACTGCAGGCTGTGCTCACTGAGGATGAGTGACATACTAACACACTCATACTAACACTTTGGGGAAACTATTCCTTGAGGTTCAAAGAGTGAGAGATACAGGGGGAGAGAGAGGCAGAAGGAGAGTTTGTGCTTTTGTGTCAGAGGTTTGTCTTTAACATATCTACTGAACACATTATTGAATTGTTTTCCTCCAGCCTGCAATGACCTTTCACTAGTTGTATGAGTAGAGATGCAGAGATTTAGATTCAGGTTTAATGGGGTTTTATTTCAGCTTTCTGAATGTCTCAGATCAGATTAAGCTGTAAACCTCTTGGTTACCTTATTTACATATTTATACTGTGTGTTAGACTAGCTCAGCAATGAAAGCCAAATGGTGAACTTCTATGGAAATATTATTGGATTTCTATTGTAGCGGTTTCCCTGACCGATTATCAAGTTATGTATGTGACTTACCTGGTTAAATAAAGGATTATAAATTAAAACCAGATTAGTGTTTTTGATAATGCCTTGTGTCAATGACAAGGGAAGCCAGGGACCCATCAGCCTTGACTTCTGTTGATGTCTCTGTGTTGACCTTTGTGATCTATAGTTACCTCTGGGACATAAAGACAGACTGATTGTGGTCAAGTGGCTTTGTGCCACATTTGTGCCTCAATGATTTTATACAGTGTAAAAAAAGTGTAAAAGTTATTGATCATTATAAACTGGGTGGTTAGAGCACTGAATGCTGATTGGCTGACAGCCGTGGTATATCAGACTTTATACCACGGGTAAGACAAAAAAAATATTTTTACTGCTCTAATTATGTTGGTAACCAGTTTATAATACCAATAAGGCACGGCTAAGGGTTGTATCCAGGCACTCCACTTTGTGTCGTGCAGAGAACAGCCCTTAGCTGTGGTACAGTATATAGGCCATGTACCACACCCCCTTGGGCCTTGTTACTTAAATATAACAGGAAATATATAGTATAAACATTTTAAAGATCACGTGTGAAATTAAAGCTTAGAATGAATCACTTAATTCATGAGACTCAATTGACTTTCCCTGGCTAAAGGATTTAGATAAATCAAACTCTGAGTAATGCAATTTGGCCCACTAAAAGGAAATACATTTGAAAAATGAACCCAGTCAATCATCACTGAAGTAGCTCAGAGACCTGCATGGAAAATCCATAGGGAATAGACCAAAAACAAATCAGGTCTCTCTGTAGTTCACCAAACTAACTTTAAAAACAGACTCATCATGCACATTTGGAGCATAATTTATTTAACCTTTATTTAACTAGGCAAGTCAGTTAAGAACAAATTCTTATTTTCAATGACGGCCTAGGAACAGTGGGTTAACTGCCTTGTTCAGGGGCAGAACGACAGATTTGTACCTTGTCAGCTCGAGGATTTGAACTTGCAACCTTTCGTTTACTAGCACTGTAATATGCACTGTAATGCACTGTAACATAAACATTTGGTACGATAGAAAGAGGACTATTACTATGTGTGAATGAGAGACTACTTCTCCCAGATTTTCAACTCTGCTCTGGTGACTCTAAACAACAAAATGTTTCCAATAATATTGAACTGAAGCTGCTGCCAGGGTCATGTAAGTAGGGAAATAATGATTGCGTCTGCACATAGTAATCTTGCTGCATATCCCCCTGTTTGAGAATGAACCTCTAGATTGGTGTTTTTTTGTTAGGCAAATGAGAAAGCTCATTAAGATTCTGGACACCTGCCATCCTGATTTGTCAAACCATGTGACGCCCTTACCGTGACCCTCCCCCTATTCTACAGGCTCCTCCTTTTGTCCACTCCTGATGGACACCTCCAGAACAAAGACCTTCCCAAAATCAGACCCCAGAAAATCAAAAACACAACCAACCACACCATATCTCTGATAAAATGTTGAGCTGTTTTTTTTGCCACAGCCACTGGTGTTGCACATATGGTGACAGCTTGGCCCCATACATGTATATCTGAAATGATTCCGCATTTATCCTATGTTGTTTGCAGTTGAATTGGGATGTGAGGTGAAAATAGTAGGAAACACACTCCCAGTCCCAATGTCTTGACATGGCTGATTGCCGGTCATAACTCTCTGCGTGTGATTGTGAGGGGAATCATTGGGGTTTCTGAGTCCCAGAAAGAGCAGATTATAAAGGAAGCACTCGTGCACTCGCTTTCAGGCAGCAGACCTCCCCCGTGGATCACTAGCTTTTGACAGAACATGTTCTCATTCAAAATCAGTATTCATTTGTGAGCGCCGCGGGCAGATGCTGTGTTCAGTCTGATTGGGTCGAACAAAGAGAGGGAGCTGAGGAGGGAGCCATTCAAAGCCTAGCTCAGTCATTACCACTTGAATGGGGATTGGTTTGAGAGGCATAAATGACAGCGTTCACAACAAAAGTAATCACAACATTTGGAGTGTCAGTCAGTCCGACCCTCAATATTACTCCCAACCCTGGAATCACAGATTAAAATCATATAACATTCTAATAACGTCATCATTTTAGGAGGTTACATTTTTTCCTGTTTATTGTTATTAGCTGAAGTTGAGTTAGCTAAATATTGGAAATCGAATAGCTTTGTTTACCACAAAAAGCTTCAGGGGCTTAACTTAAAGCCTGCTGCTCTTGTGAATGGAGTGATCCAAAAACATGGCTTTGTATGAAATCCATTATTAAATAAAGCATGCACAATACATACACAATGATGTAGTCCCATATTGTATTTTGAGCTTCGTTCTGTATTAAACCAGATCCTGTTTGAAACATGGTGTTTATGCTATGTGGGGATAGTTGAGTGTGTTTGAGTTTGGCCCCATTGCCTCTAAATTAAGGAGGTCCGTATGGGACTAACCCTGTCTCTGACACAGATCTTTAGGCACAGAACTCTGTTTAAAGCATCTGCTCTGGTTTACTGTTAAAGAACCTGTCTTATTCATTAATCCTTGTCCCCTTTTTATTGCACATTTAAACGGAATGTTTTTCATAGATGTAGCAGCAGTATGGTGGTATAATGTATTATTGTTAAATGATGCATACAGATAATTGTATGAGAAGATGGCATTAAGAGTTTGAATTCATTTCAGAGTTCAGATCTAGTATGGGATTGGGAGGGCACATTTTCTCTCTTTTTAAACAAAACATTTTTCATTGAGCTTGCAAGACATATCCCTGAGGACACTTCAGACTGTACTGCAACTCTCAGATGCAATAACAAGCATTCCCGGGATTTAAGATACTTACTACATAAAAAGATGACTACTTGGTGTGAGCCATGTCATATTCCTCTATTCGACTGAGCTTTTTGAGAAACCTCTCCTCGTATTCATTCAGACTCATGTTCACTGATATCATATCTCCCCCGGCATTACGTTCAACGAGGAGTTCATATTAGGTTTAGACCCACCCAATTTATGTCTGCGATTATAATATCATTATTTCCCAGGTTATTCCAGTTCTTAGATGGCATTTATTATTGATCAATGTCACATCTTTCTCTGGCAGAAAATCATATGTAATGACCTGTGATTTGGATGAAGAGTTTGCCTCATTAAATTATCGTAAGGATGCCACACCAAAGACTGTTGGCAGGGATAAATAACTATATAGCAGTTACAGATGTAACAAATGCATTACCACTTAAAAAAAAAAAACGATGTCCTGTGTCTGAATTGGCAATGATCAAGTGTTGTATGTGCATCTAGCAGTGTGGTAGTAAGAGGCAGCTTCATGAGAGTTATTTAAACACTCAAAAAGCCTCAAATATCCATTTGCTATGAAGGACAGGAGGAGGTGGAGCGAGCGTGTTTAATTTTATGCTTGGCTACTCTCTCCGCAAATCTCACAGGGAAGGCTTCTAAGAGCCTGTTGCTTTTGTTAATACTAATCTAAAGGCAAGGAAATGTAAAAAAAAAGTCAATTTGACTGGCATGTAAAACATGTAATTTGAAGCAGAATTGCTTCTCCGTGAATAAGAATTAGTCAAATTCTGATTTGCTACCACATCACACAATTTTTCTCCCTGTTCTCTGATGTTTTAATGTGTTCTACAATACAGTTCAACATTCAAACATCACTCTATCAAACTTCCTAGCGGAGTAAATGATTTAGCTTCTTTAATTTTCCACTCAGAGGGATCAGACTTGGTGCTCAATGAGTAGTGGGCAATTCATTGTCACAGCAGAATGAAAGTACAGTAATGGTCGGAATGAGAATAATTATTCTTAGAGCTTCATTTGCTGATAGAGTGAAGTAAAACTGTTCCGACTAACACTTTATTTTTCTACTATTATATTAATCCTGTGAGCAAGTGTCCTTGCGACACTCATACATAACGTCCTTGGCTTTTCGGGGACCTACTGTTTATTATTGTCGGCACGTGTGGTGTCATAGAGCCATTCACTTATTAGTGTCTAAGAATAACAAGAGAAGAGAAGGACAGAAGCCTATAGACAGCAAATTTCGAAGTTCTTCCAATTTTCTCTCTCTCTCTCTCTCTCTCTCTCTCTCCCTCTCTCTCTCTCTCTCTCTCTCTCTCTCTCTCTCTCTCTCTCTCTCTCTCTCTCTCTCCTGTCTCTAACATTGGAGGTGACAAAACATGCCATTCCATTAGTTTAAGCTCCGGTCATGCTCCAATAACAGCTCGGCTTCAGCCAAGGCTCAGGCTGTGCTAATAAGTCCCAGAAAGCCAGAATCTCCACAGTGGCAGATTGAATCTAACCTATTACTTGTGTGTTCCAGTGTGAGGCCAGCGAGTAGACTGATTAACATGCCACACTTCTCAGTGTTGTAGCGACTCTGCCATTGTGTCACTGACCTTAGCGCAGCAAATTAAAGGAGCATGGTGGACCAAATTCATTAGCCTATCCCCATCAACATTGTGTTGCCTATTTAGGAGGCTTCCAGTTCTAAATTGCTTTATAAAATGAAAAAATGACATGTCTGGCTGTAGGCCTCAGGCCTTACTCGATGACAGCTAGTAGGCGTGTGGCGGTAGTCACCAGTAACCACATTACCACTGCTCAATGAGGTAGCGCTTTTCCACCCACTAACGTTCTGTGTAAATATATATGGTATTATAGGCCTAGTTCCATGTCATGTAACTATAACAAACTGCCTACCGGTATTTTCTGCTAAAACACAACTCAGCAGCTCATGTACTGTTAGACAAGAAATTAGCAATTAGGAAAAGGTGCCGATGTACAGAATAACCAGCTACCATTTTCCAACATTAGCTCCCCTCTAGTCATTGCGCTCAATTAATTTGTTTTGGTGTAACCCCGATGTTTGTTGATGTTGTGCTGCGGTAGCCTCAAGGCTCCTGGAATGATTGTCACTGCATTTAAGGACAATGTGTAGGGCCAGTCCTAGACATGAGATGAGTGGGCCTTGCTGTAGCTGATGATATCGAAGGTCTTCGTGCTCTTAGCGAAAATGAGGCTATCACAGGAGACTGCATTCAGGCGCTATTGCCAAATCAATAACGTCAGGAGTTCTAGGCTCATCCAACAGCTACAGTAGATACACAGCAGTGAGAAATGAGCTGTCAGCTTTTCTAAGCCATGCCTTTATGCGCTGAGGAATTCATCTGGTTCACTTAATGTATGTTTTTAACCATCTGGGACAATCTCACTACAATAAACGATCATGATGCAAGGCTCGACTCGACAAAGGTGTGTGTGTGTGTGTGTGTTTCGAGTTTCAAGTTTTAATGTCACATGCACAAGTACAGTGAAGTGCCTATCTTGCAAGCTCTAACCTCAATAATGCAGTAATCAATAACAATGGAATACAAAAAATAACAAGATAGAACAAAAACACACAAGATATAAAAATAAGAACTAAGAAATTAATAAGAACACGATAAAGTAAGTAAGCATATACAGTACCATTCAAAAGTTTGGACAGACCTAATCATTCCAGGGTTTTTCTTTATTTTTACTATTTTCTTTATTGTAGAATAATAGTGAAGACATCAACACTATGAAATAACACTTATGTAATCACGTAGTAACCAAAAAAGTGTTAAACAAATCAAAATATAGTTTATATTTGATATTCTTCAAAGTAGCCACCATTTGCCTTGATAACAGCTTCGTACACTCTTGGCATTCTCTCAACCAGCTTCACCTGGAATGCTTTTCCAACAGTCTTGAATGAGTTCCCACATATGCCGAGCACTTGTTGGCTGCTTTTCCTTCACTCTGCGGTCCAACTCAAATTTGGTCTCATCAGACTAAAGGACAGATTTCCACCAGTCTAATGTCCATTGCTCGTGTTTCTTGGTCCAAGCAAGTCTCTTCTTATTATTGGTGTCCTTTAGTAGTGGTCTCTTTGCAGCAATTCAACCATGAAGACCTGATTCACGCAGTCTCCTCAGAAGAGTTGATGTTGAGATATGTCTGTTACTTGAACTCTGGGAAGCATTTATTTGGGTTGCAATTTCTGAGGCTGGTAACTCTAATGAACTTATCGTCTGCAGCAGAGGTAACTCTGGGTCTTCCTTTCCTGTGGCGGACCGCCACAGGAAAGGCGGTCCGCCATGAGAGCCAGTTTCATCACAGCGCTTGATGGTTTTTGAGACTGCACTTGAAGAATCTTTAAAAGTTCTGGAAATGTTCCGTATTGACTGACCTTCATGTCTTAAAGTAATGATGGACTGTCGTTTCTCTTTGCTTATTTGAGCTGTTCTTGCTATAATATGGACTTGGTCTTTTACCAAATAGGGCTATCTTCTGTATACCCACCCCTACCTTGTCACAACATGACTGATTGGCTCAAACGCATTAACTTTTAACAAGACACACCTGTTAATTTAAATGCATTCCAGGTAACTACCTCATGAAGCTGGTTGAGAGAATGCCAAGATTGTGCAAAGCTGTCATCATGGCAAAGGGTGGCTACTTTGAAGAATCTCAAATATAAAATATATTTTGATTTGTTTAACACTTTTTTGGTTACTACATGATTCCATATGTGTTATTTCATAGGTTTGATGTCTTCACTATTATTCTACAATGTAAAAAAAATTGTAAAAATAAAGAAAAACTCTGGAATGAGTAGGTGTGTCCAAACTTTTGACTGGGACTGTATACAGGGTCAGTTTCAGAACCATATTTACAATGTGTAAGGATACTGTATCGATAGAGGTAGATATGTATAGGGTAAAGGTGACAAGGCCACAGGATACATGATAAACAGAGTAGCAGCAGTGTATATGATGATTGTATGTGAGTGGGTGTTTGTAGAGTCAGTATAAATGTATGTGCATATTATGTGTGTGAGCAAATTATAGAGTGAGTGTTTGTATGTGTGTTGGAGTATCAGTGTGTGTAGTGTGTAGGGCCCTATGAGTGTGCATAGAGACAGTGCATAATTAAGTGTAAAATACAAAGGTCAACTCATATAGTCCCTATAGCCATTTTCTAAAATCTTTTTAGGAATCTTATTGCATGGGGATAGAAGCTGTTCAGGAGCCTGTTGGTGTCAGACTTGATGCACCGGTACCACTTGCCGTGCAGAAGCAGAGAGAACAGTCTATGGCTTGGGTGGTTGGAGTCTTTAATGATTTTCCGGACCTTCCTTTCACACCGCCTGATATAGAGGTCCTGGATGGCAGGGAGCTCGACCCCAGTTGTGTACTGGGATGTCTGCACCCAGCCTCTATAGTGCCATGTGATCGAGGTCGGTGCTATTGCCATACCAAGCAGTGATGCACAGTGAAGATGCTCTAAATTGTGCAGTTGTAGAACTTTTTGAGGATCTGAGGGCCATTGCCAAACCATTTCAAGCTCCTGAGGGGGAAGAGGCGCTGCCACGCCTTCTTCACGACTGTACGTGCATGGACCATTTCAAATGTTTAGTGATTTGGAATCAAAGGAACTTGAAGCTCTCGACCCGCTCCACTACAGCCCCCGTCGATGTGGATGGGGGTGTGCTCGCCACCCACCTCCCTCCTTGGTCTTACTGACGCTGAGGGAGAGGTTGTTGTTCCGGCCCCACACTGCCAGGTCACTGACCTCCTCCCTGTAGGCTGTCTCATCATCACCGGTGACCAGGCCTACCACACCGTGTGTGAGAGAGAGTGTGAGTGTGAGCACATGGCACAATATTTGCACACAGGCGATGAGTAAAATTCCATCAACACTCAACAGATGACAAATCTGGTGTGAAGAAAACATCCTAATGCCACAGCTACAGTATCGTGAATAACGTTCTCCTTGCACTTTCAAGTGATTCTCTCAAAAAGTTGTTGACAAAATGTGTCTTGGAAAGTAGTGGGTTATTTTCTGACAATGTTTTTCAACGCTCTTGTCTGATTTCTTGGGTCTTAGAAAGTGTTTGTTGCGTTGATACCTTATTTTCTGTTGTGAGGCGCTACATTCCCTCTTCACCTGTCAAAATACAAAGAGCAAATGACTTGTTTGTTTGTTCTTTCATGTTTCCATCAAATAGCAAGCGTTCCTTCTTTGTCAGTCAGGGCAGACACGTTGATAGAAGCAATTTTCTGTTAAATGTTATTCGAGGCAAATGAAGGGATAGTAACAAACAATCTATGTAACTCAGTAGGTACTCAGCTGTCCAGCAACATTATTAATGCAGGTGATTCAGTTCCCCACAATCACGTTGGTCCAATGTTCACTGGTCATTTCATAGTCTGTGATTGCACAGGGAAATATTGACACAATTCCTGCGTGTTATTTACCAAGCAGTTTGTTTGGGTGTATAGGGAAACCTCAGGAATTGTTATACAGAGGAGTTATACAGCTAGTTCTTCTAGATCAAGTTATCTGGTAGGAGGTAGCTACATCATTAAAGGTAGTGAGGGCGCTGTGTAACCTTTCCTGAAGTCCACACAGTTGTTTTTGAAGTCTATAAAATGTATCTGGCTTATGGCTACAGATTCAAGAGTGCTAATTGACTTTTGGAAATGATGTTGACCTCCTCAGCTCCATTTAAACATGAGTGGTGCGTGTTGATTTGGAGGCCTCTTGTTAATTAGATTGTGGAGAGTGTGAAGAGAGTTTTGAAATGCAGCCCCGAATTCTAACCCTTGACCTCTGTAGCCAAGCAAGACTGAGTCATCAGCACAAATTGCAATAAGAGTCTGTTGGAGTCTATGGAAAGTTATTCATTAAGATTGAGTGTGTCTATCAATCAAGATCAAAAGTGTCTACCAGGAACATAACAGGCTGAAGGTTAGATGCTACGCTATTCATGTATTGCTATTGATGTGTTCAATAATAACCAAAATGGTCAGGAACCCAGACAGAAATTGGCCTTGCCATATTCATTGGACAGACATATTGTACTTATACTGAATGGCATTTGGCTTCCAATCATTACCACCAAGGAACTGCTATTGAAGGGGTGTGAATGGGAAGACGTCTCATGGACGTCTCTCATAATGTCTCTCCAATACATATACTGCTCTCTGTCTATGTTTGAGCAGTATATGAAGTAATGTAAAATACAATTATAAGGAAGAAAATAACACTGAATCAAATAAATTGTTACAACATGCTGAAGTGTCATTGTATGGGACGATGACTCATTCTTCCCTTGTCTGTATCTTGTGTTTTGTGTTGCCCTCCAGGGAAATGTGATGAAGCGTTGGCCACACCACTCTCCCAGGCTGCTTTCACCAGCTCTTCAGTGTACTCCAGTGGATATGGGGCTGGATACGCAAAGCTCAACAGGAGAGGAGGTATTAACAACTAAAACCCTAAGCTTTTATTCTGATCATCTCTGGTGATTATTTTAAGCCGCAGTCTCATTCACTTCACTCACATATTGTTTGCCACATAGGAGCAGAGGATACTGATGTTTCTAAACTCAGCAAAAAAAGAAACGTCCTCTCACTGTCAACTGCATTTATTTTCAGCAAACTTAACGTGTAAATATTTGTATGAACATAATAAGATTCAACAACTGAGACATAAACTGAACAAGTTCCACAGACATGTGACTAACAGAAATGGAATAATGTGTCCCTGAACAAAGGGGGGGTCAAAATCAAAAGTAACATTCAGTATCTGGTGTGGCCACCAGCTGCATTAAGTACTGCAGTGTATCTCCTCCTCATGGACTGCACCAGATTTGCCAGTTCTTGCTGTGAGATGTTACCCCACTCTTCCACCGAGACACCTGTAAGTTCCCGGATATTTCTGGGGGGAATGTTCCTAGCCCTCACCCTCCGGTCCAACAGGTCCCAGACGTTGAGATCCGGGCTCTTCGCTGGCCATGGCAGAACACTGACATTGCTGTTTTGCAGGAAATCACGCACAGAACGAGCAGTATGGCTGGTGGCATTGTCATGCTGGAGGGTCATGTCAGGATGAGCCTGCCGGAAGGGGACCACATGAGGGAGGAGGATGTTTTCCCTGTAACGCACAGCGTTGAGATTGCCTGCAATGACAACAAGCTCAGTCCGATGATGCTGTGACACACCACCCCAGACCATGACGGACCCTCCACCTCCAAATCAATCCCACTCCAGAGGCCTCGGTGTAACGCTCATTCCTTCGACGCTAAACGCAAATCAGACTATCAACCCTGGTGAGACAAAACCGTGACTCTTCAGTGAAGAGCACTTTTTGCCAGTCCTGTCTGGTCCAGCGACGGTGGGTTTGTGCCCATAGGCAACGTTGTTGCCGGTGATGTCTGGTGAGGACCTGCCTTACAACAGGCCTACAAGCCCTCAGTCCAGCCTCTCTCAGTCTATTGCGTACAGTTTGAGCACTGATGGAGGGATTGTGCCTTCCTGGTGTAACTCGGGCAGTTGTCCTTTACCTGTCCCGCAGGTGTGATGTTCAGATGTACCGATTTCTGTGCAGGTGTTGTTACACGTGGTCTGCCACTGCGAGGACGATCAGCTGTCCTTCCTGTCTCCCTGTAGCACTGTCTTAGGCGTCTCACAGTACGGACATTGCAATTTATTGCCCTGGCCACATCTTCAGTCCTCATGCCTCCCTACAGCATGCCTAAGGCACGTTCAAGCAGATGAGCAGGGACCCTGGGCATCTTTCTTTTGGTGTTTTTAAGAGTCAGTAGAAAGGCCTTATCTTGGTATCATATAGGAGGCCGTTCATCCCGCTGTCATCCATAGGGCGAGGTCAGTACAGGTGCATCAAAGCTGGGACCGAGAGACTGAAGAACAGCTTCTATCTCAAGGCCATCAGACTGTTCAACAGCCATCACTAACATTGAGTGGCTGCTGCCAACATACTGACTCAAATCTCTAGCCACTTTAATAATTAAAAATTGGATGTAATAAATGTATCACTAGCTACTTTAAACAATGCCATTTTATATAATGTTTACATACCCTACATTACTCATCTCATATGTATATACTGTACTCTATACCATCTACTGCATCTTGCCTATGCCGTTCGGCCATTGCTCATCCATATATTTTTATGTACATATTCTTATTCATTCCTTTACACTTGTGTGTATATAAGGTAGTTGTTATGAAATTGTTAGATTACTTGTTAGATATTACTGCATGGTCGGAACTAGAAGCAGAAGCATTTCGCTACACTCGCATTAACATCTGCTAACCATGTGTATGTGACAAATAAAATTTGGACCCTGTCTTTCAAAGATAATTCATAAAAATCCAAATTACTTCACATATCTTCATTGTAAAGGGCCCCATACTTGTTCAATGAACCATAAACAACTAATGAACATGCACCTGTGGAGCGGTCATTAAGACACTAACAGCTTACAGACGGTAGGCAATTAAGGTCACAGTTATGAAAACTTAGAACACTAAATCAAATCAAATGAAATCAAATTTTATTTGTCACATACACATGGTTAGCAGATGGAAGATACATGCAAATAAAATGATTTGCAAGTAGGTTAGAGTTGGCTATACAAGGTTATGGAGCTGGTGTAATTGTCTCTCTCAACCCTAGGTGCTGGAGGCTGGTCTCCTGTGGACACTGATCATTACCAGTGGCTGCAGATGGACCTGGGAACCAGGAAGCAGGTCACCTCCATCGCCACACAGGGCAGGTACAGCAGCTCTGATTGGACAATGCAATACAGACTCCTATACAGTGACACAGGAAGGAACTGGAGACCATATCTGCAAGATGGCAACATATGGGTGAGTCAATGATTTGAACCAAAGTGAAATAACAAAGTTTTTAGTTTAAAGAGAGAGGCGCATCTGTCCTTTCAAATTAGTCCATTAGACATTGGTGATGTATCAAAGAGGTACACTACATGGCCAAAAGTATGTGGACACCCCTTCAAATTAGTGGATTTGGCTATTTCAGCCACACCCGCTGCTGACAGGTGAATAAAATCGAGCACACAGACATGCAATTCCCATAGTCAAACATTGGCAGTATAATGGCCTTACTGAAGAGCTCAGTGACTTTCAACTATAAGTGATGTCATTGTGAAGTGGAAATGTCTTGGAGCAACAACGGTTCAACCACGGTAAGCCGCACAAGATCACAGAATGGGACCACCAAGTGCTGAAGCAGGTAGCGTGTAAAAATCGTCTGTCCTCGGTTGCAACACTCACTACCGAGTTCCATACTGCCTCTGGAAGCAACGTCAGCACAAGAACTGTTCATCGGGAGCTTCATGAAATGGGTTTCAATGGCCGAGCAGCCTAAGATCACCATGCGCAATGCCAAGCTCCGGCTGGAATGGTGTAAAGCTCACTGCCATTGAACTCTGGAGGAGTGGAAACGCGTCCTCTGGAGTGATGAATCATGCTTCACCATCTGGCAGTCCGAAGGACAAATTTGGGTTTGTTGGATGCTAGGAGAATGCTAACTGCCCCAATGCATAGTGCCAATCGTAAGGTTTGGTGGCGGAGGAATAATAGTCTGGGTCTGTTTTTCATGGTTCGGGCTAGGCCCCCGTCCCTAACGCTATAGCGTACAATGACATTGTAGACGATTCTGTGCGTCCAACTTTGTGGCAACAGTTTGGGTAAGGCCCTTTTCTGTTTCAGCATGACAATGCCCCTGTGCACTAAGCAAGGTCCATACAGAAATGGTTTGTCGAGATCGGTGTGGAAGAACTTGACTGGCCTGCACAGAGCCCTGATCTCAACCCCATCGAAAACCTTTGGGATGAATTGGAACGCAGAGTGCAAGCCAGGCCTAATTGCCCAACATCAGTCCGCAACCTCACTAATGCTCTTGTAGCTGAATTGAAGCAAGTCCACATACTTTTGGCCATGTAGTGTACCTACCCCATTAAAAAATGAAAAGTTAGGCTTCAGGATATGGAACCTAAATATCCGTTTTTTGTTTGCTTGCCCAGGCCTTTTCTGGCAACTCCAACAGTGAGAGTGTGGTCCGCCATGATCTGCAGCATGCAATCATAACGCGCTACGTGCGCATCATCCCACTGGAGTGGAGCGAAGAGGGGAGGATCGGCCTGCGAGTGGAGGTCTATGGCTGTTCTTACTGTGAGTGAATAGCAAACATCCATGCACAATCTCATGCTACTGTATTAGTTTATTGCAATCCTTTATTAACCAGAGAAATGGAACATGGAATCTCTGAACAAGGAACATGGAACAAGGAATCTCTGAACAAGGAGCATGGAACAAGGAATCTCTTTGAAAAGTTACTTTATTGTGTGCAGTTCAGATCATTTCTGTATGAAGAAAATATTAGAATAATCAGGTGTTGGCCAAAATGGGCTTAATTAATATGTAAGACTGAAGGTTTAATTATCTTGGTATCATATGTCATATTTGTCAGGGGAGCGTATTAATATGCTCAGTAAAATACATTAATTGAGTTGAAATAATTAGATTACTGCTCTCCATGCCAACAGCCAAATTCACAGCTACAGGTTTTTGATAGAGTAGGAGATAGAGAACAGCTGTTTACCTTGGCTGGTTTCTGTTGTTACCATATACCACAGAAAAACAAGCTTGACTGATCAATTCCCTCCTTCAATGCTTGTGCATACCACGCTTTAAAAATGTCACCAGCCACACAACCCTTTGCTGTAACCATCCTATGCTGTATTACACACTGTTGAATCTGAGAAACTTGTTTGCCCTAGTCCTTGACCAGTCCAGTTCCCCGTGGCACTTGTCCTTACTTACTGCATATACTCCATCCACAACCCTAAGATTGAACAGCAAATAGATGTAACCGAGCAGGGCCCTCTCCTGCCACCTCCCCGATAGGGCTGGCTTACAGGACTGTCAGTGTTCTGAGCGCCCTGACCGGTTAAATCAGGATAAAAAGATGAAAGCACCTTTGAAAGGAGAGAGTTGCCGCAGGGTGATATCACAATGCCGACATGCTGCTGTCTAGGCACGTAAGCTGGCACATCTCAACAGACAGAATAGTCTTTGCAGCCAGGGTTATATGTCTTAGAGCATTTGAGTAATTTCTCCCTCAGTTGTTCTGTTCCTCCAATTATAAAAAGAGAAATACGTATAAGCTGCCTCACTTTTTTACATTGCTTGTGATTGCAGTAGGTGATCTCTAAAGGACTTGTTTTTTCTTAACACCCCTCTAACACATCCTGTGAATAGCCTTGACATAGGATAGTAGAGGTACAGTAATTGAGAGGATATTAAGCTCTGTATCCTTTATCACCATTCGATGACCTCAGGGGCGGATGTGATCAACTTCGAAGGCCAGGGTGTGATCTCCTACCGCTTCAAGATGAAGAAGATGAAGATTTTGAAGGACGTCATCTCCCTGAAGTTTAAGACCACAGCCAGTAACGGTGTGCTCCTGCACGGGGAAGGACAGCAAGGAGACTATATCAGCTTGGAGCTGAAGAGATCCAAACTACTGCTCATGATCAACCTGGGTAATGGACCATTTCCAATCCTGTCTATGGTATACCTGTGTGCATCCAAAATGGCACCATATTCCATATTTAGTCCTCTACTTTTGACCAAATGTAGTGCACGATATAAGGAACTGGGTGCTTTTCGGGACGCACACCTAGTGTACTATAATCGCTAATAATTTAGCTTCTTATGGTAGCTACTTAGGTCAGTTGATGAAACTTGATAAAATTCCTGCATATTTCCTAATATGACTGGCCCTTATGCATTATGCATTATACATCTATTTCTTTTTGATGGATTTGAATATTGGTTGTTGTCAACAAGATAATTATTCATCACAGTAGCCTTCATAAATTAGAATTTGTACTATTTTTATCTCACTATGTCAGCCTGTTGTTTATAGGAACATTTTCCCCTTAAGCATTTTCTTAATAAAGTCGATCTGTTTATGTCTTGTAAACTTCAGGCAGCAATCAGTACGGCTCCATCCTCGGACACACCTCTGTGACAAGCGGAAGTTTATTGGATGATGACCACTGGCACTCCGTAATTATCGAGCGTTACCGACGGAATGTCAACTTTACCCTGGATCGCCACACACAGCACTTCCGCACCAATGGGGAATTTGATCATCTTGACCTGGACTATGAGGTAGGCTACAGTTATGTTGGATATTGTCTTAGTGATTCCTCTCCTCGCATCCCTCCCTATCAGGGTTGTGGTCATTTCAATTTCAATTCCAGTCAAATCAGGAAGTACACTGAAATTCCAATTCTCTTCAATGTTTTAGGAAAAATCTGGAATTGGAATTTTGTTTACTTTTTGAATTGACTGGAATTGGAATGGAATTGACCCCAACCCTGGATTATATATAGTTATATTGTACTGTATATATTGTCTTAGTTCATTTCGTAATCCCTTCCTATAGAGTTGGATGTGTTGTCTATGTTCCTCCCTTTGCATCCCTCCCTACATTATATAGTTGTATTGTATACAGTGGGGTCGAAATTATTGACACCATTGATAAAGATGCAAAAATGACTATAAAATAAATACTTCAAATACTGAGCTATATTGTATGCTCTGAAAATGTATATTATTTTAAACTAATACAACTGCTCAGAGAAGGGATTTTGTTTAACGAGTAATTATTGACATCTCTGTTTTCAATACCATTCAATACTTCACCTTGCGAGGATAACGGCATTGAGCCTTTTTCTAAAATGTTTTATGAGTTGGAGAACACATTGGGAGGATATTAGACCATTCCTCCATACAGAATCCTTCCAGATCCTTGATATCTTTCGCCTGTGCTTACGGACTGCCCTGTTCAATTCAAACCACTGGTTTTCAAAGGGTTTCAAGTCTGGAGACTGAATTAGCCATTGCAAAATGTAGATTTTATGGCCAATTAACAATTTCTTTGTGGATATTGATGTGTGCTTGGGGCTATTGCATTGCTTTAAGATCCATTTGAGGCCAAGTTTCAGCCTCCTGTCAGAGGCAACCAGGTTTTTGGCTTAAATGTCCTGGTACTGGGTAAAGTTCATGAAGCTGTTGACCTTAACAAGGGCCCCAGGATAATAGTTACAACTGAAAACAGTTTGCATAATGTATACCAGATGTGATTAAGTACTATCTATCCAGATGTAATATATATCAATACATATATATTTGCTATGTAACTACTGTGTGAAAAAAAGTGCTATGTATGTCAAATGTGTGTAGAATGTACACTACTGTTCAAAAGTTTGGGGTCACTTAGAAATGTCCTTGTTTTTGAAAGAAAAGCTATTTTTTTGTCCATTAAAATAACATCAAAATGATCATAAATACAGTGTCGACATTGTTCATGTTGTAAATGACTATTGTAGCTGGAAACAGCAGATTTTTTTATGGAATATCTACATAGGCGTACAGAGGCCCATTATCAGCAACAATCACTCCTGTGTTCCAATGGCACGTTGTGTTAGCTAATCCAAGTTGATCATTTTAAAAGGCTAATTGATCATTACTAAACCCTTTTGCAATTATGTTAGCACAGCTGAAAACTGTTGTGCTGATTTGGATTAGCTAACACAACATGCCATTGGAACACAGGAGTGATGGTTGCTGATAATGGGCCTCTACGCCTATGTAGATATTCCTTTAAAAAATCTGCCGTTTCCAGCTACAATAGTAATTTACAACATTAACAATGTCTACGCTGTATTTCTGATCAATTTGATGTAATTTTAATGGACAAAAAAATGTGCTTTTCTTTGAAAAACAAGGACATTTCTAAGTGTCCCCAAACTTTTGAACAGTAGTGTACATGTAACAAAAAAGAAAAAGCTGTAAAAACCAAGTTAATTTTGTCCTCCAAAGAGGGGGGTGGTGGATGGAAGCAAAATAGACCTTTAACATCAAAGATCCACCACCATATTTTACAGTAGGTATGGGGTTCTTTTCTGCTCATGTATTCTAATTTCGACACCAAACCCACCACTAGAAATCTACTTTCTTGTCATCCAACAAATGTAAACGGCTGGAGTTTGCTAAACGGCATTGGCATGGATTGGAACTGGTGCTTTGGTCTGATGTCATGAAAATAGAGCTCTTTGGCCAAAAACCTGGTTGCCTCTGCCAGGATGAAACTTGGCCACAAGTAGATCTTCCAGCAAACAAGAGCCCCAAGCACACATCAAATACCACAAAGAAGTGGTTAATTGGCCACAAAATCAACATTTTGCAATGGCCATCTCAGTCTCCGTAATGATCTAAGATCCCTCCCAATGTGTTTTCCAACTCATTAAACATTTTAGAAAACGGCTCAGTGCCATTATCCTCGTAAGGTGCGGTTTTGAAAGTTATTAAAAACAGGGTTGTCAATCATTTTGATCCCTACCTTTTGGAGGGAAAAAAGTATTACTTGTTAAACACAATATTTTTCTCAGAGAAATTGTATTTGTATAAAATAATATATTTTCGCAATTTCTTTGGCATAAACTATAGCTCAGTGTTTTAATTATTTTTTACAGTCGTTTTTGCTAAACTTCATAAAGGGTGTCAATAATTTCTGACCACACTGTATATTGCTTATTCTCTTCATCCCTACATATGTATTGTATATTGTCCTGGTTATTTTCCTCACATCCCGCCCTATCTCTATGAGAGTTCCTGTGAGTCATGTTACTCGGAAGTCTGTGTGAAGATGTGTTAGTTCACGGATGCCAAGTCAGAGCAAGCACTCTGTACTGCGGCTCCCCTGTGATTACAGAACTTAACTTTTAGGTTTGTCTGTGTAATTATCAATGTGCGATACTGAAGGAAATTACTTTGCCTCCGAAAGGAAGGAGAGGGAAAAAACACAACACCATACACTCATTATAAAGTGGAGATTAATGCAATCAGGCACAAGCGAAAACCAATATATTCCCTGAAGGGATATATGCTGCTGTATTGATTTGATTCAAAGCAACAAATGGCTCTGAGATGTGGCTCCTGCTGCCGAGCCTCTTCAACTAAAACTTGACCCCATTTCCTCTTCTCCTTCTGTGTCCTCCAGATCAGCTTTGGAGGCATGCCTGTCTCTGCCAAGCCCAGCTCGGGAGGCAGGGAGAACTTTGTTGGTTGCATGGAGGGCATCACCTACAACGGAGATAACATTACCAACCTGGTCAAGAGAAAGAAAATTGATACTTCAAGTTTTGTAAGAACATTTATGTTATTTTTTGTATACCTGAGTGCCATTTTTACCACTTGGTTTGTGATTCACTAGTATACCTTGAAAACATAAACGGTAGGAACAGCCAGGTATTTGTGATTACCTATTTGGAAAGGCCAGTGACGCAACACCTCACTTCAATACAATTCAATATAAGGCGCTAATAAAACAGGCTTTAGTGCTTCTATAAATCACACTCCTAGAAAAGAAGTTGATATCTAGAACCTAAAATGGTTCTTTGGCTGTCCCCATAGGAGACCCATTTGAAGAACCATTTTTGGTTCCAGGTAGAACTCTTTTGGGTTCCATGAAGAACTCTTTCCACAGAGGGTTCTACATAGAACCCAAAGGGGTTCTACTTGAAACCAAAAAGGGTTATCCTATGGGGACAGCCGAACCCTTTTTTCTATGAGTGCAGAAGTGAAGAAACTCTTACCTTGTGCTGATGATGTCGGAAAACAAATACATTTCTTAGAAGTCATATGCTGAATAAAACAGTAGTCTATGCAATGGGATTGAACCCAATAAATGTGTCAAGCTTCAGAAGCCCTCAGCATAGGGTTTAAAGCAATTACTGCTCTGTTGTCAATGGTGTGTGATGGTGTGTGAGTCATTACTGTGCTAAAGTATGGATCTAACCATTGTTATTGATTTCACTTCTTATGTGCCTCTTAGCCTTGTTTTTTTTTCTGTGAGCAAATGGGTTTACCAAACTGTGGGATATCCACAAAGTTTCTTGGTGTTGGATTGCATGCTTTGCTTTCAGCACAAGTGGAGGGAGAAAGATCAGCTTTGATGAGGAGAGCAGACGAAAATGGTTTTAGTCAAGTGCTGTATGATGAGTGTTTTTCTGTGTTGGAAATAATGCAGGCGCTTGCATTTTCCAATGCATTAAACCCCAGCATTTACATCTAAAAAGCACTTCAGGTTTCTGATGTATCTCTTATGCAAAATATATGCTAACCAGAGGAGGCTGCTGGAAAGAGTTATAGGAGGATGGGCTCATTGTAATGGCTGGAATGGAATAAATGGCTCATTACAATGAGCCTGTCCTCCTATAGCTCCTCCCACCAGCCTCCACTGATGCTAACTATATTTATATGGTTGTGCTAATGTCTTGAGTTGAAATCAAGAGGGAAAGCTGCCTTGACTTGTATAACTGTTTGCTGTCATACTTTCTATCCCCCTTACAGAGGAACCTGACGTTCTCCTGCAGCGAGACGCACTCCTTCCCCGTGTTCTTCAATGCCACCAGCTTCCTGCGTCTCCCGGGGCTGCAGGACAGCGACACCCTGTCGGTCAGCCTGTCCTTTCGGACGTGGAACCCCAGCGGCCTGCTCTTCTACACGGCCCTGGCTGATGGCGTGGTGGAGGTGGGCCTCACCGAGGGAAAAGTCACCGTCTACATCAACGTCGCCCAGAAGAAAAACACACGTATAGACATCTCCTCCGGTATGGTCTAGTTAGTACGGCCATGCTGACTAATGCACTAAAGTAGACGTGTTCATTTAGCCCAAAGACCCTCCCCTCCCTTCGTTAATTCATTCTCTCTATCAATTTGGGGAGGCCCTCCCCATGAGGGTCTTCCGTAGCTGAAGCTCTGTCTGTTAGGCCCTGTGTTCTCAGTCTTTCTCAGAATTTCTAGTTGTTTTTCTGATGTTTCAGTAATTGCAGTTGTCTGCTCATCATCCACCTTGACTGATTCTTAATGGCATATTGTTCTGTCTGTGGTCACTGTTCAGGTTCGGGGCTCAATGACGGCCAGTGGCACAACGTCTACCTCCATGCCCTGGAGAACTACGCCATGCTGACCATTGATGGTGACGAGGCATCCACTGTCAGAACGGTCATTCCCATTCAGATCAGAACAGGGGGACAATACTACTTTGGAGGTACTTACAGAGATGGCTTATAACAGAGCCATATACATTTTTACATTTTTTAAAAAACATTTTAGTCATTTAGCAGATGCTCTTATCCAGAGCGACTTACAGTAGTGAATGCATACATTTCAATTCATTTCATACATTTTTTTCCCCCCCGTACTGGCGTTGCAAACACCATTGCAAACACCATGCTCTACCAACTGAGCCACAGGGAGGCTGTACATGTATCTCTGTACCGGTATAGGGCTCTGTTCTATAATGTATAAGCCCTTGTTATGGGCTTTGGCACATACTTATTCATTATTACATTTTCCTTAATTCAGTCTGAAAAACACTATTGTGATTTGTTGATTGCACATGGGTTTTTTTGTGTTTGATGGCAGGCTTTGTTATTAAATCCTCTTTTTGTTACTTTTGATTGGTTGCCTTTTTGTTGTCTTTGTGTTTTGATTGCCTTTGAAGTACTGTAGTTGCCTTTAAGAGGGTGTATTAAATATTGAATGAAAGCTCCATAATGTTTTAAACCAAAACACAATGCTCATATAATTAATGTTGCTTAATACATGAACTGTGCCTCAAAACTTTACTTTTCAAACAGAAAGTGCAGTCTTGATCATATGAAAAACTCTTGTACCTTTTTGCTGTTGTCCTCCTGTAGGCTACTTCCTGCGTACCAACACACCCCCTGCCCAGCGCTCCTTCCAGGGCTGTATGCAGCTGATCCACGTGGACGACCAGCTCGCTGACCTGGTGGCTGTAGAGCAAGGCAACATGGGAACCTTTGAGAATGTCAGCCTGGATATGTGTGCCATCATAGACAGGTAATATTTTATGCCATTTATACCATTCCCTTGCTGAGCTGACTTATTCAAACCAGACTTTTTTCTTTGCTGTTGATCATGAAAGTAAAAGTATAAACGTGTGCTATAACCTTACCTGAGGGGCTACCTGCTTCTTGGGCATGCGTCGCACTGTCTATTCACAAAGGCGGCATGGGTCCCACCAACTGCACCATCGTGTGGACCGAGAGGCTTTGTCTCTCAGTGAGAGGTGAGTATCGGGTATGAGTACGAAGACCAAGCAGGCGTCTCACACAGAGAAAATGAAAAGGAAAACGCCACACACTGCTGTTCATGCTCCCAGGTGATTTTATTGATACGTTTCGACCCCTTAGGTCTCACACAGGGACACAGCGAGAGGCGGGGATCAGCGGATCACACAAGGCTTTGCTATAGGATGTCTTAGTGTGCAATCTCTGTGTTCCTGCTGGTAAATGCACGCGTACGCAAGCACACAGCCACACAGGCGCACATCCCCAAAGCTAAGCTCATTAAAACCATGAAGTGGAAAAGCACTGCTCCTCCTGAGATATGGAAATGCAATTTCACCGAAAGGTTACTCAAAATATGGATATGCGCTAACATTCTTATCCGGATAAACTAATTAAATTCATTCTCACAGTATGTGGGTTCACTCCAACACATGGTTCTGGTTCATAAATGGAATCTTATCTCTGTTTCTTATTCTCCGCTAGTGATTAGGAGTCAAACTGTAGATCCCATTAATCCAACCTTATGTTCCGGAATTGTTAACGACACCGTTTGAAATGTCAGAGTAAGACATTTTCAGAAAAGTTAAAGACAGTCATGCGGATTTGTTTTCATCTTAAAGTTGGAATCCGTTGCGGTGAAACTGCCACGTCTGTTTGCGATATTACAAAGACATTACTTCAAACAACAAACACTGTTTGAGACAATCATTGCACATCACTGCACATGCAATAGAACAGCAGAGTGTTACGTTGCTCAAGGCTCATATCCTCCTTTTCAAAACCCAAACAATAATAAAAGAGCCTGTGACGCTGTTTCGCCTAATGCGGATCACAGCTTTACCATCAGAAGTCAAATCAAACTTGATTATTACTCTAGGGAGATTTGTGTAGTATATACGTATGATAGATCCATTTATGGTTGAATACTCTTGATGTGTGGTTCATTAGGCTTATGTATTATGGTAACGCTAATCCGATACACCAGATTTTCTCTCGCATTCAATAGGAATGTTTCCAACATCTCTGGCCTGTGCATATTTACAGAATTGTGGTGATGATATCCTCAGTCTCAACAATGCTACCGGGGGGAATTCACCTACCTTCAATTGGAACTTCATGTTACTACAGCCCTTTGATCACACCAGCAGGTTTAATGCTTTTAACGCTGGGCATCTGGGGAGACACTGTGACCGACACATAGGTGTAGGGGGTCCCCGCACTGGAAATGAAACAGTACAGTGATAAAGTGATAGACCCTACCATTCACCACACTGTGGTATCAAACATACAGTACCAGTCAAAGGTTTGGACACACCTACTCATTCCAGGGTTTTTCTTTATTTTTGTACTATTTTCTACATTGTAGAATAATAGTGAAGAAATCAGAACTATGAAATAACACATATGGAATCATGTAGTTACCAAAAAAGTGTTTAACAAATAAAAATACACTTAATATTTGAGATTCTTCAAAGTAGCCACCCTTTGCCTTGGTGACAGCTTTGCACATTCTTGGTATTCAGCCAGCTTCATGAGGTAGTCACCTGGAATGCATTTAAATGACAGGTGTGCCTTGTTAACAGTTAATTTGTGGAATTGCTTTCCTTAATGCGTTTGGACCTATCAGTTGTGTTGTGACAAGGTAGGGGCGGTATACAGAAGATAGCCCTATTTGGTAAAAGACCAAGTCCATATTATGGCAAGAACAGCTCAAATAAGCAAAGAGAAATGACAGTCCATCATTAATTTAACACAATACGGAAAATTTCAAGAATTTTTGAAGTTTCTTGAAGTGCCGTCGCAAAAACCATCAAGCGCTATGATGAAACTAGCTCTCATGAGGACCGCCACAGGAAAGGAAGACCCAGAGTTACCTCTGCTGCAGAGGATAAGTTCATTAGAGTTAACAGCACCTCAGATTGCAGTCCAAATAAATGCTTCACAGAGTTCAAGTAATAGACAGTAACACGTCTCAACATGAACTGTTTAGAGGAGACTTTGTGAATCAGGCCTTCAGGGTCGAATTTCTGCGAAAGAAAACACTACTAAAGGACACCAATAAGAAGAAGAGACTTGCTTGGGCCAAGAAACATGAGCAATGGACATTAGACTGGTGGAAATCTGTCCAATTTGAGATTATTTTGTTCCATTCGCGGTGCTTTTTTGAGATGTAGAGTAGGTGAACGGAGGATCTCTGCATGTGTGGTTCCCACCATGAAGCATGGAGGAGGAGGTGTGATGGTGTGAGGGTGCTTTGCTGGTGACGCTGTCTGTGATTTATTTAGAATTCAAGGCACATTTAACCAGCATGGCTACCACATCATTCTGCAGCGATACGCCATCCCATCTGGTTTGCGCTCAGTGGGACTAATATTTGTTTTTCAACAGGACAATGACCCAACAGACCTCCAAGCTGTGTAAGGGCTATTTGACCAGGAATGAGAGTGATGGAATGCTGCATCAGATGACCTGGTGTAATGTCTGCTTCCAACTCACACTCTCAAACACATAGATCCCCTGAACGCAGCTCACTTTCCAGCTCACACTCTCAAACACATAGATCCCCTGAATGCAGCTCACTTTCCAGCCCACTTTCCAGCTCACACTCTCAAACACATAGATCCCCTGAACGCAGCTCATTCTCCAGATCCCAATCACCTGAATTCTGATCACCTGTTCACAAACCTGGATGTAATTTACATACAGTATTTAGTTCAGTTCATTGCACCCATCATTGTGAGGTATTGCTTGTTTTTGTACGTGTTCTATTTGGAGCTCTGTTTATTTCCGTATTAATCCTCACGTGTATCGTAGTTTTTGGCCATCCTCACTAACGATGCCTTTTTGCCTATTCCCTGCCTGTACTTTTGCCTATCAGATTTCCTGTCATCAACCTCTTGCCTGATCTCCTGGACTACGATATTAGCCTTTTCCCTGCCTGTACTGTTACTTTTTTGGAGTCCCTATGTATGATCTTCTGCCTGCCCCTGGACCCAGCTACCTGCCTCCTCCTGTGTATGACCTTCTGCCTGCCCCTGGACCCAGCTACCTGCCTCCTCTTGTGTATGACCTTCTGCCTGCCCCTGGGCCCAGCTACCTGCCTCGTCCTGTGTATGACCTTCTTCCTGCACCTGGGCCCAGCTAACTGCCTCCTCCTGTGTATGACCTTCTGCCTGCCCCTGGATCCAGCTACCTGCCTCGTCCTGTGTATGACCTTCTGCCTGCCCCTGGGCCCAGCTAACTGCCTCCTCCTGTGTATGACCTTCTGCCTGCCCCTGGGCCCAGCTACATGCCTCCTCCTGTGTATGACCTTCTGCCTGCCCCTGGATCCAGCTACCTGCCTCCTCCTACGGTCCTTTACTAATAAACACCTGCTGCACCCTGAGCTTGAAACCAGCACTCTGTCTCCCATCGTACTCATTACACCTGGCCTCCACAATCACCCGACCTCAACCCAGTTGAGATTGTTTAGGATGAGTTGGACCGCAGAGTGAAGAATCTAGAATATAAAAAATATTTAGATATTTTTGGTTACTACGTGATTCCATATGTGTTATTTCATAGTTTTGATGTCTTCACTATTATTCTACAATGTAGAAAAAAGTCAAAATAAAGAAAAACCCTTGAATGAGTAGGTGTGTCCAAAGTTTTGACTGGTACTGTACATGGAAAAAAAGGTCACAAACCTCCTCACAGCTCTGCGGGTTGGCTGATTACTGTCACGACACAGAGACATCACAGTGATTTTTAACCCCCGTTGTCTCACTAAGGTCAGCATATTTCAATTAAACGGCACTTCTTCGTCGTGTGAATATGACTTCAAGAAGTACCAAATGTATGCAGCCTCAAATTAATTAGTTTTTGAGGGTAGATGATATTTGCAGGATGCACTCTAGGAAAGTTATTATCCCTATGATCTATCCTTTTCTGTCCCATCTGTACAGATGTAGGATCTTAATTTGATCACTCTGTTGCAGGAGAACGTGTAATGTATTTGAGGTTTAAAAAGGCTTCTGATGTTTGTCATTTCTACTTTGAAATTTCAGACTTGATTTTCCCTTACGAAAAATGTATCAACCCCTACAAAATTGTTCATTAATTATAATCCACATAATAATTCACATTTCCTGTTGCTGCAGGATTATTTTTCTGCTGCTGCAGGATTATTTTCCTGCTGTAGCAGACTGGCTCAAATTATGATCCTACATCTGTAGTTTCACAAAAGTCAAAGTAGTTCAATTATCGGTCACTTCTGCTACTTCATCATGTGATCTACCCCCCACCCCCCAGATGTGTACCTAACCACTGTGAACATGGAGGCCGCTGCACTCAGACCTGGGACAGTTTCAGGTGCTCCTGCAATGGGACAGGCTACACTGGGGCTACATGCCATACCTGTAAGTATCCTCCTCCTCAGCCTTGAACATCTTCATGTTCATACAGTATATGGACATCTTCATCTATGATCTCTCATTATTCATACCCTCAGGGACCCATCTGAAACATCAGTTACATTTTTGCACATTCACCTCACTGACATTAAAACCACATGGGGAAACTCCTGGATTTATAATGATGAATAAGTAAATCTGCTGTAATGTAAGCTCCATAATACATGTGGTTTCCTCTCTCGCGTGTGTATTCCTCTTCTCCAGCCGTGTATGAACAGTCCTGTGAGGAATACAAACATCTTGGTAAAACATCTGGCACGTACTGGATCGACCCTGATGGGAGTGGTCCCGTAGGCCCCTTCAAAGTCAACTGCAACATGACTGGTAAGAGTACAGTACCTCCCAAACCTACCGAACAGAAAATCCACTTAACCATTATGGCATCAGATGATTTTGTCCCATCACAGCAGGCAAATCTGGTTGAAATGACATCATTATAACCAGAATACAACAACATCTGGTGTTTGGTTGTAATTTGGGGTGGCAAGTAACCTAGACGTTAGAGAGGCGGGCCAGCAACCGGAGGACTTCAATTTTCTGTGGGCTGCAAGGAAAATGGATCAATAAAGTATTGGTCTTCTTCTGGTTGTAGTAACGTCATGGCAACCAGTTTTGACCACTGGGATAGCTGACCTACATTTCATTCCTCTCCTGTAAATATTGGTCACGCTGACTGGTTTTTGATGGTGTTGTTGACTATGTTGCAGAGGACAAGGTGTGGACTACAGTGAGAAACAACCTGTCTCCCCAGACCTCAGTGAGTGGCTCAGACTTGGAGAGGAAGGCTTTGCTGCAGCTCAACTACAACATGTCCACAGAGCAGGTGACCTTACTACCTTATGACCCTATGACATCATCACCCATTCATGATGGAACCAGCTCAATGCAAAATAAACATGGATTTTATGGGCAGGTTTAACGGGCACGAATTAAGTCTAGTTTTGGACTGAGAACTATGCTCAATGGAGAAACTCCATGGTTATTTTCTGTGTAGAGAAACCAACCCTATGTGTATTTTAATGCATTTCTATGTTACTGTCGAAGGCACTAGCTAGCTACATTGTTTATTAAAGATGTTCTCTCAGTGTATTTTCACTCATCTCCGCTACTATCCTCAATTACTAAATGTTATGCATTCTGCTTTGCTCAAGCTCAAGCCCTGTTTTCTCTCCCTGTGACAGGTGACAGCCATCACGAGCAGTGCAGAGTACTGTGAACAGCATGTAGCCTACGCCTGTCGAATGTCTCGACTGCTCAATAACCCAGGTAAAGAGGACATTGTGTGTTTTTTGGTGTTTGTATGTGTTTTTGTGTGCTCATATGTATATCTGAGAAAAGGATCTGTTTCTAAAGGGAAATACTATTATTTCCAACAAAGACACACTGTAATTTATGCATTTGGAGAAATAATATGCCAAGAATATGCCGTCTTCTCTTTTCCCTTCCCAGTGTTTGTTTTTGATGAATGTTCATTTAAGTGTTGTCAGATTGTATAGCAGATGGTTATTAGCATTTGGGCGACAAATCTAGAATATTCTTATCTATTTTATTTCACAAGATGAGAAGGCAAGCAGGCGTACATTAGATAGCGTCACAGTAGTTGTCATCCCTTGTCATTACTCATAGAAGAGAGCCAAGCGCTTATTGCAGTGGCTCTCTTCCCATCTCATGGAAAGGAGGAATACTATCTGTGGCAACTGGAACTGTTTCATTCCCTCAAGCCAACTACAGGAAATATTACAACTGAAATTCCATGACAGCCACAGAAACCCAAAGGCTCTTCAGTGTCTTCCGACAGTCTAGTGTTGTTTTGTTTGCTGTTTTTTACCCTGTTTGATTTGGTGCTATCAAGCGACCCTGAGGGTCCATAGAGTTCTGAGCCTGAGGTTTTGCCATTTGTGCATTCTCTCAAAGTATATACAGTTGAAGTCAGAAGTTTACATACACGTTAGCCAAATACATTTAAACTCAGTTTTTCACAATTCCTGAGCTGGTGTAACTGAGTCAGGTTTGTAGGCCTCCTTGCTCGCACACGCTTTTCCAGTTCTGCCCACACATTTTCTATGGGATTGAGGTCAGGGCTTTGTGATGGCCAATCCAATACCTTGACTGTTGTCTTTAAGCCATTTTGACACAACTTTGGAAGTATGCTTGGGGTCATTGTCCATTTTGAAGACCCATTTGCGACCAAGCTTTAACTTCCTGACTGATGTCTTGAGATGTTGCTTCAATATATCCACATAATTTTCCCTCCTCATGATGCCATCTATTTTGTGAAGTGCACCAGTCCCTCCTGCAGCAAAGCACCCCCACAACATGATGCTGCCACCCCCGTGCTTCACGGTTGGGATGGTGTTCTTCGGCTTGCAAGCCTCCTCCTTTTTCCTCCAAACATAACAATGGTCATTATGGCCAAACAGTTCTATTTTTGTTTCATCAGATCAGAGGACATTTCTACAAAAAGTACGATCTTTGTCCCCATGTGCAGTTGCAAACCGTAATCTGGCTTTTTTATGGCGGTTTTGGAGCAGTGGCTTCTTCCTTGCTGAGCGGCCTTTCAGGTTATGTCGATATAGAACTCGTTTTACTGTGGATATAGATACTTTTGTTCCTGTTTCCTCCAGCATCTTCACAATGTCCTTTGCTGTTGTTCTGGGATTGATTTTCACTTTTTGCACCAAAGTATGTTCATCTCTAGGAGACAGAACGCATCTCCTTCCTGAGCGGTATGATGGCTGCGTGGTCCCATGGTGTTTTTACTTGCGCACTATTGTTTGTTCAGATGAACGTGGTACCTTCAGGCGTGAACCAGACTTGTGGAGGTCTACAAATTTTTTTCTGAGATCTTGGCTGATTTCTTTGGATTTTCCTATGATGTCAAGCAAAGAGGCATTGAGTTTGAAGGTAGGCCTTGAAATACATCCACAGGTACACCTCCAATTGACTCAAATTATGTCAATTAGCCTATCAGAAGCTTCTAAAGCATGACATCAATTTCTGGAATTTTCCAAGCTGTTTAAAGGCACAGTCAACTTAGTGTATGTAAACTTCTGACCCACTGGAATTGCGATACCGTGAATTATAAGTGAAATAATCTGTCTGTAAACAATTGTTGGACTTGTGTCATGCACAAAATAGATGTCCTAACCGACTTGCCAAAACTATAGTTTGTTAACAAGAAATTTGTGGAGTGGTTGAAAAACTAGTTTTAATGACTCCAACCTAAGTGTATGTAAACTTCCGACTTCAACTGTATGACCAGCATAACAAGTTTTCATCAAATCCTTTGGATGTGTTAGGATCTGAGACAATAGTCGGACTGACTGGAGATGTTGACAGATAAAACCCACACATCATTCGTGTTCTGGTGAGCTCTGTACACCTCGCCGCTCGACAGCTGTTTAGCATGGTGAAAGGGAGCGTGTTGGTTGGCAGCATCAGTGAGCTGAAAGAGATGAGGAGTCACACATTCCTGGTCAGAAGACTGTCTGGCTGTACTATTTCTCCCTCATTTGGTAGTCTTATTGTGTTGGCCCCAGTGGTGCCCATTCAACCAGTATTGAGGAATAGAAGCCTACTCTACCTGACATTATCCCCTTGCTGGTGTGCCTCTCCCCTCTCACTCAACGGGGGGACGCTTGGCCTCCCGGCCTTCAGCCCGTCTCCCTCTCATCACCATAAATAACCTGAATTATTGATTACTTTATATCCAGGGAATACACAGCACTAGTCCACACTGCTCCCCCCAATCTCGCTCCACTCTCTCTCTATCCAGCCTTCTCTCTCCATCCAACCCCCTGTCTCTGTGTCTCTCTGTCTCTTTCCCCCTTCCCTCTCTCTCTCTCCATATCCCACTCCATATCCTACTCTCCCCCCTGCATGTGGGGACCAGTGTGGAACATAGGTACCTCGCAGGAAACAACCAGTGTAACAGCCTTTGTTCTTTCCCTGGAGCCTCACCACCTCACTATGTGCTATGTGTCCCCCTGGCTATTACTGAAACAATTTTGGGAGATATCTAGGAAGGCGTGTGTGATGAACAGACCACCCCAGCTGCTAAAAACCACAGACGCATTATCCTTCCAATATTATTTCCCCATTGATGTAAACACTGCATAAATGTTTCACCGTCCCCTTTGATAATGTACTACAAACCTATTATTATTTTTCATTCAATTATTATTTGTCATTCACTGGAGGGCAATTTTTGCCAGGTGCTGCTGATAAGTAACAATGAAAAGATGGAAAGTGCCTAATCGTTTGGCTCTAATTAAATAACACTTTCTTGTCTTTTGAAAATTACTGTAAACATTGTATTTTTTTTTAAATGTTTTCCCACTGCTTATTGTTATGGCAGACATGACCATTGTCTGATTATTCTGAAAAATATGAAAATAATTCAAACGCATAATTCACATTGTAAACAGCAAAACACAAGAGTACTTTTAAAAGTTTCTAGAGATGATGCAGTAGTCAGTACACAACACAAGGATGGTGGAGATGTTGAAGAAGAACAAATGCCCTGGGGAGTGTTTGCCTTGATAAATGATCTTGTTTGTCCATCTATAGAACAGACATTTCCACTTGATGTGATTCCTCACACCAGTTATTTTCCCATTCCCTAGAGCGAGTCATTTTTTATTACCTGGAGTGCTGAATAAGACTATCTGTCTGTGCTGCTGTTGGTGCACGGGTGAAACAGGGTGAATAGCTGATTAATAGACCACATAGCTTCTCTCAATCAATAAAAAGTAAAGTGTCAAACGGAGTGAGGGAAACGGATCATCTGGTAACGCTTGTGCTGTACATGAGGATCTATACATACTGTAGGCTTGTACATAACCGTTTTATGGCATCTGACGTATTCATACAATATGCATCAATAGACCCATCTCAACTTCAATGCTATTTGCCATGAAAGATTGACATCAACAAAGGTAGCATTGTATTATTTGTATACCAGTAGAAGAGTAAATGAAACAGCTTAGACTATGGTCATTTGTTTAGATATACACAAATAATGTAGCATCATGCTTATGTATTGAGTATTTTGTTGTTTTGGTATGTTCTGTACTGATTCATGCTGTTATTTTGCAGCTGGGTCCCCATTCACATGGTGGGTTGGCAGGGCCAATGAGAGGCATTATTACTGGGGTGGTTCAGGACCAGGAATCCAGAAGTGTGCCTGTGGAATCGAGAGGAACTGCACCGATCCCAAGTATTACTGCAACTGTGACGCTGACCAAACGCGGTGGTGAGTGACTCCACTCTGAACAACACTAGAGATGAAATGCTACAGTATGGAAACGTAAGCTAGATCTAGTTATCCTGAAATGTATCAAGTAATACATTGTAACATTTTCTTTGTGCTACAATCTTACTGTAGTGCCTTTTGTAGTGAACATTTTCCTCTGTATTTCATATAGTTTTGTGATGTATTTTTTTAGGAGAGAGGACGCTGGTCTCCTGGTGTATAAAGACCATCTGCCTGTGAGTCAGGTGGTAGTTGGTGACACTAACCGTGCTGGCTCTGAGGCTAAGTTGACTGTGGGTCCACTGCGTTGTCAAGGAGATGGTGAGTTTGTTATCATTTCTACACCTTAGAATGCCAATCAGTAATGTACACAGGCAACACAATGTGAGTTATTCTTGTTTCCTTTCTGTTTCCCAGGTAACTACTGGAACGCAGCATCCTTCAACACGCCTGCATCATACCTGCACTTCCCTACCTTCCAAGGGGAGACCAGTGCTGACATCTCTTTCTATTTCAAGACTTCCTCCTCTTATGGCGTCTTTCTGGAGAACCTTGGCAATGCTGACTTCATCCGCCTGGAGCTAAAAGGTGAGTGTACTACTACTCAGTAACAGGTCGATATACACTACCTGTAGACCTGTATTATGGATGTGTGTGCAGTTCAGTATCAAAGCTCTACCTCCACATCTGCAAAAAAAACTACCATTACAATATATAATGTATAGATGCAGTATAAATTCAGTGGTTTGGACAGTGTTAGTGAGGCTTATTCACAGTAGATATCGACCTAGACTTTCCACTAAGACTTTCCTCTAAGTCAAAAAGGATCATGTCTATCTTGCAACCACAAAACAAGAATCTCTTGTTCCTACTAAAAAACAAACCACCAGCCACTAAGCAAGTGTCACGTGCCATGTTCCATGAGAGCTACTGTAAAACAACATTCAGTTCTTAGTAAATCTCCACAGTCAGCTCTTGGGGACTGTAACAAGATGGTAGATTGAATTTTGGGGCACCAGTGTGTGTGTACTTTAGAGTCGGAGAACATGTTAGAAGACCAACACTCCCAAAATACTTCTAGGGCTCTCCATAAAGGCTGCCATTGATCTCATCGATTGCAGGCCATACTTCTGTCATTTTGTCATCAGATATTAAACTTTAGCGCTTTAGAAATGGCTGGAAGTCAGTATTAACTTAAAGTTCACCAGCACAGTTGGAACCCTGTTTGGAAATGGTATTGTTAGATCAAATTGGTTTCCAGTGACATTTAAGCATGATTTTTGAGCTAGTGGGGGAGCAGTTTCCTTCCGCTGGGAAAGATCAATGGTCAGAAATATCTTTGAGCTGCTTCCATCGCTTCAGGCCCCATTTGTTATTGTTTCTGACCCTTTTTCTCTGGCAGGTTTCAAGCTTTACTGACGCCATCTTTTGGTGCAATGAGTTGACAGTATTTGAGCAGTATTATTACAATGATTCAGTTGCTCTGAAGAAACAGTGTCTCTTCATTAGAGACACAGACAGAAAATATTCTGTAAAAACATTTCCTATTTAATATTTTCCCCCCCATTTTAATATTCACAAGGTACAGTATTAGTCTGCCAAGAGAAATGGATTTACTAAGCCCCTTGTAAGCTTTTGTATTTTAAATACTTTTTCACTCAAAACTCTAGAGTACCGTTATGCATTAGAATTTCTCTTTTGAGCTTGGCAATGGCAGTTGTTTTAATGAGACTTGGCCCCCCTCCAAAATTCTTCTCTGAGCTTCCGGAGGTTCTCTGCCAGTCCTGCAGGCCGAGCATCTGCTCTGAACAGGTGGATCGATGATTGACAGGGCTCCCCTATGTCATCGCCACAGCTTCAGTACATGCTCTGAATGGAGAACAAATGTAATCAGACAGCTCCCTTCAATATAGATATATTGAGTCGGTTGGGAAATCAAATCAAAGAATGATTCTCCCAATGAAAGGTGGTCCAGGATGAGACCCCTGGTTAGTGGAAAGCACTCAATTACAATCCCTGTGAAATCTCATTACTCGATGGTAACCTGGATCTCTGTGATTGATGTGGATTAAACAATCAGAAAGGATGTTGAGTGATTACAGACCGGTTGTCGGTATGTGACGTTTGTCTCGGTGGAATTGGACCCAACAGGGGGTATGATGACACTTGTCAGCAGTGTTTCAATGAAGTAAATGACGATTGACAGAGGGGAAAATGAGCAAACTGTGCCGCTGTGAAGAGATCTATCTCACTACTGGAGTATTTGTCTGCCTTACGTATTTATAGGTGTCATGGTCTGATAGATACTTGTCAAAAACACATCTAGAAAATGTGACATTTTTCAGAGCTATAAATGCAATATTGTCAGTCTTTCATGTTTCAAATCATCATGATACCAGCAACAATATTTCAACGTCTCCGACATTTCAAAGTGTAAATTGTATGACAGCTTACTTCACATTCATTGAAAAGTCAATACTGTATGTAAGCAGACCAAGGTTATTATAGTAAACAAAAACTGAAACAAAAAATGAAAACGAATCAATAAAACCAATGTAGTAAACCGAAATCAAATACTGTAATGAACAAACCTGTTTGAAAAACTAAAACTATGCTGAAACTATTATCTTTGACTCCAAAATGAACTAAAATAAAATAAAAACCATCATGAATTATGTTCCGTTTTATACTGACCAAAAATATGAACACAACATGTAAAGTGTTGGTCCCGTGTTTCATGAGATGAAATTAAAGATCCCAGAAATGTTCCATACGCACAAAAAGCTTATTTCTCTTAAATTCTGTGCAGAAATGTGTTTATATCCCTGTTAGTGAGCATTCTCATTTGCCAAGATAATCTATCCACCTAACAGGTGTGGCATATCAAGAAGCTGATTAAACAGCATGGTCATTACACAGGTGCACCTTGTGCTGTGGACAATAAAAGGCCACTCTAGAATTTGCAGTTTTGTCACACAACACAATGCAACAGATGTCTCAAGTTTTTAGCGTTCGTGCAATTGGCATGCTGACTACAGGAATGTCCACCAGAGCTGTTGCCAGAGAATTTAAATATACATTTCTTTACCATATGCCATCTACAATATCGTTTTAGACAATTTGGCAGTACGTCCCAACCAGCCTCACAACTGCAGACCACATGTAATCACGCCAGCCCAGGACCTCCAAATCCGGCTTCTTCACCTGCGGGATCGTCTCAGACCAGCAACACGGACAGCTGATGAAACTGTGAGCTTGCACAACGGAAGAATTTTTGCAGAATCTGTCAGAAACCGTCTCAGGGAAGCTCATCTGCATGCTCATCGTCCTCACCAGGGGCTTGACCTGACTGCAGTTCGACGTTGTAACTGACTTCGGTGGGCAAATGCTCACCTTCGTTGGCCACAGGTACGCTGGAGAAGTGTTCTCTTCACAGATGAATCCTGGTTTCAACGGTACCTGGCAGATGACAGACAGCGGGTATAGCATCGTGTGGGCGAGCGGTTTGCTAATGTCAACATTGTGAACAGAGTGCCCCATGGTGGCGAGGGTTTTTTGGTGTGGGCAGGAATAAGCTATGGACAACGAACACAATTTAATTTTATCGATGGCAATTTGAATGCACAGAAATACCGTGACGAGATCATAAGGTCCATTGTCGTGCCATTCGTCCGCTGCTATCACCTCGTGTTTCAGCATGATAGTGCATGGCCCCATATCGCAATGATCTGTACACAATTCCTGGAAGCTGAAAATGTCCCAGATCTTCCATGGCCTGCATACTCAAACATGTCACCCATTGAGCATGTTTGGGATGCTCTGGATATATGCGTGCGACAGCGTGTTCCAGTTCCCGACAATATCCAGCAACTTGGCACAGCCATTTAAGAGAAGTGGGACAACATTCCACAGGCCACAATCAACAGCCTCTATGCGAAGGATATGTGTCACGCTGCATTCAATTCTCTGGTAAAAGCTGTGGTGGACATTCCTGCAGTCAGCATGCAAATTGCACGCTCCCTCGAAACTTGAGACATCTGTGCTGCCCTATCAAGGAAAAAGGCAGTAACTGCTCACTTGGTCAAAAATGAGTTAATGTGTAACAAGTGCATTGAGAGTCGGGAAACAAGTACAGGGAGTGAGTGTTTTAATAAATTAACAAAACATATAAACACGGACCACCATGCACTGACATGAAACAGAGTCAATAACACCTGAGGAAAGAACCAAGGGGAGTGACAGATATAGGGAAGATAATCAAGGAGGTGATGGATTCCAGGTGAGTCTCATGAGGCGCTGGTACGCTTGATGATGGTGACAGGTGTGCGGCATAATCAGCAGCCTGATGACCTAGAGCCCAGAGAGGGAGTATACGTGCAGCTCCAGCCGCAGGATGACGACAAAGGGGACGAACCCGGGGATCAGGAGTGGACCAGTCACCCCTGCTGAAGCTCGGGAACCTGTCGAGCCGGCTGGGGCGCGGAACCTGTCGAGCCGGCTGGGGCGCGGAACCTGTCGAGCCGGCTGGGGCGCGGAACCTGTCGAGCCGGCTGGGGCGCGGAACCTGTCGAGCCGGCTGGGGTACGGGAACCTGTCGAGCCGGTTACCTGTATAAAAGACACCTGGGAGCCAGAAATCTTTCTGATTGAGAGGGGGTCAAATACTTATTTCCCTCATTAAAATGCAAATCAATTTATAACATTTTTGACATGCGTTTTTCTTGATATTTTTTGTTGTTATTCTGTCTCTCACTGTTCAAATGAACCTAACATTAAAATTATAGACCGATAATTTCTTTGTCAGTGGGCAAACATACAAAATCAGCAGGGGATCAAATACTTTTTCCCCCCACTGTACATCTGTAAGGTCCCTGAGTCAAGTATTGCATTTCAAGCACAGATTCAACAAAGACCAGGGAGCTTTTTGAAAGCCTCAAAGGAGGGCAGTGATTGGTAGATGGGTAACAATAACAAATGAGACATTGAATATATCTTTAACCATGGTCAAGTTAATAATTGTGCTGTAGATGATGTATTAAACCACCCAGACACATCAAAGATGCAGTCATCCTTCTGAACTGAGCTGCAGGACAGGAGGGAAACTGCTTAGTAATGTCACCATGAGGCCATTGGGGATTTTAAAACAGCTACAGAGTTCAATGGCTGTGATGGAAGAAAACTGAGGATGGATCAACCACATTGTAGTGACTCAATAATGACCTAAATGACAGTGAAAATAAATGGGATGGAGCTAAGCACAGGCAAAATCCTAGAGGAAAACCTGCTTCAGTCTGCTTTACACCAGACACTAATACCCTGACTACACCGCTCGCGTTGCAAAATAAATGTAGAAATCTATGTTATTCAATTATTGCACCCACACTGCACGCTCGCGTCAACGAGCTTCTGCGTTGCCAAGGGCTAAAATAGAAGTCCTTTCTATTTCTAACTCAGATCGTGCTGCAAGTCCTGCCTCTCCCATCTCCTCATTGGTTTATAGAAGCAGGTACCCACGTGCCATCTCCTAATTGGTTATACCCACGTGGGTGATTGAAAGACGAACTGTGTTGCCGGATGTCGTGGTAATACTATGAAAGTTTAGATGCCAATCACCATATAAGTTCAAAGATGAAAAGCCTGGAAGGAGGAGAGATGACTAGAAACGATTCGGTTGACCGTTTTATGTGTGGATTAATTGTCGGAGTAGAGGACCTTGTGCATTTCAGATAAAATAACAACCTAATGTTTATATCCCAGGACAAATTAGCTAGCAACAGCAAACCAATATAATTGGTTCAGAGTTTGTTTTGATATTTTATCCTGCGTGTCATGATCACATTTGGTGTAGGGGGACAAAATACATTTATGCACGATGGCGCACGATGGCGCATGCACACAGCCGGTTTGGGTTCCGTGTAAGAGATGAATTCAGGACAATAACCTAGGAAACAAAGCCAAATCTACACTGGAGTTGCTTACCAAGAAGACAGAGAATGCTCCTGAGTGGCCAAGTTACAGTTTTGACTTAAATATGCTTGAAAATCTATGGCAAGACTTGAAAATTGCTGTCTAGCCATGACCCTCAACACCTTGACAGAGCTTGACATTTTTTGAAAATAATAATGGACAATACAGGTATCTAAAGCTCATAAGAAACTTACCCAAGAAGACTCACAGCTGTAATTGCTGCCAAAGGTGTTTCTAACATGTATTTAATCAAGGTCTTCAACTTTGACATCAGAGTATTTTGTGTAGATCATTGACAAAAAATGACAATTAAAAACATTTTAATCCCACTATGTAACATAATACAATTTGAAGAAATTCAAGAGGGGTGTAGACTTTGTATAGGCACTTAACTAAATGACTACAAAAATAAATGACCACAAACATGATACATTATCGGTCAAGTAGAAACTCCATGTCTTTCATGTGCATATGGCAAATAAACAAACGGACCTGACGAGAGCATTGCAACCAACATCCAAAACTTAACGTGTGCTGGGTCATTCCACAAAAGCAGTCCTTTTGCATCCCTTCGATAGGTCAAGTAGAGATTGCGCACCAATATTGAATTTTAAGCCTGTTTATATTAAATGAATTGCCCTTTAATATAGACCACATGGATAATTCAATAAATCTGATTTTCAATATGAATAAAGTCTTGCTAAAGTGCCAAAATGTGGCATTTTGATATCCCTCCGTGCACCCTCTGACTTCTAGGAAGGTTTTAACCCACTAACCTTAAAAAACTAAAAATCTTTTCACCATCATTGTAAAACCCTAGTTATTGCTTTTACAAAGTTATTTGTGAAGATTATTTAAAGTGAAGTCATTTATTTCCTGTTCCTCATTTTAAGGTAAACATTGTGAACTGAACTGTCATTGTAATATGCTGAAACTACAGTATTCCTTTTAAAATATTTTAATATTTATTTAAAGAGAATTGAATATCTAATAGTCAAATCATAGTGAAAAAGTGAGCTGGTTCTACTCTTTTTGGCAATTTTCTATTTTCTGGTGTTTTGTTGAAAAACTGAGCGGGTCGAGCATAACACATGTTACCCATAGATAGACAGGCTAGAAATATTGTAACAAAACAGGTACTGGAAACCCCTGCCCTGTGGTCGAACACCCCAAAATACATTTTACCGTGTAGGCCGGATGGTCATCAAAGACACGGGGGGTGGGGGGGGCCTAGGGACAGAAGACAAAGAACAGTGAGACATAGGCTTAATCTTAGACACATGGAAGGTAGGGTGAATATGGAGTGTACGGGGTAACACAAGATGGACAGCATTGGAACTCAGGACTCTGGAGATGGGAAAACCAATGAAACAAGGGGACAGGGGGACAGTTTGTAGGACTATATCCGAAGGAGCAGGTCCACACGGCCCCGAAGGGACCTTGTGGACAGCCCTACCCTCAGCCCAATGCGGTAGCGGGGAGCTGGGGTCCGGCGACGGTTCCGCTCATCGACGACACCAGGTACGTCAACAGCGGCGGACAAACACCTGGGCCGAGGGTATGCTGACCTCCTGCTCTTGTTCACGGAAGAGTGGAGGCTGATACCCCATGGAGCACTCGAAAGGGGAGAGTCCTGTGGCAGAACTAGGAAGAGTGTTCCGGGCATACTCCACCCTGACTAATTGACAGCTCCAGGTAGTGGGTTCTCAATACCCCAATTCACAGTGGCCACAAGGCATGAGCTAGGGAGAATGGTTTCAGAGGTCGAGGGTGTGGTATACGCGGAAGAGGGCGTCAGGCTTCACATTCTTTGACCCTGGGTGGTAGGAGATGGTGAAGTTAAATCTGGTGAACAGGAGGGCCCACCGGGCCTGCCTGGAGTTGAGGCGCTTGGTTGTACGGAGATATTCCAGGTTGTTATGGTCGGTCCAGACCAGGAATGGCTGTTCTGCCCCTTCCAGCCAGTGCCTCCACTCTTCTAATGCCATCTTCACCGCCAGGAGTTCTCGGTTGCCAACATTGTAGTTCCTTTCAGCAGGATTGAGACGATGGGACAGGAAGGCACAGGGATGAAGCTTCTGGTCCTGGGCAGATCGCTGGGACAGGATGGCCCCCACTCCAACATCCGAAGCGTCCACTTCCACCACAAATTGATGCGAGGGGTCCGGATGGGTGCTGTTGGGAACCGATGCTTCAGGTCCACAAAGGCTTTGTCGACAGTTGGAGACCATTTGAACAGTACCTTGGGAGAGGTGAGTGCCAAGAGGGGGGCCGCCAGGGTGCTGTAGTCCCGAATGAAACGTCGGTAGAAGTTTGCAAAACCAAGAAACCGTTGCAACTGCACCCTGGACGTTGGTTGAGGCCAATCCACCACTGCTTTCACCTTTCCAGGATCCATCTGAACATTGCCCTCAACAATGACATATCCCAGAAAGGTGATGGTAGAGTGGTGGAACTCACACTTCTCGGCTTTCACGAACAGTTGGTTCTCCAGGAGGCGCTGAAGGACCTGTCTGACATGAAGAACATGTTTTTGTTCAGATCGGGGAAAAAACACGAGGTCGTCAATGTACACGAACGCAAACCGGTTTAGCATGTCCCGAAGCACATCATTGACCAAAGCCTGGAAAGCCTGGTGAGTCCAAATGGCATGACCTGGTACACATAATGTCCACTGGCTGTGTTGAAAGCTGTCTTCCACTCATCCCCCTCGCGTATCCGAACCAGGTGGTAGGCATTTCGAACTTGGAAAATATGGTAGCCCCCTGGAGAGGTTCAAACACCGAGGAGAGGTAGGGGGTCACGATTCTTGACAGTAATGTCATTAAGTCCCCGGTAAGTCAATGCACGGATACAGGGTCTTGTCCTTCTTCTCCACAAAGAAAAACCCTGCGCCGGCAGGAGATGCAGATGGACAGCCCCAGTGGCCAGAGACTCCTCTATGTACTCCTCCATAGCTTTGGTCTCTGGTCCAGACAGAGAATACAAATCGACCCCGAGGTGGGGTAGTACCTGGGAGAAGATCAATAGCACAATCATAAGGACGGTGCGGGGGAAGGGAAGTAGCACGTGCCTTACTGAACACTTCTAGGAGGTCATGGTATTCTGTGGGGATAGCAGAGACATCCACAGTCTTGATAACATCCTAAGGAAGACGAGTAAGGGAAGGCTGTGCTGCTTGAAGGCAGTGGGAATGGCAAAATGGGCTCCAAACCAGGATGGAGCTTGTGGTCCAATCAATCCAATCAATGTTTTTGAAGCCAGGAAAATCCCAAAACAACCGGAACATGGGGAGATGTAATAAGGAGGAACTGCCTTGTCTCACTGTGGTTACCAAAAACCCGTAATTGAACGGGCACAGTACTATGGGTGACTTCCCCTATAGAGCGGCCGTCCAGTGCCTTAACATCCATGGGCACAGAGAGAGGCTGAGTGAGAATACCAAGCTCCGAAGCTATCGGGGCATCCATAAGATTTTCATCAGCCCCAGAGTCAATGGGCACTCGGAGAGCCTTAGACTGGTCTCCCCACAGCACAAGAGAAAAAAGGGGTGTGCGGGTGATCGGAATTATGGAACTCCCAGACTGACTCACCATAGTACTGGTACCCACTAGAGACAGGGGTTTCCTAATAGGGCAGGTAGCTATAAAATGTTCTGCCCCTCCACAGTACAGACAACAGTTATTATTCATCCTCCGTGAGCGCTCCCAAACTGATAGCCTAGTTCTTCCCAACTGCATAGGCTCAGGGGTATCCAACTCACCTGTCGTAGATTCACGAGAGAGCTCGGGTGGCTTCGACTCCTCTCAAAAGAGCTGCCTTCGGAAACTTCTGGATTCCATACGAGGTGAACGCGCCATATCGGGTGCACGAGTGTGCCCGAGACCGGACCTCTCACTCTTGTGTTCCCTTAGGCGTCCATCAATTTTAATGGTTAAGGTGATAAGGCAGTTGAGGTCCACAGGCAGTTCCCGAGCAGCTAGCTCATCCTTAACCTGTTGGGGCTAGGGGGCAGTATTTGCACGGCCGGATAAAAAACGTACCCGATTTAAACTGGTTACTACTCTTGCCCAGAAATGAGAATATGCATATAATTAGTAGATTTGGATAGAAAACACTCTAAAGTTTCTAAAACTGTTTGAATGGTGTCTGTGAGTATAACAGAACTCATATGGCAGGCCAAAACCTGAGAAGATTCCATACAGGAAGTGCCCTGTCTGACAATTTGTTATCCTTCTAGGGCATCTCTATCAAAAAAACAGCATCTCTACTGTAACGTGACATTTCTAAGCCTTCCATTGGCTCTCAGAAAGCGCCAGAAAGTGGAATGACGTCTCTGCAGTCTCTGGGCGAAAAACAGCAGGAGTTTTTGTGAGTGGTCAGGCTGAGAACAGTGACACTGGAGTGCGGGTCCACGAGAGGACTCCATGTTTTTCTTTCAGTCTATGAATGAATATAACGTCGCCCGGTTGGAATATTATCGCTATTTTACGAGAAAAATCGCATAAAAATTGATTTTAAACAGCGTTTGACATGCTTCGAAGTACGGTAATGGAATATTTAGATTTTTTTTTGTCACGAAATGCGCCCGCGCGTCACCCTTCGGATAGGGACCTCAACGTACGAACAAAACGGAGCTATTTCAATATAACTATGGATTATTTTGAACCTAAACAACATTTGTTGTTGAAGTAGAAGTCCTGGGAGTGCATTCTGACGAAGAACAGCAAAGGTAATCCAATTTTTCTTATAGTAAATCTGAGTTTGGTGAGGGCCAAACTTGGTGGGTGTCAAATTAGCTAGCCGTGATGGCCGGGCTATCTACTCAGAATATTGCTAAATGTGCTTTCGCCGAAAAGCTATTTTAAAATCTGACACCGCGATTGCATAAAGGAGTTCTGTATCTATAATTCTTAAAATAATTGTTATGTATTTTGTGAACGTTAATCGTGAGTAATTAAGTAAATTCACCGGAAGTTTGCGGTGGGTATGCTAGTTCTGAACATCACATGCTAATGTAAAAAGCTGGTTTTTGATATAAATATGAACTTGAGTGAACAAAACATGCATGTATTGTATAACATAATGTCCTAGGAGTGTCATCTGATGAAGATCATCAAAGGTTAGTGCTGCATTTAGCTGTGGTTTTGTTTTTTTGTGACATATATGCATGCTTTGAAAATGGCTGTGTGATTATTTTTGGCAGGGTACTCTCCTGACATAATCTAATGTTTTGCTTTCGCTGTAAAGCCTTTTTGAAATCGGACAGTGTGGTTAGATTAACGAGAGTCTTGTCTTTAAAATGGTGTAAAATAGTCATATGTTTGAGAAATTGAAGTTCTAGCATTTATGAGGTATTTGTATTTCGCGCCACGCGATTCCACTGGCTGTTGACTAGGTCCCACCTTGCCCAGGGAGGTTAACCTCCTCAGATAATCCGTGCAGAAAAGTATTGAAAAGAGACTCCGGATTCCAGGCACTCTCGGCGGACAACGTGCAAAAGTCCACTGCATAGTCTGCCACACTACGAGAGTTTTGACGTAAGACAAGCAGTTTACTGGCCGCCTTTCTCCCAGAAACCGGAGATTCAAATACCTTTCTCACTTCTGCCATGAATTCCTCCAGATGACCACAAATGGCAAATTGTTGCTCCCAAACTGCCGTAGCCCAGGAGAGCCCCCGTCCTGAACATTAGCGTAATAATATACGCCATCTTTGATCTGTCTGAAGGAAACAGAGATGGCTGTAGCTCAAAAATAAGTAAGCACTGAGAAAGAAAACCCCGGCAGCTACCAGGATTCCCCGAATTTCGCTCCGGAGGTGGTAAGCAGGGTTCTCGAGGAGCAGGGATAGGCTGTACAATCTCACCACAGATAGGGGGAAAATTACTGGGTGATTGGAGTTTTTCAGAGGTGGCAGGCAGGCTATGAGCTAACTACCTGATTTGCTTCATAATAGCTCTTTAACCCATGGTCATGGCGTTCCGTCAAGGACCTGAGCCCTTCCAAAAGGCCCTGTACCAACTCCTCATGTCTCTAATGGTGGCTCCCTGCAGGAAGACAGCGTGGCAGAGCTGGTCCAAATCTGCTAGGTCTGTCATGGCCAGTTCGTACTATCAAGGCACAAGGCGAGACCCAAATGCAGACACAGGAGGCAGATGGTTGGAGTCTTACAATGTTTATTAATCCAAAGGGGTAGGCAAGAGAATGGTCGTGGACAGGCAAAAAGGTCAAAACCAGATCAGAGTCCAGGAGGTACTGAGTGGCAGACAGGCTCATGGTCAAGGAAGGCAGAATGGTCAGGCAGGCGGGTACAAAGTTGAGAAACAGGCAAGGTTCAAAACCGGGAGGACTAAGTAAAAGGAGAATGCAAACAGAAGGAGAACGGGAAAACTGCTGGTTGACTTGGAAACATACAAGACGAACTGGCACAGAGAGACAGGAAACACAGGGATAAATACACTGGGGAAAATGAGCAACACCTGGAGGGGGTGGAGACAATAACGAGGACAGGTGGGAAAAAAAGAAGAAAAAAAAGAATAGTACACAAGTATAAACACCATGGGACCACGCAGCCGTCATACCGCCCAGGAAGGAGATGCGTTCTGTCTCCTAGAGATGAACGTACTTTGGTGCGAAAAGTGAAAATCAATCCCAGAACAACAGCAAAGGACCTTGTGAAGATGCTGGAGGAAACAGGTACAAAAGTATCTATATCCACAGTAAAACGAGTCCTATATCGACATAACTTGAAAGGCTGCTCAGCAAGGAAGAAGCCATTGCTCCAAAACCGCCATAAAAAAAGCCAGACTACGGTTTGCAACTGCACATGGGGACAAAGATCGTACTTTTGGAGAAATGTCCTCTGGTCTGATGAAACAAAAATAGAACTGTTTGGCCATAATGACCATCGTTATGTTTGGAGGAAAAGGGGAGGCTTGCAAGCCGAAGAACACCATCCCAATGGTGAAGCATGGAGGTGGCAGCATCATGTTGTGGGGGTGCTTTGCTGCAGGAGGGACTGGTGTACTTCACAAACTAGATGGCATCATGAGGAGGGAAAATTATGTGGATATATTGAAGCAACATCTCAAGACATCAGTCAGGAAGTTAAAGCTTGGTCGCAAATGGGTCTTCCAAATGGACAATGTCCCCAAGCATACTTCCAAAGTTGTATCAAAATGGCTTAAGGACAACAAAGTCAAGGTATTGGAGTGGCCATCACAAAGCCCTGACCTCAATCCCATAGAAAATTTGTGGGCATAACTGAAAAACCGTGTGCGAGCCAGGAGGACTACAAACCTGACTCAGTTACACCAGCTCTGTCAGGAGGAATGGGCCAAAATTCACCCAACTTATTGTGGGAAGCTTGTGGAAGGCTACTCGAAACGTTTGACCCAAGTTAAACAATTTAAAGGCAATGCTACCAAATAGTAATTGACTGTATGTAAACTTCTGACCCACTGGGAATGTGATGAAAGAAATAAAAGCTGAAATAAATCATTCTCTCTGCTATTATTCTGACATTTCACATTCTTAAATAAAGTGGTGATCCTAACTGACCTAAGACAGGGAATTTTTACTAGGATTAAATGTCAGGAATTGTGAAAAACTGAGTTCAAAAGTAGTTGGCTAAGGTGTGTGTAAACTTCTGACTTCAACTGTATGAATTGAGTAATGTGAGATATGTAAACATTCTTAAAGAGGCATTATTAAAGTGACCTGTGTTCCATTTATTAAAGTGGCCAATCATATCAGGTCTGTAGATAGGCAGCCCCCTCGCTGTGCAAGTGGTGGCTGTTTAACAATCTGATGGCCTTGAGATAGAAGCTGTTTTTCCATCTCTCTGTCCAAGCTTTGATGCACCTGTACTGACCTCGCCTTTTGGATGGAAGCGGGGTGAACAGGTAGTGGCTCGGGTGGTTATTGTCCTTGATGATCTTTTTTACCTTCCTGTGACATCGGGTGTTGTAGGTGTCCTGGAGGGCAGGTAGTTTGCCCCCGGTTGTGCAGATCGCACCACCCTCTGGAGAGCTCTGCGGTTGTGGGTGGTGCAGTTGCCGTACCAGGCTCTTAAAGGGAGTGCTCCTAATCTCAGTTTGTTACCTGTATAAAAGAGACCTGTCCACAGAAGCAATCAATCAATCAGATTCCAAACTCTTCACCGTGGCCAAGACCAAAGAGCTCTCCAAGGATGTCAGGGACAAGATTGTCGGCCTACACAAGGCTGGAATGGGCTACAAGACCATCGCCAAGCAGCTTGGTGAGAAGGTGACAACAGTTGGTGCGATTATTCGCAAATGGAAGAAACATAAAAGAACTGTCAATCTCCCTCGGCCTGGGGCTCCATGCAAAATCTCACCTCGTGGAGTTGCAATGATCATGAGAACGGTGAGGAATCAGCCCAGAACTACACGGGAGGATCTTGTCAATGATCTCAAGGCAGCTGGGACCATAGTCACCAAGAAAACAATTGGTAACACACTACGCCGTGAAGGACTGAAATTCTGCAGCGCCCACAAGGTCCCCCTGCTCAAGAAAGCACATATACATGCCGTCTGAAGTTTGCCAATGAACATCTGAATGATTCAGAGGACAACTGGGTGAAAATGTTGTGGTCAGATGAGACCAAAATGGAGCTCTTTGGCATCAACTCAATTCGCCGTGTTTGGAGAAGGAGGAATGCTGCCTATGACCCCAAGAACACAATCCCCACCATCAAACATGGAGGTGGAAACATTATGCTTTCGGGGTGTTTTTCTGCTAATGGGACAGGACAACTTCACCGCATCAAAGGGACGATGGACGGGGCCATGTACCATCAAATCTTGGGTGAGAACCTCCTTCCCTCAGCCAGGGCATTGAAAATGAGTCGTGGATGGGTATTCCAGCATGACAATGACCCAAAACACACGGCCAAGGCAACAAAGGACTGGCTCAAGAAGAAGCACATTAAGGTCCTGGAGTGGTCTAGCCAGTCTCCAGACCTTAATCCCATAGACAATCTGTGGAGGGAGCTGAAAGTTCGAGTTGCCAAACGTCAGCCTCGAAACCTTAATGACTTGGAGAAGATCTGCAAATAGAAGAGGGGGACAAAAGCCCTCCTGAGAGGTGTGCGAAGCTGGTGGCCAACTACAAGAAACGTCTGACCTCTGTGATTGCCAACAAGGGTTTTGCCACCAAGTACTAAGTCAAATTTTGCAGAGGGGTCAAATACTTATTTCCCTCATTAAAATGCAAATCAATTTATTACATTTTTGACATGCGTTTTTCTGGATTTCTTTGTTGTTATACTGTCTCTCACTGTTCAAATAAACCTACCATTAAAATTATTCACCGATAATTTCTTTGTCAGTGGGCAAACGTACAAAATCAGCAGGGGATCAATGACTTTTTTCCCTCACTGTATATGTATTTGTAATATATTTTGCGTGACATTAAATATATTGAAATGTTTTATTTCCATATTGGTAATATAAACATGAAATATAAATATTTTCTAAAACTTACTAAATAAAAACTAGCAAAGTAGATCTGAAAACTTACTGAAACTAAACTGAATTTCAAATAAAAATCTTAAAACTAATAGAAATAAAAACGAATATAAAAACTCAAAACTATAATAACCATGAAGTGGAAGTTCAGTTTCCCTAAAAATGCTTGTTAACTTTTTAACCACTCCCACACAGACCAAGGTCTCTCAAATCTCCTGTATAGCCCCAGCTTAATCTTTGCTTCAAAAAAGACCTCCTTGACAGATTTCCACCTCATAATTCAGCAGTTTCTCACCCAAAGCGTACGTATCCCCTTTGTCCCCACTGGCTCATAAGGCAGAGACAAAATCTTTCCACTTCTGAAGATCTAAAGCCTGTTTGTCTGCCTCACCCAAAACCTTTTCTGATGCCTTTCGCTCTTTCCTCTCCTGCCCAGCTGCCACGGTGGTGTCCTTTTCTTTTGATGTGGGCAACGGTCTGGTGGAGTTGAGTGTGAGGTCATCTACTCCTCTTAATGATGACCAGTGGCACAGGGTGGTGGCTGAGCGCAACGTGAAGGAGGCTGTGCTGCAGCTGGATGGGCAGTTCAAGGAGGTTCGCCCTGCACCCCCACAGGGTCACACTCGCCTGGAGCTTTACAGCCAACTCTATGTGGGTAAGACATCCTTCCTTCCTGCTTCCCACCACATAGGGTAATGATGATCAGGTTTATATGTCTATGTTTGTATGACAACTGGTGCTCAGCTCATGGTGTTTGGACCCGACTTATACAGGCCCACACAGTTTACACATTACACACAGAAACAATGTCAAAAGCTATTAGGATGTCAAGTCAACAACTAACAAGTAAAAAAAACTTGAGTTTACAATTGTTTTATCAGAAGTGTACTTGGTAACAAAATTGTTGCAAACCTTAATGTCTAATAAGACCTTTTGTCATAAACGTTATCCTTCAGGTGCATCGGGTGGCCAGAGGGGCTTCCTAGGATGTATCCGTGCCCTGAAGATGAACGGTGTGACCCTTGACCTGGAGGAGAGGGCGAAGGTCACCCCGGGGGTGAAGCCTGGCTGCTCTGGCCACTGCACCAGCTATGGGCAGCACTGCAGAAACGGTGGCCAGTGCTTGGAGAAATACAACGGTTACTCATGCGACTGCACATTGACGGCGTATGACGGGCCCTTCTGCACTGAAGGTAAAATATAGTCACAGCCATGTGAGAGAATGGTAACTCTAAATGTGTCCATTTTATTTCAACTTCACAGTGTTACAACTCTAACTTTACCCTTTGCTTTTGGGAGGCTAACATCGATTCGCTTGTCAATTTCTCAAACGTCTGCTGATGTTTTGTATTGCTGCCTTGTGTCTCCTGTGTGTATCAGACGTGGGTGGCTACTTCGAGAGTGGAACACTAGTTCGTTACGACTTCCTTCCCGAGGGGGGCCTTCCAGCCATCAGGGATGTGAAGAGCCTGTCTCCCCTGCTGCCCACAGAGGGCAACCTGACCCAGGAGGAGCTGGTGTTCAGCTTCAGCACTTCCAATGCCCCCAGCATTCTTGTGTACATCAGCTCCAGGACCCAGGACTACCTGGCTGTGGTGCTCAGACACAATGGTGAGAGGGCAACTGCTCAAAGGGTTTAAAATGCTTGAGAGAATGTGAGAGCAATCCTGGCCATCCGTTTAAAGGGTTTGAAAGGCTTGGACGGTGAAGTTAATGGTTTAGCCAGCAAAGAACCGCAGAATGTACAGGAAATTAGCTCAATAGCTAATTAAATGGTGCAACACACAGGTTGGGCATGGTCCGAGGCAGATGCATGAATAACTGAAACAGCAGAAAGAGAGAGTGATGGTCAATTTAGTATTTTAGCAATGTAAAGCTTAATTTAAAATACAATTGCCACTTGAGTTTGATACTCTAACCATGTTTCAAAGCCTGTGAGATAATGGGTGGACAACCATATGAATATGATTAAGACACATTGGGACTGACTGGCCATTCCGTCTCCCTCTGTCAGGAACACTTCAGATCCGCTACAGCCTGGGAGGCCTGAGGGAGCCGTTCACCATCGACCTGGACCAGCGCAACATGGCCAACGGGCAGCCCCACCACATCAACATCTCCAGGCAGGAGAGGAACATACGGCTGCAGGTGATAATAATGAGGACGTTGCTTTATCTATCTATGGAGCACTTTTCAGCTGCAGTTCCAGGATGACCCTAGTGTTCCACTACCACAAAGGGTGATCTATCACTCAGTGGGATTTGCCTAAGTCATGAAATGTATTTTCCCTCTCAGACTACTTTAGGCTGCAGGTAAAAATCTTAACAATGATGTAGTTTATCTAAAAAACATTTTCATTTTCATCAAGCAGTTGAAAGGTAGGACTCTAATGCTCCACTTGAGTCCCAGGGTGGGACCACTCTCAGTGAGAGATTTGCTGATGTCATTAAATCCAACAGTCCTCTCAGACTAAATTAGATTTTTTTTAAATGTGAATCACATTTTTATTTGGCGTACCCCCGATAGCATTGCGCGTACCCCTGGGGGTGCTAAGGGTCCTACACGGATCCCAAAAGGGTTCTACTTGGAACCAAAGGGGGTTATTCAAAGTCCCCTTTTAGGTTCTAGATAGCAAGTTTTCTTCTAAGAGTGTAGTGCTTTTTTCTCCCCTACTTTACATTTGCACTTTTGGAGGTTTTCCTATATAATTTATTCCATCCGAGCCAAATTTCCTCATCTGCTGGCATGCACCTCTCCTACAGTGCATTCGGAAAGTATTCAGACCCCTTGACTTTTTCCACATTTTGTTACGTTACAGCCTTGATACAGTTTGATAGCTACATAGACTATAGATATAGCACTTTTCATAAAGCAGTTCAAAGGTAGAACACTAGTGCTCTGCTATCAGGAAGGGAGGACACCCTTCTCAGTGAGAGGGATTTGCTGATGCCATTAAATCCACAATACATACTTGTTCTGTGTCCTCTCAGACTGCATTAGGCTCTTTGCAACACACCAGACCCACCTTTCCTGTGGAAGTGGTTTATAATGCATTATGCTTTTTAGCACAGTTTATTTCTGTTTGTTTATCAGATTTCACTAATGCATGATACACTGGCATCAGTTAGGATTTCCAGGCATATGCTGTTTAAAATCCACCACTAGGTGGTAGTAATTAACAAAAATAAAACTGCCGGCTGTTGGCTTTCTAACTGACTAATACATCATGATTGATGACCATATCGTGATGTTCTTTTCCAGTTGGACCATTACCCCCCAGTCAGCTACGCTCTGCCTGCTGGCTCTGACACCAAGTTCAACCTGGTTAAAACTATATTCCTGGGGAAAGTCTTTGGTAAGTGCAGATATAATCCATGTATTCCTACTGGAGTGTAAATATAAGGAATGCTGTGTATCATGCGTGGAATCAATGTATTATTTACACAGAAGTCAGAGTTACTTGCATTGATCTCTTTGAATTTGGCCCTGAGTGATTAAATCTGGACTTTGGTTCTGTGTGTTTCTGAAAAAACACAAAACCAGATTTTTTGTTGCCCATCCATGACTGAGTGATTGATCTTGTTTAGTCCTGGTTTAGTCCAGGTGTATTAATATATGGAAAGAGAGCATCAATATATCTGGTAATGGTGATGTTGCCTTGACAGAAAAATCTTGCTTTGTTGATACAAAGACATGTACATCCATCTGAGTGCCCATATTGAGCAATGTTACAATAGGCCTTGTCTAGGCCTTTCCTTTGGCTTTGTCTGACTGACAGTGGCGACTCATCATTCAGGGCAAGTGGGGCAGTGCCTGTTTTGCATGTTATTTTGGCATAAATACGTGTCACATATCAGTTTGAAAACAATGTTACAATTTTTTTTTTTTAAAGCTGCATAAGAACATGGTCTCTTTTTTGCTATCTTGATTAAGGCAGCTCCAAAATGCAGGTGTTTCAGCCTAGATCAGTGCTTTCTGTTGTTGTGGGACAGCCAGCGGAAAATATAGAGCGTTGGGGTTGGTAATCTTCTCTAGTTCTGCCGTGATTGGCTCAGTGTTCTGTCATTCATGGGGACACTACGTCACCGCAAAATCTACAGGGAGAGCTATAAAGTTCAAGCCCCCTTGGGTGCTGCCATAGATTTACATTAGAAGTGCCCATTCAAGAAGGCTCAAGGTTATTGGCCACAGATAAAATGACGTCAAATCACGTTATATCTACCGTAGCTTTGATTGGACTGATCATGTCAACAACATACTTTCAAAATCCTAGCTAGCAAGCCAGACAAACAGTCATCTTCATGAATTATGTCGACAATCTACTGGCAAACAATTTTCAATCTTTTTCATATGAAGAGAAATTATAGATAAAACGTATCGGTGATCATTGGCCATTGGACATAAACATTACACAACAAGTTGGAGATCGCAAATTCAACAATGAGTGGTTCGGAAGGAATCAGTGGCTAACTGCAAGCGCTGCAAAGCAATCACTATTTTTCTTCCCCTGCCTGCTATTCGGTGGAGTGGGTGTGTGGACCAAGTCTGGGTTTAAGGGTCTCTTTTCCAAGCTTAAAAGGATAAACATTCACACGTAACACCATGGGAATTCATTGGCCATGCTGACAATCCAGCACGACTTCTGCCGCATTCAAAACAACTGGAAACTCCGGACTGTGAAATCTTGGAACTTGGAATAAAACGAGCTCCGACTGGGAAAATACGCTTTGAACGGTCATCCAACTCGGAATTCCAAGTCGGGAAATTAGGTCTCTTTTGAGAGCTCCGACCTGAAAATTACTGACGTCATGATTCAACCTTGTTTTTTTTCAGAGTTCCCAGTTGTCTTGAAAGCACCATAAATCCAGAGAAGTTTCATGACACAATTTGCCCACAAGGACTCCTGTTGAAGTGAGCACAGCACAACAACGGAGAGGCCAAAAATGTCTTGTATGCTGCTGCATAAATTATGTAATATGCCAAGGAGATATGTAGCTAAGAAAGTAATACTAACTGTATTTTGTGTAGTAAGCTGTTAGTAACCTCACCCTAATAATTTGGTCCCTTTCCCCATAATACCTTAGCCAACTGTTCTGACTTGGTGGTACACATGTAGCCTATGTCCTGTTTTAGAGAAATGTCATCATCAAATATTGTAAGAGCTTTCATTGTTTGCTTACATGTCCCCTTTATTTATCCTACGGTTCTGACTTGGTGTACAGGGAGAATACTGTAAGAACGTCTCATGTTCTGAATTATGTCGTTGTACATTTCAAAAGTGCTGTATAGTCATATTGACTACATCCGTCTTAGCTCGCTCATTAATATCTTAATCGAAATTACGGATTTCCTCTTATCCGCTCATCGTTCCCTAATGCCATAGTTTGTACATCTCAATTGTCAGTAGAAACCACATGTGTTTAAGCAAGTCAGCCATATAAAAAGGCAGAAAATGAGGCTCAATTAACTGTTCCGCTGCCAAATAAGGCTCCACTGATAGCCAGGTATAGGGACTGCTTTATGTAGGCCCTAACAGTTTGTGGGCACCATTTGTCATTGTTATAGTGCAATTAATGTATTGTTTAGCGTTGTGTAGTGGCTTTGCTGTCATGCATCTAAAAAAAAATGGAGTGTGCCCCACCAAGATTTATAGGCTAAAATCGCCACTGTTGACTGATATAGTACACCTACTATAGTACACCCACACCACTCAGATAAACGCAGGGTAAAACATTGTGGATCATAGGGCCATCAGGAACCACACCACTGCAGCACACAGTATAGAGGAAGGTAGAATAGAAAACAGAATAAAGTGATGTGCGCATGGCATGGCGTGTTTGATTTCCGTTAAGGGAGGGAGCAGCACCGTGTTAGCAGGAGTCAGACACCAGTACACTGATCCTGTTCTGAGAACAGTAGAATGCCCCATTGTGCCTGGCTGGTAAAGCCTTACAACTTCCCAGAGTGCTTTGCTGCTGCACTCGATTAATAAATTAACAACAATCTCTGACATCATCCTCAGGGAGGGAGGGAGCACAAAGGCCCGGTACTGATCCCCATCCTGTAATCCTTTACGCACATCCAGGTTTTCTCCGAGCCTCGTTCCGTCTGTGAATGTATTAGCTCACTGATCCATGACATCATCAAGTTTTCCCTGCCTTGTCTGGCTGTAAGGAAGAGAAGAGAAGGAAGGGAAAGGAGCTGGGCTGAATCACTTAGGGTGCATTCACATTCAGAGCTCGCTGGCTAACCAAGGCTTCAGGCACATAGACACCCTGGCAGATACACAGACAGGCTGACAGACAGACAGACAGGTATAAACACAGGAAGACAGACAGAGAGATTGATAGACATATTGGCAAGAAGATAAACAGACTATTAGCAGGCAGAAAGGCAGCAGGGCAGATACAGAGTTAAATGTTCCTGGCAGACAGATGAACATACAGGCAGACAGACAAGCATGTCTCATAGACAGGCATACAGCAGGCAGTGGTAGCACTGTATAAGACAAGGACTTTTGCTCTGGATAAAGGGGCTGCGCCGTGGGGGCAGACTCAGAGTTAGCGCCACTTCATTCAGGGAGGACAACAGGGCAACCAGGTAATACTCTTCTGTATTTGACAAACTTGAGGTGGCATAGTGTTTTCAATAACAACCAACCTGTAACTACACTGTAAATATGTAGGTGTTGGGGACACTTATGGTAAACCTTGACCTTGTGTTGTTGTTGCAACTCTTTGTTTCAGATATATTTATATTTTTTGTCATTTCCTTTTCATGCAAGGCAGGCCTATGTTGTTTTTAACAGACATGGTCACTGTAGCTCTCTGACTGACCTAAGATGGTGAATTATTTTTCTGTAGATATTGCAATGTGTTTTCTGAAAGGTTAAAGATAATGCATGGCTAATGTTCCAAACAGGATGTGTTTGTCTTTTCAACTTGGGGGCATATGAAACATCCTTCTTACATGAAAGCGTGAAATTACTCTTCTTTATCTGCCTTGGAGAATAACATATTGCAAAAGAATTGGATACTCTGTTTTCCCTGGAGTATAACATATCTGCAGTAGGAGTCTCTACAGTAGTTGCCTGTCTGGGGGAAGCTAGGGACAGGGAATACAGTATCACCAACCAGAGACTAGGTTCAAGTGAACATAAATCAAACTGGGGAGGCTTACGGTGTTGTGCTGAGTAGTAGTGCATCGTGGTGGTAGACCAGTATTAAGTGGTCAGGCAGCATCAGTCAGCAGCTCCAAGAAGAACTCCTATCTAATCTAGAAGTACTGTGATGGTTTTTCTTTTTTCTTTGTTTTAATCAGAAACTGGCCAGATTGACCCAGTCCTCATAGAGAAGTACAACACCCCAGGGTTCGTTGGCTGTCTGTCCAGAGTTCAGTTCAACAACATTGCCCCTCTGAAGGCAGCACTGAGGTCTGGCATCGTCGCCCCAGTGACCACCCAGGGCATTCTAGTGGAGTCCAACTGCGGGGCATCTCCTCTCACCATCTCACCCATGGCTGCTGTCAATGACCCCTGGCACCTGGACTCAGGTACAGTAAATCACTGTGTTTCTATCTATCCCCTTTATTTGTCCCACCAATGGAACCATTTATTCATATCATAGGATTTTATTCTATTCTATTGAATTGTTGTGTTTATTCACGTCTCGATACCACCATCTTGAATACTGCATTTTAAAAGTAGTCCTTTACAGTAGATATATTGTCAGTGGTCAACTAGCAGCACCAGCAGTCCACTCAGTCCTCCAAAGAGATTTGACATTTAATTAAAACTTCAAGGCATGATATTTAATAGTGGTATTTTTCTTCTTCAGCTATTGAACCATTTAAACCCATGTGCTGTGCTGTTTAGCTCCTGTGGATAGGTCTACAGGATGGTTATCACTGGGTCAGAGTATTGATCCTGGGTGTGTTCTCTGGACACAAAGGAATGAGCTTTCCAGATACATGAGATCTATTGCTGCCCAGCCACTCACCCTCTCTTCTCTTAATCTCTCCATTACTGGGAACACAATATCTATCTCCTGCCTGCTCTGGGAATGGTCTGCTCTGTATGAAATGTTATCCCTCAGGGACTCTAAGTGACTATTTGTATGTTTAACCTACGGAGGCATATGAGGTTTCAATAAATCAGATGAATCGTTTTAGTGGTACTGCTTTAGTAAGGATTAATATAAACAATTTCAATTGTCCCACAGCTAGGCCTAATGGGACTAGTTATAGATTGTTACACTATTGATATTCTGACTTTTACTAAGAGAGCTTTGGATGAAGAACATGAGAATAAGAGGAAGAATCTTTGTATCATTTGATCTGAGCCTTGCATAGTGCTCCAAAGGCAACAGATCAGCTCCCTGTAAGAGGCATCTGTGATCCCTGCTCCACTGTGTGTGCATGCGTGTGCATGCGTGTGTGCATGTGTGCGTGTGTGCGTGTGTGCGTGTGTGCGTGTGTGCGTGTGTGTGTGTGTGTGTGTGTGTGTGTGTGTGTGTCTGTGTGTGTGTGTGTGTGTGTGTGTGTGTGTGTGTGTGTGTGTGTGTGTATTTTTGGGGCGGTGATATGTGATGAGAGATTTGCACATATTCTGCAGAATCCACTCAAATGGACTAGAGTGCCCACAGAGATGCCAGATGAAAAGAGCAGATTGCCCCTCTCGACTCAGCCCACGCCTACTTCCCCCCATGACTCACACACTGTGCATATACCGCATGCTATATTTATCGCCCGTCCTGGTTTTTTTAATAATCAGATGCCAAAGTGTGCCAGTTTACAATTGACATGTTCTGTCTCTGTAAAAAATGTGTCATAGCATTTCATTTTTTTTTTAGCATTGTTTGGTTATTTTGTGGTTGATCTGTTTTTGTTTCCTTCTTCAGCTGGTGCTGTATTCCCATTCAACGAGGAAAGAGTTAGCCAGGATGGAGTTGATCGGAACGCTGCAATTATCGGAGGTGAATAGGGGCAATAATCAACTCACCTACTATACAGGGTTGTTGAGGTTTTTAAAGGTCAAATTAAATGAAATGACATTTTATTTGTCACATGCGCCGAATACCGTGAAATGCTTATCACAGTAGGTGCAAACAGTACAGTGAAATGCTTACTTGCAAGTTCTTCCTCAACAATGCAGTATTCAATATATAAAAAAGGAAAATAAATAGAAAAGGGTCAAATCCAGTAATCGATTTTTCAAAAGAACACATTGTCATGTACCTCATAATGTCCTTTATACTTGTAGGTATCATTGCTGTGGTCATCTTCACCATCCTCTGCACCCTGGTGTTCCTTATTCGCCATATGTTCCGTCACAAGGGCTCCTACCACACCAATGAGGCCAAAGGGGCGGAGTCTGCGGACTGTGCCGATGCAGCCATCATTGTCAATGACCCAGCCTTCACAGAAACCATTGATGAGAGCAAGAAGGAATGGTTCATTTAATCAGACATTCACATTTTGGTACTGGTCAGTGGTGTGCCCATTGCTCTTCACACTTCGCTGTGTGAGGACAAGGCTTTCTTTGATGATGAGGATGAGGATGATGAATGAATAATGTGTAAATGGGGCATAGGAAGATTTCCCCATGGACTAGATGTGTGCATTGGCTGGCTTGTCTATAATGTATTTACATTGAGTGAGGAGTTGGAGGAGTTTTGGCAACATGATATCAGTCATTCACATAGAGCCATTATTACAACTACAGCATCACCTGGACTGAGAATTAAAAAAAAAAAACGATATCACTTTTTATATTTATTTTTTGCATTACAGTTGATGATATGTCTTAATGTTTTGAGCTTTGATTGTAGAGATGTTTATGCCTGCATTTAATGGGTCAAGCACATACTGTACACTTCTAGTTCCTTTGCTGCCAAATGAGTACCAAGTGAGTTGCATAGAGACAAAATGCTCTGGAAAATAATATCCCTGCACAGATTTAAAAAACACATTAAGGTTTATGTCACTGACATTTGATTGTATTGCATTGTAATGTATTGGTTTGATTGCACTGCAGTCCTTATTATGTGTAGAATACAATGGCATGCTACACGGCTATGGCATCCCTTCATTGCACCATTCCACACAGTAGCACTGGTGTTTCCACACAAATGTGTCTTTTATCTTGCAGATAATTTTTTTGGGGTGCCAAATTATTCAGCATGCTTTATCTGTTTCCCCAGTCTTGCTACATAAGATGATGGCTCTTGGAAAAATTGGTTTCTGGCATGATATGACAGGTTCACATTTGGCGACATTGTGACTTTTGAGAGGGAATTGCTATGATATTGTCATGAAAAGGTTTATTGTACAAAAAGCATCATATTACTTATAGTAATGACAATATCCAATGTGCCTTCAAGATTCAGCCACTCTGCTTTCAGTTTTGGACTATTTCATTCTGGGCACACTGACTGTACCCTGAATATTGAACATAATAAATACTGAATGGCCAATAGGGATGTATTTATGATGGTGGCTATATGCTAAAAGGAAAGAACATGGCTTAACTTCAGCTATCTCCATGTGCAGTGATACACTATACACACGCTTAACTAATGCCTGAACTTCTATGCCTTTGTTGGTATCAATGTGTATAGTTCTATAGCACAGGAGGCTGCTGAGGGGAGAACGGCTCATGATAATGGCCAAAAACGGAGTGAATGGAATGCCACCAAACACATGGACACCATGTGTTTGATGTATTTGATACAATTCCAATTATTCCGCTCGAGCCATTACCAGGAGCCTGTCCTCCCCAATTAAGGTGCCACCAACCTCCTATGTTCAATAGTACAGTGTGTGTGTGTATGTTTTATGTCTAATCATTTTATTTCCTTATTCATAAGATAACCATTTTTCACTCAGTAAGTCAGAATAACCCACAATATTAAATGTTTTTCTGTTACAAGTGCCAACAAGACTGTCAGCCTTTCCCCGTGTTAAGATTCTAATATTCACATCATGTGGTTTGGGAATTGCTGTGATGAATCCAGAGTAGAATTACACAAACAACACAGTGTGTGTTGAAGAGAAGAACTGGAGGATTAGGGGAGCTAAGGGGAATGTAGACAGCATGAGAGACTGTAGTGAAAACCTCTCAAATGAACATAAAATGATTAGCTGTTACTGTTGAAGGCTGTAATAGCATTCTGCAAACAGAATGTATCCTTACATATAATGTCAGTGTCCCACATGCCCACAGCAATCTGAATCGGATGATAAAAATCCCTTAAATTTCACCACAGAACACATAAGCAAAGCTGATATTATTAGGTCATTTCTTCACTTTTTTTGTTGCTATTTTATCATGTAGGCTATTGTTTTGAATCAACATGTAAATCTCTGTCTACATCTCACAATGGTACATTTTGGTTTATTGTTATAAAGGGGAGCAAAACATTGGTTGTTCGTCACTGTATGTGCTAATAATCAAGTTGCAACTGAAACACAATATACCTTAATATTCTATAAACCAAAATGATCAGAGGACATCCATTTACTGTAGAGCAACACTTTATGACAAAGCATGATCTTACATTTCATTAGAATATCTAACACGTCACAGTTCACATAATGTAATATATAATATTATAGCATAGGATATAATAAAGCATAATATAGCATACTGATATTATGGAGATTTTTTTGTTGTTGGTTTACCACTTTTGTCAAATGAATGATTGGCATCGGATTTCAAATTCCATTGCTTGATTATTGTTTTTCCTTTCATTAGCAGCATGACAATTAAACTAAAAACAGTACCACGTTGCAGTACAATTTATTTTACATTAATTCTTTGGAAATATTTTGTACATTTCTTATCTGAGGGATGACGTGCAAAAGCCTTTTTATAATATATTTACATTTATTTCATTGCAATTATAATTAAATGGCAGTTTTCTTTTTGATATTCTGTGTGAAAAACATACATTGTTGAAATTGTCTTTTACAGTGGCTTGAGATCATGTTCCCCAAAATGAAAGATTTTACAACTTCATTTTGTGTTATTTTAGTTCAGTATTGTATGTCAGGCCTGAGATTGCATATGTAATGTGATTTTGTCATAATATTAAACATTAAACAAGCCTTGCCATACAGAGTGTAGTTGGTTTTTCATCAGATGCCTCCCTATCAGAACGTGCGCCCTCTCCCGACACCTACAGTGCATTCGGAAATTATTCAGACCCCTTCACTTTTTCCACATTTTGTTGTGTTACAGCCTTATTCTAAAATGGATTAAATAAATGTTTTCCTCGTCAATCTACACACAATACACCATAATGACAAAGCGAAAACAGGTTTTTAGAAATGTTTGCAAATGTATTAAAAATATAAAACAGAAATACCTGATTTACATAAGTATTCAGACCATTTGCTATGAGACTTGAAATTGAGCTCAGGTGCATCCTGTTTCCATTGATCATCCTTGAGGTGTTTCTACAACTTGATTGGAGTCCACCTGTGGTAAATTCAATTGATTGGACATGATTTGGAAATGCACACACCTGTCTATATAAGGTCCCACTGTTGACAGTACATGTCAGAGCAAAGCCATGAGGTCGAAGGAATTGTCTGTAGAGCTCCGAGACAGGATTGTGTCGAGGCAAAGATCTGGGGAAGGGTACCAAAACATTTCTGCAGCATTGAAGGTTGTCACAGGCCGGCTCATAGCCTGTGGCAAAAATGAGGGGACATGAACAACAGGTATAGGCCAATCAAAAGGTTCTTTATTGTAAACCAAAAACTATTAACTTTAAACAAAGAAAAAGGAATGAGGTGTGGAAATGTCATAATGTAGGGTGTATGTAAAGTGCATGGATGCATGAATCTGTGTGTGTGAACATGACTGAGTGGAAACTAAGTAAACCTACAAAGGAACAAAAACAGGATCATAACTGGAGGAGCAGGGAGAGAGAGAGAAGAGTGGTTAGTGAAGCAGTTTACATACCCTGAGCCCAGGTGGCTCCAATCACGCCAGCTCCAATCACTAACGACCCTCCTCTGCCTGCAGGAGGAACCGCCCCTGCACTGCAGAGGATGGGCCGTGCCAAGGTCCCCAAGAACACAGTGGCCTCCATCATTCTTAAATGGAAGAAGTTTGGGAACACCAAGACTCTTCCTAGAGCTGGCCGTCTGGCCAAACTGAGCAATCGGATGAGAAGCGCCTTGGTCAGGGAGGTGACCAACACCCCGATGGTCACTGACAGAGCTCCAGAGTTCCTCTGTGGAGATGGAAGATGCGTCCAGAAGGACAACCATCTCTGCAGCACTCCACCAATCAGGCCTTTATGGTAGAGGGGTCAGACGGAAGCCACTCCTCAGTAAAAGGCACTCGAAAGCCTGCTTGGAGTTTGCCAAAAGGCACCTAAAGGACTCTCAGACCATGAGAAACAAGATTCTCTGGTCTGATGAAACCAAGACTGAACTCTTGTCCTGAATGCCAAGCGTCACATCTGGAGAAATCCAGGGACCACTCATCACCTGGCCAATACCATCCCTACGGTGAAGCATGGTGGTGGTAGCATCATGCTGTGGGGATGTTTTTCAGTGGCAGGGACTGGGAGACTAGTCAGGATCGAGGGAAAGATGAACGGAGCAAAGTAAAGAGAGATCCTTCGTGAAAACCTGTTTCAGAGTGACCAAGACCTCAGACTGGGGCGAAAGTTCACCTTTCAACAGGACAACACGAGTGGCTTCGGGACAAGTCTCTGAATGTCCTTGAGTGGTCCAGCCAGAGCCCGGACTTGAAGACCTGAAAATAGCTGTGCAGTGTCGCTCCCCATCAAACCTGACAGAGCTTGAGAGGATATGCAGAGAAGAATGGGAGAAACTCCCCAAATACAGGTGTGCCAGGCTTGTAGCGTCATACCCAGGAAGACTCAAGACTGTAATCACTGCCAAAGGTGCTTCAGCAAAGTGCTGAGGAAAGGGTCTGAGTACATTTGTAAATGTGATATTGAAGTTTTACATTTTTTTATACATTTGCAGAAATATCTAAAAACCTGTTTGGCTTTGTCGTTATGAGGTATTGTGTGTAGATTTATGAGGAAAAACTATTTAATCCATTTTAGAATAAGGCTGTAACGTAACAACATTTGGAAAAGGTGAAGGGGTCTGAATACTTTCCGAATGCACTATATAGCAAAGATTTGTATAACTAACCCAAGATAGACCACAGCATGTCGTTTCCAATGGGATAAACAAATCACATTGGGCAGAACAAGCAAGGAGGTGGTCAGAGCCAAACATGAGCTAGCTTGTCTTGGCATATTTCTATTGGGGAACGCCTACTCTGAAGTGCGAGTGTGCAATAACTCAATTCGCACTTGCACTCCTAAACTACGCACTTTTTGGAAACTTTGGCAAAGGATAAAGTCTACAAAACTTAGTCCACTCTGTTTGTAACATATTCTAGTTTTGTGAACAGAAAACTGTATTGAGATCAAATGTTTCATGGATGAGAAAATGTGCAGTGTTGGCCAAAATTGAGAGGCAACTATAACTCTGTTAAAGACGAAGATATAACGCACCGAGCACCTGGACGACCCGTTGAAAGAGGAATGGAACCGCTCAGCTTTGAGTGACGGTAAGGGAGCCCTCGAGTGGATGTTGAGCGAGACATCTATGGGAGAGAGGGGTGTGTACTTTTGTGGATGCAAGGATGTCTCCGTCTGGGAAAGTCACTGCACAGATAGAACAAGGAGCAGAAGTGTAACCAGCTAGACGCATTCCGTAGTAATTAGCATTTTGCCTGTACATTTCATAATATATATGTTTTTTCTAGAAGGCTTATATGTTGTTTTGGATGGTTGTTTATGACATTCGTTAAGATTAAACTCGGCTATTATTGTTGGAAACAATTATTTTGTGCTAGCTAGCATGCTAGCTAACCATAATAATGGGTTTGGTTAGCTAGCCAATTTAGCTAGCTAGTGTTGTCAACCAGATCAGCATCTGAATTTGAATTATTTTGAGTGTAATGCGTTGATTGGTGACAATGGTATGATCATATATTGAGCATTATATGAGCATTATAACATGAATACAACCCCAAATAAATGTGGAATGGCATGTATATTTAGACTTCGGCTGGGCTTGCTAATTGCAAACTTTAGCCAGTGGAGCACTGCGTGCTGGGAGTCGCAGTGCAGTCTGGGATTCGTAGTTGTAACAGCTGTCTTCAGGAATGGACCAAGGCGCAGCGGGAATGTGGATACTCATAGTTTTTTAATAAACACAAGTAAAGCATCCACAGGGAAAAACAATAAACTCTACTCACAAAGACAGGAACAGTTTTGCAGGCACACAACACGCAGTGCAAAAACAACTACCCACAACCCCAAAGAAAAACACACACTACTATATAGGACTCCCAATCAAAGGCAACTCAACACACCTGCCTTCAATTGGGAGTCCAATCACCAACACAACACTTAACACACAAAAACCCTGCCACATCCTGACCAAAACGAACACAATTACGCCCTCTGCTGGTCAGGACGTGACAGTACCCCCCCCCCTCAAGGTGCAGACCCCGGAATGCACCTAAAAAAAAACACTAAAAAAATCCCCAATACCCCAACAAAACCAATAAACAATAACCCCTAAACAATAAGGGAGGGAAGGGAGGGTGGCTGCCGTCAACGACGGCACTGTCGTTGATGGCAACCCACCTATCCTGTCAACGACAACCCACCTATCCTGGAGGTGGCTCAGGTGTGGGACGTGGACCTTGCTCCACCTTCGGCGTCGCCCAGTTCGGTGCGCCGGGCAGACGGGCCACTCGGGCTGACCCTGGCAGACAGACCACTCTGGCTGGACCGGAGGACAGGCGGGCCACTCGGGCTGGGCCGGAGGACAGGCGGGCCACTCGGGCTGGGCCGGAGGACAGGCGGGCCACTCAGGCTGGACCGGAGGACAGGCGGGGCACCCTGGCAGATCCGGGCACGCGGGCCACTCTGGCAGGTCCGGGCAGGCGGGCCACTCGAGCTGGGCCGGGCAGACGGGCCACTCTAACTGATCCGGGCAGTCGAGCCACTCTGGCAGCTCCGGACAGTCGGACCACTCTGGCAGCTCCGGGCAGTCGGGCCGCTCTGGCGGCTCCGGGCAGTCGGGGCGCTCTGGAGGCTCCGGGCAGTCGGGCCACTCTGGCGGCTCCGAGCAGTCGGGCCGCCCTGGCGGCTCCGGGCAGTCGGGTAGCTCTGGCGGCTCCTGACTGGCGGGCAGCTCTGGCGACTCTTGACTGGCGGGCAGCTCTGGCGACTCTTGACTGGCGGGCAGCTCTGGCGACTCTTGACTGGCGGGCAGCTCTGGCGACTCTTGACTGGCGGGCAGCTCTGGCGACTCTTGACTGGCGGGCAGCTCTGGCGACTCTTGACTGGCGGGCAGCTCTGGCGACTCTTGACTGGCGTGTAGCTCTGGCGACTCTTGACTGGCGAGGCTGGGCTGACGCACTAGACGCCTGATGCGTGGGGCTGGTACTGGACGTGCCAGCCTGGAGACACGCACCTCCATGCTAGTGCGTATAGCGGGAAATACCGGACCGTCGAGGCGCACTGGCAGTCTTGAGCGCAGGGTTGGCATCACCCCTTCCGGCTCGATGCTCACCTCGCCCTGGCACATGCGGGGCGATGGTACAGTGCCTACCGGCCGGAAAATCCCGGGCCTCACCACAGCCCCAACCCCAAAGCACGGGACTTGTCCAGTCTGTCTCTGCCCTACAAGGGTACGGGGAGCTGGCCTGGGGCTCCCATCTCGCCCCGCCAAACAGCCCTTGTGTCCCCCAAATTTTTTTTTATTGGGGCTGCCTATCGGGTTCCCTTAGCTCCCTTAACTTGTCCTCCCAGAATCTTCGCTCATCCTGCCAAGTCCATCCATCCACGCTGTTCTCCTGTGGCTTCCTCCTCTTCAGCTGCTTGGTCCTTTTGTGGTGGGTAGTTCTGTAGCAGCTGTCTTCAGGAATGGACCAAGGCGCAGCGGGAATGTGGATACTCATAGTTTTTTAATAAACACAAGTAAAGCATCCACAGGGAAAAACAATAAACTCTACTCACGAAGACAGGAACAGTTTTGCAGGCACACAACACGCAGTGCAAAAACAACTACCCACAACCCCAAAGAAAAACACACACTACTATATAGGACTCCCAATCAAAGGCAACTCAACACACCTGCCTTCAATTGGGAGTCCAATCACCAACACAACACTTAACACACAAAAACCCTGCCACATCCTGACCAAAACTAACACAATTACGCCCTCTGCTGGTCAGGACGTGACAGTAGTGTAACTGGTTATATTCTAAAGCCGTGGAATTGTATTTTTCATATATTTAACACTTGACCTCAGAAAGCAGTTAGTTGTGCTTGTAAAATAAAAACTATGTGGTGGCATTGTATTTGGTAGGCTTCCCAGCTGGCACCACGGATAGGGCCGAACTCGGTTGAGTGAAGGTACGATCTGCGTCAGCCAACGTCGTCAGGTCAACAGCGCGCCGACTTTGATGCTGTTGCAAGGGTTTGGGTTACAGCAAGGAAGGCAAATACACTGAAAAAATATATAAACGCAACATGTAAAGTGTTGGTCACATGTTTCATGAGCTGAAATAAAAGATCCCAGAATTGTTCCATATGCTTATTTCTCTAAAATGTGCAGTTTTGTTACACAACACAATGCCACAGATGTCTCAAGTTTTGAGGGAGTTTGCAATTGGCGTGCTGACTGCAGGAATGTCCACGAGAGCTGTTGCCAGAGAATTGTATGTTAATTTCTCTACCATAAGCCGCCTCCAACAACATTTTAGAGAATTTGTCAGTACATCCAACCAGCCTCACACCCGCAGACCACGTGTAACCACGGCAGCCCAGGACCTCCACATCCGGCTTCTTCACCTGCGGATTGTCTGAGACCAGCCACCCAGACAGCTGATGAAATTATGGGTTTGCTCAAATGAAGAATTTCTGCGCAAACTGTCAGAAACCGTAACCAACTTCAGTGGGCAAATGCTCACCTTCGATGGCTACTGACACACTGGGGAGGTGTGCTCTCACTAACGATGCCTTTTGTCTATTCCCTGCTTGTACTTTAGCCTATCGGATTTCCTGTTATCTACCTATTGCCTATTGCCTCCAACTACTACCGCCCGTTCATCCGAAACTGCAGCAGCACAACTGCTCCTCTCTCAGCTGTCACCAGTCAAAAAACCCATACCCTCCAATGGACGAACACCGCCCTTACTGCATGTGAGACCTTGAATTGCCTCTTCACCTCCGCACCCATCCTTAGGCAGTCAGACCCTACCCTTCCTTTTGTTCTGGAGGTGGATGCATCCAAGGTCGGTGTGGGAGCAGTTCTCTCTCAGTGTGTCGGGACACCTTCCAAATTACACTCATGTGGCTTCTTTTCCAAGAAACTGTCACCCGCTGAGCGGAACTATGACGTTGGGAACCGAGAGCTCCTCGCCATTAAGCTGGCTGTCGAAGAGTGGTGCCACTGGTTAGAGGGAGCTCATCACCTATTCCTTGTACTTTCCAACCACCGCAATTTGGAGTACTTAAGAAGTGCTAAGAGGCTCAACCCCAGACAGGCTCGCTGGGCACTCTTCTTCACCAGATTCAACTTCACCATCACCTATCTGCCCGCAAGAAAAATGTGAAGGCTGATTCCTTATCACATCTATTTGACGCCCCTTCCTCTAACCCAGCTCCCGAGCCCACCCTGCCTCCATCTTGTGTCGTGGGACCCATACAGCGGGAAATCCAAGAAGCCGTCCAAGAGGCCCTACGCCACAACCCAGCACCTCCGACACCCCTGCAGGCAAGACCTACGTTCCTGCGTCCGTCAGACCCTAACTAATGCAGTGGTGCCATACCTCGCTGAGTTCTGGCCATCCCGGAATCTTCCGGACCACGGAGCTACTGACACGCAAGTTCTGGTGGTCATCCCTAACAGCTGATGTCCAAGATTACGTTCTTTCCTGTCCCGTCTGTGCTTGCCAACTACCTACCGGTAAGATCGAGCCTTTACCTACACCACACAGACCATGGTCCCACAACGCCATGGATTTCCTCAAGGATCTGCCCGGACTCTTCAGGCTTCATGACTATTTTAGTTGTGGTGGACCGGTTCTCCAAGATGTGCCGACTCATCCTCCTTCCGCATCTGCCGAATGCCATGGAAATGGCCGAGTGCATGTTCCAACAGGTGTTTCGTCTGTATGGGATCCCGGAAGACATTGTTTCAGATCGGGGACCCCAGTTCATCTCCAGGGTGTGGCAAGCCTTCTGTGACCGACTGGGGGTCTCCATCAGCCTATCCTTCGGATACCATCCCTAATCCAACGGGCAGACGGAACGCCTGAATCAGGAAATAGGGAAGTACCTTCGCCAACACTGCACCCACCAACCACACGAGTGGAGTCGCTATCTAGCCTGGGCCGAATACGCCCAGAACTCCCTGGTGCATTCCTCAATCCATCTCATTACTTTTCAGTGTGTCCTCAGATACCAACCCTCGTGTTCCCATGGGAGACAGAGCCTGGAACTGTGCCTGCCGTCGATGAGTGGTTTTGACGGAGTGCGCAGGTTTGGGAGACCGCATATCGGCACCTTCATCAAGCTTCCCTCTCCCAGAAACGGTTTGCTGACCGGCATCGCCGACCTACTCCACTCTTCCACCCTGGGCAATGTGTGTGGCTCTCTAGCCGGGACATCCGGCTTCGTGACCCCTGCAAAAAGTTCAGTCCCGATTCATTGGTCCCTTCAAAATAACACACCGCATCAATCTGGCCCCTACCGTCTCCAGTTGCCCCGCCATTACTGGATCTCCTCATCCTTCCATGTGTCCCTTCTCAAGACTATGAGGTACAACCCTCTCCATCCTCCTGTGGCACACCTTGGCGCACCCCCTCCGAGTGGCGTTGGCGGTGCACTGGCTTATTCTATCCGAGCCGTCCTTGACTCCAAGAGCCTGGGTGGTTGCATCCACTACCTGGTGGATTGGGAAGGGTACGGACCCAAAGAACAGTCCTGGGTCCCCGCCCAGGACATCCTCGACCCAGCCATGATCCTGGCTTTCCACCGTAACCGTCCTGACTGCCCAGCTCCACACCCCCAGGGGAGGTCCCCTGCTCAGCTTCCTAGGCCATCAAGAGCCGCCCGTGGAGGGAGGGGTACTGTAACGTCTGCTTCCGACTCACACCCTCAAACACGTAGATCCCCTGAACCCAGCTCACTCTCCAGATCCCAATCACCTGAATTCTAATCACCTGTTCACACACCTGTATGTCTTTATCATACACTAATTTAGTTCAGTTCTTTGCACCCCATCACTGTGAGGTATTGTTTGTTTTGTGACACACGTCTTTCAATGCTCTGTTGTTCCCGTGATTTACTCCTCCCGTGTATGATAGTTTTTGCCTGCCTCACTAACAACGTCTTTTGCCTATTCCCTGCTTGTACTTTAGCCTTGGATTTCCTGTTATCTACCTATTACCTGATCTCCCGGACTACGTTACTAGCTTTATCCCTGCCTGTACTATTGCCCTTTTGGACCCTCTGTGTATGACCTTCTGACTGTCCCTGGACCCAGCTACCTGCCTTCTCCTGTGATCCTTTGCAATAAACACCTGCTGCGCCCTGCGCTTGAAACCAGCTCTTTGTCCCCTCGTGTTCATTACAGTAGGGTTTTCCAGCAAGAGTGGACATCTAAATATGACTTTATTGAGGTATCAGGGAAAGTTGTGTGCTTAGTGTGCAAAGAGAGCATCGCTGTCTTGAAAGACTGCACCTTGTCCCGACACATCCAGATGAAGCATGCACAGAAATATAGGAATATGTCTTCTGAGCAGAGGGCAAGTGTATCGAAAGAGTTGCTTTCTCAGTTGCAAAAGCAGCAAGGACTTTTCACAAAACTGCATTCAGCAAATGACGCAATTGCGAGAGCTAGCTATGTACTGTCCCACAAAATTGCTAAACGGACTCTGCAGCAATACTCTGCCCCGACAAGAAAGAGCTGTTTGTAAATGTTTCCCTGTCAAGACAAACAGTGACAACGGCGTGTTGTAGACATCGCGGAGAATATGGAACAACAGTTGAAAGACAAGGTAAAGGATTTCACCTATTTCTCCTTGGCCCTGGATGAGAGCAGTGATACACGTGACACGGCACAGTTGTTGATATTCTTACGAGGCATAACCCCAGACTTTGAAATTACAGAGGAGCTTGCGTCAGTGCAGTCAATGAAGAGCACAACCACAGGGAAAGATTTATTGGAGGAGGTTAATAAGTGTGTGGCAAAGTTGGGACTGAGTTTTGAAAAGTTATCCAGTGTGACCACTGATGGGTGCCCAAACTTCACAGGAAAAGCATTGGCTTTTTGAAAAGGATACAATATCAAGTAGCTGAGCTGAACCCAGATAAGAATTATTTTCCTGCTTTGCATTATTCATCAGGAGGTGCTCTGTAAATGTGTTCTGAAAATGAGCCATGTTGTGGATACAGTCACTAAAGTGGTAAACTTCATAAGAGCAAAATCTTTAAACCACAGGCAGTTTGTCTCACTGTTGGAAGAGACAGAGTCGGGTCATGCAGATCTCCCCTACCACACAAACATGAGATGGCTGAGTTTGGGGAAAGTGCTTAAAAGGGTGTGGGACCTGAAGTTAGAGATTGCTGAGTTTTTGCAAATGAAAGGAAAATACTGTATGTGAACAGATATTTTCAGTGATTAAATATAACAGGTCAAGGCACAGATCATCTCTTACTGACTCTCACCTCTAAGAAATCCTGCGCATAGCGACATCAGAAACTATACCTGACTTCACTGCTCTAGTCGATGCCCATCAGAAACTCACACTGACTGAGTAGTTTAAATGTAATGTTGAGCGCTCTCTCTTTCTTGTGTTTTTGTGCATACCCGTTAACAAGAGTTCTGTCCGTGGTGCTGAATGCACAGTGTACTTTTCCCTCCGTGTAGTTCATTGCATGTTTAATAAGGAAAATACCTACCAAAAGGAGAACATGGATGTGGCTTATTTCTGTGCATGTTAAAAAGTAAAATAAGTAGCATATCTGTCACGTCCTGACCAGTAAAAGGGGTTATTTGTTATTGTAGTTTGGTCAGGGCGTGGCAGGGGGTGTTTGTTTTGTGTGTTTCGGGGTTTTTGATTTATGTTCTATATTTTCTATTTCTATGTTTATTCTAGTTTTCTATTTCTACGTTGTGTTTTTTCAATGACCTCCAATTAGAGGCAGCTGGTTGTCGTTATCTCTAATTGGAGGCCATATTTAAGTGTGTTAGTTTTTCACTTGTGTTGGTGGGTGGTTGTTCCTAGTATAGTCTGTGCACCTTACTGGACTGTTTTCGTCATTTGTTTTGTTTAAGTGTCTTCTCTTTAACCTGTTGGGGCTAGGGGGCAGTATTTGCACGGCCGGATAAAAAACGTACTCGATTTAAACTGGTTACTACTCTTGCCCAGAAATGAGAATATGCATACTGCATCCCCAGTTTCATTCATGAATCTCTGTTGATTATAAAAGATGTCATTAATCCAATCCACATTTTTATTTATTGTCAACCACCAAAATAATGTAGTGTTAATGCCTTCAAATATTTGATTCATAGCTTTGTAGTCATCTGGAATTTCCCTGAGGATGCCAATAGCATCCATCCATCCTGGTCAAAACTCCTCCTCTGACGACTTTAGCCTCCTATAACTGGCCTCTGATGACTAATTCGACTTGGTTGGACCAATAACCCCAGGGCGCAAGCACCTAACCACCCTTTGTGGTAATTTCTGTCGTATGCGTCCTTTGCTGGTACTAGCCCCACCCTACATCAGTTATAGGTGCTGTGAGGTTAAGAATTTTCTCCTGTACTTCTAAACCTAACTCAGTCACATTAAATCTCTTCCATTGAATACAACAACAGCTGACTACCTAAAGGAAAATACTTATCTAAATAATGTATAAAAATACTACTACTGGTCAAAAGATATTCAAATAGCATAATCAGATCAAAATGACTAATCTGAACTACTCCACAAAGGAAAATTATTGTACCCTTATCGTTCTAGGAAAATAGACTTAAGGAAGCCTACCCTTAGTCTAAGGCTTTTCCCTTTCAGTCTTCTCATTGGTTCAAATTACAAATATGTCTAAGAACTTTAAACTCCATCATCATGATCAGTTATACAAATTCCCTTAAAATTAGTATTACAAATGACCTTAAATTCCCTATCCAAATGGCTTCTCAATGTGGCTGATCAGACCACAAAGGGAAGCCACTATAGAAGTCAAAGGTCATACCACCCTTTCAGAACCGTGTTTCTTACTACATTAGACAAATGAAAGCTAAGAACTTTATCTACATTTTGTATCCCAGGTTCCCAGAACATTCCCTATCAAAAGAATTTCACGTGTTTAATTAAAACTCCGAAAACAAAACTTCAACGATTCCCTGTGTGTATAACTTCTAAGATTCCATATGTGTGTATAACTTCTAAGACTCCATATGTGTGTATACCCCTTTAAGATATTGTGGCTTCTAGGTGTACAGAAGGAACACTATCAGCTCTCCAATTTAGCTTCTTGCGATACCTATCGGTTGAGGGACTGTGTTGATCTCCACTAATCATGTCTACCCAGTCTGTGATTTTCCTCCCCTGTGACACCCACTGGCCCATGTCCTCCCACCTTTCTGAGGGCTCCCTGGCGAGAGATACATGGGGGCTCCACCTTTCTCTGAACAATGTCTGGTTCTGTGGAAGTAGCTCCACTTCCGCAGCAACATGAGTGCTGTTATAATGTAACCACTTTAACCCTATAGTTCTCTCTGGGGTTTTAAGTAATGCTTCCTCATAGACAGGATCTGGACCTGGGTGTTTGTTATACCAGAGAGTACAGTGTAAGTCATCAGGAGACATTTTAATGAGTCCTGGTACTAGTTGTTCTGAGAGTTTCATCAAGGTTTTAGGAATATCTGTTATCCCCCCCTCAGCAAATCCTGACTGTACCAATAACATGGTTCCCCGTCCCCACAGACAACCATATTGTCTCGAACAATGTATGCCTTCATTCCCCTCTCAGTGGGAGTGACTGCCACATTTAGTTTCGTCATCACATCTCTGCCCAACAAGTTTACTGGGCATAGTTTAGATATTAGAACAGGGACAGTGGCTTCTCCCCCAGATGACTAATGTTTCAGGGTTATAGAAGCAGATAACCGTTCCATGAATTGATGTCCTGATGCTGACCGTACTATTATCTGTTCCCCATTACTTTTTATCCCTTTGGGAGCCTCGTCTGCACAGATTGCTGTGCGACACGCCCCAGTATCACACAGCAATTTGATTCTCTCTCCCATTACTGTTAGTGTCAAATAGGGTTTCTGTTCCTGTTGTAATGCCAAATCAATCGTAGCCAATTCAAAAACTTCAGAATCACTGTTCATAACTAAATCCTGAAAATCCTCCTTCCCCTCACTAGATTCTGCTATTCCGTTCTCTTTTGTCACCCCTAAACTGTCTCTGTCTACTGTTCCTTGGTGGGGCCTTGCAATCCTCTGCCATGTGGCCTGTTTTATTGCAGTTGTAGCACTTTCTGTCCTGGGGTTCTATCCACTTTCTACTCTCCCTGTTTCCCACTTTCTCTTTCTCCTTTTGACAATCTCGGTTATTATGTCCCGTTTTGTTACAATGTTTAAACGGTGCCCCACAATCCCTTGCATAATGCCCCGACTTCTGACAGTTGAAACATGTATTTGCCTTATTCCTATCCATATTTTCTTTTCTTTTTTCCTTGAACACAGTTACCCAGACAGTTAATGTTAGATGCTCTACCTCAACCGGTTCACTCTTTTTGCAGTTTCAGTGATTATGACCTACTTTATTGCAGTGTTTACACGGTGTCTCACAATCTCTAGCGAAATGACCCGGCTTGTTACAGTTAAAGCAGCTATTTCCCCCTTTCTTTTGACTGTCTCTATCCACTTTTCTCAATATGTTTGCTAAATCCTGTTCTCCTCTCTGTATCTCTTCCTCTCTACCTCCCTCGGCTCCCTGAGGACCAGCATATGGGGGAGGGGGTAACGGTCGGGCGGCACTTGATGTGGTTGTCTCCGTCTCACTACCACCACCTCGTTATCTGGGTTTTCCCGCCACCCCTGGTCTGCCAGGGAGGGGTACAATTTCATTAAATGTTCATTAAATTACTATCGTAGTTATTCTGCTCCTTCTCACAATCTAGAATTTTAGAAGGAGTATTCGTATGAATCCTGAATGATCTTTTATTCTATGTGTCTCCTTTTATTTTTTATTTTATTTTTTAAACTGATTCAATTACAATCTGTGTCTACTTGTTATTAATCTTTATGTGTATGCTATTTACCGTTGTTAATCTAGAATTGAAGAATAATTATTCGTATAGACCCTGACACATTGTTTATATCTCATGCGTAGACGAACCCATACCTGTCTTTTCTCGCGATTCTTGACTGAACAATATATTCCCCTCACACGCGACAAATTATCTTTTACCGTTATTAACCTAGAATTGTAGAATAATTATTCGTATGGACCCTGACACATTGCTTCTATCTCACGCGTAGACGAACCTGTCTTTTCTCGCGACTGTTGACTGAACAATATATTCACCTCACACACGACTAATTATCTTCCCAATCCATGTGTGTGTTTTTAAAATTCTGATTATAAGTCAATTTAAAACTTCTATCTGTAACTATCTTATGTATTCCCTTCTCACAATATAGAATTGTCCCTCTAGAATGATCATTCGTATGGACCCTGACACGCTGTTTATATCTCATGCGTAGACGAGCCTGTCTTTTCTCGCGACTGTTGACTGAACAATATATTCACCTCACCCGCGAACAATCATCCCAGGATAATCACTCTATCTCTCTCGAAACTTTTTCTACAGAGGTGTCTGTTGATCAGACACTAGGTCGCATACGTCTACGACTATAAGCTATTTTCCAGGGGTCGTAAAGCCCTAGTTAACAGCCTATTTTTTCTGTCGTTCCTTGCAATTATTGACTCTAATATCCTGTATCTCACTCCTTTATATTAGGTTTCCCTTCGCAATGGATAATCAGACCTAAATGGACGCCCCCTTAAAGATCTGACTATCCCCTTATGTCTGTTGACCCTTTTTTACATTATCAGGTCTCACCATAAGCGCTAGTTTAGATTTATGCAGTGGCCACAGTTGCCCAGGGTCATTATGGATCCTGTTTCGCCGTTTTTGAATTTATAACTATTTCCTGTCTTCCATTCACACAGAATACTTGGTTGCCTTTAAAACATTTTTTCTCTATGCGAACTTATAAAGACAGGTCACCAGCTATAAACTTCCCCGATTTCAGCGTCTAACACCCAGAGTACATTAAAATCCTCTAATCGCTCCTGCCTTTCACTCTCACATCAATCGCTTTTGCCTTTCACATCAATCGTTTCATCATTTAATGCCAACATACAGGTGTACTACTCATTTCATCATGTAATGCAGACATACAGGTGTATTGCTCATTTCATCATTTAATGTAATCATACAGGTGCTATTCCCCAAAACAATGAATAAAGCGCACTGACCTTGTTATTTGCAGCTGAGGTTTTAATGTTTGTAAAATCTCGTCACCGCCTCTGTCGCATACCAGTTTGCCACCAGCCTGTAAAGAACCCTCTGCAAGGGGCCAGGTCTTTGATCTACGGATATTTCATCCACCCGTGCACGGTTTCGGTGTCTTCCTGGACCGACAGGGGCAGATATTGAGATCCGGGCTCGAAGGACCAATTGTCAAAGGAATTTTCTATCCTTATGATAATAATTAACAATCAATAAGCCTTGACCAATTCCCAAGGTTTGTAAGACAATGGGTTAATAATTAGGCAAAGACTCAGCTTTCTGCAAAAGGTTCATTCGGCTTTATTCAGAGAACGTTCTGCCCAACATGCACAAAGATCTTTTTTTTATCCTCTCTCTCCGCTTACGCACACACCTCCACACCAACAGTAGATAACCTATGCACACACATACGCACAAACAGTAGGTGAACAGTATCTCTTCCTTGACCTCCCACCACTGTTCCAGCACTGCCTGTTCCTTTCCCCATAGATTAGGAGAACCTTGAAGGCTACTCCCGGTATCTCACACACACATGTCTACTGCTCCTTTGGGGCCACTAAATACACACACACACATTTCTCTCCCTCTCCATCCGCTACTAGACTTTATGGGACTAACATTCAGTACATTGATTATTCATTATCCATGCTACATAACTACTAATTCTTAATGGATTATTGATTCATTTACCTTTATTAGATAATTCTCTTATCACTTTCCCCTCTTTTCTTCTATTTTAAACCCACCTCTACCCCCTGTTTTAAGTTAATTTAATGCTGACCTGCAGTTGGCAATGTGGAACCACTGTGTTCTTTTGGCTTTGGATGTTAGGTCTTATGACCGAACAAACATAACATTTTAAGGTTTTACAGTATGGATTTTGTCTGCAGCAAGCATGCTTCTTTAGATGCTTTGCCTGCATACATTCGAACACAGTCATTATATGTAACAACATAGTTAAATAGATGGACATGTTCCCATGACCAGTTATAATAACGATTAACAAAATGTAATGAATATTTACGGTTGAACATTTGGAACTGGCTCTAATATACAGTAGGCATTTGAGATTGATGAAGTGCTGATCTTCTATAGAGCTCTATACTGAGAATAAAGGTTCTGACAGAGACTGTAGCTTCTGACCTGTAGAGTTTCTGACTGAGGGCCCCTCTTGTTCAACCCCTCAGTGCGGATTATGAAAAGGAGTCGTCCTCCAGTGAAGATGATGATAGGGACAGGAGAAGGCTAAATGATGACCTCCTGGCTGAAGTGGCTAGTTTTCAGACCGGAAAATCCTGGTAACTGGCCCTGGTGAGTCACATCATGCACAACCCACTCTGTGTCTGTCTGTTTCTCTCTCCTGTCTGTATGTCTGTCTCTCTATCTCTCTTTGTCTAGTCTCTCTCTCTCCTCTCTCTCTGGCTCTCTCTCCGTCTCTCTCTCTCTTTGGCCCTCTCTCTCTCTCTGGCTCTCTGGCTCTCCCTCGCCGACTCTTTCTGGCTCTCTCTTTCTGGCTCTCTCCCTGTCTCTCTCTTTCTCTGGCTCTCAATTAAATTCAATTCAATTCAAGTGCTTTATTGGCATGGGAAACATATGTTAACATTGCCAAAGCAAGTGTTCCCCAAGCAAGTGCTCTGTCTCTCTGGCTCCCTCTGTACCTCTCTCTGGCTCTCTCTCTCTCTGTCTCTCCCTCGCTCTGGCCTCCCCAAGAGCCAGACAGAATACCCACCAACATCACAACACCTCCACCCGTCCTCAACAAAAGGTCAGTCCAACAGTAAATATAGGTCTAACTTTGCTAATTCCCTATCCAAGAAGACAACTAGATATCAGTTAACTGCACAAGACATCAAAGCGTTACAGGTAATGATTACTGTAATATTGGATGGTAAAACCTTGTAGCTAACCGATTGTTGTCCTGTGTGGCTGTGTAAGCAGTGACTGAGCCCCCTACAGGATAACCCCATCGCTGCAGACGGTTCAGACAGACCTGCTGCCCCCCTTCCACCTGTACCAGCCCCTCGAGTGCATCTTGAAAGTGACTGAGGCCAAGCTGAATAAACTGGGCCAGAGGATCTCGGCTAAAGAGAAGGCCCAGATGCAGAATAAGATGATCCTCAATGAGCAGTTCACCAAAGAGTATATAAAGGCCTGAAGGATGACCCGGGGAAGCCCCTGCAGGCCAGCTTCGTGTCTTGGCCACCCAGCAGTCCAGACTTTAGTATGGCAGACTACCCCGACAGCTCCTGACCTGCTGAGGCTGATGGTGAGCCAGGAGCAGATGTTGGGGAAGAAGTTGACAAGACTGGCAACCAGGCCCTAGTGGCCTTCCCCGCACAGGACAACATCATGGCAGGTATGTGAGCAGTTACAGTAGAAGCTGGTTCTTCACATTCCTTAATTCTTCTATTAACAAAAAATAGGGACAGTGTTTGGTTTTCGGCAGACATAATGGGACCCATCTCGTCCAAAACGTTGACTCAAGTTTGCCAAAAAGCACCTGGAAGAATCTGGATGATTATTAAGACTCTTGGAAGAATGTTCTATGGGTAGATGAGTCAAAAGTATATTTGAATTTTTTTAGCAGACCCTCTTATCCAGAGCGACTTACAATAATGAGTGCATGGGTCCCATTGTCACTGGCGAAAACCTAACACTGCATTCCACAGTAAGAACCTTATACCAATGATCAAGAATGGTGGTGGTAGTGTGATGGTTTGGGGATGCTTTGCTGCCTCAGGACTTGCGTTAATAGAAGGATCCCTGAATTCTGCTCTGTATCAGAGAATTGTCAGGCCTTCCATCTCTGAGCTGAAGCTGAAGCACAGCTGGGTTATGCATCAAGACAATGATCCAATACACACAATCAAGTCTACATGAAAATGTCAAAAAGCAACAAATTTGAAGTTTTGGAATGGTCTAGTCAAAGATGTTGTGACTAGACTTGAAACAAGCAGTTCATGCTTGAAAACCCACATATGTCACTAAGTTAAAGTAGATCTGCATGCAAGAATAGGCCAAAATTCCTCCACAGCGATGTGAGAGACTTATCAACAAATACAGGAAGCATTTGGTTGCAATCATTGCAGTTAAAGGTGGCACAATCAGTTATTGAGTGTAAGGGGGCAAATACTTTTTCACACAGGGGAATAGGGTGTTGCATAACTGTTAATTAAATAAATCAAATAAGTATATATTTTTTGTAAACTCAGGTTCCCTTTATCTAATATTCGGGTTTGGTTGAAGATCTGATAACATTCAGTATCAAAAATATGCAAAAATACAGAAAATCTGAAATGTGGCAAATATTTTTTCACAGCACTGTATATCTGTGCCTTGACTATTAATTTTATGACATTCTCCACTGGGGCTTTATATTACTATTGAAATAAAACATACATAAAAAAAACATACATGACAAATCATGATTCTTATTTTGAAATTGGAAATGCAGGACATATTTTGGAATGAAACTTACTGTTATTTTGAAAATAAAAAATTATATAACTTTTTTTTGATTCGATAAATCAAGGTACTATTATTTTGACATTGGAAATTGCATTACTTATGTTCATGACAAAGCAAGGGACTCTTATTTTGAAATTGGAAATTGCCCAGACTTTTATTTTGGCATGACAAATCGAGGGACTCTTATTTTGAAATAGGAAATTCGATAACTTATTTTCACATTTCCAATTGAGGCTCTTATTTTGACACCTGAAATCGCAGGACTTATTTTCAAATTGGAAATGCAAGACTTTTATTTTTGCTTGACATATTTTAAAATCAGTAATGCTGGTATGACTTTTATTTTGGCATGATAAATTGGGGGACTCTTATTTTGAAGTGTGTTACATCCAGCTTATAGTTACATCCTGCTGGATGTAACACTGAGCTGGATGCTGGATGTACAGTTGAAGTCGGAAGTTTACATACACTTCAAATCAAATCAAATAAATTTTTATATAGCCCTTCGTACATCAGCTGATATCTCAAAGTGCTGTACAGAAACCCAGCCTAAAACCCCAAACAGCAAGCAAAGCATGTGAAAGAAGCACGGTGGCTAGGAAAAACTCCCTAGGAAAAACTCCCTAGAAAGGCCAAAAACCTAGGAACAAACCTAGAGAAGAACCAGGCTATGAGGGGTGGCCAGTCCTCTTCTGGCTGTGCAGGGTGGATATTATAACAGAACATGGTCAAGATGTTAAAATGTTAAAATGTTAAAATGTTCATAAATGACCAGCATGGTCAAATAATAATAATCATAGTAGTTGTCGAGGGTGCAACAAGCACGTCCGGTGAACAGGTCAGGGTTCCATAGCCGCAGGCAGAACAGTTGAAACTGGAGCAGCAGCACGGCCAGGTGGACTGGGGACAGCAAGGAGTCATCATACCAGGTAGTCCTGAGGCATGGTCCTAGGGCTCAGGTCCTCCGAGAGAAAGACAGAAAGAGAGAAAGAGAGAATTAGAGAGAGCATATTTAAATTCACACAGGACACCGGATAAGACAAGAGAAATACTCCAGATGTAACAGACTGACCCTAGCCCCCCGACACATAAACTACTGCAGCATAAATACTGGAGGCTGAGACAGGAGGGATCAGAAGACACTGTGGCCCCATCTGATGATACCCCCGGACAGGGCCAAACAGGCAGGATATAACCCCACCCACTTTGCCAAAGCACAGCCCCCACACCACTAGAGGGATGTCTCCAACCACCAACTTACCGTCCTAAGACAAGGGCGAGTATAGCCCACAACGATCTCCGCCATGGCACAACCCAAGGGGGGGGCGCCAACCCAGACAGGAAGACCACGTCAGTGACTCAACCCACTCAAGTGACGCACCCCTCCCATGGACGGCATGGAAGAACACCAGTAAGCCAGTGACTCAGCCCCTGTAAAAGGGTTAGAGGCAGAGAATCCCAGTGGAAAGAGGGGAACCGGCAAGGCAGAGACAGCAAGGGCGGTTTGTTGCTCCAGCCTTTCCGTTCACCTTCACACTCCTGGGCCAGACTATACTTAATCATAGGACCTACTGAAGAGATAAGTCTTCAGTAAAGACTTAAAGGTTGAGACTGAGTCTGCGTCTCTCACATTGGTAGGCAGACCATTCCATAAAAATGGAGCTCTATAGGAGAAAGCCCTACCTCCAGCCGTTTGCTTAGAAATTCTAGGGACAATTAGGAGGCCTGCGTTTTGTGACCGTAGCGTACGTGTAGGTATGTACGGCAGGACCAAATCGGAAAGATAGGTAGGAGCAAGCGCATGTAATGCTTTGTAGGTTAGCAGTAAAACCTTGAAATCAGCCCTTGCCTTAACAGGAAGCCAGTGTAGGGAGGCTAGCACTGGAGTAATATGATCAAATTTTTTGGTTCTAGTCAGGATTCTAGCAGCCGTATTTAGCACTAACTGAAGTTTATTTAGTGCTTTATCCGGGTAGCCGGAAAGTAGAGCATTGCAGTAGTCCAGCCTAGAAGTAACAAAAGCATGGATTAATTTTTCTGCGTCATTTTTGGACAGAAAGTTTCTGATTTTTGCAATGTTACGTAGATGGAAAAAAGCTGTCCTTGAAACAGTCTTGATATGTTCTTCAAAAGAGAGATCAGGGTCCAGAGTAACGCCGAGGTCCTTCACAGTTTTATTTGAGACGACTGTACAACCATCCAGATTAATTGTCAGATTCAACAGAAGATCTCTTTGTTTCTTGGGACCTAGAACAAGCATCTCTGTTTTGTCCGAGTTTAAAAGTAGAAAGTTTGCAGCCATCCACTTCTTTATGTCTGAAACACAGGCTTCTAGCGAGGGCAATTTTGGGGCTTCACCATGTTTCATTGAAATGTACAGCTGTGTGTCGTCCGCATAGCAGTGAAATTTAACATTATGTTTTCGAATGACATCCCCAAGAGGTAAAATATATAGTGAAAACAATAGTGGTCCTAAAACGGAACCTTGAGGAACACCGAAATTTACAATTGATTTGTCAGAGGACAAACCATTCACAGAGACAAACTGATATCTTTCCGACAGATAAGATCTAAACCAGGCCACAACTTGTCCATGTAGACCAATTTGGGTTTCCAATCTCTCCAAAAGAATGTGGTGATCGATGGTATCAAAAGCGGCACTAAGATCTAGGAGCACGAGGACAGTTGCAGAGCCTCGGTCTGACGTCATTAACATTGTTTGTCTTCAGGAAGGCAGTGAGTTGCTGTGCAACAGCTTTTTCTAAAATTTTTGAGAGGAATGGAAGATTCAATATAGGCCGATAGTTTTTTATAATTTCTGGATCAAGATTCGGCTTTTTCAAGAGAGGCTTTATTACTGCCACTTTTAGTGAGCTTGGTACACATCCGGTGGATAGAGAGCCGTTTATTATGTTCAACATAGGAGGGCCAAGCACAGGAAGCAGCTCTTTCAGTAGTTTAGTTGGAATAGGGTCCAGTATGCAGCTTGAGGGTTTGGAGGCCATGATTATTTTCATCATTGTGTCAAGAGATATAGTACTAAAACACTTTAGTATCTCCCTTGATCCTAGGTCCTGGCAGAGTTGTGTAGACTCAGGACAATGGAGCTTTGGAGGAATACCCAGATTTAAAGAGGAGTCTGTAATTTGCTTTCTAATGATCATGATCTTTTCCTCAAAGAAGTTCATACATTTATTACTGCTGAAGTGAAAGCCATCCTCCATTTGCGAAGGCTGCTTTTTAGTTAGCTTTGCGACAGTATCAAAAATAAATTTCGGATTGTTCTTATTTTCCTCAATTAAGTTGGAAAAATAGGATGATCGAGCAGCAGTGAGGGCTCTTCGATACTGCACGGTACTGTCTTTCCAAGCTAGTCGGAAGACTTCCAGTTTGGTGTGGCGCCATTTCCGTTCCAATTTTCTGGAAGCTTGCTTCAGAGCTCGTGTATTTTCTGTATACCAGGGAGCTAGTTTCTTATGACAGATGTTTTTAGTTTTTAGGGGTGCAACTGCATCTAGGGTATTGCGCAAGGTTAAATTGAGTTCCTCGGTTAGGTGGTTAACTGATTTTTGTCCTCTGACGTCCTTGGGTAGGCAGAGGCAGTCTGGAAGGGCATCAAGGAATCTTTGGGTTGTCTGAGAATTTATAGCACGACTTTTAATGCTCCTTGGTTGGGGTCTGAGCAGATTATTTGTTGCAATTGCAAACGTAATAAAATGGTTAGGTTGAAGTCATTAAAACACATTTTTCAACTACTCCACACATTTCTTGTTAACAAACTATAGTCTTGGCAAGTCGGTTAGGACATCTACTTTGTGCACACAAGTCATTTTTCCAACAATTGTTTACAGACAGATTATTTCACTTATCATTCACTGTATCACAATTCCAGTGGGTCAGAAGTTTACATACGCTAAGTTGACTGTGCCTTTAAAGAGCTTGGAAAATTCCAGAAAATTATGTCATGGCTTTAGAAGCTTCTGATAGGCTAAGTGACATCATATGAGTCAATTGGAGGTGTACCTGTGGATGTATTTCAAGGCCTACCTTCAAACTCAGTGCCCCTTCTGCTTGACATCATGGGAAAATCAAAAGAAATCAGCCAAGACCTCAGAAAAATTATTGTAGACCTCCACAAGTCTGGTTCATCCTTGGGAGCAATTTCCAAACGTCTGAAGATACCACGTTCATCTGTACAGAGAATAGTACGCAAGTATAAACACCATGGGACCACGCAGCCGTCATACCGCTCAGGAAGGAGATGCGTTCTGTCTCCTACAGATGAAGGTACTTTGGTGTGAAAAGTGCAAATCAATCCCAGAACAACAGCAAAGGACCTTGTGAAGATGCTGGAGGAAACAGGTACAAAAGTATCTATATCCACAGTAAAACGAGTCCTAAATTGACATAACCTGAAAGGCCGCTCAGCAAGGAAGAAGCCACTGCTCCAAAACTGCCATAAAAAAGCCAGACTACGGTTTGCAACTGCACATGGGGACAAAGATCATACTTTTTGGAGAAATGTCCTCTGGTCTGATGAAACAAAAATAGAACTGTTTGGCCATAATGACCATCGTTATGTTTGGAGGAAAAAGGGGGAGGCTTGCAAGCCGAAGAACACCATCCCAACCGTGAAGCACGGGGGTGGCAGCATCATGTTGTCGGGGTGCTTTGCTGCAGGAGGGACTGGTGCACTAAACAAAATCATGAGGAAGGAAAATTATGTGGATATATTGAAGCAACATCTCAAGACATCAGTCAGGAAGTTAAAGCTTGGTTGCAAATGGGTCTTCCAAATGGACAATGACCCCAAGCATACTTCCAACGTTGTGTCAAAATGGATGCTTGATGTAACGCTGAGCTGGATGCTGGATGTAACTCTCAGCTGGATGCTGGATGTAACGCTGAGCTGGATGTAACTCTCAGCCGGATGCTGGATGTAACTCTCAGCCGGATGCTGGATGTAACTCTCAGCTGGATGCTGGATTTAACTCTCAGCCGGATCCTGGATGTAACTCTCAGCCGGATGCTGGATGTAACTCTCAGCCGGATGCTAGATGTAACGCTGAGCTGGATGCTGGATGTAACTCTCAGCTGGATGCTGGATGTAACTCTCAGCCGGATGCTGGATGTAACGCTGAGCTGGATGCTGGATGTAACTCTCAGCCGGATGCTGGATGTAACGCTGAGCCGGATGCTGGATGTAACGCTGAGCTGGATGCTGGATGTAACTCTCAGCTGGATGCTGGATGTAACTCTCAGCCGGATGCTGGATGTAACGCTGAGCTGGATGCTGGATGTAACTCTCAGCCGGATGCTGGATGTAACGCTGAGCAGGATGCTGGATGTAACTCTCAGCCGGATGCTGGATGTAACACTGAGCCGGATGCTGGATGTAACTCTCAGCTGGATGCTGGATGTAACTCTCAGCCGGATGCTGGATGTAACTCTCAGCCGGATGCTGGATGTAACGCTGGGCTGGATGCTGGATGTAACTCTGAGTCGGATGCTGGATATAACTCTGTGCTGGATGTTGGATGTAAGCATTTCCTGGTAAGGTCTATAACTGTTGTATTCGGGCTCCCGAGTGGCGCAGTTGTCTAAGGCACTGCATCGTAGTGCTAGAGGCGTCACTACAGACCCTGGTTTGATCCCGGGCTGTATCATAACCGGCTGTCTTTGGGAGTCCCATAGGGCAGCGCACAATTGGCCCAGCGTCGCCCGGGTTAGGGCAAGGTTTGGCCGGGGTAGGCCGGCATTGTAAAGAAATATTTCTAAACTGACTTGCCTAGTTAAATAAAGGTTAAATAAAAAATATAATCATTAAAAAAAATTGACAAATAAAATTTGATTTGAAGTCTGAGCCGGATGTAACTCTCAGCTTGATGCTGTATGTAACTAACTCTAAGTCAGATGCTGGATATAACTGAGCTGGATGCTGAATGTTACTCTGAGCTGGACGTTGGATGCTGGATGTAACTGAGCTGGATGCTATGCAGGACGTTTTATCTCTGAGCTGGATGCTATACTGGATGTAACATCAAGCATCCAGACCCATCTCAGTGTTACAGAACTGCCAAAATCCATCTTACTCAATTTTCTCCCACTGCCAGCCTTCCTCTCATAATAACATTTGGTGGTGAGTGGAAGGGGAACCATCTAGCTGATTGTAGCCTGGTTCATCAAACTATGCCAGAGCCAGACCGGTAAAACCATATTAAAATCACAGGATGTTTTAGAATATGACGACACGAATTGTTTTCTGTTGTAGTAGGGGTATACATCATTATCAATCAGTTTTCCTTAGAAGTTTGACATTCTCACAAACCAGGCTGTGACATGGAACAAAATGGCCTTATTATCCGCCAACCGTATACGGAACGTTAAATTCCACACTCAAATTCCATGGGACATCTTTCTGTGAACGCAGATTTATAAAGTGTTATTTCTATACACTGCCGCAGCTATTGTTGTGGCAGTGAAAGTAAATAATTTAGAGGGAAAGGGGGATTTATTTTGGGAAGGGGATTTTTCAATACTCTACTCGGATTATAAACGTAGTATTTGTGTCTAATTTGCACTGTTTTCTTTGATTTGGAGCCAAGAACAAGCACTACTGCTACTGGACGATGGTAAACTAACGTCGGCTAGCTACGTTCGCTTGTTAGCTAGCTAGTACAGTAGCTAAGCATAGCTAGTTACACATATCACCAGTGAACTTTGCTATTATTGTACCTATTTAGCTAGCTAGGTTAGCTAACTGGTTATACAAAAACTGAACGCGCACTAGACTATTTTGTGTTGTGTTTATACAGTGACCACCGACTGGCTGTCTTATCTCGGCTGCCTTCTGCGAACAGCTAACTTCGCTAGCTAGCATTGCGCCCAAACAACAGGCCTCATTTCTCGCGGTGACGTTAGTTAGCTAGCTAATGTTAGTTATCTATATATCATGTTAGTACTAGCCAATGCCCTATGTTAGCTAAATAACAGTCGTCAATCACAATGTGCAGTTTGTCTTGTTATCGAGTAGTTATTTGGTGTTACTAGCTTGCTACATACACCTAGCAAATCATGCTAGCGTCAGCTAGTCCAAATCATTACTAACTGCTATTGTTGCTTACGCTTCACTGACCAGGTTAATATTAATGTACAGGTTTAGCCATGGCATGATAAAGCTAGTTAGTTACAAACTCAGAAGTTTCCCTGGATAGCTAGATCGTGCCGGAAGACTGTACAGGTGTTTATAGCCAGATAAAGTTACTGTAGCTAATGTTAGCTACAACGATGTTGCCTTTGGCTAGCTGCCTACTAGTTATCAATATTAACAGTTGTGCAACTGACAGTGAGCTATGGAGCTAGCTAACAATAGACAGAGAATAGATATGTGACGACGTATTGCAAGCCAGGCATTCCGAGATTGTCACTTAGCTGGTAGCTAACAACAATCATTTTGCCCAAACATAACGTTATTATCCCTTTGATCATGTAGCTTCCTCTTTGCTGCCAACTGTCCGAAGTTTCATTAGTTTATTTGTTGAACTGGATTAGTGTCACTGTTTGAGAACTTTGTTATGCAGCAAGCTACCTTTACTGCACATATGCTAGTTCCCTCCATCCATAGCACCCACACCACTTTGAGAGGTTAGGCTACCTCTTTCTAGTGAGTTTTCTGCGTTATCTGCATCTGTTGCCATGGTTACAGAGAGCCAACCCTGTCTCTGATAAGATTATGAATAATTGAGCCTTGACTGAAGGAGTAACAAATTATCTTGAACAGTCGGTTATTAAACGATTAAGCCCACCAGTTATGTTACCATCTCATGTTTGTCATTCATGCAAAGTGCATGCAGTGTTTCTGGATTCAAGAAAAGTCATATTCTTATTAGATACATTTGTCTCTAGTAACCAAGGATATTATCATATGGTTGTATTCTAAGACTTAGTAGAATATAAATTAACATATTTGCATACATAAACACAGTAATGAAACAAGATCAGGTTAGGCCTACATAATTTTGAAATCGTAATTCTGCGCTCTTGTCTCCTTTTTAATCATGGTTGTTTTTTTTCTTTGTAATTTCTCTACCTTCAATGTATTATTCAATTATACTTGAAGGATCTCCTTCTCCATGCCGGAAATCAGCCCCGCCATGCACATGGTAAACAGAAGCCGAGGGCAGCAGGGTTTAGGTTTCAAGCTGAAGGAAAGCCCAATCCAGTCAGCCATATTCCCCCCAGGCAGCGCTGCACTGCGGTGGACAGGCACACTTACTGACACTGTATTAAAGTTACAATATTCAGGACCAGTGAAGGTCAGGCCTCAGGCCCAGCTGCTAGGTCCTGATCAATGGGAGGCTAGAGTCCAATATAACACTGACTAGGCTAATCTCTTACAATATGTCATACATTAGCACATGTCTAGAGAGCAGCTTTGTGTGGCAGGGGAATTATTCCAATCATTTTGGTGTGTAGTGTAGTCTATAATGGAAGCAGTTTTGAAAGAGTGCATATATTGAGCTAATTTATTTTTCCAACATTTTATCTTACACTTCAGAGTCTGCACTATGTGACTTATACAAATGTGTGCTCCTTTCTTACAATGTTTTTTGTTGTGTGTGTGTTTGCAGGTCTCTTGGCAGGGTGCTCTCCTGATTTCTACTTGAAGGGGGTCTTCCAATATCGTCTGCCACTCTGAAGAGAAGACCCCACCTTGTCTTTGTTGGATTGTGGCCTCTCTCTTCATCACCTTATGGAGGAGTAGCTCTTGACAGTTTCATTACACGCGATAAAACAAAAAGTGACGCAGAGCAACTGAGAAGAGAGCAACAACAAGCAAAGAGACAATGTCATCCAACAGAAGCCAGAACCCTCATGGGCTGAAACAGATTGGCCTAGACCAGATCTGGGATGACCTGCGAGCAGGAATACAGCAGGTGTACACCAGACAGAGCATGGCCAAAGCACGATACATGGAACTCTACACGTATCCTTCCACATAGATGCACTGCGAGGCTTCTTTGACTAATGTACTTCCCGGTGTGTGTTTATTAAGGGGCATAGTTAACGGATGGTTTCTATGCCTGGTTAGTCAAACAAAATGGCGAAGCTGGAAAAAATGCATTTTGTGTTTTTATGGCACAGGTTTGCATCAGTTTGAAGCATAATTGGGGATAATCCATTTGTCAGTATTTTCAGTTTCTACATTTATGTTGTTGCCTTAACCCACCACCCAGACACGTTTATAACTACTGTACCAGTGTGCACCAGTCCAATCAGGCCCGTGGGGCAGGGCCCCCGCCATCCAAGCCCTCCAAAAAGGCCCCCACCCCAGGAGGGGCCCAGTTTGTGGGCCTGGAGCTCTACAAGAGACTCAAGGAATTCCTCAAGAACTACCTGACCAACCTGCTCAAGGTAATGCTCTTTCCTGTACCTTTTTAAATGGACTGAGGTCAATGAAGTGACTGAATTAATTGAATACTGGTTAATTCTCATAAGCCCTTTCAAAAGAGGTTAAAGGAAGCATATGAAATATCCTACCACATGTGCATGCTTATCTTTAACTAAATATCAGTCTTCTCCCTCTCTTTTCCCTTCATCTGTAGGATGGAGAAGACCTGATGGATGAGAGTGTATTAAAGTTCTACACACAGCAGTGGGAAGACTACAGATTTTCCAGCAAAGTGCTGAATGGTATCTGTGCCTACCTCAACCGGCACTGGGTCCGCCGCGAGTGTGACGAGGGGCGCAAAGGGATCTATGAAATCTACTCCGTAAGACGAAAGACAATACATTTCTTAACCCAGATCTCATCTTAGATGGTTTTCTCAACCGTATGCCTCGCCCCATGCTTTCTTCTCCTTTCAGCTCGCTTTGGTGACATGGAGGGAATGCCTTTTCAGACCTTTGAATAAACAAGTGAGTATCCCCTCCGATCAGCTGTGGAAAAGTTATTCCCAGTCTTAGTTGATTAGTGACTAGATTGTGATAATGTACATTTTGTTGAAGGCATTTACCCTACATTTATTTCCCCCCGCAACTAAGGTCACAAATGCTGTATTGAAGCTCATCGAGAAGGAACGTAACGGAGAGACCATCAACACCAGGCTTATCAGTGGAGTCGTCCAATCCTATGGTAGGTCCTGGCATATTTTAGTTGTGTGTTGGTCAACCAATCTGAAACTATTGTGCAAAATCTAATTTCATGGCGCTGACAGTGGAGTTGTGTGTCTTTTAGTTGAGTTGGGCCTCAATGAGGACGATGCCTTTGCCAAAGGCCCCACATTGTCGGTCTACAAAGAATACTTTGAGACTCAGTTCTTGGCGGACACCGAGCGCTTCTACACACGAGAGAGCACAGAGTTCCTGCAACAAAACCCTGTTACTGAGTACATGAAGAAGGTAGGTTATCAAACCTGTGCATCAAGCTAAATAGTAGCTTTATCTGTGGCTTTTGTTTAGTGTAAAAATGTTAACCGAATCCTTCTTTCTCTCTCCATCTCTATCGGTCTCCCTCTGCTCTCTTTTTCTCCCTCTGTCTCAGGCGGAGGCACGTCTTTTGGAGGAGCAGCGGAGGGTGCAAGTGTACCTCCATGAGAGCACGCAGGACGAGCTGGCCCGCAAGTGTGAGCAGGTGCTCATCGAGAAGCACCTGGAGATTTTCCACACAGAGTTCCAGAATCTTCTTGACGCTGACAAAAATGAAGGTACAGAGGAGAGTCCAGATGGCAATTGCCAGACTTGCCTTTTTGCTTTGTGTACTTTCCATAAATTTGTACACAGTGTACAAAACATTAGGAACACCTGCTCATTCCATGACAGACTGACCAGATGAAAGCTATGGTCCCTTACTGATGTCTCTTGTTAAATCCACTTCAATCAGTGTAGATGAAGGGGAAACAAATGCATTTAAAGAAGGATTTTTAAGCCTTGAGACAATTGAGACATGGATTGTGAATGTTTAACATTCAGTGGGTGAATGGGCAAGACAAAATATTTAAGTATCTTTGAACAGGGCATGGTAGTAGGTGCCAGGCCCACCGGTTTGAGTGTGTCAAGAACTGCAACATTGCTGGGTTTTTCACACTCAAAGGTTTCCGGTGTGTATCAAGAATGGTCCACCAACCAAAGGACATCCATTCAACAACTTGACACTGAAACTGTGGGAAGCATTGCAGTCAACATGGGCCAGCATTCCTGTGGAACGCTTTTGACACCTTGTAGAGTCCATGCCCTGACGAATTGAGGCTTTCCTGAGGGCAAAACTCAATATTAGGAAGGTGTTTCTAATGCTTTGTACACTCAGTGTATGTACTTCTATATGTACATTTACTGTATATGTACTTTCCATGTGAGCTTTGGCTGTGTAAATGTATGTTTGTGGTTATCACCATTTATTCTCATATATATATATCTCTCTGTGTAGACCTTGGGCGGATGTACAATTTGGTGTCCCGGATCACTGATGGGTTGGGAGAGCTGAAAAAACTCCTGGAGACGCACATATACAACCAGGGCCTTGCTGCTATAGAGAAGTGTGGAGAAGCGGCTCTCAATGTAAGAACTAGGGTGGATAAAATAGTGACATTTTTCGCATACTTTTTACCCAAAGGTTCACATCTTTATTGGATTCATCTGAGACACTCTCTCCAGTTCACTTGGGTTATCCTTGACTTTCTTGTTTTCATTTACTTCACCACAGGATCCCAAAATGTATGTCCAGACCATCTTAGACGTCCACAAAAAGTATAATGCTTTAGTAATGTCAGCGTTCAACAACGACGCTGGTTTTGTTGCTGCTCTGGACAAGGTATGGTCAAATTTGACTATATTTTGTGGTGTAAGAGGTTTTCATGTGGTGTCACGCACACTGTTGCTGTTAAGTTTGAATAGTTTTTTTCCAGGCCTGTGGACGCTTCATAAACAACAATGCTGTGACCAAGATGGTACAGTCGTCCAGCAAATCCCCAGAGCTGCTGGCTAGATACTGTGACTCTCTGCTGAAGAAGAGGTGTGTCACTCAGTCTCTCCTCTGATGCATTCACCCAACACATAACTCCAGACCCACAGTTTGATATTCAAGTCTACGCACGCTTGAGGGCAGTAGCCTGCACTCCAGTATTGCTATTGACGTTTGTTCTGAAATGGTTCACATTGACATTGATTTTAAATGAAATTCTTTATTTCGCACAGCTCAAAGAACCCAGAGGAGGCAGAGCTGGAAGACACACTAAACCAAGTGGTAAGTTGGGGGACTGCTTTTTCTCAAGTGTTCAGCTGTCACACTGGCCATGTCTGAATATCCATACTAGCGTACTACATACTTAAACTGCATATTATGCACTCATCGTCGCATACTATTCAGCACATACTGTTTAGTAAAAATGTATGCAGTATGCCACGGCCGCCATGCAGTAGCGACTCCTGACTGGCTGAGTATGTGAGGTGGGGCCGAGTGCGGGTGGATTTTTGCAAATTCAACAGACATGAGGTGCGTTCGGTTAGTTTAAACGTTTGCCACATTGCGGAATGGTTGGTACTGAAAGACACGTTTCCCAAAACGTTCTTGAACGGACTTTGAGGTACGTTTGGTGGGTGTGTCGAGGTGTGACTTGAAGCAATGAGTGACGTATTTAATGGGCAGTGGCCAGGCTGACAGCGTTCCCCAACCCACAACCCAACTCCTCACAGTTTTTCAACTGGTCGTTCAGTACGGAATCTCGTTTCCTTTCAATTGAATGTTCCAGAACGTAAACATGTACTGACCGTGGCCCTGCATCGCATTAACGAGCCTGACAATAGCTAATTTCCAATTTGCTTAATTTCTCTAAACGCTAAGTAGAGTAGGAAGAGTATAACGCTGAGTTATAGGCCTACTCAGGCTGGTTAAAGACAGACTATTACATTCAATCTTTACCGTAGCCCATATAGTCCATCTATCCTATTTATACTGAACAGAAATATAAACGCAACATGCAACAATTTCAAAGATTTTACTGTTACAGTACATATCAGTCAATTTAAATAAATTAGGACCTAATCTATGGATTTTGCATGACTGGGAATACAGTTATGCATCTGTTGTTCACAGATACCTAAAAAAAAACTGGGCCTCACAAGGAGTCTTAGGATCTCGTCACGGTATTTTTGTGCTTTCAAATTACCAATCGATAAAATGCAATTGTGTCGTTGTCCGTAGCTTATGCCTGCCCATACCATAAACCCACCACCACGGGGCACTCTGTTCAAAACGTTGACATTAGCAAACTGCTCACCCACACGACGCCATACACATGGTCTGTGGTTGTGAGACTGGTTGGAATTACTGCCAAATTCTCTAAAACTGTGTTGGAGGCGGCTTATGGTAGAGAAATGAACATTAAATTATCTGGCAACAGCTTTGGTGGACATTCCTGCAGTCAGCATGCCAATTGTATGCTCTCTCAAAACTTGAGACATCTGTGGCATTGTGTTGTGACAAAAATGCACATTTGAGTGCCTTTTTATTGTCCCCAACATAAGGTGCCCCTGTGTAGTGATCAATAATCATCTTGTTGATATGCCACACCTGTCAGGTGGATGGATTATCTTGGCAAAGGAGAAATGATCCCTAACAGGGAAGTTATCAAATTTGTGCACAACATTTGAGAGAAGTAAGCTTTTTGTGCGTATGGAACATTTCTGGGATCTTTTATTTCAGCTAATGAAAACATGGGACCAGCACTTTACATGTTGCGTTTACATTTTTGTTCAGTGTAAAAAGGACTGAAGACAAAAAATGATAATTTGGTTCCATTTCAGCATATTTATTAGTGAAACCAATGTGCTGTAACATATATAAATTAAATAGCCTATTACACGCACAAACTTTTCGGATGTTCAAATCAAAATGCTATTGCACAAAAAACATGGACAGCTGGACAGCAACATAATAAACTAAAGCACTGATCATTGGGAACAAGATCAGAATGACTGCTAAGGCTTGATCCATAAATAATTAATTAGGTAGCCTAGCCTACAAAACGAAAACAATCCATATGTTCAAATCAAAAGGCCTGATTAACATGACATCAACAACGCAGCCACATCCTGAGTCCCCGGTGCCATCACACTCAGAAATGAAAGGATGGTTTAGTATTTAGTTTAAAAGCTCTGACGACAGCCAAGAGACCAATAAACACTTTAATGAGAAAACACGGGCCACTGGTACTTCATCTGGTTATCTGGAGTCGACAGGATGAAAACTGGGACTTCCACAACTGCCTGCCCTTCATTACAGACCCAATCTCCTCCCCCTCCTTCAGTCTGATGTTGTATTTTAGTTGGTTTACGTGATCTCTATTCACAACTCTATATCTAACTGTTATGTGTTCTCTTCCCTAGATGGTGGTCTTTAAGTACATAGAGGACAAAGATGTGTTCCAGAAGTTCTACGCCAAGATGCTGGCTAAGCGTTTAGTCCATCAGAACAGCGCCAGTGACGATGCTGAAGCCAGTATGATCTCCAAACTGAAGGTAGTACACAACTGAAATCTTGTTCACCTCATGACAATGCCTTTAATTGCCTTGAAACACATTTGATCAGTTTGCAGATTTTATTGTGATATTGCCATTGCATTTTGATTGGTTTGTTGAATTACAATCCGTAAGATATTCTCTGGTTGCTCAGTGTTTGGACTGTGTTTTACCTGGGGTCACCCCTGTTTTAATGGTATGTCCTGCCCTCTTTCCCAACAGCAAGCGTGCGGCTTCGAGTACACCTCTAAACTCCAGCGCATGTTCCAGGACATCGGCGTCAGCAAAGACCTAAATGAACAATTCAAAAAGCACCTCACCAACTCTGAGCCTTTGGACTGTGAGTATAATGTGACTAATGAGCAAAAGGAGAGTTTCCAGATTCTGGGATTCATTATGACAGAAAGGAGTTTATTGGAAACTTGGTTACTGAGATTAATCTACAGCCCTGTGTTATCCTAACCAAACTGTAAAACAAAGAATCTCTTTGAAACAAAGAACTATGGTAAGAAGATTGCTGATCTGTTTGTGTGTCTATATCCCAGTGGACTTCAGCATCCAGGTCCTCAGTTCTGGTTCCTGGCCCTTCCAGCAGTCCTGTACATTTGCTTTGCCCTCTGAGGTAAGACACACTAACGGATCTCCTCCACAGTGACTCAATTAACTGACATTGATCCCTGTTTACTCACCGTTCTCTCTTTTCTTCACTCCTTCCCTCATTCAGCTGGAGAGGAGTTACCAAAGGTTCACGGCCTTCTACGCCAGCAGACACAGCGGGCGCAAGCTGACCTGGCTCTACCACCTGTCCAAAGGAGAGCTGGTCACCAACTGCTTTAAGAACAGATACACTCTACAGGCGAGTACAGCTGTTGTCTCTCTGGTCAAATAAAATGCAATAATGTCCTTTCAGACTCTCACAAGTTGTGAATATTCATTAATCAACCAACATTGTTGAACAAACATACTGGAGCATACTGCTGTGTGCTCGCTGTCAACAAGCAAAAAATTCCACAAATCAACCATATGCATGGAGCTGAGTTGCCGTTGTATCCTGTACTGTAAGATGGTTTTGACGTATTCCCTGTTGCTCCTCCTGTCCTCCCAGGCTTCTACCTTCCAGATGGCCATCTTACTACAATACAACACTGAGGACGTCTACACAGTGCAGCAGCTCACTGACAGCACGCAGATCAAGATAGTGAGTACTGACAACTCTAAGGGATCCAGTATACCATCGAGGACCACTTTGGAAACAAGCGTTTTAATGAATACTTTCAAGTGATATCCTCTGGGTCCACATTCTACATTTGTTGTATTTGTCTGTTACTCAAAATAAATGTAATTCAAAAGATACTGTCAGACAGACCATTCTCTTTGATGGATGGTTTTTCAAATGAAGATGTTATGCTGTGATGTGTAGATATAAGCTGAAAGCAACAGCCCACTAATTTGCTTCATACATTTTGATGAAGGTTTGTTTTTTTCCCCCCAACAGGACATTTTGGTACAAGTGTTGCAAATCTTGTTGAAGTCCAAATTGCTGGTAAGTTTTGTGCCTCTTATTAGCAGTTAGACAGAAATAACTCCAGTTGATAGGGAATCACCATTCAGCACTGTAGAGTCTCTTTGAAAGTTTGGACCTAAGCCATGTTCTTTTGTCCAGGTCCTGGAGGATGAGAATGCAAATGTGGATGAAGTGGAGTTCAAACCAGACACCTTAATAAAACTCTTCCTGGGATACAAAAAGTGAGTGATGACACTCACCATGGCTGTTTCCAAATGTCACCCTATTCCCTATATTGTGCACCACGTAGGGAATGGAGTGCCATTTGGGATGTAGCCCATGTTATCAGTGTAGATCACAACTGTACAAATGGTGTAAAAAAAGATGTTCATCATTCTTATGATGTTACTGTACTGTATCGATTCCATGAACTGTTGCTGATAGCAGGTTTTGATTTTAATCTTGACAGCAAGAAACTTCGGGTGAACATTAACGTGCCAATGAAGACAGAGCAGAAGCAGGAGCAGGAAACCACTCACAAGAACATAGAGGAGGACAGGAAACTGCTAATACAGGTACACTGTCCATCAGTCCATCATCATGCTCTTCTGTTTCACTGACATTTACACACTCTCAAGCACTCGTTAACGCTCACAAAAATCGATGTTTATCATCCATCGTGCACAAATGACTGGCTCTAGTCTAGAATATTGTTGTTTAAGGCTGTTCTGTTGTATTCCTCCACCCTACTGCAGGCAGCCATCGTGAGAATCATGAAGATGCGTAAAGTGCTGAAACATCAGCAGCTCCTGGCAGAGGTTCTGAACCAGCTGTCATCCAGGTTTAAACCAAGAGTCCCCGTCATCAAGGTAAATTATGCATTAGATTAGGGAACATTAGATGGCAATTTACTTTGCGACTCCAGAGGATTTCATGGAACCACATACTGTAAATGCAACACCTGCCATGGTAGGAACGGTCTTGTTTGTCTTTCAGAAATGTAACAAATCTATACTGTGTTTTTACATTATGGTTGTTTCCTGTAGGTTTATGGAAACCACTTTCTCTATGCAACATCTGCCGTGTTAGTAATGGTAATAATGGTCATGTGTGTTTGTCTATCAGAAATGCATCGACATCCTGATAGAGAAGGAGTACCTGGAGCGTGTCGACGGAGAGAAAGACACTTACAGCTACTTGGCTTAAAACCTTGTTCTCCACCCTTCCACCTTTCTTTTTTTTAAGTTGTTTCTTGAGTAATAAACATCATTCTTTTTGACATTTGGCCAATGTTGTCAGGAATGCGAGCACCGAAGGAGAAAAATAAAAAACATAAAGAAGAATGAAAAGTCTTCTGAATCATCAAGGTGGTTGCTAAAGCTGGACTTCCCTTTAAACTCTGAGATTATGGGATAGCTGCTCGCCCAGTGTTTGTTTGAAGATCCCATCTGAACTGCTCAGGTTCGACAGATACATTTTGATATGTAAATATGGACAGAGACCTTTACCCCTTTATCTTGCAAAGTTAACATTACAAAAAACCCAATCAAAACCCTTCACACCGAGGGTTGCATGCTACTGCCTATCTGCATTTAAGGAGCAAAAAGACATAATAGGGGAGAAGCTATTAAGACACTGCTGCGTTACGTGGCAGGAGCAAATGAAGAACGTGTTTTAAAAAAAAAAGATGAGCAATTTTAGCTGCACTTCCAGAGCGCGATCTGTGTGTTTGAAAAAGGCCCTTAGAAGTGTAATCTGCATTGTTACCTGCTACCAGAAAACCATTTGTATAGTGTGGTTCACTTTTTTTTATGTGGTAAATAAAAGTTAAAGGTTTCTGTATGCCCTCTGATGGTCTTTCTTCCTTCAAAACTGATGTAAAAGTTTGGATGATATGACATTAATGGATATATACTGTGCACTGAATTTATGCTCTGTGCTCAGGCTGTCACTTTGGGGGCCAGGGCCATCATATAATTGGGGGTGTAGGCCTGCAGGAATGAAAAATCATGTCACCTGGATATTTTAAGTCAGTGCTGGTTACTTGACATTACAATCCAGAAATGACATAGCTGTTCTTCACCAGTCATTTGTTAACTGTTAAGCTCAAATAAAGCTTGTTGTCAACAGGATAAATTGGGATTTTGTGGGTATTAGAACTGAAGGTTGCTACATGATCAGCTTTCATCAGAATGTACATCAATATCACTGCAAACTAGCATTGATGCAAAGTACTTAAGTAAAACTACTTGAAAGTACTACTTAAGTAGTTTTTTGGGGGGTATCTGTACTTTACTATTTATATTTTTTACAACTTTATACTTTTACTTCACTACATTCTTAAAGAAAATGATGTACTTTTTACTCCATACATTTTCTTTGACACCCAAAAGTACTCGTTATGTTTTGAATTCTTAGCAGGACAGGAAAATTGTATAATTCACACACTTATTAAGAGAACATCCCTGGTCATCCCTACTGCCTCTGACCTGGCGGACTCACTAAACACATGCTTCGTTTGTAAATTATGTCTGGTTGGAGCGTGCCCCTGGCTATCCGTAAATAAAAAAAGACACAAATGGTGCTATCTGGTTAGCTTAATATAAGGAATTTGAAATGATTTATACTTTTACTTTTGATACTTAAGTATATTTTAGCAATACTTTTAGACTGACTCGAGTAGGATTTTACTGGGTGACTCACTTTTACTTGAGTCATTTTCCTTTACAGTATTTTTATAATGACAATTGGGTACTTTTTCCACAACCAGCTGCACTTCGTTTTATTTTACCTTTTTTTCAATTGTCATTTCTATATAGCCATAGAAATGATACCAGCTGATTCATGATTTTGACTGGTTGAGAAACGCTGCCTTCCTGTCTGTCTCGTCCCGACACATTCATTACTATGAGACAGATGGAGATCGAATTTGAATATTTTAACAATTTTGCAACGTCGGAGAGACAGACAGCAAGGTTAATATAAACCTCACTCTGCTCCACGCTCCCAGGTGATTTTATTTCTAACAACTTTTTGACCTTTAGGTCTTCGTCAGGCATCCATATCAAATCACAATTTACTAGTCACATGCGCCAAATACAACAGGTGCAGCCTTTACAGTGAAATGCTTACTTACAAGCCCCTAACCAACAATACAGTTTCAAAAAAATACAGATAAGAGATAAAAGTAACAAGTAATTATAGCGCAGCAGTGAAATACCAATAGCGAGACTATATACAGGGGGGTACCGATACAGAGTCAATGTTCGGAGGCACCGGTTATTTGAGGAACTATGCACATGTAGGTAGAGTTATTAAAGTGACTATGCATAGATGACAACCGAGAGTAGCAGTGGTGTAAAGAGGGGGTGAGAGGGGGGGCACTGCAATAGTCTGGGTAGACATTTGACTAGATGTTCAGGAGTCTTATGGCTTGGGGGTACAAGCTGTTTAGAAGCCTCTTGGACCTAGACTTGGCGCTCCGCTGCCGTGCGGTAGCAGAGAGAACAGTCTATGACTAGGGTGGCTGGAGTGTTTGGCAATTTTTTGGGCCTTCCTCTAACACCGCCTGGTATAGAGGTCCTGGATGGCAGGAAGCTTGGCCCCAGTGATGTACTGGATGTTCGCACTACCCTCTGCACTGCCTTGCGGTCGGAGGCCGAGCGGTTGCCATACCAGGCAGTGATGCAACCATTCAGGATGCTCTCGATGTTGCAGCTGTAGAACCTTTTGAGGATCTGAGGACCCATGCCAACATCTTTTCAGTCTCCTGAGGGGAATAGGTTTTGGCGTGCCCTCTTCACGACTGTCTTGGTGTGCTTGGACCATGTTAGTTTGTTGGTGATGTGGACACCAAGGAACTTGAAGATCTCAACCTGCTCCACTGCAGCCCCGTCGATGAGAATGGGGGTGTGTCGGTCCTCTTTTTCCTGTAGTCTACAATCATCTCCTTTGTCTTGATCACGCTGGGGGAGTGTTTTTTGTCCTGGCACCACACAGCCAGGTCTCTGACCCCCTCCCTATAGGCTTTCTCATCGTTGTCAGTGATCAGGCCAACCACTGTTGTGTCATCGGCAAATTTAATGATGGTGTTGGAGTCGTGCCTGGCCGTGCAGTCATGAGTGAAAAAGGAGTACAGGAGGGGAGTGAGCACGCACCCCTGAGGAGCCCCTGTGTTGAGGATCAGCGTGGCGGATGTGTTGTTACCTACTCTTACGACCTGGGGTCGGCCCGTCAGGAAGTCCAGGATCCAGTTGTAGAGGGAGGTGTTTAGACCCAGGGACCTTAGCTTATTGATGAACTTTGAGGGCACTATGGTGTTGAACACTGAGCTATAGTCAATGAATAGCATTCTCACATAGGTGTTCCTTTTGTCCAGGTGGGAAAAGGCAGGGTGGAGTGCAATGGAGATTGCATCATCTGTGGATCTGTTGGGGTGGTATGCAAATTGGAGTGGGTCTAGGGTTTCTGGGATGATGGTGTTGATGTGAGCCATGACCAGCCTTTCAAAGCACTTCATGGCTACAGATGTGAGTGCTATGGGTCAGTAGTTGTTTTGGCAGGTCACCTTAGTATTCTTGGGCATAGGGTCTATGGTGGTAAAACTACTATGGTAAAAGGGACTACATAGGGACTACTATGGTAAAACATGTTGGTATTACAGACTCAGACAGGGAGAGGTTGAAAATGTCAGTGAAGATATTTGCCAGTTGGTCAGCGCATGCTCGCAGTACACATCCTGGTAATCCGTCTGGTCCTGCGGCCTTGTGAATGTTGACCTGTTTAATGGTCTTACTCACATCGGCTGTGTAGAGCGTGATCACACAGCCTTCCGGAACAGCTGGTGCTCTCATGCATGTTACAGTGTTATTTGCCTCGAAGCGAGCATATAAGTTATTTAGCTCGTCTGGTAGGCTCGTGTCACTGGGGAGCTCTCGGCTGTGCTTCCCTTTGTAGTCTGTAATGGTTTGTAAGCCCTGCCACATCCGACGAGTGTCAGAGCCGGTGTAGTATGATTCAATCTTAGTCCTGTATTGATGCTTTGCCTGTTTGATGGTTCGTCGGAGGGCATATCGGGATTCCTTATAAGCTTCCGGGTTAGAGTCCTGCTCCTTGAAAGCGGCAGCTCTAGCCTTTAGCTCAGTGCGGATGTTGCCTGTAATCCATGGCTTCTGGTTGGGGTATATACGTACAGTCACTGTGGGGACGACGTCATCAATGCACTTATTGATGAAGCCAATGACTGATGTAGTGTACTCTTCAATGCCATCGGAGGAATCCCGGAACATATTCCAGTCTGTGCTAGCAAAACAGTCTTAGCATCTGCTACCTCTGACCACTTTTTTATTGATCTAGTCACTGGTGCTTCCTGCTTTAATTTTTGCTTATAAGCAGGAATCAGGAGGGTACAAGTATGGTCAGATTTGCCAAATGGAGGGCGAGGGAGAGCTTTGTATGCGTCTCTGTGTGTGGAGTATAAGTGGTCCAGAGTTCTTTTTCCTCTGGTTGCACATTTAACATGCTGATAGAAATTTAGTAAAATGGATTTAAGTTTCCCTGCATTTAAAGTCCCCAGCTGCTAGGAGCGCCGCCTCTGGGTGAGCATTTTCTTGTTTGCTTATGGCGGAATACAGCTCATTCAATGCTGTCTTGGGAGTGGAAGGTCCTATATATAGGGGCAACACTCAGTGACATCACTTCCTGAAACAGGAGGTAAAAAATATATAACATAGGTTCACAATGTTAACATTCAATGTATCAAAATATATGATCATACACAAGGAATGTGATCAATATTTACAATAATGTAAAAAGAAACATCCCTTTTTCAGGACCCTGTCTTTCAAAGATAATTCGTAAAAATCCAAATAATTTCACAGATCTTCATTGTAAAGGGTTTAAACACTGTTTCCCATGCATGTTCAACAAACCATAAACAATTAATGAACATGCACCTGTGGAACGGTCATTAAGACACTAACAGCTTACAGACGGTAGGCAATTAAGGTCACAGTTATGAAAATTTAGGACACTAAAGAGGCCTTTCTACTGACTCTGAAAAACACCAAAAGATAAATGCCCAGGGTCCCTGCTCATCTGTGTGAACGTGCCTTAGGCATGCTGCAAGGAGGCATGAGGACTGCAGATGTGTCCAGGGCAATACATTGCAATGTCCGTACTGTAAGACGCCAAAGAGCATGCTACAGGGAGACAGGACGGACAGCTGATCGTCCTCGCAGTGGCAGACCACGTGTAACAACACCTGCACAGGATCGGCACATCCGAACATCACACCCACGGGACAGGTACAGGATGGCAACAACAACTGCCCGAGTTACACCAGGAACGCTCAATCCCTCCATCAGTGCTCAGACTGTCCGCAATAGGCTGAGAGAGGCTGGACTGATGGCTTGTAGGCCTGTTGTAAGGCAGATCCTCACCAGGCATCACCGGCAACAACTTTACCTATGGGCACAAACCCACCATCGCTGGACCAGACAGGACTGGCAAAAAGTGCTCTTCACTGACGAGTCGTGGTTTTGTCTCACCAGGGGTGATGGTCGGATTTGCGTTTATTGTTGAAGGAATGAGCGTTACACCGAGGCCTGTACTCTGGAGCGGGATTGATTTGGAGGTGGCGGGTCCGTCATGGTCTGGGGCGGTGTGTCACAGCATCATCAGACTGAGCTTGTTGTCATTGCAGGCAATCTCAATGCTGTGCTTTACTGGGAAGACATCCTTCTCCCTCATGTGGTACCCTTCCTGCAGGCTCATCCTGACATGACCCTCCAGCATGACAATGCCACCAGCCATACTGCTCGTTCTGTGCGTGATTTCCTGCAAGACAGGAATTTCAGTGTTCTGCCATGGCCAGCGAAGAGCCCGGATCTCAATCCCATTGAGCACATCTGGGACCGGTTAGATCGGCGGGTGAGGGCTAGGGCCATTCCCCCCAGAAATGCCCGGGAACTTGCAGGTGCCTTGGTGGAAGAGTGTGGTAACATCTCACAGCAAGAACTGGCAAATCTGGTGCAGTCCATGAGGAGGAGATGCACTGCAGTACTTAATGCAGCTGGTGGCCACACCAGATACTGAATGTTACTTTTGATTTTGACCCCCCTTTGTTCAGGGACACATTATTCAATTTCTGTTAGTCACATGTCTGTGGAACTTGTTCAGTTTATGTCTCAGTTGTTGAATCTTGTTATGTTCATACAAATATTTACACGTTAAGTTTGTTGAAAATAAATGCAGTTGACAGTGAGAGGATGTTTATTTTTTTGCTGAGTTTATATGCACACAAAATATTCAACTAGGATAAAAAATTAAATAATAATTGACATTTTTTAACTATAAAAATGGTTTCAAGTCGAACTCATCATTAAGGCCAAGAGGAGACAGTGTGTTGAGCCTAAATTAGCCATGGATGGAGATAGGGATTTGGACTTGCGTTTTCACTTAATTTTCCATACTTGCCAATTAATATAATGGCTACTCTGATCCAACCATAAATTCATGCATTGTGCCCCTCTCCTGAGAGGATGGAAGTTCAATATGTAGCGAGATGTTGAAGGCTAATGTTAACTAGTTAACGTTGCCCATGAAAGGAAGTTAGGCTAGCGAGCAAGCATTTTAGCCAGGTTGCCTAGGACAACAAAAAATAAAAGCATGTACTGTATGACGGCGTGAACATGATTTGTTGTACTTGCACAACGCACTCACATGCAGAGATCAGAACCATGGACAGCCACATCATATTTAGCATACATTGATTGGACTAAATTTTTTAGTCCAATCGTAGGTGATTTGATGAGGTTGAAGTTGAAATAGTGCTGCAATAGTGGAGGCAGCTTGTATTAGTCACATACACATATTTAGCAGATGTTATTACAGCAAAATGCTTGTGTTCCTAGCTCCAACAGTGCAGTAGTATAGCAATTCACAACAATACACACAAATCTAAAAGTAAAAGAAAGTAAAAGAACAGTTAAAACTGTTATAAAATGCACTGCCTAACCTGAAAAAAATATGTTTAATATTCCTTGTTGCAGGAAATGACGAGATCAAGCGTGGAATTCTACTGATTCTCTATGGCGGTGTTGACAAGACGACCATGGAGGGCACATCTCTCAGGGGGACATCAATGTTTGCATCGTTTGCGACCCCAGTACCGCCGAGAGACAGTTTCTTAAGTAATCCACCAAGCACTATCCTATTTGTAACCAACATATAAGTTACTTGAAATTGAAGATCAAACCTGTGATCAAAGCTTTAACATAAGCATTTGGAGTTTTTTACTAGTGTTGCATAGGCAGTCTTGCTGGTCCCTGGAGGTCTCATTATTCCTCATAGCAATGTAGCATGTTACATGTTTGGAGTAGTATCTAGTGAGAGACTAGCATTGCATGCTGTGGATGGCAGCTGCCAACCCCATCGATGGGAGATACAACCACTTAAATCTCTGAAACAGAACGTCAACATGTCAGAACACATCATTTTCAGATTTGACCTCTTCGTCAATTTGATTGATGAGTGCAGTGAGGTAAAAGCAAAACCTTCCTATTTTCCCTAACTTTTTCAGCACCTGCAGTAAGCCCATATTGAATGGAAATGTGTGTTTCAGAACCCTTTGAGACCTTTGCATATGCATTTTCACCTTTGCGTGACTTGTGGTATTGGTGACAAATTATGTCATAGCCAGACGTATTGTAGACCTGCGCTGTAGAAACATGGAATCTGTAGAGCGAGTCTACGCCACTGATGAGATCCAGAGATACATATTGTTTACTCTACAGTTTCAACCAGAGGTAATAATTGCCCTTGTTGTATTGGTGTTCCTTATGTGTTGGGCTGTTTAGATGCAGCGTTCAGTGAGATCTACATACCATAACATGCTTTCTGTCCCGTTGTAGGTGTGGAGCACGTTGACCCCTGATCACCTCGGAGGCCAAGGAGTTGACACACAACATCTGTGTCAGAGTGACAGCACCAAGCCAGCCTGGTGTATCATTGTCAGGCAGCTAGATACCATGCTCCGACTGTCTGAGGGCATGGCCAGGCTCTGCTGCTCAGATGAGGCTGGTCAGACACCTACTACTGAATTATACATCCCCATATATATATAGGCCCCTATACATTGTAGAGTAAACTCATGTCTTTTTATGTGTCTTCATTGCTTGTTAAAATATAATAATTATGGTTGTTGGTGTAACAGAGGTGGTGCAGTGAATTTGCTCACATAATGAGTAAGCTTACATGATATCTGAAGAGTTGCACTGACAGTACAACACACATCTTCACCCTTTTATTTTGACTTTTTAAAGGTGCATCCCAAACGCGTAAAGTAGGCCTTCTGACTGCTGAATAAGTCTGTCATCAGTGTCGACTCCCCAGACATCAACTTCGACCAGGAACAAGACGACAATGGGGAAATGAATGGTAAGAAACACAATGGGGAAATGAATGGTAAGAAACACAATGGGGAAATGAATGGTAAGAAACACAATGGGGAAATGAATGGAAGGAAACAGTCACTTTCACCTTTTTGCAACAATATATTTATTGACAATGATACATTTACACATATAAAATTGTTACCCTGTGTTCTCCATATCAGAATGACTTGATAGATGAGGCTGTGAAGGGGACAAACGGCACTAATGGCCATCATGCAGAGGAGGCTATGGACATAGACCATGGGGCAGGCAGACCTGAGAAGACCAGCACTGCCAAGCCTGCTCTCAAAATGACCTTCGCTGAGTATAGGAGGGTCTCCAACCTCATCATTCTGCACATGCAGAAGATGGATGATACTAAGAGTTTAAACAAACTGAAAGGATCCTTTATTTTCAATTTAGTTGAATTAAAAGGATACTAGTTTTGTCAACGTTTAACAAAATGTTTCATTCTTACAGTTGACGAAGAGTCCTCACTGACGAAGTGCAAGCTGATTTAACTGGTACCTGAAAGAGATGAAGTGAGATCGAGTCAGAAGCCGAGATGGTTGCCAAGAAGTATCTGATTAAGAAAGTGCTTCAGAGACTAATCCATTATGTAAGTAAAGCATTGGAAAACAAGACACACTAAGACCATCTTAAATATTTGACTGTTACATTTATGGTATTGACCTTTACATAATGCAGCAGGATTTGTACAATTTGTGAGTGAGTGACATGCTCTGTTCATGTGTTCATTTCAGGAGCACATCATCATAGAGTTAACGAAGACTGGGCTGAAGAAAGTTGGTGTTGAGGGAGAGGAACCTGTGGAGGAAGAGGACCCCTTCTTAGTGGTCATCGCCAATTACATCCTGGAAGACTAGGTGGGCTCCACGTCCACCTCAGCCGTAGATATTGTGGAAAGGGTCATTTAATTCAGGCTTATTTGAAAGTAATTTGTGATTGGAGCTACAATAGCCTACTGTTCACTTGGTGTGCTGACATGTTGCTATTGACTGTCAATGTACTGTCTCTAAAAAAAGTTATGTAGAATATGAAATTAATACACTTTTGTCATGCTGCTCATCTCTATGCATTTCAATAAATATATTTTTTGCAATGAGTTGCACTCACCAGGTGGCGCACTTTTACCTATCATCGCACTGGTGCCTCAGAGTTCAGGCCAATGGTTCAGGGCATGTCAGTTGGACTATGGGGACATTGAGGGGACAGGGTTTTTTTATAGGGAAGAATATATGTTTTTTGTTTATCTCTGATATGCATGGAACATTGGTTCTAAAGAGGTATTACTACAAAATTCTGTATATATATTTTTTATCGACAGAATATGATACATTTAGTCTGTGGGCTCCCGAGTGGAGCAGCGGTGTAAGGCACTGCATCTCAGTGCTAGAGGCGTCACTACAGACCCTGGTTCGATCCCAGGCTGTATCATAACCAGTCGTGATCGGAGTCCCATAGAGCGGCGCACAATTGTTCGGGTTAGGGGAGGGTTTGGCCTGGGTAGGCCGTCATTGTAAATACGAATTTGTTCTTAACTAACTTGCCTAGTTAAATAATAAATATTTACTATTTTAGAATGGATTTGTCTTATTTCAAACCCATTGACCCTTCGTGATGTGTTAAATCATGCAGTATCCCTCATCTGATCTTGACGATGCAATGAAATGGCATATCATCGACTTATAGCATAGCCTAAATGCACAATTTATTACAATAATATAGGCTATGTTTTACAGAAAAGTTCATTTAAGCTACAGTAGCACACCCAAGAAAACGTTTTATACTCAAACATTTATTTTAGAACAAAAATGGATACTCACCCTGTTTTAATTTGAATTCAGTGTCTTGTCCATTTCTCTCCGCAGGCAAGTAAAGATTTAGAAAAATATGTGAGAACATTAATAAAAATGTACTCGAACTTCAGAAAAAGGACATTCTATTCCGCTTCCTTTCCAAATGTCAATGAATGGGAATAGTGCATATAACTATAACTTACATTAATACTATTCAATTTGCAGGTGACCAATTACATTATATGTAAATATTAAATAATATCTATAATATTAAAGAGACCCTCGCTCCTTGCCTTCGCCGCGGAGAAGTGTGCCGTACGACCACCTGCGCACAACTGTTTTTGCGTCTCGTCCCAGATCACATCGCAGAGAGTTGCGTGCGAAGGGCATGCCAGGTCATTGGGATAAATTCGCCACCTGAAATACGAGGAAGTTAACGCCACCCAATCGGGTCTATATAACATCAACCACATCCCTGCCAAGAGGACCGCGGACTGATAAACCACATTTGTAGAGAGCTGTGTTGTACCGTATGCTACAGTTTAGGTTTTTATGCAACTTTATTTACAGAATAGTATAATTCAATTCTCTAGACTGTTGAGAACTACTACCGATTTCCTTTTGATTTGCAAATTGATTGGAACAGTCTTTAGGTGAGTTGTATTACATTTGAATACAGTGTGCAAGTTAGTAGATGTGTTAATATTTTTTTGTTGATCAGTCGTACTAATTTCCCTTAAATCGATGGTTTACTATACCTGAGCGCTTACTACGCATGACACAAGCTATATGCCATTGGTCCCTGAATGTAAACAAAGGCAGGAATATGAAGCGGATATAGTGAAATAACTGGGACGCCAAATTAGTTAGCAAATTGTAATGTTTATTGTGCTAAATAAATGTGAAATCAAATTAATATTGTTACTTGGAGAATTCTATTTTTCATATAGACTTCTTTATTCATGATATTCCCTTTCTAAGTGTTGTCTTCTTGAGACGTGCAATTAATGATAATTTCTCACAGATGATGATTCCACCTGGGGACTGCTTATATGCGGGAAGGAAGAGAAGGAAGCCCATCCAAAAACAGTTGAGTACCGGATATTAATGAATTAGTCTCACATGAAATGCCTGTTTGTTGTATGTGCAAATATAATATAATTGTTTCCAGTCTGGCTTTCATGGATATTCAACACTTATAAATTAATGGACAAACAAAAGCATTGTGGTGTTTTAAAGTACCCTACAATTAAAAACAGCACTATGTGGACATTCATTGTTATATTGTCTAACTTTCTAAGGGTATTTGGTTACACTTTGCAAACAATTTGCTAAAAGAAAATCCCTCACCATCTAATTCTAATGCAGAAAGTTAAAATAATTATTTTCCGTTTATTTGCAAATTGAATGTCGTTATAGATGTGCAATTACACAAACCACAAACATGTATTACACAGTTGGAAGTACTTGTAACAATCTGTACCCACTGTAATTACATTGTGCCCACCTATGTAAGTAGTAGTATGATGTACTGTAAATACATCGTTTTAATATTATGTAGTTGTGCATTCAGTTGCACAACTGAATGCATTCAACCGAATTTAGTCATTATTGGGCTATTTACTAAGTTATTGTTTTCTGACCCCACAGACAACACCTGACTTTCTCAAAATACACGCTTAGACATAATAAAGGTTCCAATGACTAATAAGACAAAATGGGATTTAAATTTCAGTAACGCATGATTGCTTTTTTAATAAACCAGTCATCATTGGGACAATAAATAGTACTCTACTTTGGTATCAGTAGATTGATGTAAAAAAGCCTAGATTGTAACTTTTATCATAACATCAATTAACATCAATCAATTACTTGACTCTCTATATCTGACAGAAAACAGACAGCGGCCAGCCAGAAGACCAACCCGTCTAAGAGGCACCGTGACCGTCTGAATACAGAGCTGGACCGGCTGGCCAGTCTCCTACCCTTCACCCCGGACATCATCTCCAAACTGGACAAGCTCTCCGTGCTGCGCCTCAGCGTCAGCTACCTCCGGGTCAAGAGCTTCTTCCAAGGTACAGACAGCACAGCGTCCCCATGTGGTGCAGTTACACCCTATATAGTCTCTCGTGACAACAGTTACAGCCTATCGTGACGGCGCACATGCGAGATTTGGCCATGGATTTTGGTATTTTATTAGGATCCCAATTAGCTATTGCAAAAGCAGCAGCTACTCTTCTTGGGGTCCACACAAAACATGAAACATGACATAATACAGAACATTAAAAGACAAGAACAGCGCAAGGACAGAACTACATATATTTTTTTTAAATGACGTAGCCTACATAACAATACATACACACAAACTATCTAGGTCAAATAGGGGAGAGGCCTTGTGCCGTGAGGTGTTGCTGAATCTGTTTTTTGAATCCAGGTTTGCTGTTCATTTGAGCAATATGAGGTGGAACGGAGTTCCATGCAATAATGGCTCTATATAATACTGTACGCTTTCTTGAATTTGTTCTGGATTTGGGGACTGTGAAAAGACCCCTGGTGACATGTCTGGATGCCAAGATTACACCCTATTGCAGTATGAAAACTATTCCAAGTTATTTATTTGTGTAATGCAAGGATTGGTTTGTACACTTGAATTGCACCACTTGCACTGTGCTGCCACACGTACTCAAATTTCTTTAACCCTAGTGCCACTTCCATGTCATGAAACTATAATTCTGTTTACATTACTAATGAGAGTGTTTAGACAAATAAAAAGGAAAACACCTCAGCTGAAAGAATGTTATTTATCATACATGGACCAAAGCAGAAGTGTGACATGCACCGTCAAGCTGGGTGTAACACATTCAGACTACTATGGTCACAAGATAAGTGCTTACGTTTCTGAAGTAGTACCAGAGTAGATTCAACATGTGTTCAGTTGTTTATCTTGTGGCCTTCTGCAGCAGGCATGTGGGGGATTCCACGCCAGGACGGCCCACATATATTTTGGGTGTTTCAGATTGTTCTGGCAATTCTCACATATACACTTCATTGGAAGGATGTTTGACATGCTTTCACATTTGTATCACAGACATGATTAGACCTCTTTTAGACCTATACATTCCTCCTGTAAGACCCTATGATCTGTGAACCGTTCATGATACAGACAACATATTGGTGTCTTATACTCCTTATAGTGTGCTCTAAAATATGGAGTATGTCTAGATTCTGAAATAAAAATTGACATTAATTTATTAAACATTTAAAATATGTATTTATTTATATTTATATCTCAGAAGGGCCCTTTTTGATTTTACTTATTTTTACTCTTTAAGCACATCAAATTTCCAGAGTGGGCTTTCTGGTACTTTTCAAAATATGACCCATTGTATACATAGAAATTGATGTTACAGGCCATTAACCAATCACAGCCCTCCTTTAGGATTGTACATTCAGGAAATCACCAGCAGAGGGAGTTCCCTTTGAATCCATTTTCCCATTCATTGTGTTTCTGGTGCTCATAAAATGTATCATAACTTTAAAAGTAGCAGAGAGCCCACTCTGGAAATGTGATGTACTTGTAGAGTATATTGTTTAAAACAATATGTCTAAAAATGAACAAAATCGAATAGGGTACTTTTGAGATATTAATATGAATATTTGTAATGTTGAATAAATTCTTGTGAAAAAAAATATTTCAGAAACTAGACATACTCCATATTTTAGAGCACACTGTAAGGAGTATAATGACACCAACACATTGTCTGTATCATGTAAGGTTAACGGATCATAAGGTCTTACAGGAGGCATGTATAGGTCTAAAAAGGGCCTAAAATTTCAGCATGATTTTCTCAAAAATGGTTTGTGATATAAATATAAAAAGCATATCAAACATCCTTCCTCCCAATTAAGTCTCTATGTGAGAATTGCCAGAACAATCCAAGATATCAAAAATATTTTCAGGCCTTCCTGGGGTGGAATGACCCATATAAGACATCATTACACTCAGAAAAAGGGCTCTAAAGGGTTCTTCAGCTGACCCCATAGGAGAACCCTTTTTGGTTCCAGGTAGAACTCTTTGGGGTTCCACATAGAACCCTCCACCTGGGACCAAAAAGGCTTCTTCAAAGAGCTTTCCTATGGGGACAGCCAAAGAACCCATTTAGGTTCTAGATAGTACCTTTTTTTGTAAGAGTGTAGCCTACCTATTGATATTCTCACCATGCACACTCCTACTTTTCTATGTATTTGACAAGGTTTATCACTTTGAGAAAATGAAAATGGAAAACACTACCAAACAGCCTTGATAGTTTACCCATTCATGCATGACCCTACACCTGCGTGATGTCGCTGTGGTAGCCTTGCTCATTCAGCCAATATGTGATGGATATACATTGTAGCCTATATGAACTTTTGAAATATACTGTTTTATACATTGGTCAAATGTGTCTAGCTGTGGCCTTGTTTTTTTTCTGTGTAATTTCCAATCCCTTCAAAGTCTGTAATGAAACATGTTAGGTCAAGGTAGTGTTGCTGCATGTGTTAACATCATTTGATTATCTGATTCTGTATTCAGATCAGGTTTTGACTGAATTGTCCACATGTGAAATAAGGTGTCAGTCATCACTTATTTATGTCTTTGCAATATACTGTAAATCTTCATAGCTTTGAAATACATCAAATACTAAGTTCATACTGGAAGTACCCAACCTGTTATGAATAGTGAAAAGGATAGATATGCAATCCAATGAAAGACATTTGTAGCTATTCTCTGTTCTCTGCTTCTACATACTTGCTGTTTGGGGTTTTAGGCTGGGTTTCTATTTAGCACTTTGTGACATCGGCTGATGTAAAAAGGGCTTTATAAATACATTTGAATGATTGATTGACTAATATCAATATCTACAAACTTAAAGCAAGTGTATTGTCCAATTGAAACCTCCCATCTACAGTTACAGAAGAAGAAAATATTAAAGCATTTTCCCTCATTAGTGATGTAATGACCTCGTCTCTTTCTGTGGCAGTGCTATGCTGGAGCTGGTGGGTGTCTTTGCTTGAATAGCCTCACGTCAATAATTGCATAGATTGGCCCTGCACAACAAAAGGCGTAAGTGACTGACCCCAAACCACTTCTGGTCTAGACGCCAAATATGTTGGTTCAACAAGAGCAAGCTGAGAACACAGCATGCAGCGGAAAGAAATCCTTTGTTTCCCCAACACTATTGTTGGACTGTTGTCATTTACAATTACACTCAAATTTGATCACCCAGAACTCAACTCCCTGCGTTGATCACCCTGTCTGATTTTATGACCCTTGGTTTTATGACCCTTGGTTGACCCTCGTATGAAACTCTATGTATTCCAGTTTTAACAGATGGTTTATTTTTGATGGGTTTTCAGCAGCACCCTACAAACCTTCAAGTTTAGAGCAGATGTTATTTACAGCAACAGACTGAGTACTCCTATAGTTTACCACACTTATACCGGAGGTGTGCCAGGTATTTCTTGTTTTTCTGTCATCTCTTATTTTGTGTGCTATCTGCGCAGTACTTTTGTGAATCATATTGATGAGATAGTATCTCATCCAGGATACTGCATAATACAAGTGCTGTAACACCCTATAGCCCAAGGAATGGGTTTGCAGTACAAGTTGTGCCACGTGCTGCTCTTCCGCTTTGCCGGCAGTTGTGGTTCCCCTTGCCAGGTTCCAGTCATCAGACCCACTTAGATATCACGCACCCTCGTATGGTCCTCCCAGCAGCTCACAATGAGATCACAGAGAGGTTAATAGGATTGGAGCATGCACTTCACTTCTGTGTGCCTCAGTTGGTAGAGCATGGTGCTTGCAACGCCAGGGTTGTGTGTTTGATCCCCAAGGGGGACCAGTATGAAAATGTATATACTCTACTGTAAGTCGCTCTGGGTAATGGCATCTGCTAAATGACAAAAATGTAAAATTGCATTGACCTGAATTTAAAAAAGGGCAGGTGAAGTGATAGAGCTTAAGAGACCTAGTACACAATGCACAGCTCACTGTGGTTTCAGGTGAGTGTCCTTACGGGGAGGATCAGTGTCAATGGTCCTTTCATTTCATGGTCCTGAATACTGTTTGATTCTAAGCAGAGTTCTGATATTGCCTGTTGTACATTCAACACGAAAAGCTGCTCTTTGAAATGATCAGACAAGGAAAAGACAATAAAAGGGTAACAGTCTTGAAGATGTGGTGATTTCTCCGCAGTACATTCACACGAACCATAAAAGTCCATAGAAATGTCATTTTTCGTACAGGATACATCTCCAGTAAGGTGTCATGCTGCCTGTTCCCAGCGTGTTACCTGGACATGAATGTATGAGCGTCTTGTCAGTGTTGACTAACTCGCCTGATTGACTTGTATGAGCCTACATGACAGTGTATTTCTGTGGAATACAGAGTAATGGGGAAAGGAAAATGGTAGATATTAGGAAGCTGTAATGTGCCCCAGCACATGAGGGAGTAATTGTGCACAAGTGAAAGTGGCAGTGAAGGAATAGTCAGATCAGAGAGGTAATGAATGCTCCACTTATTCCCTGAGTACATTGCGTGACTGGTCCCTGGCAAGGCCTGGACCGCCCTCAGGGCTCAGTGTAATGCACAAGAAAGGAAAGTATGTACAGTGAGGGAAAAAAGTATTTGATCCCCTGCTGATTTTGTAAGTTTGCCCACTGACAAAGAAATGATCAGTCTATAATTTTAATGGTAGGTTTATTTGAACAGTGAGAGACAGAATAATAACAAAGAAATCCAGAAAAACGCATGTCAAAAATGTTATAAAATGATTTGCATTTAAATGAGGGAAATAAGTATTTGACCCCTCTGCAAAACATGACTTAGTACTTGGTGGCAAAACCACTTGTTGGCAATCACAGAGGTCAGACGTTTCTTGTAGTTGGCTACCAGGTTTGCACACATCTCAGGAGGGATTCTGTCCCACTCCTCTTTGCAGATCTTCTCCAAGTCATTAAGGTTTTGAGGCTGACGTTTGACAACTTGAACCTTCAGCTCCCTCCACAGATTTTCTATTGGATTAAGGTCTGGAGACTGGCTAGGATACTCCAGGACCTTAATGTGCTTCTTCTTGAGCCACTCCTTTGTTGCCTTGGCTGTGTGTTTTGGGTCATTGTCATGCTGGAATACCCTTCCATGACCCATTTTCAATGCCCTGGCTGAGGGAAGGAGGTTCTCACCCAAGATTTGACGGGACATGGTCCCGTCCATCGTCCCTTTGATGCGGTGAAGTTGTCCTGTCCCCTTAGCAGAAAAACACCCCCAAAGCATAATGTTTCCACCTCCATGTTTGACGGTGGGGATGGGGTTCTTGGGTCATAGGCAGCATTCCTCCTCCTCCAAACACGGCGAGTTGAGTTGATGCCAAAGAGCTCCATTTTGGTCTCATCTGACCACAACACTTTCACCCAGTTGTCCTCTGAATCATTCAGATGTTCATTGGCAAACTTCAGACGGGCATGTATATGTGCTTTCTTGAGCAGGGGGACCTTGCGGGCGCTGCAGGATTTCAGTCCTTCACGGCGTAGTGTGTTACCAATTGTTTTCTTGGTGACTATGGTCCCAGCTGCCTTGAAATCATTGAAACAATGTCCTCCCGTGTAGTTCTGGGCTGATTCCTCACCGTTCTCATGATCATTGCAACACCACGAGGTGAGATCTTGCATGGAGCCCCAGGCTGAGGGAGATTTACAGTTCTTTTGTGTTTCTTCCATTTGCGAATAATCGCACCAACTGCTTGGCGATGGTCTTGTAGCCCATTCCAGCATTGTGTAGGTCTACAATCTTGTCCCTGACATCCTTGGAGAGCTCTTTGATCTTGGCCATGGTGGAGAGTTTGAAATCTGATTGATTGATTGCTTCTGTGGACAGGTGTCTTTTATACAGATAACAAACTGAGATTAGGAGCACTCCCTTTAAGAGTGTGCTCCTAATCTCAGCTCGTTACCTGTATAAAAGACACCTGGGAGCCAGAAATCTTTCTGATTGAGAGGGGGTCAAATACTTATTCCCCTCATTAAAATGCAAATCAATTTATAACATTTTTGACATGCGTTTTTCAGGATTTTTTTGTTGTTATTCTGTCTCTCACTGTTCAAATAAACCTACCATTAAAATTATAGACTGATCATTTCTTTGTCAGTTGGCAAACGTACATAATCAGCAATTACTTTTTTCCCTCACTGTATCAAGTGCCACGACATTGGGTTTTATACATCAGTACTTATTGGTGGGGGATCTAATGACCTCGCATGACACAATGAGGATGCTGGGTGTGAATGTGAACAATTAATTTCTAAAGTGAGTTTGTAATCTATCACTTATTGTAAACCCAAATTGAATTTGTTATAATCAAACGAAAACAGCCATTATATACTGTGCCTAAAATGTTGAATCAGAACAGAAATGTTCCTTAGAACTACTGTATAGGTCCCCATGTCATTTTAGATCTGAATTGTAGGGAATTATATCTCAGATGTAGCCAAATTAAGTAATTCAAATTAAGCTAATCTGAGCTAATGTGTTTGAGGCGCTGCCAGTTGAGTGAATTGTACCATGTTAAAGCAAGCGAGGTAGACTGGATTATTGTCCATAACCTTAAAATGCTCTTCTGAAACTCACTGTATCAGTACAGTAGCGGGATAGTCTTCAAACGGAAATGCAGAAGAGGTTATAGGTTTAGCATAATGATATTGAGAGGTGAGTGAAAAGGGTTCTAAAATGTTATAGAATTGGTACAAAGGGAGCCAAAGGCCCCACCAAATTATGAAGTACCACTAAGAAAGCATTACTTTAATGTAAAACCTTTGTAAGTACTGTGTTGAATTGTGATGTTGCACACTCTGCAGTCTGGTCACAGTTCCATATTTCCAATTCCAGTTGTAGTGCTTATCATGTTGACCAGGGGGATTAAGGGGCTAGAATGGAATCAGTACACAGAAGAGGTCTTGGGTTCTCCCTTCTCCTGCATGTTTAACTAGGTGCTTTGAGTATCATGTAGAAATTGGCTATCAGAGGGCAGAGTGTTTGGCAGCTGCACAACCTTCTCTGGCAGATTTCCTTCAGCTTGCGTGCAGAACGGGGAAATTCCATTTCCCCTGTGTTTGTTGTCATCATGTTTGAATAGACTGTTTTCAATAAGGATAAGACATTTTTGTTCCAATGAATCCAAGCAATTAGCTCCAGAATTGAATATGGCCCTGGATAATTTAGGTTTTGATGATATAATTTGAGATTTTTTTTCTCATAGAAATTGTCTTTGTTCTTCTTTCATCCTGTTCTGTCGTCGTTACACTTCATCCAAAAATCTATTGTTCACTTCATTGTTATTTCCAGAAACAATGCCTCGATTGATCATGAAGAGTGTTTTTAGAAATAGCAAACATTTTTGGCTTGTTCTGTTTCTACCAAAAATCTTAGCAGATGTTATTCTGATATCATACGTATGCATGTTGTGATCCAACATGTATTTTACTTATGTTTTCTACTTTTCAGTGATATTCAGTTATCCGATATTGGTTGTGTTCAATCAGCCAAAGGCAACATTCATGGACATTTTTTTATTTTTTATTTGACCTTTATTTAACTAGGCAAGTCAGTTAAGAACAAATTCTTATTTACAGTATAGATAATGGAAAACTATTTGTCTGCTCGCAATAGCGTGAGGAAGTGACCTTAATATGTCATAAAGGAGGGGTACTAATCTTGGTCGTATTGCATGATGACTGCAGTGCTTACTGATTTGGCACAAGCCCTTTTTGTCTAAACTGTGATTTTTAATTTGTTATCAGATCATAAAAAACATCTACTAAACAAGCATTTTCACAACACATGTTATTTTATCCATTTTGGCACGATAACAAAGACAGCCACAAAACAACAAATGTATGTTAATTAATGGAAATATATTGATTTATTGATGGATTAATGGTGTTCGATTAATCAAGCCCAAAGATAAGTGTTCAAAAGTGAATATGACGGGAGAAATTATGAGTGAATTATCATGTGTATATGCATAGTAATGTTTACATCTTTATTATTTTCATGACTGCTACTACTACGACAGACATGCATTGTACTGGACAATGGACAATACAGGTGTTTAAAGCACTTATGAGACTTAATGTAAGGGCTGTCGTCGGAAGAAGACCAAGGTGCAGCGGAGTTAGTGTTCATCTTGACATTAAATTCAAACAAAGAGAACACTATACAAAAAAACTGGAAAACCGACAGCCAAACAGTACTGACAGGAAACACACTGAACAGAAACAATTACCCACAAAACCCAAAGGAAAAACATGCTCCTTATATGTGACTCCCAATAAACAACAACGAACTTCAGCTGTGCCTGATTGGGAGCCACGCACGGCCCAAAACAAAGAAATACAAAAACCCTAGAAAAAGAACATAGAACGCCCACCCAATGTAACACCCTGGCCTAACCAAAATAAAGAACAAAAAACCCCTCTCTATGGCCAGGGCGTTACAGTACCCCCCCCCACCCAAGGTGCGGACTCCGGCCGCAAAACCTGACACTGAAGGGGAGGGTCCGGGTGGGCCTTCCTACGGTGGCGGCTCAGGTGCGGGACGTGGCCTCTGCTCCACCCTCGGCGTCGCCCTCTTAGGTGGCGCACCTGGCCGCGCCGAAGGTCTGGTGGGCGACCCTGACTGCGCCCGGCTGGCGGGCGGCGATGGTTGCGCCCGGCTGGCGGGCGACCCTGGTTGCGCCCGGCTGGCGGGCGGCGATGGCTGCGTCCGGCTGGCGGGCGACCCTGGTTGCGCCCGGCTGGCGGGCGGCGATGGCTGCGCCCGGCTGGCAGGCGGCGATGGCTGCGCCCGGCTGGCGGGCGTTGATGGTTGCGCCCGGCTGGCGGGCGGCGATGGCTGCGCCTGGCTGGCGGGTGGCGATGACTGCGCCCGGCTGGCAAGCGTCCCTGGCTGCGCCCGGCTGGCGGGTGTCCCTGGCGGCTCCGGCGGCACTGACCCAGGATTCACCAGGCTGAGGAGACATGTTAGAGGCCTGGCCCTAGGCGTAGGCACAGGACTCACCGGACTGGCGGGCGGCTTTGACTGCTCTGGACAGGCGGGCGGCTCTGGCGGCTCCGGACAGGCGGGCGGCTCTGGCGGCTCCGGACAGGCGGGCTGCTCTGGCGGCTCCGGACAGGCGGGCGGCTCTGGCGGCTCCTGACTGGCGGGCGGCTCTGGCGGCTCCTGACTGGCGGGCGGCTCTGGCGGCTCCTGACTGGCGGGCGGCTCTGGCGGCTCCGGACTGGCGGGCGGCTCTGGCGGCTCCGGACTGGCGGGCGGCTCTGGCGGCTCTGGACTGTTGGGCAGCTCTGGCGGCTCCGGACTGGCGAGACCCACTGGAGGCCTAGTCCTGGGAGGTGGCACAGGACGGACCAGGATGGGGAGACCCACTGGTGGCCTGGTCCTAGGAGGAGGCACAGGACGGACCAGGATGGAGAGACCCACTGGTGGCCTGGACCTAGGAGGAGGCACAGGACGGACCAGGATGGGGAGACCCACTGGAGGCCTGGACCGAGGAGGAGGCACAGGATAAACCGGGCTGTGGGGGAGCACTGGAGTTCGGGTATGTACGCTCGACATGCTTACTCCAGGCTGAATGCCCACTTTGGGCCGGCAAGGGCGGAGAGCAGGCATTGGGCGAACTGGACCCTCCCAGCGCTCTGGAGACACAGTACGCAACGCCGGTACAGGATAACCTGGACCGAGGAGGCGCACTGGAGACCAGACGCGCTGAGCTGGCACCATCCGCCCTGGCTCGATGCCTGCACTCGCATGGCACTTGCGGGGGGCTGGTATGTAGCGCACCGGGCTATGCACGTGCACTAGGGACACTGTGCACTCCACAGCATAACACGGTGTCTTACCAGTACCACGCTGCTTCCGGTAAGCATGGGGAGTTGGCTCAGGTCTACCGCCTGACTCTGCCCGTGTGCCCCCCCCAAAATTTTTTGGGGGGGCTGCCTCTCGTGTCTGTTGCGCTCCCTCTCCTCATACCAGCGCCTCTCAGCTCTCGCCGCCTCGATCTCCCACTGCGGGCGGCGATAATCCCCAGCTTGAGCCCATGGTCCTTTCCCGTCCAGGATTTCCTCCCAAGTCCACGACTCCAGATAGCTTTTCTCCTGGTGCCTCTCCTTGTGCTGCTCCTTCCTCCGCTGCTTGGTCCGTTGTTGGTGGGTAATTCTGTAAGGGCTGTCGTCGGAAGAAGACCAAGGTGCAGCGGAGTTAGTGTTCATCTTGACATTAAATTCAAACAAAGAGAACACTATACAAAAAAACAGGAAAACCGACAGCCAAACAGTACTGACAGGAAACACACTGAACAGAAACAATTACCCACAAAACCCAAAGAAAAACATGCTCCTTATGTGTGACTCCCAATCAACAACAACGAACTTCAGCTGTGCCTGATTGGGAGCCACACACGGCCCAAAACAAAGAAATACAAAAACCCTAGAAAAAGAACATAGAATGCCCACCCAATGTAACACCCTGGCCTAACCAAAATAAAGAACAAAAAACCCCTCTCTGTGGCCAGGGCGTTACACTAACCAAAGACTCACAGCTGTAATCACTTCCAAAGGTGTTTCTAACATGTATTGAACCCTTCTCTAAAGACAAATCCACCTGCTCTTCGGACTAGTCAATATACAAAACTATATCGACTCAAGAACCCCGACAAAGACTATTGTCACAAAACAATTTTTTTGTGTCAACTCGCACTCTAAGTTTTGTCTACAACACCACAGTCGTTGATCATCAATGCACTAGACAACATAGATCACGCAAGTCAATAAGAAACCCTGGGGATGGGGGCGTTTAGACAGTAACAAATTTGTTTAATTCGTTAATTAAGCTTTTATTTTAGGTATATTATGCTACATTAATGTGTAAATAACAACAATGACATAATTTTATATTATATAGTTTCAACATGACTGTAAAAGTAAGTAGTCTTATTTAGATTTCATATTTGGCTCCTCAATTAACTTCATGATGTGTATTTAGGCTTCTCTCCTTGAGATTCCCAGTGATATACAGTGCCTTGCAAAAGTATTCATCCCCCTTGGCATTTTTCCTATTTTGTTGCATTACAACCTGTAATTTAAATGGATTTTCATTTGTATTTCATGTAATGGACATACACAAAATAGTCCAAATTGGTGAAGTGAAATGAAAATTGTAGCTTGTGTCAAAATAAAAATAAATAAAATAAAAACGGAAAAGTGATGCGTGCATATGTATTCACCCCCTTCGCTAGGAAGCCCCTAAATAAGATCTGGTGCAACCAATTACCTTCAGAAGTCACATAATTAGTTAAATAAAGTCCACCTGTGTGCAATCTAAGTGTCACATGATCTGTCACATGATCTCAGTATATATACACCTGTTCTGAAAGGCCCCAGAGTCTGCAACACCACTAAGCAAGGGGTACCACCAACCAAGTGGCACAATCTAGACCAAGGAGCTCTCCAAACAGGTCAGGGACAAAGTTGTGGAGAAGTACATAAGTACATGGGTTATAAAAAAATATCAGAAACTGAACATCCCACGGAGCAGCATTAAATCCATTATTAAAAAATGGAAAGAATATGGCACCACAATAAACCTGCCAAGAGAGGGCCACCCACCAAAACTCACAGACCAGGCGAGGAAGGTATTAATCATAGAGGCAACAAAGAGACCAAAGATAGCCATGAAGGATCGGCAAAGCTCCACAGCGGAGATTGGAGTATCTGTCCATAGGACTACTTTTTGGCCATCAAGGAAACGCTATGTCTGGCGCAAACTCAACACCTCTCATCAGAATTGAAGGAATGATGAATGGCGCTAAATACAGGGAAATCCTTGAGGGAAACCTGTTTCAGTCTTCCAGAGATTTCAGACTGGGGTGGAGGTTCACCTTCCAGCAGGACAATGACCCTAAGCATACTGCTAAAGCAACCCTCAAGTGGTTTAAGGGGAAACATTTAAATGTCTTGGAATGGCCTAGTCAAATCCCAGATGTCAATCCAATTGAGAATCTGTGGTATGACTTAAAGATTGCTGTACACCAGCGGAACCCATCCAACTTGAAGGAGCTGGAGCAGTTTTTCCATGGGCAAAATTCCCAGTGGCTAGATGTGCCAAGCTTATAGATACATACCCCAAGAGACTTGCAGCTGTAATTGCTGCAAAAAGTGGCTCTACAAAGTATTGACTTTGGGGGGGTGAATAGTTATGCACGCTCAAGTTTTCAGTTTTTTTGTCTTATTTCTTGTTTGTTTCACAATAAAAAATATTTTGCATCTTCAAAGTGGTAGGCATGTTGTGTAAATGAAATGATACAAACCCCCCCAAAAAATCTATTTTAATTCCAGGTTGTAAGGCAACAAAATAGGAAAAATGCCAAGTGGGGTGAATACTTTAGCAAGCCACTGTATACTATCCTCTGCACCTTACACTCACTGACCCCCCTTTCATTTGTCACTCTGTGTGCTGAACACTCACATTCCTGAAGTAGCTACTCACAGTCATTTCATTAAGCAAGGATGAAATCAGTCACAGAAATTAAAACCTCCTCCCTGTTTCTCATTCAGTTGGCCCCTGAACCCCCCCCCCCCCCCTTCCCCAGTGATTGATACCGAAGTATCACAAATAAATTGAAGGATGAGAAGTGAAAACAGGAAAATCACAGTCACAGTAACAGTATGATGTCCTCCTCCTGATATGGGTACAGTGACTATAGAAAGTCTACACCCTCTTGAACTTTTTTCACATTTTGTTGCATTACAAATTGGGATTGTAATAGATTTAATTGTAATTTTGTCATTGATCTACACAAAATACTCCTTAATGGAGTATATACAAATCTACACTGGAGTTGCTTACCAAGAAGACAGAGAATGTTCCAGAGTGGCCAAGTTACAGTTTTGACTTCAATCTGCTTGAACACCTATGGCGAGACTTGAAAATTGCTGTCTAGCCATGAACCCCAACACACCTAGACAGAGCTTGAATCATTTTGAAAAGAATAATGGCAATACAGGTGTTTTAAGCCCTTATGAGGTTTACCCAAGAAGACTCGCAGCTGTAATGACTTCCAAAGGTGTTTCTAACATGTATTGAACACTTCTCTAATCAAGGTATATTAGTGTTTTATTTTCCTTTAATACAAAAAGCTATTATATTTTGACCGAAATCTTATTTTGTGTAGGTTGTTGACAAAAATGACAATTAAATCCATTTGAATCCCACTTTGTAACATAATGAAATGTGAAGAAATCCAAGGGGGGGGGGGAGGGGGTGAAGACTTTCTGTAGGTACTGTACACTAACTACTTGTGATTGAGTAATGTGTTTTAGCCTCTTAGGAAATCAGCACAATGTCTCTTTAAGAGGCTCTTCGTGTTGTAGGCATGTAGTAAAGCTCACCAGGCGAGCAGTTGCGTGACTGCAGCAGACTGGGTTCTGACCTCAGAAATGGTTATGAAAACGATCTGTTGATCAGTGCAGCGTGTAGGAGACCAGCCCTGCAGAAATGAGTGGGGAGCCACCTCTTGCGCTTCAGAGTTGGGCCTTATTGCCTTTACAGCACTAGACACGCACCAAGACATACAGTGTATTCGGAAAGTATTCAGACCCGTTGACTTTTTCCAAATGTTGTTACGTTACAGCCTAATTCTAAAATTGATTAAATAAAACATTTTCCTCATCAATCTACACACAATAACCCAAAATGACAAAGTGAAAACAGAAATACCTTATTTACATAAGTATTCAGACCCTTTGCTATGAGAATAGAAATTGAGCTAAGGTGCATCCTGTTTCCATTGATCATCCTTGAGATGTTTCTACAACTTGATTGGAGTCCACTTGTGGTAAATTCAATTGATTGAACATGATTTGGAAAGGCACACACCTGTCTATGTAAGGTCCCACAGATTTCAGTGCAGGTCAGAGCTTTTTTTTGGTGGAAAAAGTCAAGGGGTCTGAATACTTTCCGAATGCACTGTATATACAGATGTTAAGATTGATTTACATATACCCAGTCTAGAGGTGGTATGGCGCAGGAAGCTCCATTGACTTCCCTGAGAGTTATTATGCTGTTCCTTCCCTTAGAGCTTAGATAGGATTTCTGTGCCATTTATAGCATAGTTTAGAAGGTTGATAGATTTATTTGGCGTTCATTGCTTGAGGGCCATCTCTGTTGTCTTGTCCTTGATGTCATTATTTACATATTCCCCCTCCATAGCCACCCAAGCCTTGTCACAGCCACTTTGTGTAGTACTACTGTATACATGCTCCAAGCCAATTAGCCCCATGCATTAAAGGCTCCGGGCTGATTACATTAAACATGACACTGCTTATCCTTGGCAGCTGGCCTCATATTCCTCTTGTCTCATTCACTTCTTTATCTACCTTATTACTCTACTTGCAGAAGTGTTTTAGAGATAGTTCTATTTTCAGATCCTGGCTGCGTTGCTGTTTTCAGTTTTAACCTAGTTTTATACTTAAAATTGGATTTGACAATAGCTAATGGGGAAGTATGCATGAGTAAGTCATGCGATCAGTTGATTTCTACAACCAGAGATTGTAAAGGTCAGTGGGTTTAGGTTGGATTTGATTAATGCAAGGAGAGACAAATACTTATTGAAAAGCCAACACATTCTCCTTGACCCCGGTTTGCATGCTCAGTTTTATTTTGCATGGAGACAGCCATTAGCCTGACTGAAGCGACCCATGTGACTCATGCAGGGAGAGCTGTGACCATACTGGTCTGGAAAGTAGGCAGTTTGTTAATACAATATTTGTTTGGTTCTCTCAAATGTTTTTTTCCCCTCTGGGAATGTGACCTCTTGTTGCTCGAATTTGAAAATACAACCATTATGGAAGGGGGCGGCGCTCAAGTGTTGTGTGGCTGTGCTTGTGGGTGTGGCTGTGCTCAGTACCCTCCAAGCTCATCATTAAACTTGAGGCCCTGGGTCTGAATCCCGCCACTTGCAACTGGTTCCTGGACTTCTTGATGGGCTGCCCCCTAGGTGGTGAAAGTAGTAAAAAACACCTCCACTTCGCTGATACTCAACACTGGGGCCACACAAGGATGCGTGCTCAGCCCCCTCCTGTACGCCTTGTTCACCCATGACTGCGTGGCCTCGCACGCCTCCAACTCAATCATCAAGTTTGCAGACGACACAACAGTAGTAGGCCTGATTACCAACAATGACGAGACAGCCTACAGGGAGGAGATGAGGGCCCTGGAAGTGTGGTGCCAGGAAAATAACCTCTCACTCAACATCAACAGAACAAAGTAGTTGATTGTGGACTTCAGGAAACAGCAGAGGGAGCACCCCCCTATCCACATCAATGGGACCCCAGTGGAGAAGGTGGAAAGCTTCAAGTTTCTCTGCGTACATATCACTGACAAACTGAAATTATCCACCCACACAGACAGTGTGGTGAAGGAGGCACAACAGCGCCTCTTAAACCTCAGGAGGCTGAAGAAATTTGGCTTGGCACCTAAAACCCTTATAAACTTTTACAGGTGCACAATTGAGAGCATCCTTTCGGGCTGTATCACCGCCTGGTATGGCAACTGCACCGCCCACAACCTCAGGGCTCTCCAGAGGGTGGTGCGGTCTGCCCAATGCATCACCAGGGGCACACTACCTGCCCTCCAGGACACCTACAGTACACGATGTCACAGGAAGGCCAAAAAGCTCATCAATGACAACAACAACCCGAGCCACTGCCTGTTCACCCCGCTATCATCCAGAAGGCGAGGTCAGTACAGGTGCATCAAAGCTGGGACTAAGAGACTGAAAAACAGCTTCTCCAGGCCATCAAACCGTTAAATTCTGTTAAATAGCCATCACTAGCACATTAGAGGCTGCTGCCCTATATAGATAGACTTGGAATCACTGGCCACTTTAATAATGGAACATTAGTCACTTTAAGAAAGTTGACATATTTTGCATTACTCATCTCATGTGCATATACTGTATTCTATCCTATTCTACTGTATCTTAGTCTATGCCACTCTGACATTGCTCACCCAATATTTATATATTCTTAATTCCATTCCTTTACTTTAGATTTGTGTGTATTGTTGTGAAATTGTTAGATATTACTGTTAGATATTACTGCACTGTTAGAGCTAGAAACACAAGCATTTCGCTGCACCCGCAATAACATCTGCTAAAGAAGTGTATGTGACAAATTCAATTTGATTTGATTTGAGTGAGACACAGAAAAGAGCCAACCAGTAAAAGCACAGCCCCCTTCATTATCGATGCATTGTTCCGACAACATCGAAGAGCCATTCCAGACTCTGAAGTCAGAAGGACTTCAGGAGATAGGTGTTAGCCAGACTAGGTAGCGATATGTTTGAACATTACATAAACCAAGATTGGTCATAAGGTTATTTTCAGCTCTTCTTTAGGACTGCCATGATATCACTTAGCTTTTATGCAATTGGTGTCTCTCAAACATGAAACCTATAACAGTGCCTTTATAAATAGTTAAAGATGCAGTTTGGGATCTTAAATACAACAAATTCGTAACATATTGTACAAATTGGATTTGTAACATAACATATAGATTGCTCAAAAAAAGGACATAACATGTCATACGAAATGGATGATGTAGTGCACAATTGGATGACGTAGCACACAAAAAACGGGGACCCCTTTTGGCTCGAGAGCATCACTTTCAAAATGACTCGCAAAAATGATACAAAAGTTCTGGAACGTCACTTTTATAATTTTTTTGTATCATTTTTTGGTATTTTACGATCTTGTCTAATCGCTGCAACTCCCCAACGGGCTCGGGAGCTTAACCCGGAAGCCAGCTGCACCAATCGGAGGAAGGAAACACCGTTCAACTGGTGACCGGGGTCATCCTTCAGGCACTCAGCCTGAAGGCTGATGAGCCAAGTAAAGCCCCCCCGGCCAAACCGATGAGCCAAGTAAAGCCCCCCCCGGCCAAACCCTCCCCTAACCCGGACGACGCTGGGCCAATTGTGAGCCGTCCTATGGGACTCCCGCCCACGGTCGGTAGTGGCACAGCCGGGAATGACCCGGGTCTGTAGTAACGCTTCTAGCACTGCGATACGATGCCTTAGACCGCTGTGCCATTCGGGAGGCCTTGAGCGTCACTTTAATGCAGGGGTGTCAAACCCATTCCGCTCGGCCTTCCGAGTGTCTGTGGGTTTAATGGAACAACACAGAGGGAAATTAAAGTGCAGCTGATCCAGAATTCTAAAGGACTGATTCTGAAAGTGGAATGGAATTAAGGGTAGAACATTTGGGTAATTCTGCATTTGGATAGTTGATATTTTGGCTATTGCTCAAAATCTGATTGCATAAGCAAATTAGATCACTAATCCTTCCAAAACCCACAAAGGAATATTTTTGTTAGCAGCAGTATTTTGGGACAGGTTTCAGTTGCTCTCCTTGATTCAATGTCAATGGTATAAAATGATTGCCTTGGAACCACATTAACCAAGTTTCCATCCAACCTTTTTATGGAATTAAAGTACATGTTGGATAATGACAGGACTGACGGAAACATAAAATTTGGCGGTAATCTTTCCAAATGTAGACAAAACAAAATACGCTAGACAAGGGTGCGTCTTTTTGTGTCAGTAACATTTATTATGCAATAAATGTCAGTGGAAATGCTTTTATGCGCAATATTGATAGAAAACAATCATATTGAAGTACACTTGGAGTCATACGATGATATGTTTTGATGTCCTCCCTCTATGACTTGAGAAACCATAGCCTACAGTTTATTAGGCTACAGATTAAATAAATGATGATGAACTTCACAGGGTGGTGAATGTGCAAGGTGATGAGTTTGATGCTCTTTTCCAATAAATATTGAGTGTCCTATTCTGGTGAGATGATCGCCAAATCTCGCTCTTTTGTCCATAATAATCTCATCATGTAGGTCACAGGCTTTCTGCAATATTTAGAGGTAATGAGCCATTATGATGGTCAGTGTCAGTCCAATCACCATAGTTCCTGACGGGAGTGATTGACAGTTGCCATGGAGAGAAGAGGGCATTCCATCATGGCCAGCAGATCCCTACGATGGCGAGAGATATTTTGCATGTCAGAGAGGTCCCATCCCTCATGCCCAGGGGGACGGGATATCCTGCAGGACTCTGGCCTTGACCCTCCCTGTCCCTGGGTCTCTGCATACAGTACTGAGGAATGACCTGCTGAGTCTTTTCAATAGACCAGGAAGAGAGATGGTCCTCTAGAGCCAGTCAGTGACCTTCTTATAAACATTTTCAAATTGCCAATGATAATCATGAGTATGATATGGACCAAATCACTGTAGACAGGCAGATACAGACAATGTACATTTGAGATTGGGTTTGTAATTCTCATGTTTTTGATATTATGAAGAAAGAACATGAACCAGAATATTTGGCAGTGTTGTCATTCCATTCCCTAAGGCACTATTTCCATGGCATAAGTACACATCTGGTTGTAAATGTAATGGTGTCTGTCTGGGTTTGATTAGCATCCATTCACCCATCAACAACAGCAAAACTGCATTATTTAGCAGATGGTCTTATCCAGAGCGATTTACAGGAGCAATTAGGGTTACGTGCCTTGCTCAAGAGCACATAGGCATATTTCTCACCTAGTCGGCTCAGGGATTCAAACCAGCAACCTTTTTGATTACTGGCACAACGCTCTAACCGCTAGGTTACCTGCCACCCCTAGGCTACCAAATGATAGAGTTAGTGTAGATTTCATACTGCAGGTCTATCTATCATGTCAGACTGTTAGGTATTGCATCAGCCCAGACAGGAATGTGTATTTGGACAAACTGTCACGTCCTGACCAGTAAAAGGGGTTATTTGTTATTGTAGTTTGGGCAGGGCGTGGCAGGGGGTTTGTTTTGTGTGTTTCGGGGTTTTGATGTATGTTCTATATTTTCTATTTCTATGTTCATTCTATGTCCCGATCTATGTGTTGTATTTCTTTGTTTTGGCCTGGTATGGCTCTCAATCAGGGACAGCTGTACATCGTTGTCGCTGATTGGGAGCCATACTTAGGTAGCCCTTTTTCCACCTGTCTTTTACATTTACATTACATTTAAGTCATTTAGCAGACGCTCTTATCCAGAGCGACTTACAAATTGGTGGATTCACCTTATGATATCCAGTGGATCAACCATTTTACAATAGTGCATCTAAATCTTTTAAGGGGGGGGGGGGGTTAGAAGGATTACTTTATCCTATCCTAGGTATTCCTTAAAGAGGTGGGGTTTCAGGTGTCTCCGGAAGGTGGTGATTGACTCCGCTGTCCTGGCGTCGTGAGGGAGCTTGTTCCACTATTGGGGTGCCAGAGCAGAGAACAGTTTTGACTGGGCTGAGCGGGAACTGTGCTTCCTCAGAGGTAGGGAGGCGAACAGGCCAGAGGTGGATGAACGCAGTGCCCTTGTTTGGGTGTAGGGCCTGATCAGAGCCTGAAGGTACGGAGGTGCCGTTCCCCTCACAGCTCCGTAGGCAAGCACCATGGTCTTGTAGCGGATGCGAGCTTCAACAGGAAGCCAGTGGAGAGAGCGGAGGAGCGGGGTGACGTGAGAGAACTTGGGAAGGTTGAACACCAGACGGGCTGCGGCGTTCTGGATGAGTTGTAGGGGTTTAATGGCACAGGCAGGGAGCCCAGCCAACAGCGAGTTGCAGTAATCCAGACGGGAGATGACAAGTGCCTGGATTAGGACCTGCGCCGCTTCCTGTGTGAGGCAGGGTCGTACTCTGCGAATGTTGTAGAGCATGAACCTACAGGATCGGGTCACCGCCTTGATGTTAGTAGAGAACGACAGGGTGTTGTACAGGGTCACGCCAAGGTTCTTAGCACTCTGGGAGGAGGACACAATGGAGTTGTCAACCGTGATGGCGAGATCATGGAACGGGCAGTCCTTCCCCGGGAGGAAGAGCAGCTCCGTCTTGCCGAGGTTCAGCTTGAGGTGGTGATCCGTCATCCACACTGATATGTCTGCCAGACATGCAGAGATGCGATTCGCCACCTGGTTATCAGAAGGGGGAAAGGAGAAGATTAATTGTGTGTCGTCTGCATAGCAATGATAGGAGAGACCATGTGAGGATATGACAGAGCCAAGTGACTTGTTGTATAGCGAGAATAGGAGAGGGCCTAGAACAGAGCCCTGGGGGACACCAGTGGTGAGAGCACGTGGTGCGGAGACAGATTCTCGCCACGCCACCTGGTTGGAGCGACCTGTCAGGTAGGACGCAATCCAAGCGTGGGCCGCGCCGGAGATGCCCAACTCGGAGAGGGTGGAGAGGAGGATCTGATGGTTCACCGTATCAAAGGCAGCAGATAGGTCTAGGAGGATGAGAGCAGAGGAGAGAGAGTTAGCTTTAGCAGTGCGGAGAGCCTCCGTGACACAGAGAAGAGCAGTCTCAGTTGAATGACCAGCCTTGAAACCTGACTGATTTGGATCGAGAAGGTCATTCTGAGAGAGATAGCAGGAGAGCTGGCCAAGGACGGCACGTTCAAGAGTTTTGGAGAGAAAAGAAAGAAGGGATACTGGTCTGTAGTTGTTGACTTCGGAGGGATCGAGTGTAGTTTTTTTCAGAAGGGGTGCAACTCTCGCTCTCTTGAAGACGGAAGGGACGTAGCCAGCGGTCAAGGATGAGTTGATGAGCGAGGTGAGGTAAGGGAGAAGGTCTCCGGAAATGGTCTGGAGAAGAGAGGAGGGGATAGGGTCAAGCGGGCAGGTTGTTGGGCGGCCGGCCGTCACAAGACGCGAGATTTCATCTGGAGAGAGAGGGGAGAAAGAGGTCAAAGCACAGGGTAGGGCAGTGTGAGCAGGACCAGTGGTGTCGTTTGACTTAGCAAACGAGGATCGGATGTCGTCAACCTTCTTTTCAAAATGGTTGACGAAGTCATCCGCAGAGAGGGAGGAGGGGGGGGGGAGGGGGAGGAGGATTCAGGAGGGAGGAGAAGGTGGCAAAGAGCTTCCTAGGGTTAGAGGCAGATGCTTGGAATTTAGAGTGGTAGAAAGTGGCTTTAGCAGCAGAGACAGAAGAGGAAAATGTAGAGAGGAGGGAGTGAAAGGAGGGCAGGGAGGCGAGTTTTCCTCCATTTCCGCTCGGCTGCCCGGAGCCCTGTTCTGTGAGCTCGCAATGAGTCGTCGAGCCACGGAGCAGGAGGGGAGGACCGAGCCGGCCTGGAGGATAGGGGACATAGAGAATCAAAGGATGCAGAAAGGGAGGAGAGGAGGGTTGAGGAGGCAGAATCAGGGGATAGGTTGGAGAAGGTTTGAGCAGAGGGAAGAGATGATAGGATGGAAGAGAGAGTAGCGGGAGAGAGAGAGCGAAGGTTGGGACGGCGCAATACCATCCGAGTAGGGGCAGAGTGAGAAGTGTTGGATGAGAGTGAGAGGGAAAAGGATACAAGGTAGTGGTCGGAGACTTGGAGGGGAGTTGCAATGAGATTAGTGGACGAACAGCATCTAGTAAAGATGAGGTCAAGTGTATTGCCTGCCTTGTGAGTAGGGGGGGAAGGTGAGAGGGTGAGGTCAAAAGAGGAGAGGAGTGGAAAGAAGGGAAGTTGATTTTGCATTGCTGTTAGTAGCCTGCGAAGCTATTCGTTCATTGTGTTGTTTATTGTTTTTGCTGGTTCACCGTTTATATTAAAATATGATGAACCCAACCCACGCTGCGCCTTGGTCTCACTCTAACGACGGACGTTACACAAACCTTATTCTGTGGGAAAAAATACTCTCTAAAACCACATATATTGTTGAAATAAACAATTAACTATGCAAATGTGGCTCTTCAGTTCAGGAATATTACTTGAAGTGGCCCTCTATGTATTTTTATAATAACCTGTAGGAATTTCATTTGACAGTCCCTAAACTGAACTCACTTTTACAACAATTTTACAACAATGGCTGTATAACTGTAAACATGTTGTCTTTGACTCTTTATCTAAAGAGACGAGGTAGTTGGATATGCAGCATTCCCCTATAGGAATGAAGCTTAGTTTATGGGGCTTTTATATGTTTTCATTTGTTCCATGCCAACACACGAAGAAGCAGACATCTGCTTTCCTTATAGACCACAGGTTTAAGGATTCTCCCCTCCATGTTTTTCTAGTCAAGCGCTGAAGGCTGCACTGGATCCAGTCGGTGGATTTTGTTTGTAAATTATGGTATGTACAGTGTATATGTGTGTGTATATGAGCCATTGTCAGATGTGAAATTCTGTCCATTTGGGCTTGAAACACAGCACATGCATTACGTATGGAAGCTGTGTGAGTGTGTGAGGGTGACAGATTAAAATGTCTGAACACTATTGGGTCTGTCACACAGTAGGCTTTTAACCTGAAGTGTTCAGGCCTCATTGACCCTGTCAGGGCCTGATGTGGAGTGGTGCTGCACACCACAGAGCAGTGTTGGGATGCTAATGAGAGCGAGCACGCTCAGAGCCAGGCGGGAGGTGAGTGGGAGCCAGAGCCACCTGCACACCCCGCACGCAACGGAGAAGGATTTACTCTTATATCACTAGGTAGCTTTGAAGTATCCTGGGGTGTTCACTCTGGTCAGCAATGACTCAGTCGAAGCTAGTGGAGAGGGGTCTCATCTAGGCTGCCTCTGCTACAGCAAACCACACAGGACAGAGAATCTTACAACAGCTTCAATGTTAACATATAAAGAACGCTATTGTTTTTCAGACATACTGTAGTCAACGTGTCACCAAGGCCTGGCACAGAAACTGTGGGATCCAAGCTGGTTTTGGACATCTTTTAAATGGGTTGTTTGTATTCTCACGTTTTTAGTTTGACCTTAACAGTCTCACCATGTTAACGTTCAATTGAATTAAGTCTGGTCCACTAATAACAATTCCTCAATTTTTATGGTCTGTGTACAATTGCCTTTGTCCTCTTTTGTTTTTGGTGAGAGTCTGGCAGTGTAGCAGTGACCGCCCCAAATCAAGAGTCACCATAGGGGCATCATTTTGGCAACTAAGAGCAGAACATCTGGTCATAGATACTGTACCTCTTAAGACTGTGTTTAGACTGGCGATTCCTAACACAAGTGCCTCATAAGTTTTCCTCCTATGTCCTCCTAGGCAGCATCACATCAACATTAATGTAAGCTGTACTACACATCTTGTTTATACACAAGGGAAGGTTCTCGGGACAAGTTAAACACAGCTCTGTCAAATAAATGACAGAGTTAACCATATAAACCAAGGTTTATTAAATAAGAGGCAATAAATATAATTCATACAGGTGACCACAGTTGAACAAATCAAATCAAATTGTATTTGTCACATGCGCCGAATACCGTGAAATGCTTACTTGCAAGCCCTTAACCAACAATGCAGGTCAAGAAATAGAGTTAATAAAATATATACTAAATAAACTAAAGTTAAAAAAATCGAATCAATCAATAGGTAACACAAGAAATGTACATAACAATAACGAGGCTATATACAGGTGGTACCGGTACCGAGCCAATGTGTGGGGGTACAGGTCAATTGAGGTAATTTGTAAAGTGACTATGCATAGATAATAAACAGCGAGTAGCAGCAGTGCAAAAACAAATGCGGGACAGAGTTCAATGTAAATAGTCCAGGTGGCCATTTGATTAGTTTAGTTGTTCAGCCTTTTGGTCCTAGACTTGGTGCTCCGGTACCACTTGCCGTTCAGTAGCAGAGAGAACAGTCTACGACTTGGGTGACTGGTGTCATAATTTTTTTGTTGGGGCCTTCCTCTGACACCGCCGAGTATATGGGTCCTGGATGGCAGGATGCTTGGCCCCAGGGATGTACTGGGCCGTACGCACTACCCTCTGTAGCGCCTTTTGGTCAGATGCCGAGCAGTTGCCATATGAGGCGGTAATGCAACCAGTCAGGATCCTCTCGATGGTGCAGCTGTAGAACTTTTTGAGGATCTGGGGCCCATGCCAAATCTTTCAGTCTCCTGAGCAGGAAATGGTGTTGTCGTGCCCTCTTCACAACTGTCTTGGTGTGTTTGGACCATGATAGTTTGTTGGTGATGTGGACACCAAGGAACTTGAAACTCTCGCTCCTCTTCAGTTCTGTCAATGTTAATGGGGGCTGTACGGCCCTCCTTTTCCTATAGTCCATGATCAGCTCCTTTGACATGCTCACATTGAGAGCACCACACTGCCAGGTCTCTGACCTCCTCCCCATAGGCTGTCTCATCGTTGACGGTGATCTGGCCTACCACTGTTGTGTCGTCAGCAAACGTAATGATGGTGTTCGAGTCGTGCTTGGCCACGCAGTCGTGGGTGAACAGGGAGCACAGGAGGGGACTAAGCACACACCCCTGAGGGGCCCCAGTGTTGAGGTTCAGCGTGGTGGATGTGTTGTTACCTACCCTTACCACCTGTGTGCGGCCGTCAGGAAGTCCAGGATCCAGTTGCAGAGGGAGGTGTTTAGTCCCAGGGTCATTAGCTTAGTGATGAGCTTTGAGGGCACTATAGTGTTGAACGCAGAGCTGTAGTCAAGGAATAGCGTTCTCACATAGGTGTTCCTTTAGTCCAGGAGTGAAAGGGCAGGGTGGAGTGCAATAGAGATTGGAGTGGGTCTAGGGTTTCTGGCATGATGGTGTTGATATGAGCCATGACCAGCCTTTCAAAGTACTTCATGGCTACTGATGTGAGTGCAACGGGGTGGTAATTATTTAGGCAGGTTACCTTCGCTATCTTTGGCACAGGGACTATGGTGGTGTTTGAAACATGTAGGTATTACAGACTCGGCCAGGGAGAGGTTGAAAATGTCAGTGAAGACATTTGCTAGTTGGTCCATGCATGCTTTGAGTGCACGTCCTGGTAATCCATCTGGCCCACGGCTTTGTGAATGTTGACCTGTTTAAAGGTCTTGCTCACATCGGCTATGGAGAGCCTGATCACACAGTCATCCAGAACAGCTGGTGCTCTCATGGATGCTTCAGTGTTGCTTGCCTCAAAGCGAGCATAAAATACATTTAGCTCGTCTGGTAGGCTCGTGTCACTGGGCAGCTCGTGGCTGGGTTTCCCTTTGTAGTCCATAATAATTTTCAAGCCCTGCCACATCTGATGAGTGTCAGAGCCGGGGGTAGTAGGATTCAATCTTAGTTCTGTATTTACGATTTGCCTGTTTGATGGTTTGTCTGAGGGCATAGCGGGATTTCTTATAAGCGTCCAGATTAGTGGCCCGCTTCTTGAAAGCATAAACTCTAGCCTTTAGCTCGGTGCGGATGTTGCCTGTAATCCATGGATTCTGGTTGGGAAATGTACGTACAGTCACTGTGGGGACGACGTCGTCAATGTACTTATTGATGAAGCCGGTGACTGAGGCGGTATACCCCTCAATGCCATTGGATGAATCCCAGAACATATTACAGTCTGTGCTAACAAAACAGTCCTGTAGCATAGCATCCGCGTCATCTGACTACTTCTGTATTGAGCAAGTCATTGGTACTTCCTGCTGTAGTTTTTGCTTGTAAGCAGGAATCAGGAGGATAGAATTATGGTCAGATTTGCCAAATGGAGGGCGAGCTTTGTATGCGTTTCTGTGTGTGGAGTAAAGGTGACCTAGAGTTTTTTTCTCATCTGGTCACACATGTGACATGCTGGTAGAAATTAGTTAAAACGCATTTAAGTTTGCCTGCATTATAGTCCCCGGCCACTAGGAGCGCCGCTTCTTGTTTGCTTAAGGCCTTATACAGCTCATTGAGTGCGGTATTAGTGCCAGCATCGGTTTGTGGTGGTAAATAGACGGCTACGACTGATATAGATGTGAACTCTCTTGGTAGATAGTGTGGTCTACAGCTTATCATGAGGTATTCTACCTCAGTCGAGCAATACCTCGAGACTTCTTTAATATTAGACATCGTGCACCACCAGTTATTGACAAATAGACATACACCCCCACCCCTCATCTTACCAGACGTAGCTACTCTGTCCCGCCGAAAAACAGAAATCAGCCAGCTCTATATTATCCGTGTCGTCGTTCAGCCAAGTCTCGGTGAAACATAAGATATTACAGTTTTTAATGTCCCGTTGGTAGGATAGTCTTAATCGTAGATTGTCCAGTTTTTTTCCAATGATTGCACGTTGGCCAATAATACGGAGGGTAGTGGTGGTTTACTCACTTGCCGACGAATTCTCACAAGGCACCCAGACCTCCGCACAATGTATTTCCGTCTATTCTTCACGCAAATGACGTGGATTTGGGCCTTGTCTTGACAAAGCAGTATATCCTTCGCATCGGACTCATTAAATAAAAAATCTTAGTCCAGTTCAAGGTGAGTAATCGCTGTTCTGATGTCCAGAAGCTCTTTTCGGTCATAAAAGACGGTAGCAGCAACGGTTGCATCAACATTATGTACAAAATGAGTTACAACATTTTTTAAAAAACTAACAAAATAGCACAGTTGGTTAGGAGCCTGTTACAAGGCAACCATCCCCCTCCGGCGCCTCTGCTGTCTAACTAAACAGTTCCCTCCTAAGAACAGCCAGCCGGGGAGGTCTATAGGGAAGTGGTAACAAAATAAACATGTAGACAAACAAACATTTAACATTTAAGATTTTTTTTTTACTAATCCTACCGATAAAGCAACCCACATTTTTTTGCCTGAAATACCAGATCCTTTGCTTGGGCGGAATAGACAAAATACCAAATCCTGCCTACTTAATGTAAGGGACACAAACAAATGACACAGTAAGGGCAGCCAAAGGATTCTCCGGATCACATACAAACAATTATAACCCCGGCTCATTTACAAAAGATCAATATCAAAACTTGCATACTTTATTAAATACTCAACATTTTCAAATAGACTCGGTTCACATTACAATGATAAAAGCGCATACCTTTTAAAGTTGGTAGGCCATACCCGTTGGTAGGCCATACCCTTCCTAAGTGCACACAACCAAAATACAGCGTCAAAGCCGCCTCTCCCAAAACAGTGTTGAACACATCATAAAAGGTTGACAGACTTTCACAAACACAGCCAACGGCATGAAGAGGAAATATATACTGTTCCCTGTTCTCCAGGGCGGAAGCAATGCTGCTACCTGAAAGTTCAGTTTCAGGTATTTATTTAAATTGATCACCTCGTCTCGTACCAGTCACTGGATGCCACTAGGTACATTAACATGAATGCTATTGCCAGCTACAGTGGTTTGACTTAAATGCCACGCTATTTTAAAGTCCTAAGTAGTAGATGTTTGTCAGTGCGTACTCCCCACAGCCTGGGAGTGAATGACAGAACAGAAGGAAGGAAGGACTGGTGATGTGACTGGTGGTAGACAGCTGATGGCTCCATCTCCAGTCGGTCATTCCTTTCCCTCCACAGCGCCACATCCCTCCTTCCCTCTCTCTCCCCCTCCCCCGCTAGATGGTGTATGCCCCTGCGTGATTGCTGGCTGGATGGGATCTTCTCTGTTTTGTGACATCAGAGGTGAGATATAGTGGTGGTGGATCCATCCAGCAGCAACCACACCCCCCACAGACCATTGTCCCAGTTCTTCCATGGCCTGCATACTCACCAGACATGTCACCGATTGAGCATGTTAGGGATGCTCTGGATCGACATGTACGACAGTGTGTTCCAGTTCTGCCAATATTCAGCAACTTCGCACAGCCATTGAGTGGGACAACATTCTACAGGCCACAATCAGCAGCCTGATCAACTCTATGTGAAGGAGATGTGTCGCGCTACATGAGGCAGATGGTGGTCACACCAGATACTGACTGGTTTCCTGATCCACACCCCTACCTTTTTTTTTAAGGTATCTGTGACCAACATGTGCATATCTGTATTCCCAGTCATGTGAAATCCATAGACTATGGCATCATTTATTTCAATTGACTGATTGCCCTATATAAACTGTAACTCAGTAAAATCTTAATTGTTTTTGCATATTGCGTTTATATTTTTGTTCGGTGTAGTAAGGGAGGTGGCAACAGTCACAAGCGGGACTCATTCAGTTTATTTGAGGGCAAGTCAATTAAAGGAAGCTTTTTTACATTTCACTGGATCCGCTGAACGTGGAAAGGTCCAACCACTTGTAATCGAACTGGACATACTCTTACATCTTGTTTTCACTGGTTCTCCCAGTTGAGGCTCAGATGCTTTGTACTGTACGTGTTATAATTATCTTAGGTAGGGCAAAGATGTACGTTCCCTTCATAATAGCCCTTACAGAAGTTGTGACGTCTTTGTTGTATGTGTGAGCCTGTAATGTCTTGTCTGTGGTGTGGCGGAAAGAAGCGCAGGAAGCAGCGAACACTGTGTGGTAATTTTAATCAAGAACCACCCGTACAAAAATAAGAGGTCTCCCAACAACAGGGAAAAATACAATGAACAAGCACAGTCAACAAACGCAGTTGACATACAGAAAAACAATCCCGCACAATAGGGTGCGGGCCAGCTGAACTAAATAGCCCTCTTAATTACCTAACTCAGGGCAGGTGAGAAAACATAAAAAAAAGGGAAAAACAAAAAGGGAATCGGTGGTAGCTAATAGGCCGGTGACGACGACCGCCGAGCGCCACCCGAGCAGGAGGGGGCGCCACCGTCGGTAGGAATCGTGACAGTACCCCCCTCCTGACGCGCGGCCCCTGCAGCGCGCCGACACCGGCCTCGAGGCCGACCCGGAGGACGAGGCGCAGGGCGATCCGGACGGAGGCGGTGGAACTCCTTCAACATGGATGGGTCCAAGACGTCCTCCGCCGGCACCCAGCACCTCTCCTCCGGACCGTACCCCTCCCAGTCCACAAGGTACTGCAGGCCCCCCGCCCGGCGTCTCGAGTCCAGAATGGCCCTTACGCTGTACGCCGGGGACCCCCCGATGTCCAGGGGGGGTGGAGGGACCTCCGGCACCTCATCTTCTTGTAGGGGACCAGCCACCACCGGCCTGAGGAGAGACACATGAAACGAGGGGTTAATACGGTAATAGGAAGGGAGTTGCAACCGATAACACACCTCGTTTATCCTCCTCAGGACTTTGAAGGGCCCCACACACTGCGGCCCCAGCTTCCGGCAGGGCACGCGGAGAGACAGGTTCCGGGTCGAGAGCCAGACCCTGTCACCCGGTGCGAACACCGGCGCCTCACTGCGGTGGCGGTCAGCACTCCTTTTCTGCCTAGCACTGGCCTCCTTCAGTGAGTCCTGTACTGCTTTCCAGGTCTCCTTGGAGTGCTGAACCCAGTCCTCCACCGCAGGAGCCTCGGTCTGGCTCTGGTGCCATGGGGCCAGGACCGGCTGGTACCCTAGCACACACTGGAAGGGTGACATGTTAGTAGAGGAGTGGCGAAGTGAGTTCTGGGCTAACTCTGCCCAAGGAATATACCTCGCCCACTCCCCTGGCCGGTCCCGGCAATACGACCTCAGGAACCTGCCCACCTCCTGGTTCACCCTCTCCGCCTGCCCATTGCTCTCGGGGTGATAACCGGAGGTTAAACTGACCGAGACCCCCAGCCGCTCCATAAACGCCTTCCAGACCCTGGATGTGAACTGGGAACCCCGATCAGAGACAATATCCTCCGGCACCCCGTAGTGCCGGAAGACGTGGGTAAATAGGGCCTCCGCAGTCTGCAGGGCCGTAGGGAGACCGGGCAAGGGGAGGAGACGGCAGGACTTAGAAAACCGATCCACAACCACCAGAATCGCAGTGTTCCCCTGAGAGGGGGGAAGATCTGTCAGGAAGTCGATAGACAGGTGCGACCATGGCCGTTGCGGAACGGGGAGGGGCTGTAACTTCCCTCTCGGTAAATGCCTAGGAGCCTTACTCTGGGCACAGACCGAACAGGAAGAGACATATGACCTCACGTCCTTAGCCAAGGTGGGCCACCAATCCTTCCCCCTTAGACTCCGCCCTGTCCTCTCTACACCAGGATGACCCGCCGCAGGTAGCGTGTGCGCCCACCGAATCAACCGATCGCGAACATCGAGCGGCACATACATGCGCCCCACGGGCACCTGCGCAGGCGCAGGATCCAACACCAGTGCCCGCTCGATGTCCGCGTCCACCTCCCACACCACTGGTGCCACCAGCCTAGACGCTGGAATGATGGGAGTTGGATCGATGGGGCGGTCATCCGTGTCATACAGACGGGACAGCGCGTCGGCTTTAGTATTAAGGGAACCCGGTCTATATGAGATGGTAAACCTAAACCGGGCGAAGAACATGGCCCACCTTGCCTGACGTGGATTCAGTCTCCTCGCTGCCCGGATGTACTCCAGGTTTCGGTGGTCGGTCCAGATGAGAAAGGGGTGCTTAGCCCCCTCAAGCCAGTGTCGCCACACCCTCAAGGCTTTGACTACCGCTAGCAACTCCCTGTCCCCCACATCGTAGTTACGCTCCGCCGAACTGAGCTTCCCTGAGAAGAAAGCGCAGGGGCGGAGTTTCGGTGGCGCACCCGAGCGCTGTGATAGCACGGCACCCACCCCAGCCTCGGATGCGTCCACCTCTACCACGAACGCTAAAGATGGGTCCGGGTGCGCCAACACGGGCGCGTCGGTGAACAGGGTCTTCAACTTCTTGAAGGCTCCGTCCGCCTCCGTCGACCATCTCAAACGCGCCGGCCCCCCCTTCAGCAGTGAGGTAATGGGAGCCGCTACCTGGCCAAACCCCCGGATAAACCTCCGGTAGTAGTTGGCAAAGCCCAAGAACCGCTGCACCTCCTTCACCGTGGTTGGAGTCGGCCAATTACGCACGGCCTTAACGCGGTCACACTCCATCACCACCCCCGTGGTGGAAATGCGATAACCCAGAAAGGAGACGGCTCGTTTGAAAAACTCACACTTCTCAGCCTTAACGTATAGGTCATGCTCCAGCAGTCTACCAAGCACCCTGCGCACCAGGGACACATGCGCGGAGCGGGTGGCGGAATATATCAGAATGTCATCGATATAGACAATCACGCCCTGCCCGTGCAGGTCCCTGAGAATCTCGTCAACAAAGGATTGAAAGACGGCTGGAGCATTTTTCAACCCATACGGCATGACGAGGTACTCATAATGGCCTGATGTGGTACTAAAGGCGGTTTTCCACTCGTCTCCCTTCTTGATACGCACCAGGTTATACGCGCTCCTGAGATCCAATTTTGTGAAGAACTGTGCTCCGTGAAATGATTCCACCGCCGTAGCGATAAGAGGTAGTGGGTAACTAAACCCCACCGTGATCGCGTTTAGACCTCTATAATCAATGCACGGACGCAGACCTCCCTCCTTTTTCTTCACAAAAAAGAAACTCGAGGAAGCGGGTGAGATGGAGGGCCGAATGTACCCCTGTCCCAAGGATTCCGTGACGTATGTCTCCATAGCCGCCGTCTCCTCTTGTGACAAGGGGTACACGTGACTCCTGGGAAGCGCAGCGTTAACCTGGAGATCTATCGCACAATCCCCCTGTCGATGAGGTGGTAATTTAGTCGCTCTCTTTTTACAAAAAGCGATCGCCAAATCGGCGTATTCAGGGGGAATGCGCACGGTGGACACCTGGTCTGGACTCTCCACCGACGTGGCACCTATGGAAACTCCTAGACATCTCCCTGAACACTCCTCCGACCACCCCTGGAGAACCCCCTGTTTCCATGAAATGAGGGGATTGTGACCAGCCAGCCAGGGGACCCCCAGCACCACTGGAAACGCAGGTGAATCAATAAGGAAAAAGTTAATGCTTTCCCTATGATTCCCCAGCGTTACCATGTCCAGCGGCACCGTAGACTCCCTGACTAGCCCTGACCCTAATGGTCGGCTATCTAAGGAGTGCACGGGGAAGGGGGAATCTATCGGCACCCGTGGAATGCCCAGCTTAATGGCAAGTCCACGGTCCATAAAGTTCCCAGCTGCGCCTGAATCGACTAGCGCCCTATGCTGGGAAGAGGGAAAAAAATTAGAAAATGAAACAGGCAAAAACACATGACCAACAGGGGGTTCTGGGCGAATCTGGTGCTGACTCACCTGAGGTGACCGAGAAGTGTTCTGCCTGCCTTCTCGACTCCCAGACTGGCTCCTCCAGCACCGGTCGGCCGTGTGTCCTCTCCGACCACAGCTGGTGCAGGAGGAGCCACCTCCTCCGGTGCCCCTTGGCACGGCCCCCCCTACCTCCATAGGGGTAGGGGCGGGGGTGCACGGGGGTGGAACGGGCAGGACCCTCTCCGAACGCCCGCGGGCAGCCAGCAAATTGTCCAACCGTATGGACATGTCAATGAGTTCGTCCAGGGATAGATTGGTGTCCCTACAGGCCAGCTCCCTGCGGACGTCCGCCCGGAGACTACACCGGTAGTGGTCTATGAGGGCCCTGTCATTCCACTCCGCTCCAGCAGCCAAGGTCCTAAACTCCAGCGCGAAGTCTTGAGCGCTCCTCGTCTCCTGCCTGAGGTGGAACAGCCGTTCACCCGCCGCTTTACCTTCGGGGGGGTGGTCGAAAACAGCCCGAAAGCGGCGGGTGAACTCTGGGTAGTGGTCCCTCGCCGAGTCTGGAGCGTTCCAGACCGCATTAGCCCACTCCAGAGCTCGGCCCGTCAGGCAGGAAACGAGGGCACTTACGCTCTCCTCTCCTGTAGGAGCAGGTCTGACGGTGGCCAGGTACAACTCTAGCTGGAGAAGAAACCCCTTGCACCCAGCCGCCGTCCCATCGTACTCCCTCGGGAGTGCCAGGCGAAGCGCGCCAGAGCCAGACGTCGTAGGAGGAGGAGATGGTTGTATCGGGGGGGGTGTAGGTGGAGAGAGGATACCACTCCTCTCCCATCGTTCCATCCTCTCCATCATCTGGTCCATGGCGGATCCGATACGATGCAGGACCGATGTATTGTGCTGGACACGTTCCTCCATTGAGGGTAGTGGAGTGCCCGCTGCTCCCGCTGATTCCATGCTCCTTCTGGTGGTGCGGGATTCTGTAATGTCTTGTCTGTGGTGTGGCGGAAAGAAGCGCAGGAAGCAGCGAACACTGTGTGGTAATTTTAATCAAGAACCACCCGTACAAAAATAAGAGGTCTCCCAACAACAGGGAAAAATACAATGAACAAGCACAGTCAACAAACGCAGTTGACATACAGAAAAACAATCCCGCACAATAGGGTGCGGGCCAGCTGAACTAAATAGCCCTCTTAATTACCTAACTCAGGGCAGGTGAGAAAACATAAAAAAAAGGGAAAAACAAAAAGGGAATCGGTGGTAGCTAATAGGCCGGTGACGACGACCGCCGAGCGCCACCCGAGCAGGAGGGGGCGCCACCGTCGGTAGGAATCGTGACAGAGCCTCAACATACAGTACATTGTGAGTGGGAGTGATATTGGATGTGCTTTCTATTAAATATACCAAGTTGTCAGTAGTAATCCCCAGAAAAGGATTTGCTGGCTGTTTCTGACCAGTAGGGAATGGCTGGAAGTGCGTGACCACAAGAGGAGTTGTTGGCACGATTTTCAAAAGCTTGATTGCTTTTACTACTGTTTTAGTTTTTTTTCATACCACCCCCGGAGGTCTTTTACTACAGCTATGCATTCATTGTGTGTGCCTGCCACCGTGCGTGTGTGTGTGTGCTCATGTCTATGTGTGCCTGCGTGTGTGTTTGTGGGTCTCTCCATGAACTCGCTCCTAAAAGTGGAAATAATAAAATTGATGGAGTGCATTTCCATGTTATCCATGCTGTTACCAATGCAGTTGTCATGGCATTCAGTAAAGACGGTTGATGCAATAAAGTATATCAGCGTAAGGACATCATTTTTGTACAATTGTATTGGGAATAGTGCCATGGATATCACACAGTCATAGTTATTACCTTGACAATCTATGTTTGTATGTAATACTATGCAGATGTACTGTATGCATTATTTATGCCATCTACTATGTATTTTGTTTCAATTGCATTGTGGGCCTAATGTTCAGGGAGAGAATTCTGTGTTGGCCAGAAGTCATCAATATGTAACAGCTGTTATTAGGAAATTCTTTACAGGCTAATGTAGCTTGCCATCCTGCACGCAATGGATTGAACAGACGCCAGGCCACTGTTAGGGATATGGACGAGATTGACAGATGGTTTAGTTGCGTGACAGTGTCGCCTCAGCCAGCCAACTCCTACTCCCTCTCTCTCTTTCTCCATCCCTGCTTCCCTCTGGTGATCCTGACATGGATTTCCTTGTTTAGTCATGTAGGGGGTGGCCAGGAAGCCGCTGGTGAATATATATTTGTGCTGTGAACACGCGAAGGCTGTCAGACATCAGGGACCGGGCACAGTCCCTTCTGCTCTGTGCTCTCCCTCCCTAGCCAACCATGTGATACCACAGCACAGGGAAGCAGTGGGGTAGGGGCAGCCTAGTACTGTACTGTCTCTCTTTCGTCTGTGGTTCCCAGGGAGACGAGTCTAAACACTGCCTCTCTCCAGACACAGAATGTAGGGTCTATACCGTTTAATAATAGCTTGAAGAAAAAGGTAGATTGGAAATGCTTCATAAACTGAAAATATGAGCCCTTTAGGAACATACCACCACAGCATGTGTGTGTACACAGGCTGGTCTCATAGATTAGACGTAACATAGTAAATAAAAAATACGGGAAACTCCAATGAGTATGATATGTTACGTTTGGTATAGTTACATTAGACAGAAGGTTGTTTAAGGCAAAAGCAAAAGGAGGGTGGATGGGTGGGCGTATAACGCGAACGTCTAACAACCCAAAGGTGTCATGTTCAAATCTCATCACGGAAAATGTAGCATTTTAGTTAATTAGAAACTTTGCAACTACTTACTACTTTTTAGATACTTTTCAACTACTTTCCATTTTAGCTAACCCTTCCCCTAACCCTAACTTTAATGAACCCTTTAACCTAACTCTTAACCCTAACCTTAGCTCTAACCGTAACCACTAGTCTAGCTAACGTTAGCCACAACAAAAAGGAATTCTTAACATATCATACCTATTGTTAATTTGTGTCATATTGTATGAATTGCAGTTCGTAACATACCATATGAAATAGATGACATGTACAAATTAATACATACCATATGTAACATATCATACTAATTTGAGTGTCCCAGATTTACTATGTAACGTCTACCTGTGAGTCCAGGTTGGTGTACAACACTGTTTGTCTCTCTCTCTATCCCTTTCGCTCTCTGTGTGTGAGAGAAAGAGAGAGCGCTCTAGGACATGTTGTGGCATCTTGCAGTAATGAGTTCATATTAGTGTGCATAGTATGAGACAACTGTGAGAATTTGTATTATTATTGTCGACCCTAATCGACTGATTACTCATCATACATCTAATAAACCTGTTAGTCCCCTCACTGAGAAGGTTTTGTCCTTTTTTCTCTTATCCAGCCATCCAGGAGAAGCCATGCAGAAAGCACATCATGAAGCCGCATTTGAACCACCAGGATACCAGGAAAGAGAGCCTGCCCATTGGAACCCCGGGGACCAGCATCAGCTTGGTAGAGAGGGACCTCTTACTGGAGGTGAGACAGAGTTGAGCAGAAGGGTCAGGCTATGGTTTGTCCTGCCAAGAGAGCACTGATGAGCGATGAGATGAGAGAGCACTGATGGGGCAGGGAAACGGCAATGACTGGGTCATCAGTCTTGGCGAAAGCAGTCTGCCATGCCGTGATTGTGTTATTTCTTTAAAATTCAGGAGTGGAAAAATGGCAAATAAAAGCTTGAATTAAAAAAATCCAAAAAGTTGAATTTAGCTGCATTTATTATTTGAGGTTTAGAATATGTATTGATGATATCGTGGCACAGCGGAGCTGCTGGGAGGATGGGTGTAGGAACAGAACATTGCGTCCCCCTAAAACCCACCTTATCCATCCCAGAACCATGCCCTCCCCTCGCCACAAACGGCTAGAAAATCTCCCTCCCTCAGTAGCGTGAGACCAAACAACCGATCATGATGCAGCTCAATGAAGATCGTGACACTGTTAAGTCAGTATTACACCAGAAAGTGGGACAAGGGGGCCCAGCTGACCTGGGCTGACTCGAATTAGACCAGAGGTGACAAGGCCTAGCAAGGAGCATGCCAGAGTCACGCAAATGTCAAACACAACAGCTCCAGCCAACACAGGGAAGTTAATGAGGAACCCTGCATGGTGTTTCCTCCACTTTTCTCCCTGTTTTACTCTTCATATCACGAGGCACGAAAACACAATTTTTTGTAATGTTTTGTTCTAACGTCCATTCTTTATCAGAAATAGAGATGTTGTATGAAAAGCATTTACCTATGAATTACTCATCAATCAAGTGCAATTGAAGTTGGTCCCCTGTGCTCTTAGCACATTCAGGTCCAAAATTATTGTAACCCTTGATAAAGAAATGAAAAAAAAGACTGTATAAATGGAAAAAAGTATTTGAAAATTACAATACAATTGCTCAGAGAAAGTTTTATTTTCCAAGTAATAAAATTCAATCTTAAACAATAGGTGTAAAATATTATTGGCACCCCTGTTTTCAAACCTTTCAATACCTCACCTTGCGAGGATAACGGCACTGAGCCTTTTCTAAATAGTTTTTTTTCAGATTGGAGAACACATTGGGAGGGATCTTAGATCATTCCTCCATACAGAATCTTTCCAGATCCTTGATATCCTTCATCTGCGCTTATCGACTGCCCTCTTTTTTTTTTTTTACGTGTTTTTAGATAATGGCATAATTTATGATTTTTTTGTAAGAAATTATAAAATGGTTTGGCAACCCTGTTTGTAAGCTTTTAAATGATATCAAACTTAACCGTTTATTTTTTCCAGTGATTAAGACGGGGATGTCTCATAGTAGGGTGGGGTATGCAAAATGGATCAACTTTGATTACTTCTATCTAATAAATGTTTTGAAATTCAGGTCAAAAAAGTTACTTTCTGATCACTTCTACCATGGGCAGATAGATATGTATAGACATTTTCGTTCAAATTAAAAGGGGTGCGGTCAAAAAGTTATTAAAATCAAATGGAACGACACTATGCTGTTTCCATGTATAAAGATGTATCCATGTCTCTTGTCTCCTAGTCCTTGACTGGTTTTGCCTTGGTGGTGAGCACAGATGGGTTGATATTCTACGTCTCCACCTCCATTGTTGACTACCTGGGCTTTCATCAGGTATGTTATAATCACAACACTTTGTATTCTCAAATGGTGTATTATGACTCATCAAAATGGTCCTAATTATTGAGGGTAAAAGATAAATAATGAAAGTAAATTAGTTGAAATACAGTACCATTGTACAAGCCTTTAATAAAAAATTACATTCTGAGGAAAAATTGTTACAGCATTGTAAAACGGGTTTAAAGTAAAATGGGTTTAAAGTAAAACCACCAACGATAGAAAACGCAACAAAATGTACACATTGTTTTTAATGCAAAGCCATGCCCTTTTAGTCATTAAACGAAACAAAACAGAAATCTAAATATGGTTGTATAAAACAGATGACCAACCATGTCATTAGTTGAAAATAGCCAGTTGTGTAATTCACAGGATTTTAATGATAATATGAGTTGTAAGTAAACAGAGCTTACTTTGTTTACTTCACACATTTGTAACTGTCCTTTTTGAGTGAATAGCTTTCTATTGGGCCTCATTAAACCTTGGGTTTTAACATGGGAAGGAGACAAAGGAGACTGTTGATCGCTTCTCTGATGGGAATTGAGATGGTGTTGCTGTGTGTTCAACAATAGTGGCGTTTCACAAGGCAAGTGTTCAAAGCGTTGCATGCAACAGAAGCAGATATATTCGGGACGGTTGAATACTTTAGTTGGGAGTCTGTCGTTGTATGAACAGTGGGTATAGCTGGAGATGAAAGAAAACAAGAGGAGTTACGAGTGTGGGCTGGGATTTCATCAGGGTAGCGTTGCATTTGTCCTCATGCAAGCAGCTCTGGTGTCACGCAAATCACAAACAAGGCAGCGAGGGGGGCTTCCCACCATCCCACCGACTGAGGAGACTGCATGTTAGAAATGCAAACTGTAGGGCGTCATAACTCATCACTCACTGATTCAACTGTTGTCACCAATTACCCTGCTGTGATACAAATTGTAGACAAGTCATTAGTAATTACTTGTTTTCACTATCTACTTCTCAGCTTTACTGATTTAAGTTACCATTTATAGATCTTTGACTGGCAAACAGTCAAACAAAGCAGTTTGATATTACTGGATTCGTTCGGTAATGATCCCACAGTTAAACTCTTTATACATTACCACTTTTTTTCCCTCAATTGTAAGCTTTTCTGTTACAAAGAAAAGATCTCCCATGTAGATCTAACTGGTGGGGAGGGATGCCGAGTGAACTCCGTCAGTCACAGAAGGCCCTCTGGAGGCTCCCTCCTGGTCAGTGGGGGAAACAGAAAAACAGAAGCGTTAAGTTCTCAGTGGGCTCACGGCAGGCTGACACTTACGGTGTCTGTCCAGATACCACCATGGTGTGTAACCATAGACTCGCTTCACTCGACCGTGACACAGGTTAAGTGGGGAGGTCACTGTGTTGGCCAAACACAATCAACAGTCCTAATGTGGGGGTTAATTGGTTGTTTGGTGACTTGTTCCCCCTTCTCATCCCCTCCCATAGACGGATGTGATGCACCAGAATGTATTTGATTATATACATGTGGAGGAGCGGCAGGAGTTCAGAAGACAGCTCCACTGGGCCATGAACCCCGGGCCCCAGGGGGCGTCCCTGGACCAGCACTCGGCCACAGTAACTGGTGTGTAGATAATTACCTCTGTCACTCCGTGGAGCCGATAAACACTGCAGGAAAGCCCCTCATCTTTACATGCAACTTGTCATTTAGATTAGTTTCCATTTATGACCATTTTGAAGAGCGACACAAGGGTTAGTACTTTAGTTATTGTATACAAGACACAGACAGAAAGAACGGATACTGTATTTCATTTGTACTTTGTAATACTATCCTAAAACCTCTCACAGTAATATTGGTGGTTAGAAGACCAAAACAAATATAATGGATTGTATTTGTTACATAGGTTGTACTAACAGAAATGCTGTGGCTGTCCTGTAGATGATGACTTTGTGATGAGCAGTCTCTTTAATGCCATGGAGCCTGACGGTGTTCCTCTAGAGCTCACCTCTTTCCTGACTCGCTGTTTCATCGCCCGGGTCCGCTGCCTATTGGACGGCACCTCAGGCTTTCTGGTGAGTGAGTACCACGGCTCACACAAGTACCTGGCAATATCAACTCTTACTATCGTCATTTACCATTGTGCTCAACACAGCATGAAGTCAGTTCTGTTTTGTGGGAGTTATATTCAGTTATGTATGTTCACCTGCTCTTTGGGTGTCCAGGCAAGGTTACTGTTACTGTAAAGCACCGACACATTCAAGATATCTGTTCATGTAAAAAGTGTTTTATAGATAACTTTGATTGATTGATTGATGGATGTTTTGGCAGAGCATGCAGTTCCAGGGCAGCCTGAAGTTCCTGCAGGGCCAGATGAAGAAGACAGAGTCCGGGGCACTGCTGCCTCCCCAGCTGGCCCTGTTCTGTGTGGCCGTGCCCCTCGTGATGCCCTCCATCACAGAGCTGAAGATGAAGAACATGACGGCCAGGAGCAAGAACAAGGGCCCCGTCATCACCACACCGGAAAAGCACAGGTAAGCACTGTGGGAGTTGTGTGCATGGGGAGAGCTGAGCAGTGAGCACTCTTCCTCAAATAATGTGTGTCTATATCAGGGTTTCCCAAACTGGTGCACGTTTTGGTTTTTGCCCTAGCACTACACAGCCGATTCAAATAATCAACTAATCATCAAGCATTGGTAATTTGAATCAGCTGTGTAGTGTTAGGGCGAAACCCAAAACCTGCACACGTTGGGGTCCCGAGGACCGAGTTTGGGAAACGCTGGTCTATATTTTAACTACACTTTATAAAGGAGCCAGGCATGGACACCATTTAGTTTACTATCAATTTACAATTCAAGACATGTTTATTACACCATCAATTTCAGAATCAAATCACTGGGTATGCTGAATTTGGTCAAATTAGTACTTCATACTGTACACAACTAGCAGATTATATAATTAATTCATGACCATTTATACATTTTGTCACAGTTCCCACAGTGACAAGAGGCATTGCTCCTCCAGAGGCTCATATGACAGCAGTGACTTACTGTTTCTGAATTGGTCCAGCAGCACTACCAGAGAACCCTGCCACTACACCCCATGGACACCCCTCTCCAAAGACGGCACCAGGTACAAGAACAACAGCTACTACACCCAGGAGGAGCCCCTAAACTTCTGCCTATCCTCCATGAGTGGTGGGCCCAAAGCTCAGAGCATGGATCATCCATGGGACATCCGCACAGGGTCCGCCTTGCGAAAGGGTCCCAGCGGCACCAACACACCAGGCAGACAAAGCAAGTACAATCACCTGGGGAAGACTAGATCCTACAGGATGTCTCCAGGATATCACGCTAACAGACAGGATGCATCTCAGAACAAGCTGTATGGAGGCCTCCACAGCCCTGAGGTGGAGAGCTACTGCGAAGATCACATGAAGACAGACAACCGGTACATGGGCGGCCATCTTGACTGTTACAATGGCATGGTGTTGCCTGAGACGGCCATAAAAACAGAGCAGGACTCTGACTCAGAAAACGGTTGCAATATCTACGGCATGCCCCAAAATAGAGCCTGGGTGGGGAACGAAAAGCGCTACATGGGCTACTCAGAAGAACCACAGGTGAAGTCAGAGGCTGACTACTATGAACAATACACCACCTGCCAAAAGAACAAGACCAACATGAGCCCAACGCTCAATGGACACCATAAATACTTATATACAGCAGGGAACAGGGCTCAGAAGGATCATAGGATACCACACTCAGACACTCTGTGTAGCAGTCAGGGAGAAAACTGTATGGACATCAGTGTATATGGCTACATGCAGCAAGACAACAAACTGAACTACGAGTTCAGGAATCACCTGGTCCACGCTATAAAGAGGGAACCCATGGACTCACCTCCTTGGTCTGACAGTGGCCATGACATTAGCCAAATACCCATGCAGAGAAGTATGATTCCTAACTCGGCAATGAATGCTATTGTATACAAACCAAACCCATATATCTACATGCAATGAGCTCAAGGGACAATCTTAAAAACCATCTGGACTCCACCTTGCTTCTTTATTGTATTGATTCTTAAAATAGCAGGGTGGGTAGTTATTTATACTCAACTCAGGTAATCAACAGTGTTACAAAGCATAAAGATATGGAAGCAATGGAGATATGTTTTTATATGACATGAATATGAGTATGACATGCAGAACCTACTGCAATTCACATGAGTTCCACATTTGTTTTTAAACACATTTCATAACTTCTCGTTTTTAAACCAAGCCATGTCACCCGTCATGTCAAATTAACTGTATTTCTATTCAATGCATTTTACCGTAAAGGGAACAGAAAATACATGCATTGATTAATTCAATTGGGGGCTCCTGAGTTGCGCAGTGGTCTATGGCACTGCATCGCAGTTCTAGAGGCATCACTACAGACCCTGGTTTGATCCCGGGCTGTATCACAACCGGCTGTGATTGAGAGTCCCATAGGGCGGCGCACAATTGACAAAGCGTCGTCCGGGTTAGGGGAGGGTTTGGCCGGGGTAGGCCGTCATTGTAAATAAGAATATGTTCTTAACTGACTTGCCTAGTTAAATAAAGGATAAAAAAAACACAAATTAAAAGTAATTTATTTTTGATTGATTATTCAGATGAACATAAAAATCCTACTAATTTCTTTGCTTTGGTTTATAATGTGATTGATGCTTCAATGTCCATTGAGTCATGAACCTTTATGAATGAGATACTGTATCTTCATTGTTTTTATTCATGACAGGTTGAATTAATGTATTATTTTAACAGTGAGTTTGTCCGTTTTGTCTTATAAAACAGTGTTACAAATGTAAATTAAACAAAGCTTCACCTAACAGCCATTTACAAACATTAATGTCTAAGATGCTCTCTGAGCATAATAATGTAAAAATGTATTACACAGAAATGCCGTTAATTTAAGTTTGTGGTCCAATGTAATATTATTTGTCAATGTTTGTAAAATTGTAGTACATTCAAAAGAAATGTTAGAAAATGTAACTCTGTTTTATGAAGCCAATTTGTTATTATATTTTGAAAAGGAAAAAATATTTTAAACTATGACATGTCCCCTTATGCATTCCATAGCTGCATGCAGCAGTCTCTACGGCATTCTTTCATGCCGTTAGTTTTTTTTAAAGAAAGCTTTCCAAGCTCTTTCGCGTGCATTTGTCTTTATTTAAAACTATTATGCAAATGTTAAAATAATGGAATTCCAGACTTTTTTTTAACAACTGTTGGTAATGCTTTTTATTGTGTATTTATTGTAAGTACTGTACACTGAACAGGAGAGAAACAAAGGTTTATCGTAATATATTGAACCAATAAATAAATAGAACAACCTGCATGTTGCACTGTAGGCACATTTTACAGAAGGATTACATGCATACAAGTTTCAGATATCAATTGAATTCAATAGGCATCTAACATGTTTTGTTATTTAGCACAATAAAATCATTAAAAAAAAGTGCTGATTATTATCTTATTTATTTGAAACACTGAAAATATTAATAAAATGCTGGATACAGATCTCCATACAAAAAGAAAGCTATGATATGAGGATTTATTTTCAAATAAACACTAAATTTAGTGCTCAGCACAGTTAGGGAATTAAAACCAAATTGTTACGTTCCTACACATTTTAGCCAAAGACGTTACAGTATGAAGAGAGGCTAAAACTGCTTCTCCAATAGAAATCCCTGATCACGCTTGTAGGCGATGTCATGGCCACGTCATAACGGTCGTCTCGCCCAAACTGCGCATATGCAGACCGTAAAAATCAAAGCCACTCCTTCGATATAAAGTTGTTTTGGACGAAAAATGAAAATGTATCACTTTCTCACTCTCATTAGCTTGTAGTTATAACAAGTTCAACTACTTAAGACATTGTCTCGAATCTAGATTGGGCATTCAGATTTTGAGAAAATGAACAACTAAGGACGAATTGTTCACTTATCTCATTGACTTTTTATACCCCAATCCCCGACCTGGTTAGTTTCCGGAAGTCTTGCGATGTTATGCCTCTGGGTTTAGAAACTGTGTTGTAGCTAATGACTTGTATTTATAGAAATCAACGGTAACATAAAATACAGTTGTGAGAAATTGCATACTCTTTCAAAAGTCGCGCGCACATGATGCTCCCAAGCGCGCTGTTCTGTCAGCTGCTACTGGGGCGGCGCACGAGAAAGGTCAACCAGGAACTGAACCAGGAGAACCAGTGTTGGAATTGAAATGAGATAATTTGAACGACCTACTCAAACGTATTATTAGAGTTGGTAAGATATTGGATTTGATCATTTTACATTTCAAGTGAGTTTTGAACACGGGCTAGCGTTGTGTTTACTGATTGGGCTGTGTGTGTGTCCTTCCTCTCGCCAACCTAGGCTGCTAGCTGTCTAGCTTACCATTAACATGGGCTGCTTGCTAGTTAGTCATTATGGGAGAGACTTTAAACATACAGATGACGCTTAAACCCGACTAGCAAAAACCTAAAACTGACTCTAACCAAATGTTTATACATTCTGAAATAAATTAAAGATCGGTTTGGGCGTCAGGCTTGTCCTTATAAAGTTAGTATTTTCCAGTCAATATAGTTAGCTACTGTACTCCAGTAAAATACATTTCAGAGACATTTGAGTTTGCTTGCCAGATAGTAGTAGTAGTAGTAGTAGTAGCAGCAGCAGTAGCAAGCTAGCTAACGTTATGCCAGCAAGTAGCATTAGCCAAGGCAGCTAAACGTTACCCAATGCAATGGGCACTCACCTCACACAGGCACTGTCAGTATTAATGGTTTAATAACGCAATCCACCTGATATAGTTCCTTGCAACATTTTCGTCGTAATCACAGAGTGTAACGTTCAGTTAAGTGAGCGTCTTGATCTTTGACAGACCCAGCTTGGCGTTGTTGTCATGGAGGAGACGAACAGGGAGGCTGTCGCTACCGCCGTGCAGAGGGTGGCAGGGATGCTGCAGCGCTCGGACCAGTTGGACAAAGTAGAGCAGTACTGCCGGCGAGAGGCTCGCAAGAAAGCTTCAGTAGAAGCCCGACTGAAGGTAGAAAATGATGACGCAAAGAAGACATGAGATACATTCTGTACTTCCCTATTGTTCATAGAGCTTTAGTCTGAATGAGAGCTGTAACGTTATATATATATATATTGTAAATACATGGCTCAGGCCTGAAACACCTTACCTGGGCTCTTTCCCTCTCCCCAGGCTGCCATCCAGTCCCAGTTGGACGGTGTCCGCACAGGGCTCAGTCAGCTCCATAATGCCCTGCGGGATGTCAAAGACATACAGAACTCCCTGGCAGACGTCAGTAAGGACTGGAGGCAGAGTATTAACACTATTGAGAACCTCAAAGATGTGAAAGACGCCGTGGTCCAACACAGTCAGCTTGCTTCAGCTGTCGAGAATTTAAAGAATATCTTCTCAGGTACCCCGCACAACTACTACATGTGCCTCAGAGATCAATTGGGAACTGTTATTGCTGTTTCTCTTTGCATTTGTGTACATAGAATGTACTGTTACAAAGTATTAATGCATTAATATACAGTCAGGTACATAATTATTGGCACCGTGATAAAGATGAGCAAAAAATACTGTATAAAATAAAGAATATAAATTCAGAGCTATATTGTATGCTAAAACAAAAGGGAAATTATAATATTTTATACTAATACCATTGCTTAAAGAAAGTTTTTTTTATTACTTGTTAAACAAATGTTCTATCTCAAAGATGGAGGCCAAACATATTGGCACCCCTGTTTTCAGAAAACGGTTGCAATATCTACAGCATGCCCCAAAATAAATAGCATATTGGGAGGACCGTTCTTCCATAGAGAATCTTTCCAGATCCTTGATATCCTTCGTCTGCTCTTATGGACTTCCCTCTTCAATTCAAACCACAGGTGTTCAATGGGGTTTAAGTCTGGAGACTGAGATGGCCATTTGTTTGTTCGGGGTTATTGTCTTGCTGGAAGATTCAGTTGCGGCCAAGTGTCAGCCTCCTAGCAGAGGCAACCAGGTTTGGTACTTGGTAAAGTTCATGATGGTGTTGACCACAGGACCAGTGGAAGCAAAATAGCCCAATAACATAAAAGATGCGCCACCATAATTTACCGTAGGTATGAGGTACGTTACTGCATATGCTTCTGTTTTTCAAGGCCAAACCCTGACCATCTGACCATAGCACCAGATTCAATCCAAGTGCCAATGCTGTTTTACAAACTTTAGGCAGTGCTATGGTCAGATGACAGGAAAATAGAGCTCTTTTGCCCTGCACACCAGTGGTGGGTTTGGCATAGAAAAGTACCTCATACCTACAGTTAACATTTGGTGGTGCATCATTAACTATACCAAGTACCGTGACATTTTAGCCCAAAACCTGGTTGCCTCTGCCAGAAGGCTGACACTTGGCCGCAAGTGGATCTTTCAGCAACACAACCCCAAGCACGCATCAAAATCCACAAAGAAATGGTTAATTGGCCACAAAATCAACATTTTGCAATGGCCATCTGTCTCCGGACTTGAACCACTCCAATCTCATAAAATATTTTAGGAAAAGGCTGTGTTGTCATCGTCACGAAGGGAGGGTGCTGGAGTACTGAAAACGGGAGCCAATCATTTTGACCCCTATCTTTTTAGATGTTTTTAATTATTTGTTCAACTAAATCTCCTTCTCCTAGCAATTTTATTAGTATAATATCATTAGCACATTCTTTAGAGCATGCAATATAGCTCAGTATTTGTATTATTTATTTTATACAGTCTTTTTTGCTCATCTTTATCAAGGGTGCCAATAATTATCTACCTTGCTGTATACCATTCCCCTTCTGTGCAGTGCCTGAGATAGTGGCAGACACCCAGGTGCTGATTGAGCAGGCTGAGCTGCTGGAGGCCCACCGTAAACTCATGGATCTGGAATGCTCGCGGGACGACCTCATGTACGAGCAGTACCGAATGGACAGCAAAAACACTCACGACATGAATCTGATCCGCAACTACTTTGGCGCGGTGCAGGGCCTGTCTGACGACCTGGCCAAGCAGCTGTGGATGGTGCTGCAGCGCGCCATGGGCACGGTGCGCCGCGACCCCACCATGCTGGTTTCAGTGGTGCGCATCATTGAGCGTGAGGAGAAGATTGACCGGCGCATGCTGGACCGCAAGAAGCAGATGGGCTTTATCCCCCCAAGTCGGCCCAAGCGCTGGACAGAGAAGATGTTTGAGGTGCTGGAGGGCACGGTCACCACACGCATCGAGGGCAGCCAGTCGGTGACGCGCGAGGCAGACAAGATGTGGATGGTGAGGCTCCTGGAGATCACCAGGAAGTACGTGCTGGACGACCTGATTGTGGTGAAGAACCTGATGGTGCAGTGCTTCCCGCCACACTACAACACCTTTGACAGGTTTTTTAAGCTGTACCACAAAGCCGTGTCCATGCGGGTGCAGGAGCTGGCTGCAGAGGACCTGGAGGCCAACGAGATCGTGTCCCTCCTCACCTGGGTCCTCAACACATACAAAAGGTATCCTTTCTCAGCCCGTATTCACAAGAGGCTCAAAGTAGGAGGGCTGATATAGGATCAGTTTTGTCTTTTAGATAATATTGAATACGATTAAGCTATGGACATGGAGGACCTGAGCCTATATCGTCTCTCCTACTTTGAGACACTTTTTGACTACAGGTCAGGCTATGATCTGCTCTCTCTGTGGCTCATGTAGCATCAGTGATAACTGGGCACCAGTCTAATCATAGCTCAGTGGAATATGCAGGAGTTTCCTTACCCTGCAAGCAGTTATTGACAAGGTATGACAGAAATCCATGCTTTGGTGTGTAGTTTCCCTGACACTATTTCCAAATACTAACGTTTTAGCATTTGTGGCACAAATCCCATTAAAGTCATGATACCAATATAAGAATCTTTTAGTGACTTTGTTGAGCTTCGCATTTAATATTAGATACTTTCAGATGAAAAACGCTAATATCGGTACCATGACTTGAATGGAATTTGTGCCGCAAATGCTAAAACGTTAGCATTTGGAAACATTTCGAGGGAAATAAAACCAAAGCATGGATTGCTGTCATGCCTTGTCCTTAGACTGCTTACAGGGTTTGGAGACCAATGCAATTTGGGTGAACTATCCCTTTAACCTTTCATCATTTGTGTGTGGAGTGTTTCTCAAAATCATTAAATTGATGTAGGAAGAACATAGGCACGGAAATACTTTTGTACTCTCCATATATGGGAAGGACTTCTAAGCTCTGCAAAGAGCAATTAACTCAATATTTAAAGCTAAACAGTCCCTAGGCACGAGAGGGAGGGCATAGCATGCGATCTAAGCAAAATTGGTGTGGATAATCCAATGAACGCACATACTACTGCATATTGAATGCACCGAAAAGATTGAACGGAGAAAGATGAATGTACTAATGCATTCAAAACACAAAGAACTAGCCTTATATCCATTTCTGACACAAGCATCAGCCAACAGCTACCATGGAAACCACAACCACTGATTGGATGAGGCTGTGTAATTATAGAATTATAGATCACTTATATTCACAATGATTTTCTGAGTATGTGTGTGTTTACGCGCGACTGCTTGTGACCAGCCTATGTTTATAGGTATCTGTGTGTATAATATGGATTCGGGCATTGCCGTGTGTGCAGGTGCGCGAGCATGCCATGGTGTGTGTGTGTCTCTGTAGCTGTCTGTCTTTTACATTCAATACATGAACTATATGAATTCCCACAGACAGTATAGTACAGGCAAGGCTGTGTTGCCATGTCCTCACGCCCTGCTGTGTTTGTGTTCCAGTGTGGAGATGATGGGTCACCCAGAGCTGGTGACAGAGTATGACATCCACCTGATGGATCCTCTGCTGCCTCAGAAGGTGGTAGATGAGCTTCTCAGTAAATACGTCCAGACCTTCACTGTGAGTCCAGCCAACACACACTCTGTGATATCAGCGACATGGCGGCTCTTGTCAGATATACAACTCTCTCTCTCTCTGCATCAGTAAACAAAGATGAAGCCGCCACTAATTAAATGTTTCATGAATTATTAGACCAAGGTAACATGGCTCTGGCTGACTCTCTCTCACCCTTCCACAGTCTAACATCACTGGCTGGCTTCGCAAGGCTCTGGAGACAGACAAGAAGGACTGGTTTAAAGAGACTGAACCAGAGGCGGATCAAGACGGATACTACCAGACCACCCTCCCCGCCATCGTCTTCCAGGTATAACCAGTCACCTCTGGCATCAGCCAGAATCTCTTTAACCCATTGGACTAGTGGCTACTACAGTAGCGTTACTACACTAGACAATGTGTATGTGATAAAATTAGGATCTGAGAATTACAGTGAGTCACTAGTGTGTACTGTAAGTCTATTGGATGGGGGGCCATCATCTGACATGTTTGTTTTTCTCTCCTCATCAGATGTTTGAGCAGAATCTCCAAGTGGCAGCTCAGATCGACGAGACCTTCAAAGAGGAGGTCCTGAAGCTCTGTTTAAAACAGATGAATTCATTCCTCATCAGGTAACATGGATTTCATAATGTTGTGTTAATAATTGTGTAGTGATTAGTCGTTTACATTGATGGCAGTAAAGGTGTGTTACAGAATATCAGGGATGGATTGCTATGTATATGACGGATTGCAATGTATATCTACAATTGTCTTCTATTGCTGTTCAGGTACAGGGAAGAGGCGATCGCCTACAAGGAGGACCACTTGAGAGACCGGCAGCTCCCTCAGTGCTACGTCCAATACATGATCGCCATTATAAACAACTGTCATACGTTCAAGTGATTCCCATTTGACAATTCCCTGTAAATAAGAATGTCTTCTCTAACCTAATGCGGCTAATGTATATCTAACCATACCTCTGCTCCTAGGGACTCTATTAACAGTCTAAAGAAGAAATTCTTAAAATCTACGGAGCCCACCCAGAATGATGCTGCCATAGAGAGGACCCTGAACGACGTGGCCAAAGATGGATGCCAGTTTCTACTGGATGAAGTTTTCCTGGATTTGGAGGTTAGAACAAAGTGTTTGTGGACATATTTTAAGCTCATTCGTTACTGTTCTAGTATAATATTTGACAGAATGTTGCCATGAGCACGGTTCTGTTGTATTTGAGTGGTGATTTTTCTCTCCACAGCATCATCTCAGTGAGTTGCTGACCCGGAAGTGGTTGACGGGGACCCATGCAGTGGACACCATCTGTGTGACCGTCGAGGATTACTTCAACGACTTCGCCAAGATCAAGAGGCCTTTCAATACGGTACATGGAGAAATCAATCATTGATATAATCCTATCAAATGAAAGGCTTGGACAATTGATTGCTCTGGAGAAATCCACACATTTTGCATGTACAAATTGATAGTGGTCATCCTGTGTGTGTGACTGAGTATGTTGTATGTGATGTGTTTAGGAGATGACCAGCGAAGCCCATCGCAGGGTGGTGGTGGAGTATATCAAGGCTGTGATGCAGAAACGGATCACCTTCAAGAACGCAGATGAGAGGAGGGAGGGAGCGGACAGGATGATTAAGGAGGCTGAGCAGTTCAAGTTCCTCTTCAGGAAACTCACTGCTGTGAGTGTTTATTTATTGTTACAGGAGTGTTCTCTTTTCCAAGGAGATGCTCAGTAGAAACTACATGCATCTTGATCTAGTCTTTCAGCAAATAGTTAGTCACGATTCATTATTCATTTTTGATGTAAGGAAGACTGCTCTTCTCTGATAAGTCCACACGCTGATACTGTTACTGACTTTTACAGTTTGTTTGTTTGTTCTGTCTCTGTTCTGCTCCAGGGTGAGGAGACTGACCGGCTGTGTGATGCCATCGCTGCTATAGCTGAGGTGTTTAAACTCACAGACCCCACCCTGCTGTACCTGGAGGTCTCCACGCTGGTTTCTAAATACCCTGACATCAGGTCAGATCATACACCACTTAACACATAGGCTACACAGAGAATGAATGTTAGTGGGGTATCATGGTTTTCAATAGAATAACCTTGGCTGTAGGAGAAGTTACTTCAGATGTACCGTATAAGACACTACATAACCAAAAGTATATGTGGACACCTGCTCGTTGAACATCTCATTCCAAAATCATGGGCATTAATATGGAGTTGGTCCCCCCCATTGCTGTTAAACAGCCTCTCCACTCTTCTGGGAAGGCTTTCCACTAGATGTTGGAACATTGCTGCGGGGACTTGCTTCCATTCAGCCACAAGAGCAGTAGTGAGGTCGGGTGCCGATGTTGGGTGATTAGGCCTGGCTCGCAGTCGGTGTTCCAATTCATCCCAAAGGTGTTCAATGGGGTGGAGGTCAGGGCTCTGTGCAGTACAGTCAAGTTCTTCCACACCGATCTCGACAAGCCATTTCTGTGTGGACCTTGCTTTGTACACGGGGGCATTGTCATGCTGAAACAGGAAAGGGCCTTCCCCAAGCTGTTGCTACGAAGATGGATGCACAGAATCATCTAGAATGTCATCGTATGCTGTAGCGTTTAGGATTTCCTTTTACTGGAACTAAGGGGCCTAGCCCAAACCATGAAAAACTGTCAGCAACAGGTGTGGCTGAAATAGCCAAATCCACTAATTTGAAGGGCTGTCCACATACTTGTGTGTATATATGGTGTATGTGCTATCTACTCACATTATGTGATGGCCATTGATTTTTACCATTGTAGGCTTAATTGATTGTCCTTCAGTAAAAAGGTGTCTGTCCTCTGTCCCCATAGGGAAGAGCACATCGTGGCCTTACTAGCGGTGAGAGGGGACGCTAGCCGAGAAATGAAGCAGATGATCATTGAGACGCTGAATCAGAACAAGCCTTCCTACGCCGGCAACACCCAGCCCATCTTCAAGGACATCACCGTTCCCACCGCGACCATGACCTCCTCTATGGCCGCCACTGCCAACAAACTGCTGAAATAAATAACTAGATTCTGGAGAGAGATGGAGACACCTGGGTCGTATTCATTAATGCACAAGGTAGAAAATCAATTTAACAGAAAATAAAAAACAAGCGTTCATTATTGCAGGGTTTCTCAAACACTATCCAAACTTGTCCAATAAGGCAGGGTTTCCCAAACTCGGTCCTGGGAAACCCTGCCTTATTGGACAAGTTTGGATAGTCCCTCCCTGTTTTAGTGCCTCGTGATTACGACCCTGGCGCAAAAAAAAAACATACTGCAAAAAATCATCACGAATCGTGATTTTTCTTTTCTTTTGCACTTTTGAAACATTTTCCACAGACCTCCGATGAAAGGCTGTAGTCCTTCAGGATCTGTAAGCGTATGATACTTGATGAATGAACCGTCGAACACTACCAAGTGGTTTGGTTACTGAAATGAGACCTTGCTCACACCACCCACCCCTCCATGCTTGCCTTATACAATGAACAGTTTGAAATTGTTTCAGTGTGTGATGCTGAATGTCTGTCAGAAAATCTATTAAAGAAATCCTTTCCCCTGTCAGTCTGTACATCTGTTTTCCTAATGTACTCTGCTGTCAGGGAGAGGTGTTGACACGCTGAAACTTGCCAAACTACTGCAAAGTGTACCCACACTCACATGGAATCATTTCATTGGTTGGCTCATTTGATGGTTGCTGCGAAAGTTGACCATTCATTTGCAGAAGCTGTCTGCTTACTGCATCCTTCCTCAACAATACCATCAAGATCTCTCTCCATTATCTCCCTCTGTCTGTGTGACTCCACTGCAGCATGCTGCCTTTTGACTTAAAGCAATGGGTACTATTCTCTCCTACTGCTCTGTATAATACCTCTAAATGTTTAATCTGGCTGCACGCTATTTGTTATGTGACTAGCCGAGCAGCGGAAGGAAGGCACAAACAGCCAGAGGGGACAGTTATCACCCTGGGTAGTGTAGCACAGCCTAGTGGAAGGAGAGGCAGAGGGGGAACCACTGATGCACAGTGACAGCTGCAGGGGAGGTGTGGGGCCAGCATTCCCATGGTGAAAGTAATTCCTTTTCCAGGATGTTGCGTGACCATTCATAATTGTTATGGGGCATTTTACCATTGGCTCTCTACGACCTTAGAAACACCCACTCCAAGCTGTGATTGGTGTCCGTTTTGAAACTGGGTAGTCCTGTGATATTGATATTTAATTGCAATTTGTATACTTTCATCAAAGCTATGAAATTAGGTATGATGGGGGTACTAAACATGTCTTTCCAAGTTTTCCATATGCTTCAGTGTTGTCCAATGAGAGGGCTGCATTTGCCATGCTGTGACTGAAAATAAGGCCAAGGCAGGGCTGTAGTGGACTACAGCACGCAAGCCTGTACTCTTGCATGGCACACACACGTCATCAGCTCAAATCCCTGGATTACACACACATGCCACGGGGTGGGGCCTAGGCATTGGACTCAAATGAGACTTCTGGCAGCTCCATCACAGAATTATCAGTCACTCAACAACCGATCCTCCATTCCTCCTGGTCTTACACACAGCTCTAATGGCTGGCTACTAAAAGCTTTGACTTGAGTATTCCAAGAAAACCTAGTGCTAACAGTAACATACTGTCTGTGTTCAACATGATTTCACTGGCTTCAGTGGCCACTAAAATGTACAGTTTTGTCACACAACAGAATGCCACAGATGTCTCAGGTTTTGGGGTAGTGTGCAATTGGCATGCTGACTGCAGGTATGTCCACCAGAGCTGTTGCCAGAGGATTAAATGTTAATTTCTCTACCATTAGCCGCCTCCAACTTCTTTTTAGTGAATTTGGCAGTACGTCGAAACGGCCTCACAACCGCAGACCACGTGTAACCACGCCACCCCAGGACCTCCACATTCGGCTTCTTCACCTGCGGGATTGTCTGAGACCAGCCACCTGGACAGCTGATGAAACTGTGTTTGCACAACCAAAGAATATCTGCACAAACGTCAAAAAGCTTCTCAGTGAAGCTCATCTGTGTGCTCGTTGTCCTCACCAGGGTCTTTATCTGACTGCAGTTTGGCATTGTAACCAACTTCAGTCGGCAAATGCTCACTTTCAATGGCCACTGGCACACTGGAGAAGTGTGCTCTTCACAGATGAATCCTGGTTTCAGCTGTACTGGGCAGATGGAATGCTTGGAATGCTCTGGATTGACGTTTACGACAGCGCGTTCCAGTTCCCGCCAACATCTAGCAACTTTGCACAGCCATTGGAGAGTGGGACAACATTCCACAGGCCACAATGAACAGCCTGATCAACTCTATGCGAAGGACATGTGTCGAGCTTTGAGGCAAATAGTGGTCACATTTCAATTGACTGATTTTCTTTTAAGCTATAGCATGCTTCTTCTGTGACTTGAGTTAATCTACACTGAATAAAAATGTAAACGCAACGTCAATTTAAAAAATGTACTCAGTAAAAAAATATGTTGAACGTTTATATTTTTATTCAGATAAAGCATCCTCAATGCATTTGGTATGTACATTTTCAATGGGTGGCAGGTTGATTCCCTTTTCTGATATCTTATTGTTGCAAATGAAGTGAAGGAGGTAATAGGCCTACATTTAGAGGTCTCTGGCGTACACATTTTACTATGCTTCATAAACCTGCACAGAATACTGAATATATAAGATCGTGGATAACACTTTACTTGACACCCAGCGTCATAACATTATGGACACATAACAGCTGACATAACCTGTCATAATATGGTCATAACACTGTAAGGACACGTATATTTAGACATAACATATATTACACTATTTTATGGCTGTTATGACACCTACATAATAATGTCAAAATCCACAAAACCTACCACAGTAGTTATATTATGGCTGGTTGTTACACCTACATAAGAATGTCAAAACCCACAAAACCTACCACACAAGGCAAAACATTCCATTACACCATAAACAAACTGTTGACAAGTTGGCTATGTTATATAAAATTTTCTGAAATAGCTCATTAAATTGTAATTGCACCCACATTTACATCAGACATTCAGCTACCCCAATGCTCTGTTGCTGATGACTGGGATGAATGCAGGAGCAGATTTAAGGAGCAGGACAAGACACCCTCTTTTCGACTGATGTCTGACATAAGGGCATGCACGTGAAATGCTAATCTGATTTATATTATTATGAACGTCATAATGCTTCTTGAGTGTCAAAGTGCATTTTCTTAGTCCAAGTAAAGTAGCACAGGATGGTCATAATGCTTCATGACAGTGTCAGAGTGTACTTTCTGCAAGTTATTTAAAATATGAAAAAGAAACATGACTAAAGAATTCATTAGAACAACATAGGATTTAACAAACTTTAAAATGAAAGGAAACTTCTTGGCAGGGAAAAAACACATTTGAATAAATGTGAGTTTTGACACCTATGGTGTCATAACCAGCCATAAAATAACGCAATATATGTCACAACAGGTGTAAATATCTATCATGACAGTGTAATGACAAGTTGTGTCAGCTGTTATGACATGGTTATGTATGTGGCATAACGTGTTGACGCTGGGTGTGAAGTAAAGTGTTACCGGATTGTGTTCCCGAGATTAAACCAGATCTTCCTCGAGGCATTGACTATTTTATATACTGTAATTCTATGCAGTGTTGAAATACGGTCAACCTTTGTAAAAAAAAAAAAAATGTAAGTATATTTTTTTACTTATTCTAAAACAACTCTGTCTGATCATCCACAGAGAACAGTAGTATTCTACTTTTTTCAACCTGGACTCAATACCCCAAACACTTCCTGTATGAAAGTCTTCTCATCAACCACAGGTTTTTTCACGTACAACATTGAGAACTACACTTGACATACACTGCCACCTTCTGGCCGGTGAATGTACAGTTAGGAATTGATCTGACCCTGAACAGTGAAAAACAATAGTACAATATTGTACAATAGTAAATAGTCATTTAAAGGTGAAACAGTGACACTCGTCACCCCAGGTGCATTTGTTTATGTTTTTCCAAATACATCCTATGCTGTTCTGTCGCGCAGGCAATGACGTCAGAGGGGGGAAAAAAAACAGTGTTCGTTGTTTGAAAAAACGTCGTTGTTTGTAATTATATCGCAAACGGACGTGGCAGTTTCCCTGCTACGTATTCCAACTTTAATAATGGTGAAAACATTGTTCAATGGAAATAACAGAGAAGACCTTAGATATTCAATGTCTATTTTATATTAAAAAAATGTATGGAAGAATAAACCATTTAGAATGCATTTCGCAATTCTGATATAGCATGGGGATCTCCATATTAAAATATAAACCTGTGTTTTTGTTGTTTTTTCATTGATTGCTACCAACTTCCCTGAAGAAAAAAAAAGTATGTTTAATTAATTTTGCACAGGAAGGAACTATTGTATAATTACATATTTCAGTTGCGACATTAACATTTAATCAATAGATGAATTGCACCAGAGGTAACACTACCTCAACCTTCAGCACTGCATCTTTAACATAAAAGTTCAACAAATACATCAAACAGGCTTGATAGTTCATGTTTTTTTCTCTTTCAATTTTAATTTGAAACATCAAAATAAAGATATTAATCAAAATAAAGTCAACAACTAGGCCTCTTAAATCCAATACAAAACGTTTAAAACTTTAAAAAACGGATTCTGAAAAGCTGCTTACAGATACGTTCCACTTTATAAAACGTTCCACTTTACCTGCGTGTCAATTTCAGATAGCTTACACATTGCGTGCCTGTGTGTTGGTATGCTGGAAAACACTAAACAATCCACCTCAACAGCAGACAGTGAAAGAGAAAGGTGGGTTTCAATCCCACAAACAGGCGATTGTCTTTAACAACAGTGAGTGTTTTACCTTTTTTCTAATACAGAAGTTCTCATTTGAGTACAGTAAGTGTGTGTAGTTAGCCTCTTACAGATGTGCACAAATTTACACCTACATGCATAATACAATCTCATTGCTGCATGAGAAAGGAGGAATAGGGCACATAAAGTACTGGCAACAAAGAGCTTGACACAAGCCTACACAAACGGGCAGGAGCCAAACGTTCAACATCTTCAACAGGTACAGTACATGCATGGTGGTAGGATAAGGGACAGTGATTCTGTGGCCCAATCCAAAGATCGACCCTACTGATGGGGGGTTGATTTGGGTCTCAGAAAATCACCTCCTAGAGGAGAGGCTTAGGGGATACATTAACCACAAGAGTCCTCTCATTGCCTGAGAGCATTTGGGACATGACCCACAAAGAACCAAACATAGATATACACACGCACAGACCTGTAAGGATTAGTGCAATTTTGCCCCCAGGAGACAGTTACAAACAAAACAGCAGCATTAAAGGGTTATAACGTTACTTCAGGATTGTGGCAATGAGGCTCTTTATCTACTTCCCCAGTCAGATGAACTCCTGGATACCACTGTTATGTTAAGAGGTGGTTTCATGAGCCAATGCTAACTAGCATTAGCGCAATGATTGGAAGTCTAGCATGCTAGCAGATACCGTAGACTTCTAGTCATTGCTCTAATGCTAGTTAGCAATTGCACTAGCGCTAGTTAGCAGCTTCCTTCAAACTGCACGCAGAGACATAAAAAATGGTATCCACAAATTAATCTGACTCTGAGGAAGTAGATTGCCAAAATCCTGTAGTATCCCTTTAACATCATGAATGACAGACATGATTAACTTAATACATGCTTCACATTAAATCAAGTGGCAACAAATGACAATAAAACATTCCTTTTCGCACAAAGATTTTCCTTAAATGGAATACCGTTAGCATGTAAAACAAATGCAATACAGGGTATTTATGGTACATTCAGAATATTCTGTCAAAAAACAAATTACATAAATATTTTTATCTCATAAACCATACATCTTTCCTCCACTTTATGACAATCCAAAAAAATAAAAGAGCATGTGAAGTTTTTGAATATTCACCCCCCCACCCATTTTTATAAATCACATATTTTGTTATTTCAAATAGATAAAAAAGAAATTTAATGAGCTGGTAGGTTTAACTACTAGCTGCTTTTTAACTGTATTTTTTTTTGAACACCTATGCGATAATATAACCCTCTCCATCTTTTCTCTGTGAGGCACTAAGGCATTGTCCTACTCACTACCTTCCCTCCCATTACAAGTGCTAGCATATGAAAGAACTGACAGGGAGAACAGAGACTTGAAGTCATGACATGCTTTAGTTGATATAGGCTACTTAGCCTAACATATAACGACTTGAACCAAAGGCAGATTCTGGAAGAATTGAAATGTTCTAAAAAGACCTACATTAAAATTAGAATATAATTTTTTTTCTCTCCAAATCTATCAATCCTTATCGAATGCAAGTTACCACCACACCATTTAAATATGTGGTTTTCTTTCTTTAAAGTAAGAGACTAGTCTGTAAATGTGAGCTTGTCTCGTGCCGGTCTTCAGTGCAAAATACCACCCTCTGAAAAGTCTGAGAATTATACTGGATTCCATTCTTTACTGAGAAACTAGTCAGGATATTTGCATGGGTTCTCAAACCCCTAAAGGACATTTGGAAGGTATTACAAATTGTTGAAAAACTCAACCCTTTGGATTTCTGGAACCTTTACTGTAGTGAGATAAACAAAGCATTGTCTTGGTCCTCTCTCTGTCATGTCAGTCAGTTTTGTCTGCTTCAGAGGAGTGGGGGGCTGCGTACTTCAGCCGAAAGCCACCTGAAACACACACACACACACACACACACACACACACACACACACACACACACACACACACACACACACACACACACACACACACACACACACACACACACACACACACACACACACACACACACACACACACACACGTCAGTGTCGCGTGCCAAACTAGCCAACAAGTAACCTAAAGAAATGTGATGTCCATAGTCTATGCTAGCCTTCCAGATTCAGTGTCCCATCAAAAGATGATTTAACACTTGGTTGGGTGTTTAATAGAGCTCTTTAGCGCGTTCAGACAATCCAAGATTTGCTACAGAGAGCGTCACACATAAAAATGGTGGACAGTGCAAAACACGGTGGGAAATTTTTTTTACAAAAAAAAGCTCTGCCTTCCTATACAAAATGTTATTTTGCTGAAACAAAAGAGGAATCCTTATTTTCTCTGCTCTATCACTATGAGAGACTTCACCTCCTCTCTCTGCCACTAGCCTGGCCAGTATTACCTTGCTGCCCGGCGTCCATTGAGGGCTGCTTGCAGTCCTGGGCATAGTGCCCGCTGAGCCCACAGTTATAGCAGGAGACGTTGGCACTGCTCTTCTTCATGCCCGTGCCCAGTCCCACCGAGGAGAACATGGGTGTGTAGAAAGGGTTGAAGGAAGCAGCTGCCATCTGCTGCAGGTTGTATCCAGCCTGGGTGGCCAGCATGTGGTCTGAGTGGGAGGTGTGGAGCAGGTGTCCACTGACGTATTGCGTTGGCGTGGCTGTGTGAGGAGGAGGGGGATAGAAGGGAAGCTGTGTGGTGCCGTTGCTCTGGTGTTGGACCTGACTGCGGTGGCTGGGGTATCCAGCACTGCACATGGACGGGAGGTGGAAGAGAGGGAGGTGGGCGGCGCTGAAGACCTGGCGCCCCAGCTGGGGAGGGAAGTAGAAGTTGGGGTTGGGGGAGTGGCTACTACCACAGCTGCCACGGCAACCGCAAGTGTTGCAGCTCATCTGCTGTTGCTGGAGAGGTTGGGCCTGCTGCTGGGGTTGCAGCTTTTGCTGGGCCTGCCCTGCTGCCACCCCCGAGCTGCTGCAAGAAGCGGTGCCGTCTCCCTGGGCCGTGCTGCGGGTGAGGGTCAGGGCTTGGCTGGACACGGGGCCGGGGGTGTGTGTGGGGACGGCTGGGAGCAGAGTGGCCTGAACCTGACTGATGGCAGCTGGGGTCACAGATGCCCCTGAGGAGGGTGTCACGTAGTTAGGGGTGGGTAAGCTGGTGGGTACAGCCAGGGCTTGAGGCCTGGTGTTAGGGTCAGGGAGAAAGGCTGCTCGGGGTAGGGTGGCAGTGGAGGCTGAGTCAGTGGTGATGCATGTTTGCTGCAGGGGGGACATGTGGGAGGTCGGGGGGGTGACACTGATTGCACCCATGGGGGGCTGGTGCTGGGGGTTAGTGCTTCTACTGTCTGGGCTAGTGGGGGTTCTATAACACTGGAGTATGGGGTGACTGCTGGAGCCTGGGGTGGCTGGCTGTGAGTTCAGGGGTGCAGACACATGCCTCTGTCTCTCAGGGTCTCCCAGGGGAGCTTGGCTTGGGATGGACTCCTGAGGAACCATGGGGGTGGTCCCAGTCAGTGCCCCCTCTGCTGGTGAAACGTCCCCCGGCTGTGAAGTGACAAAGACCATAACGTCTGGCATGGTGGGCCCATTCTGGACCGTCAGTGGTATAGGATGTACACTTCGGGTACTGTCAGTGTAGGATGGCTCTTCCTTGTGGGCGACAGGGACCATAGGGTGTACAGTAGCCACAACTTTCTCCCTGCTGTGACCACTCGCCCTCTTCTGCTGGACAGAGTGATCCGAGTAACTCTCAGTAGTGTCTGGGAGAGAGAGAAGCGATCATTAAAGACATCTTGAGGTTCAACAGCACTATTTCACATTAAGGCTAAAGACTGAGACATCATGGGCCGGTTTCCAGACCCAGATAAAGCTTTGTCCTGGACTAAATGGAGACTCTCCACTGAAAGTGCTCTTTAGTCCAGGATTAATCTGGCCCCACAGGGGTAGAGGGGCCACTCACCTCTCTCTTCCTCCAGGTCTTCAAGGTCCTCACTCTCCAGACTCTCACGGGCCTCATGCTGGGGGCTGGAGGGGGTACTGGAGCTCTCAGACCACGTGTCTCCATACCTGTCCTGGACTGGCTCTACAGGGGTGGAGGAATGCACTTAGAAAACCACCAATCACAAACATGCATGTTGTTAAAATGTAAACCGTTGAATTGGGGGTGGGGATAGGCTATTGCCAGACATGGCTACTTACTCTCACTGACACCCTGTCTAGTGACGTTTGTTGACAGCGGTCTGATGATGCCATTGGGGATGTAGGCTTTGGCCCCCTCATTTCTCCTAACTTCATCAGGTCTTCTTCTACTCTTTAGTTCTGGAGTGAAAGCCCATTTCTCATCTACCTTCTGAAGAGAGAGCAGAACATTTAACACGCTAAACAGATGTAAATTATCATGATCGAATCAAACAAAAAAGTCAAAAATACAAGAGACATGCTTTTACTGTTAGAACAGATGCCAGTCAGCGTTACACAGCAGCATATTGACAGTCCTGCTGTTTCTAGCAGTTTCTCTAGTGGCCAGGTCAGGGAGAGATGTGTGACTGACCTGATGTGGGTCTGGCCAACAGGACATAACGTCTGCTTTTCTCCTCCCCTCCACCACTCCGTTGTGCTCTAAGTGGACAGCAGGCCTCTGGCTCTCACTCCGGCTGCTCTTTGTCATCAGTATGCTGTAAAGAGAAGGAAAGGATCCTCTTAGTACAACCCATCAGCCACAAGGTCACATGTCTGGGACTGAACAGATAGAGCTCTTACCTCTGGCCTAAGCTGCTGCACTCCGTCTGATGCCCAAGGTGGTGCGACTCGAAGTCTGGGTGAGGGAGAGCAGAATGATGATCGAGAAAGAGAGAGAAGTACGAGTGAACATCAACTATTGATCAATTAAATTCAACTGGACTTAAATCACATAGGGTGACAGGCAACAATATCTGTCTGTATGAAATAGCCATTTCCACACATTGTCAGATCAACCCCACAAAGAATGACAGACAGGCAGAGTAAATGGTTTATATGAGACAGCGATAATAGAAACTACACCATACAGCGCACACACACACACACACACACACACACACACACACACCTTCGTCCTGACTGGATGGCTCTGTGCAGTCTTCTTTAAAGTGCTCGGCTGCCTTGCAGGTCTTTCCCAGAGTTACGGTATTATCTGGGTAGGAGAGACCAGATAGTGAGATATTAGGGAATGGCCGACAAGATCCTTCCAGCCTACCTAACATTACAGCTTTGCAGGTCTTTAGGCAGCGGAAGTGTGTTAATATTAAAAGCTTTACATTTGCAGCCTAGACATCAAAAATACATTCTTGGTTTATGAATTTCTGTGGTCAATTTAATGCAGCTGTGTGAAACCAATGAGCAATGGATTCCCTTGAATGGTCAGAGGTTTGAGGAAACTTTCCCAAATAATAATTTAATTTAGTCAATTGATAATGGCTCGGGGTTTAATGTGGTGAAACAGCCTCCTGGTCCTGCAGCTATGCTGAGAGCTGTTCACTGTGAAGCTGGGTTTATTTCTCTAAGCTGGCCACCAAGCAGTGTGCGTATTATTTCTGGAGGATTTACCGGTCCTCTGGGAGAAATATTGAAACTGGGCTCAGGGCGTTACTTTCAAAGGCCATAAAATAAAGAAAATAAAAAGTTAAAGTTGACTGAGAAGTTGTCTATTGATACGATTAGTCACATGGACCGACCACATCAATCCAAATGCAAAATTATTCTAGAAGATAGAGGGGCAATTGTGGTCTGTGTTCCAAGGCATCCCTAACCAATCAGGTGGATGGTTTGTGTAGACATGCATTCCTGTACACGTCAGCGGAGCGGGTGATATCTCACCTTCCTGGAGGCTGAGGCAGGGGACAAGGAACCTGCAGACCTCTCCTCTCTGCCTGAAGGCTGCTGGGGCTGACAGAAGCATGTCCCTGTCACAGTGGAGAGAGAGAAGAAAGGGAGTTAAAGATAGAAATTACACAGAGGGAGAGAGAAAGTGACTTGGAAATTATAATTTAATGTGTCCTCCATCACCTGTTCTATACTAGAATATCTAATAGCAAGATACAGTAGGCGTCATCCATCACCTGTTCTATACTAGAATATCTATTAGCAAGATACAGTAGGTGCACTCTGTAAGAGATCACAAAGCGAGGGTGTGACCTTGGATGGTAGTGAAAAAGAGAAGGGGAAAAAGTGATCCCATCCATATCTGCAATGGAGAAACCACGTCTCACAGAGTTAAGGTCTGCCATTCATGGTTTTAGGGACTGACCACCCCACCGCAGGTGGGCGTCTGACTGACGACATTTTTGCCTGTTTCTACAAATGATGTCCGGAACTCTGTTCAGAGGTGTTAAGTACTCTCGGGCGTGTCAATGCCTTCAGACAGTGTTTCCCAACTCCAGTCCTCAAGACCCCCAACAGTACTCATTTTTAGTGTAGCTCTGGGCAAGCACACCAGATTCAACTTGTCAACTAATCATCAAGCCCTAATTGAGTTGAATGAGCTGTTTGTCCCGGGCTACAACAAATATTTGTTCTGTTGGGAGTACTGAGGAATTGGAGTTGGGAAACACTGCCTTAAGGAATGGCTAGTAATGGTAATGACATCACAGTTGACCTAGATATCAAAGCCTGGGTTCTGACACATGTAAAGCCTGGAGGTTATTCGCCATAACTGACAACACTGGAGCTTATGGCAGTGTTGGTGACAGTAACTAGAGGGTAGTCTACTCTACTCTCCACAATATGATACGTTGAGGTTTGTGAATAAAACACAGCTAAAGTAGAGGTTTGGACTAGTAGACAGTTTTAGCCATCTCATACAGCAATGTTATTTTATGCCACAGAAGCAAGTCATAGAAGATAAATAGATCTTGAATATCGAGGGAAAAAAGAACAGCTGGAGTGTATAACAACAAGAAGGTGTGAACTTCAAGAAATCTATTTATTTGACTGACAATATGAAAACCCTTGAGATGTCGCATCATTCTGTGTGCTGCAACAAACAGAGTAAAAGAGGGAGACTCACTGTAGCGTCCTCTCCAGGTCCCTGGGTTCATACTGGTCTCTCTGGGCCAGTAACCTCACCAGTCCCTTCTCAAAGGGCTCAGCAGACCTCTCACATGGAAGCTGGAATGCAGGGAATCGTATGAGGGGTTCTCATAGACATACAGTGCCGTCTGAAAGTATTCACACCCCTTGACTTTTTCCACATCTTGTTACGTCTCAGCCTTATTCTAAAATGGATTCATTTTTTCCCCCCCTAATCAATCAACACAAAATACCCCACAATGAAAGAAAAAACATTACCAAATGTATACAAATAAAACACAATGGAAATATTACATTTACATAAGTATTCACACCCTTTACTCAGTACTTTGTTGAAGCACCCCAGTCTGAGGTCCTGAGCGCTCTGGAGCAGGTTTTCATCAAGGATCTCTGTACTTTGCTCCGTTCATCTTTCCCTCGATCCTGACTAGTCCCTGCCGCTGAAAAACATCCCCACAGCATGATGCTGTCACCACCATGCTTCACCGTAGGGATGGTGCCAGGTTTCCTCCAGACGTGACACTTGGCATTCAGGCCAAAGAGTTCAATCTTGGTTTCATCAGACCAGAGAATCTTGTTTCTCATGGTCTGAGAGTCTTTAGATGCCTTTCGGCAAACTGAAAGCGGGTTGTCATGTGCCTTTTACTGAAGAGTGGATTCGTTCTGGCCACTCTACCATAAAGGCCTGATTGGTGGAGTGCTGCAGAGATGGTTCTCCTTCTGGATTCTTGGCCACCTCCTTGGTGGTTCCAAACTTCTTCCATTTAAGAATGATGGAGGCCACTGTGTTCTTGGGGACCTTCAATACTGCAGAAATGTTATGGTACCCTTCCCCAGATCTGTGCCTCGACACAATCCTGTCTCGGAGCTCTACTCAAAATTCCTTGGACCTCATTTCTTGGTTTTTGCTCTGACATACACTGTCAACAGTGGGACCTTATATAGACAGGTGTGTGCCTTTCCAAATCATGTCCAATCAATTGAATTTACCACAGGTGGTCTCCAATCACGATGATCAATGGAAACAGGATGCACCGGAGCTCAACTTCGAGTCTCATAGCAAAGGGTCTAAATACTTACGTAAATAAGCAGTTTTTTATTTTTAATACATTTGCAAAAAATGTTTAACAACCTGTTTTCGCTTTGTCATTATGGAGTATTCTGTGTAGATCGCTGAGGATTTTTTTTATTTAATCAATTTTAGAATAAGGCTGTAACGTAACAAAATGTTGAAAAAGTCAATGGGTCTGAATACTTTCCGAAGGCAATGTACATACAGTATATTCATAAAGTTTATATATAACATTTAGGGGTATAAAAAAATAGCAAGATGTAGAAATGCATTTCAATATACAGTACCAGTCAAAAGTTTGGACACACCTACTCATTCAAGGGTTTTTCATTATTTTTACTATTTTCTACATTGTAGAATAATAGTGAAGACATAAAAAATATGAAATAACACACATGGAATAATGTAGCAACCAAAAACATGTTAAATCATTATATATTTTATAATTGAGATTCTTCAAAGTAGCCACCCCTTGATGACAGCTTTGCACACTCTGGGCATTCTCTCAACCATCTTCATGAGGTAGTCAGCTGGAATGCTTTCCCAACAGTCTTAAAGGAGTTCCCACATATGCTGAGCCCTTGTTGGCTGCTTTTCCTTCACTCTGCGGTCCAACTCATCCCAAACCATCTCAATTGGGTTGAGGTCGAGTGATTGTGGAGGCCAGGTCATCTGATGCAGCACTCCATCACTCTCCTTCTTGGTCAAATAGCCCTTAAACAGCCTGGAGGTGTGCTTTCGGTTCAAATCAAATGTTATTTGTCACATGCGCCGAATACAACAGGTATTCGGCGCATGTTGTATTCTGAATAAAACATTACAGTGAAATTCTTACAAGCCCTTAACCAACAATGCAGTTAAGGAAAATACCTAAATAAGAAATAAAAGTTACAAATAATTAAAGAGCAGCAGTAAAATAATAGTGAGGCTATATACAGGGGGTACCGGTACAGAGTCAATGTGCGTGGGCATCGGTTAGTCGAAGGTAATTGAGGTAATATGTACATGTAAAAAAATAAAAAAAATAAAAAAAATGTCCCTTTTACAGGACACCGTCTTTCAAAGATAATTTGATTTTTATGAATTAACTTCACAGATCTTCATTGAAAAGGGTTTAAACACTGTTTCCCATGCTTGTTCAATGAACCATAAACAATTAATGAACATGCACCTGTGGAACGGTCGTTAAGACACTAACAGCTTACGGACGGTAGGCAATTAAGGTCACAGTTATGAAAACGTAGGACACTAAAGAGGCCTTTCTACTGACTCTGAAAAACACCAAAAGAAAGATGCCCAGGGTCCCTGCTCATCTGCGTGAACGTGCCTCAGGCATGCTGTAAGGAGGCATGAGGACTGCAGATGTGGCCAGGGCAATAAATTGCAATGTCTGTACTGGGAGACGCCCAAGACAGCGCTACAGGGAGACAGGACGGACAACTGATTGTCCTCGCAGTGGCAGACCACGTGTAACAACGGCAAACTTAATGATGGTGTTGGAGTCGTGCCTGGCCATGCAGTCATGAGTGAACAGGAGGGGACTGAGCACGCACACCTGAGGGCCCCCCGTGTTGAGGATCAGCGTGGTGGATGTGTTGTTACCTACCCTTACTACCTGTGTGCGGCCGTCAGGAAGTCCAGGATCCAGTTGCAGAGGGAAGTGTTTAGTCCCAGGGTCCTGAGCTTAGTGATGAGCTTTGAGGGCACTACAGTGTTGAATGCAGAGATGTAGTCAAGGAATAGCATTCTCACAAAGGTGTTCCTTTTGTCCAGGTGTGAAAAGGCAGGATGGAGTGTAATGGAGATTGGAGTGGCTCTAAGTTTTCTAGGATAATGGTGTTGTGAGCCATGACAGCCTTTCAAAGCACGTGAGTGCTACGGGTCGGTAGTCATTTAGGCAGGTTACCTTAGTGTTCTTGGGGACAGAGACTATGGTGGTCTGCTTGAAACATCTCGGTATTACAGACACCGACAGGGAGACTTTGAAAATGTCAGTGAAGACACTTGCCAGTTGGTCAGCACATGCTAGGAGTACACGTCCTGGTAATCCGTCTGGCCCTGCGGCCTTGTGAATGTTGACCTGTTTAAAGGTCGGCTACGGAGAGCGTGATGACACAGTCATCCGGAACAGCTGATTCTCTCATGCATGTTTCAGTGATTTAGCTCATCTGGTAGGCTCGTGTCACTGGGCAGCTCGCGGCTGTGCTTCCCTTTGTAGTCTAATAGTTTGCAAGCCCTGCCACATCCGACGAGCGTCGGAGCCGGTGTAGTACGACTCAATCTTAGTCCTGTATTGATGCTTTGCCTGTTTGATGGTTTGTCGGCAGGTATAGCGGGATTTCTTACAAACTTCTGGGTTAGAGTCCTGCTCCTTGAAAGCATCAGCTCTACCAATTAGCTCAGTGCGGATGTTGCCTGTAATCCATGGCTTCTGGTTGGGGAATGTACGTACAGTCACTCTGTGGATGACGTCATCAATGCACTTATTAATGAAGCCAGTAACTGATGTGGTGTACTCAATGCCATCGGAAGAATCCGGCACATATTCCAGTCTGTGCTAGCAAAACAGTCCTGTAGCTTAGCATCTGCTTCATCTGACCACTTTTATTGACCGAGTCACTGGTGCTTCCTGCTTTAGTTTTTGCTTGTAAGCAGGAATCAGGAGGATAGAATTATGGTCAGATTTGCCAAATGGAGGGCAAGGGAGAGCTTTGTACACCTCTCTGTGTGTGGAGTAAAGGTGGTCTAGAGTTTTTTTGCCCTCTGGTTGCACATTTAACATGCTGGTAGAAGTTATTGTCCTGTTGGAAAACAAATGATAGTCCCACTATTCGCAAACCAGATGGCATGGCATATTGCTGCAGAATGCTGTGGTAGCCATGCTGGTTAAGTGTGCCTTGAATTCTAAATAAATCACTGACAAGTGTCACCAGCAAAGCACCCCCACAACATCACACCTCCATAATTCACGGTGGGAACCACACATGCGGAGATCATCCATTCACCTACACACAAAGATACAGCGGTTGGAACCAAAAATGTCAAATTTGGACTCATCAGACCAAAGGACAGATTTCCACCAGTCTAATGTCCATTGCTCGTGTTTCTTGGCCCAAGCAAGTCTCTTCTTCTTATTGGGGTCCTTTAGTATTGGTTTCTTTGCAGCAATACGGCCATGAAGGCTTGAGTCACGCAGTCTCCACTGAACAGTTGATGTTGAAAAAAAAAGGGTGGCTACTTTGAAGAATCTCAAATGTAAAACATATTTACTTTTTTGGTTACTACATGATTCCATGTCTTCACTATTATTCTACAATGTAGAAAATAGTAAAAAAATTAAGAAAAACCCTGGAATTATTAGGTGTGTCCAAACTTTTGACTGGTACTGTATGTCACAATATTAGTATTAGCATGGACATAGAGCATTGAGTGACTAGAAAGCACATGCATACATTTGGAAAGTAAACACTGCATCTGGGTTAGCAAATGGCTGTGGAGCTAGCTAATTAAACAGAAGTTAATCCCCAAAAATCGAAGCCCTAACAGCACTAAAATGAATAGGATCTGATGGCATACGACAAGATCTATACAGGAATCCAAAATACCTCCTGGTCTGTGGAGCAACAATATACTGTGTGCGAAGTGTGCAGACTCATCTATTTATCCGTAAGACAACATCCACATATCATCAGACATCTTATACAGACGGCAGATAGCGTGACTTTATTTCACCAGACATTAAATCCAGTATCTTCTAGGCCTATAATCTATCGATGGGGATATGCTTTTCTCTCATACCTTGGACAGGAAGTCATACAGCTCATGGTGAGTCTTGGTCACTGTGCTCCACGTTGAGTCAGACCACTGGACCTGGAAGAGGGGAGGAAGACAACATCATTCATCAGTATGCTTTATCAAACACACATCATATACACGGCTTTTGACAGCATGTCATTCCCCTGAAATATGCAGATGGAACAAAGTATGGTATTATTTGATACTTGGCAGTCAACCACTTAACTACATTCTGGAATCTGGACGACACCACATTCCATTTGGTGATGTAGTTTAGTATTTAGGTCGTCCGATGTGTCCTCATAAGTCAGTTTGAATTAAACACACACAGACAAGGTGACGTCAGCTCCACTCTAAACTCCTGCTCAGAATGTTTGAGGTATTTGATTTTGTAGCCAAAGCGGGTCATTGCATACCTTAGTTATGGAAGTAAATAATGATCTTAGAAAGAGCTAGGTTGGAATTTCTCCTTAAATATTTTGAGCAGAAAAGCATAACAAGCTCCCTTACGCACCCTGATAGGCATTGCCTTGAAAGGATGTTTTCCCATTGGGAAGAAGAACAAAAACTCACCCTGGACTAATCTTGACAAGTTTGCATACCAATAGAGGGCCTTTGATAATTTACACTAAGATTGAGTTAGTGTACTAAGAAAAAAACAAAACAGATGTTAAACATTTCAACCATCTTGTATCAACAGCATCAACACTTATCTAGACCTGCTCTGAAGGGAGTGGTGCCATACTGGAGTGTTGCCATACTGTCCTTTCAAAACATTACCCCGCTGGCCCTAAATATTCACAAATCATCTGCATCTTTAGAAAAACATACCAAGAGGTGCTTTCTGTTGCCTCTCAAAGCATACTAAATAGTAATAGGTTTTAGTCTCAGCCGCTCACCTCACTCAGACGGTTAGAGTGAACCGATGCTCTCTCATGCTTTGGAGGCCAAGAGAATAGGAAGGATTTTATTGGGCTCTGATCTGCTTCAGTTAGGTTACTAGCCTCAATTTGTTTTTCATTTTTTGGGTTGCTCTGATAGTTGTATGTGTATGTAGCCTAACATTTCAGAAACAATTGTTGACTGAGACTTTAAGGCTGTAGTGCTCAAACACAGACAAGCACATCATTTAAAAAAAAAAAAGGTTTATCTGAGGCTTATACCGTGTGTGGAAGGCTATATGAAAATATTCTACTCTGTAAGTAATACATTTTTTTAATGTGACATTCCATCATCACTGGGCCCAATAATCTGCTCCGCAGGGGGATCTGAACACAACGAGCTCTTTCACAGCCTGGCAGTCTACTCTACTCTGTCCATCACAGAGTTAACTTAAGGTATAGGTGGCAGTATTTTCCTTTTCGGATGAAAAGCGTGCCCAGAGTAAACTGCCTAATACTCGGGCCCAGAGTCAAATATTTGCATATTATTAGTAGATTTGGATAGAAAACACTCTGAAGTTTCTAAAACTGTTTGAATGATGTCTGTGAGTATAACAGAACTTATATGGCAGGCAAAAACCTGAGAAAAATCCAACCAGGAAGTGGGAAATCTGAGAATTGTAGTTCATCTTTTGAATCCCTATCGAAACTACTGTGTCTGTGGGGTCACGTTGCACTTCCTAAAGCTTCCATTGGCTGTCAACAGCCTTTAGAAACGTGTTTCATCCTTCTCCTGTTACTGGGCAGAAAATAGGAGCTCAGTCAATGAGTGGACTGCCTGGGACCAGTGAGTTGTTTGCTGCGTGGGCACGTTTGGCGTGCCGCTCCTTCTTTTTCCTCTGTAATGAATACGCTATTGTCCGGTTGGAATATTATCAACGTTTTATGTTAAAAAGACCCTAAGGATTGATTGTAAACAACGTTTGACATGTTTCTACGAACGGTAATGGAACATTTAGACTTTTCGTGTCTGGATTTACACTCGCACGTTATGCCTTTGGATAGTGATCTGAATGCACAAACAAAACGGAGGTATTTGGACATAAAATATGGAGTATTTTGAACAAAAATAACATTTCTTGTGGAAGTAGGAGTCCTGGGAGTGCATTCTAACGAAGATCAGCAAAGGTAAGAGAATATTTATAATACTAATTCTGAGTTTAGTTGACCCCAAAACTTGGCGGGTATATGTATAGTTTGCTTTGATGGTTGAGCTATGTACTCAGAATATTGAAAAATGTGCTTTCTCCATAAAGCTATTTTAAAATCTGACACAGCGGTTGCATTAAGGAGAAGTATATCTATAATTCTTTCAATAACTGTTGTAAATTTTATCAACATTTATGATGAGTATTTTTGTAAATTGATGTGCTCATTCACTGGAAGTTTTGGTGGGAATTCATTTTCTGAACATCAATGTAAAATGGGGTTTTTGGATATAAATATGAACTTTATCGAGTAAAACATACATGTATTGTGTAACATGAAGTCCTATGAGTGCCATCTGATGAAGATCATCAAAGGTTAGTGAATATTTTAGCTGTATTTTTGGTTTTTGTGATGCATGTCCTTGCTTGAAAAATGGCTGTGTGGTTTTTCTTGTGAAGTTTATGTCCTAACATAAACAAATTTTATGCTTTCGCCGTAAAGCCTTTTTTAAATCGGACAATGTGGTTAGATTAACGAGAAGTTTATCTTTAAAATGGTGTAAAATAGTTGATTGTTTGAGAAAATGAAATTATGAGATTTTTGCTGTTTTGTATTTCGCGCCATGCTATTTCACTGGCTGTTGATAGTGTGTACCGCGGGTTGATAGTGTGTACGCTAGTGTCCCACCTAGCCCATAGAAGTTAACCTGTGGAGTCTGGTAGTTGGTGCTCCCCTACTGAACGACAATGAGTCCCAAATGGCACCCTATTCCCTTTGTAGTGCACTACTTTTGACCAGGGCCCAGCTCTGTAATATGCAAGTAATATGCTAGGCCTACTTCTCAAAGCATTGTTTTACACTGAACTCAGCACAGGCCTACCCTAGTATTACAGGCTACTCTTAGTTGTGTTGTGTATAGCCTAGAGTAGACAGAGTGAATTTCCTCCTGTGCTGAAGATGATGGATGTTCTCCCCTATTTAACTCACTAACACCCTCTTTCATACACCATGCCCAGCGGAGCAGATGGCACAGCCCAGCAAGCCACTTTCTCTTTCGTTCGTGTGTGTGTGTGTGTGTGTGTGTGTGTGTGTGTGTGTGTGTGTGTGTGTGTGTGTGTGTGTGTGTGTGTGTGTGTGGGGGGGTTGGTTCTTCTATCCTTGTGGGGACCTAAAATCCCTAAGTCCCCACAAGGATAGTAAAACAATAAATTCTCCCTCATGGGAACATTTTCCACATCCCCATACGGACAAAGGCTATTTTAAGCTTAAGGGTTAGGTTTAGGGTTACAATTAAGGTTAGAACTAGGGTAAGGGGTTAGTGGTTAGGTTTAGGGTTACGGGTTAAGGTTAGGGAAAATAGGATTTTTAATGGAATTAACTTTAGGTCCCCGCGAGGAAAGAAGAACAAAATGTGTGCGTGTGCGCGCGTCAGTTTCCAGCCCTGGCTAGCAGCAACATTTTATCACTGTCCCCCTCCACATTTCAGCCAAGAGGGTTTCAACTGCCAGTTGATTCCTTACAGTCTGTACAGTGCCTCTTAACTGTTAGCGGGACACCTCAACAACATCCGGTGAAATTGCAGAGCGCAAAATTCAAACTACAGAATTATAAATATTTAACTTTCATAAAATCGCAAGTGTAATACTTTAAAATAAAGCTTAACTTCTTGTTAATCCAGCCGCTGTGTCAGATTTCAAAAAGGCTTTACAGCGAAAGCACACCATGCGATTATCTGAGGGCAGCGCCCCACATACAAAAGCATGAAAAACATTTCAACCAGGCAGGTGCGCCACGAAAGTCAGAAATAGCGATATAATAAATGCCTTACCTTTGATGATCTTCTTCTGTTGGCACTCCAAAAGGTCCCAGATACATCACAAATGTTCCTTTTGTTCGATAATGTCCTTCTTCATATCCATAAAAACTCAGTTTAGCTGACGTGCTTCAGTCAATAATTCACCCAGTTTCCCTCCATCAAAATGCATACAAAATGAATCCCAAATGTTACTAATAAACTTTTCCAAAAAAGTCAAACAACGTTTATAATCAAACCTTAGGTACACTAATACGTAAATAAACGATCAAATTTAAGACGGAGAATCGTTATTGTCTTTACCGGAGAAAAATACCAAAGGACGCGCTCTCTTCCACGCGCTTGGAAACACTACAGCCAAAATGGGAGCCACCTAGAGAAAGTACAATTTCTGGCTCATTTTTCCAAAACCCAGCATGAAACTCTTTCTAAAGACTGTTGACATCTAGTGGAAGCCATAGGAACTGCAATCTGGGAGGATTTCACCTTATAATAAAAGTGACAGCCATTGAAAACAGTGGTAGGCTGAATTTTCTTTTGGGGGGGGATGGTTTGTCCTCAGGGTTTCGCCTGCCATATCAGTTCTGTTATACTCACAGACATACGTTTAACAGTTTTAGAAACTTTAGAGTGTTTTCTATCCAACTCTACCAATTATATGTATATCCTAGCTTCTGGGCCTGAGTAACAGGCAGTTTATTTTGGGCACGCTTTTCATCCGGATGTCAAAATACTGCCCCCTAGCCCAAAGAGGTTATTAACTTAGGCTACATTGGTGCATCCTTTTCAAGTAGGCTATAAGACAGCAGGGTTCAATTACAGATAAACCCTTCTCCAGCACTAAAAAAACCCAGAGAACAGCTTTCAGAAACCTGTTGGACCAAACACAATCCTCTCACTGAGATATCTCCCTTAGACCAAGGGAATTCTAGCCTGGTCAAGCAAACTGACCGCTGCACTCATGTTTCATTATACTTAATACGTGGTTGGTTTCACAAGGCAAAGGGAAATCCCCTTAAAAATCCAGAGGCAACCCTGAGCCTCTGCCTAGGTATAACCTGTTAGGCTAACCGAAGACTTCATTCTGCCCAGCCACACAGATGATGAGGATGGGTATTGGGTCAAGGCCAGGACGGCCATTCCTTCCATTCATGAGTGTCACACACACCTCCACGCAGTCACACACTGTCAGTACCACTGTCTCTGTAGAGCAGACTACGCAGAAACAGGTAAGGTTATAACTCTTTCAGAAGTCTCCTCAATGAAGCTCATCTTGTTATCCATATAACTCTGATCCGATTTTAACTGTTAAGTGACCAACACAACACTCATTATCGTTAGCATGTGTTGGCAGTATGTTCTAGTTACTTAGCTAAGTAGCCTTCATGGTTTTGGTCAATTTCAGTAGATCACAGATAAGGACAGCATTAGTCATGAATACGTCTATTCTATTACTACTCCAGCTATCTGAGCAAAAGCATCAACAACATTGTGGTGGGGACATCCTCTCATGATCTCAGTGTTGTGAAATCTTGGAGCTACCCTCAAGTCTTTCAACCCTCTAGTCTAAATGGAAGGCTTTCCGTTTTTACAGGCTGATATGATGCCGCCGCAAGCTTGTAAAAACAGTAACGGCAGATGTTATGGGGTCGCGAACGATCAAGGACATATTTCCACCAGATTGTGTTCTCTTGCAAAGGAGGACAGCATTTGAATAGGAGGGAGCAATCCTTCCTGCTGTCCTATTTAACCTGGCTCTCTCCATCTTGCTCTCCTTCTCCCTCTCACAAACTGCTCAGCACAGTGCTGCTTGTCACAATGCCTGGCTGATGCCTGGCCATAGAGGACGGACTGTTGAGTCAGGGCCAGGCAAAGTCTTAGATCTCTGCCTGTCCAGATGTTGTAAGAGAACATTGCATGATTTACAGAAGAAAAAAAATATATATATTGCATGGACAATCTGAAGCTCAGGATAAAATACATATTTTTTTGTGACATAATTTGAATGTGAGGAAATCGCAAATCAATCTGGCGGCCAACGATATATAGGCCTAAAAAAATAAGTATTCCTACATACTACCTGGGTATGCTTCAAAAATCATGAAAAATTAGAGTCCAAACATGAACATACCTCAATACTGTATTCCCTGTTTCCTCGGTTCCAAAAGATCTTCTTTAGCTCAATCTTGTCAATGTGAACTGCTACAGGAAGAAAGAAGACCATGGTTATTCTTTTGAGAAATGAATTGCTGTTCACCCAAATGTAATTTTGATTACCACAGAATACATTGAACACTGTTAAAGGAATGGCATTGCTCTCCTTACCCAGAGTCAGAAGAACTCATGGGACACCATTTTAATGTCTCTGCATGCAGTATGAAGGAAGTTAGCGGTAGTTTCATAAGCATTGCTACTGTACCTGTAGACTTCCAGTCATTGCGCTAACACTAGTTAGCATTGGCTTGGGAAACTACCACAAACCTTCTTCATACTGCATGAAGAGACATAAAAATGGTATCCACGAGTTCATCTGCGTCTGTGTAAGTAGAACATGGGCATCAATGCAAGACTCACAGTATCAGTTTAAAACTACACATACAGTGAGGGAAAAAAGTATTTGATCCCCTGCTGATTTTGTACGTTTGCCCACTGACAAAGAAATGATCAGTCTATAATTTTAATGGTAGGTTTATTTGAACAGTGAGAGACAGAGTAACAACAACAAAAAATCCAGAAAAACGCATGTCAAAATGTTGTAAATTGATTTGCATTTTAATGAGGGAAATAAGTATCTGACCCCTCTGCAAAACACGACTTAGTACTTGGTGGCAAAACCCCTTGTTGGCAATCACAGAGGTCAGACATTTCTTGTAGTTGGCCACCAGGTTTGCACACATCTCAGGAGGGATTTTGTCCCACTCCTCTTTGCAGATCTTCTCCAAGTCATTAAGGTTTCGAGGCTGACGTTTGGCAACTAACCTTCAGCTCCCTCCACAGATTTTCCATGGGATTAAGGTCTGGAGACTGGCTAGGCCACTCCAGGACCTTAATGTGCTTCTTCTTGAGCCACTCTTTTGTTGCCTTGGCCGTGTGTTTTGGGTCATTGTCATGCTGGAATACCCATCCACGACACATTTTCAATGCCCTGGCTGAGGGAAGGGGGTTCTCACCCAAGATTTGACGGTACATGGCCCCGTCCATCATCCCTTTGATGCGGTGAAGTTGTCCTGTCCCCTTAGCAGAAAAACACCCCCAAAGCATAATGTTTCCACCTCCATGTTTGACGGTGGGGATGGTTCTTGGGGTCATAGGCAGCATTCCTTCTCCTCCAAACACGGCGAGTTGAGTTGATGCCAAAGAGCTCCATTTTGGTCTCATCTGACCACAACACTTTCACCCAGTTGTCCTCTGAATCATTCAGATGTTCATTGGCAAACTTCAGACGGGCATGTATATGTATTCTTGAGCAGGGGGACCTTGCGGGCGCTGCAGGATTTCAGTCCTTCACGGCGTAGTGTGTTACCAATTGTTTTCTTGGTGACTATGGTCCCAGCTGCCTTGAGATCATTGACAAGATCTAGTTCTGGGCTGATTCCTCACCGTTCTCATGATCATTGCAACTCCACGAGGTGAGATCTTGCATGGAGCCCCAGGCCGAGGGAGATTGACAGTTCTTTTGTGTTTCTTCCATTTGTGAATAATCGCACCAACTGTTGTCACCTTCTCACCAAGCTGCTTGGCGATGGTCTTGTAGCCCATTCTAGCCTTGTGTAGGTCTACATTCTTGTCCCTGACATCCATGGAAAGCTCTTTGGTCTTGGCCATGGTGGAGAGTTTGGAATCTGATTGATAGATTGCTTCTGTGGACAGGTGTCTTTTATACAGGTAACAAACTGAGATTAGGAGCACACTCTTAAAGGGAGTGCTCCTAATCTCAGCTCGTTACCTGTATAAAAGACACCTGGGAGCCAGAAATCTTTCTGATTGAGAGGGGGTCAAATACTTATTTCCCTCATTAAAATGCAAATCAATTTATAACATTTTTGAAATGCGGTTTTCTGGATTTTTTTGTTGTTATTCTGTCTCTCACTGTTCAAATAAACCTACCATTAAAATTATAGACTGATCATTTCTTTGTCAGTGGGCAAACGTACAAAATCAGCAGGGGATCAAATACTTTTTTCCCTCACTGTAATTGTAATATATCCTGTCTATTGAGCCATATCTGACCATTTCTTTGGGTCCCTTGTTTTACCTCAAACGCACTAGGCTAAAATACATCTTGCTTGAACACTCCTCTCAACATGTGAATGAGAGACCTCAGAGGATGCAATAACAAACAGGACTGAGACTACCTTCTCTCTGAGATAAGGTCCTGTTCAGGAGCTGATTGGGAATACAGCAGGCCGACTGACCCATGTCAGTGCTCCTGAGGCTGAGGTCCTCCTTTCGCAGGGTATGCTGCTTCTGCTGCAACAAAGAAAGTGAAGAGATTGGTGCTTTTGTAAAAAAAAAAAATTGCGTTCTCCCCCAATAATAGTCCCACTAAACAACTTCCCCCTTACAATACTTAACTGGAACCAATACTAATTTCCTCCTCTCCACATGCTTTGAAAACTACATTTTTTTTCAACTTTTTCAGTTGAATTTATATTCATAAGTCAGCTCCGTTTTTATTAGAAATACCGCCTAGCTGCAGGAAAATGTAGACTAACTGTCTTAACGAAACATATAATTATGCCGAGAGCCAGCCAAGAGGGCATGACAGAGTGCCCCTATAAGAGAGCAGTCAGTCAGTCAGACAGATGAGAGAGAGGGTGTTTGTCTCATTCAAACTCCTGGCTTTTTCATTGGATGCCAGAGAGAAAGAGGGGGAGAGAGAGAGAAAGAAAGAGGGGGAGAGAGAAAGTGAAAGAAAGAGGGGGAGAGAGAAAGAGAGAGAGGGGGAGAGAAAAAGGTTTCTCCAACACAATGCAAAGTAAGATCACAATACAACCATTCACAAGAATGCTGGGTGTTCCCATTCATAATAGCTAGCTACTGTGGAGAAGATGACAGAAGACACAGTAGCCGTGGCCAGCATGTCTGCTGAAACCAGATAAGCGGTCTCTCTCTATTCTCCTGATTGAGAAAGTGATCTTCATTCTATGGCGTCTGTCATTTTGTGACAGCACAATGAACTCGGCTTGTAGTCATATGGCCATGCACTCAAGACTGTTCATGGAAATGAAACTGCTTTAAGCAATACTTGGTATGAAAGGGTTGAACCTCTTTCCTCTCTTTTTATGCTAACTCCACAAGTCTACTCACATCAGTACATGCTACGGTTATTACAGTCTATCCCCACAGCAATTATTTGGTCCCACTTTACCAGAAATAAAGTGCTACAATGCGTCATCTGAACTAAAATGTGATTACATATAGATTTTGTATAAAAAAGTAATCTGTTCATTCCTATGATCTAGGTGGCCAGTAAAAAACAGGTTATTCTTGTTTAAGTACTACCTACCTAATTAATTATTGTCAAAGTAAAAGTCAGGTGAAAGTTTTACTGGGGAACGCCCCCTGCGGACTTGTCAACATCATAAGTACCAGGGCTCCCCAAGGGGGTGGGTGCATTTCAATAGTCTACAGTAGCAAAGCCTTCACTGGCTTTCTTCTCGTTTCCTCACCTGCACTGATCTAATGGCACAGGATAATAAATGCGATGGGAGCCTTTCACCTGCTCAGTGACAATAAGAAGTGAGGTAATGAGTTGAGCTAAGGAGAGGAGGTAAGGTGAGGAGGCCCCTTTGGATTCACTCTTGAGACGCACTTAAGCTGTCAATGTGATGCTTACCTGGACGCTCGGGCGGTTGTGGCAATACCTTCTCTCCTCTATGGCCCGTTCCACATTGTCCAACTGGTGCCTGGCAGTATCCCTCTGGTGAAAAGAGAACGCCGGGTGCAGCGAGGCCATGGTGAAAAGCAGCGCCAAGTGCTCCAGGGAACCCGACTCTGCCTCCAGTGGAGGCCCACTGGGATGCTCCAATCTCCCGGACTTCATTCCGCCATCGCGAGGGGAATGTTGATCAGGTACATTCTGAGCGCTCCCACGTGGAGATACTGGAACGCCATGATAAGTATTCAAGTACAGCGCTGGGTCCATATGGTTCAAAGCACGATAAAGTGTGCCCGCGCATTCTCTGTTTTCAGATCTCAAAAGTGACAGGTAGACAAGTAGTTTGGAACGCACGACAGGGTCGGCAACGTCCATAAGGAGGCCCAAGTCAGTTTGACTGTTCGCCCTTATCTCAAAGTCTCGGAAGACGTGGAAATCTTTCCGTGCAAGGTCCTCAAGGCAGGATCCGAAAAAGCGAAGCTCAAGTGGTTGACACATATGAAGTATTCCGTACATAAACTCTATCCGCTTTGCTGGGTTGAGGTGCAAGCCGAACCACTCAAACACCGTCTCCTTGTCAATTTGCGACAGGCGACACGATTCCCTCGTTGAATCCTTGAACCGGTGGCTCACACCACGGTACGAAATCGAATCAATAGTGAGACTGTTGTAATCGGTATTTTCCTGCTCGTCTTCGACGGTATGGTATTCTTCCTCCGCCGTTCGCATGGGCAATTTAATTTTCAGCATGATCAACTCTGACAGGACTTGTTAGCGATTATCAATTCATTCAAACGTATCGGAGAATTACATACTCGCTCCGTTCGCATCTGTACACTGCTGTGGAGTTGTATTTATGTGATATTAGATGGAAATGAAATGTTGAGATTATGTATAGCTGGCTCAGTAACTCATTTTCATGCACTGACTGTACCACTCGAAAATCCCATAGTTGACTCCTCCCATCGTTCATCAAACTGCTGGGTCCTAACTTCATCCCACCCGGTACCGGGTCGTGACAAGGGTGCGTTTACCAGAGGTCACCGAAGTCACTTTCTCTCATTAATGTAAAAACATTCATTTTTTTTTACTAAATGTGTCAGTGCTGTCACAATGGATTGTTATTCTATAATATTCGATTTCATTCGATATTCTATATTTAATTGCATGAAACTGTGAAGTGCAATTCACTGAAATATTTACACAATAGAGAGAGTAATGGCGTCTTTTTGTAGGCACCAACTCGGTCACGGCTAGAAGGAATCCAGCTTCGGTTCTGAGATTTAAAAAAATATATGTTTTAACTTAATTTAACAGGGCAAGTCAGTGAAGAACAAATTCTTATTTACAATGACGACCTGGGAGCAGTGGGTTAACTGTCTTGTTTAGGGGCAGAACGACAGATTATTAGCATGTCAGCTCAGGGATTCGTTCTAACAACCTTTCGGTTACTGGCCCAACGCTCTAACCACTAGTCTAACTGCCGCCCCGATCGTAACTTTTAAAATGTTTAAGCATTTATGAAAAAAACACAAAATACATAAAGGCTTCATAATTTACAATGGTTATGTTAACTGGCTGATTGTCTTATAGAACAAATCCTATAAAATCTCATAAACCTGTGTTAACCTCAGACCGTATTTTCAGCGTTTATTCCAAACCCCTATTCTTTCCCCATTCATTTTGCCGATAAGAATTTCTGAACGAACCAGAGGTAAATAATTTACGTTTTTTAGGACTACAAGCTGGCTATCTCTAGATTGCACACGATATAGTCAAATATGTTTTATAAGTAACCCATTATAGACGTTTCCAATGTGATCAAATTAATCATTGTGGGCAGAACAAGTAAGGAGGTAAAGCCAAACAGGAGCTACTAGTGAGATCCTATTGGCGCGTTCTAACACCGACTTGCATATTTCCGTTATGGAACGCCTGCTCTGTGAAGTACGCATGTGCAATAACTCCATTCTCGTGTACTCTTTCTAAACAACGTAATTCTATGAGACTTTGGCAAAGGCTAAGTCTACAAAACGCCGTCCACTCTGTTTGTTATAGATTCTAGTTTTGGAAACAGAACTGTATGGGGATCAAATGTTTCATTGATGATACAATTAGCAGAATGTCAGCCAAAATCCATCTCACTCCATCTTCTTACACTGCCAGCCACTGGGCTTCCTCTCATCACCATATTTGGTAGTTAGTGGAAACGCCAACCAGATGCTACATTACATCCGTTTTTAATATCTGGCCCATTGTTCTATCTGTAATTTAGTTGTCATATACTGTAGTTAGATTAATTAATGTAAAGAATTTGTGTGGTATTATGCACGAGTTTTCTTATCTTTGTCAACAGATGGCGGTATTTCATTACAATCCACTAGGGGCCTGTACTTTGCTACAGACAGTAGATTACAGCAAACACTGTGAATACCAGGGATGGGCAATTTTGATGAGGATGGGGGCCACAAAAAATCTGAACTCATCATGAGGTGCTCGCAGGTTTGCATACCCAAATACTGTACATACCCACACATGCAGTCAGTGCCAGCCCTAGCCTTTTGGGGGCCTGTCATGCCAAATAGTGTCCCACTCTACTTCACAATGGGATTCAATAAACTATTAGCGTCTGTTGCTATATCAACGGTGTGATGTCCTAATGATTAGAATTGTGGATATCATTACAGCCTAAATGACGTTCTTTTCATCATCGCTATGCAACAAGTTTTGTTTAGCTAATAAAATGAAAACATAAATTCTAACTACTTTTTGGTACCTTGTTAACATTACAACATGAAATCCATGTCTAAATGTTGCTAAATGGCAAAGACAACGTGTAATCTGCTTGACACATTAAGTTACTTACCTTACAGATCACGAAGTCAGCTAATTTCCACTCCATTCATATCAAAATCCATTTGATTCATACACTGGTTTGTCTTGCTGTAATGTTTTAATTTTAATCTGCCCTTCCCTTGTCTACACTGAAATAATATAATTTCAGTAGTCCTCTATTATGATTCATTGTTTTCTATCTATTAGTACACCCTTGTGGTTGAATATATATATATATAATTATATATATATATTATATATATATAATATATATATATATATATATATATATATATATATATATGTATATGTAACTATTGTAGGTCATAGGATACAACAATGAATAATGTGGAACGAATAAATACCATCAAATGATACCTTTACAACTTACAATAATGAACACCTTATGAAACAGCTGTGAAAGCCACCCTGCCAATATTTAAGATTTTAATACATAAACAATGATCGTTTTTTGGTACAGTTGTCATTTTTTTTTAAAACTTTTTTTTTCACCTTTATTTAACCATTTAGGCTAGTTGAGAACAAGTTCTCATTTACAACTGTGACCTGGCCAAGATAAAGCAAAGCAGTGCGACACAAACAACAACACAGAGTTACACATGGAATAAACAAGCGTACAGTTAATAACACAATAGAAAAAAAAGAAAGTCTATATACAGTGTGTGCAAATGGCGTGAGGAGGTAAGGCAATAAATAGGCCATAGTAGTGGAGTAATTACAATTTAGCAAATTAACACTGGAGTGATAGATGAGCAGATGATGATGTGCAAGTAGAAATGCTGGTGTGCAAAAGAGCAGAAAGTAAATAAAAACAATATGGAGATGATGTAGGTAGATTGGGTGGGCTGTTTACAGATGGGCTATGTACAGCTGCAGGGATCAGTTAGCTGCTCAGATAGCTGATGTTTAAAGTTAGTTAAGTCTCCAGCTTCAGCGATTTTTGCAAATCATTCCAGTCATTGGCAGCAGAGAACTGGAAGGAAAGGCGGCCAAAGAGGTGTTGGCTTTGGGGATGACCAGTGAGATATACCTGCTGGAGTGCATGCTGCGGGTGGGTGTTGTTATCGTGACCAGTGAGCTGAGATAAGGCGGAGCTTTACCTAGCATAGACTTATAGATGACCTGGAGCCAGTGGGTCTGGCGACAAATATGTAGCGAGGGCCAGCCAACTAGAGCATACAGGTTGCAGTGGTGGATGGTATATGGGGTTTTGGTGACAAAACGGATGACACTGTGATAGACTGCATCCAGTTTGCTGAGTAGAGTATTAATTTATTTTCACAGATTATGTTTTGTACACTCACATGGCAATCAGACTGCAATACTTAATTCTGGTGTGTGGAATAAAGAGGTCGGTGCTGTGTGATTGGGAGGTTCTGCCTGTCACTTATTCTCAACAGGCAGTCTTGGAAGGGGGACTTGAAGAGGGAGACTGCGAAGTCCAGGCAGTGCTGCTTTCTTTGTTCTGAGTGTTTGCAGTGCTAGTGTTTTTAGTTCATCTGTGTATCTCACATATTATATGCCCAGTATGATACGGCTAGCAAACTTTATTAGCAGATAATGACAACATGACAATAATAGCAGCTTTAGAGGATGCAATGAGATGGAGGGGATGGGATGAGTGTGCAGATTATTGGGTAATCAGAAGTCACTAGATGCAGAATTTCATCTGGAGGGAGAGGAGAAAGAGTTAAAACCTCTTAGGGATAGGGGGCAGTATTTTCAGGTTCAGATGAAAAACGTGCCCAAATTAACCTGCCTCCTACTCAGACTCAGAAAGTAGGATATGCATATTATTAGTAGATTTAGATAGAACAAATCTGAAGTTTCTAAAACTGTTTGAATGATGTCTGTGAGTATAACATAACTCATATGGCAGGCAAAAACCTGAGAAAAATCTAACCAGGAAGTGGGAAATCTGGTGCTTGTAGTCTTTTCAAGTCATTGCCTATCCAACACACAGTGACTTAGGGTTCATTTTGCACTTACTAAGGCTTCCACTAGATGTCAACAGTCTTTAGAACCTAGTTTCAGGCTTTTGCAGTGAACAGAGAGCGATCAAGAAGGCCGGGAAGTTGGTGACTCAGGAAAGGACATGAGTTCATTGGCGCGCATTTACGTGAGAGGTAGCTGTGTTCCAAAACGTTTTTCAAGACATTGGAATCATCCGGTTGGAATATTATTGACGTTTTATGTTAAAAAGGCCCTAAAGATTGATGCTATACAACGTTTGACATGTTTCAACAAGCGTAAATATAACTTTTTTTAAACTTTTCGTCGTGAAATTTTGGCCGCGCTTCCTACATTTGGAGTAGCTTACTGAACGCGCAAACAACAAGGAGGTATTTGGACATAAATTATGGACTTTATCGAACAAAACAACATTTATTGTGGACCTGGGATTCCTGGAAGTGCCTTCTGATGAAGATCATCAAAGCTAAGTGAATATTTATAATGCTATTTATGATTTTAGATGACTCCAAAATGGCGGGTATCTGTATTGCCTAGTGTATGTTTCTGAGCGCCGTACTCAGATTATTGCAAAGTGTGCTTTCCCCGTGAAACTTTTTTGAAATCTGTTACAGCGGTTGCATAAAGGAGATGGTTATCTAAAATTCTTTGAATAACAGTTTAATATTTTATCAACGTTTATGATTAGTATTTTTGTAAATTGTTGTGCTGATTCACCGGCAGTATTGGAGGCAAAATATTTTCTGAACATCACGCGCCAATGTAAAATGCTGTTTTTGGATATAAATATGAACTTTATCGAACAAAACATACATGTATTGTCTAACATTGAGTCCTAGGAGTGTCATCTGATGAAGATCGTCAAAGGTTAGTGCTTAATTTTAGCTGAATTTCTGGTATTTGTGACCAGTCTCCTGCTTGGAAAATGGCTGTGTGGTTTTTCTTGTGTTGTACCTGTCCTAACATCATCTAACTTTATGCTTTCGCCGTAAAGACTTTTTGAAATCGGACAATGTGGTTACATTAAGGAGAAGTGTACCTTTAAAAAGGTGTAAAATAGTCGTGTGTTTGAGAACTTTGAATGATGACATTTTGATGTTTTGAATTTGGCACTCTGATTTTTCACTGGCTGTTGAATCGTGTGTCCCGTGGGTGGGACGCTAGCATCCCACCTGCCCGAGAGAGGTTAACAAACTATAGTTTTGGCAAGTCGGTTAGGACATCTACTTTGTGCATGACACAAGTCATTTTTCCAACAATTGTTTACAGACAGATTATTTCACTTATAATTCACTGTATCACAATTCCAATGGGTCAGAAGTTTACATACACTAAGTTGACTGTGCCTTTAAACAGCTTGGAAAATTCCAGAAAATGATGTCATGGCTTTAAAAGCTTCTGATAGGCTAATTGACATCATTTGAGTCAATTGGAGGTGTACCTGTGGATGTATTTCAAGGCCTACCTTCAAACTCAGTGTCTCTTTGCTAGACATAATGGGAAAATCAAAAGAAATCAGCCAAGACCTCAGAAAAAGATTTGTAGACCTCCACAAGTCTAGTTCATCCTTGGGAGCGATTTCCAAATGCCTGAAGGTACCACGTTCATCTGTACAAACAATAGTACGCAAGTATAAACACCATGGGACCACGCAGCCATCATACCGCTCAGGAAGGAGATGCGTTCTGTCTCCTAGAGATGAATGTACTTTGGTGCGAAAAGTGCAAATCAATCCCAGAACAACAGTAAATGACCTTGTGAAGATGCTGAAGGAAACAGGTACAAAGTATCTATATCCACAGTAAAACGAGTCCTATATCGACATAACCTGAAAGGCCGCTAAGCAAGGAGGAAGCCAATGCTCCAAAACCACCATAAAAAAGCCAGACTACGCTTTGCAACAAAGATCGTACTTTTGGGAGAAATGTCCTCTGGTCTGATGAAACAAAAATAGAACTGTTTAGCCATAATGACCATCGTTATGTTTGGAGGAAAAAGGGGGATGCTTGCAAGCCGAAGAACACCATCCCAACCGTGAAGCACAGGGTGGCAGCATCATGTTGTGGGGTGCTTTGTGCTGGAGGGACTGGTGCACTTCACAAAATAGATAGCATCATGAGAAGGAAAATTATGTGGATATATTGACGCAACATCTCAAGACATCAGTCAGGAAGTTAAAGCTTGGTTGCAAATGGGTTTTTCAAATGGACAATGCCCCCAAGCATACTTCCAAAGTTGTGGCAAAATGGCTTAAGGACAACAAAGTCAAGGTGTTGGAGTGACCATCACAAAGCCCTGACCTCAATCCTATAGAAAATGTGTGGGCAGAACTGAAAAAGTGTGTCCGAGCAAGGAGGCCTACAAGCCTGACTCAGTTACACCAGCTCTGGCAGGAGGAATGGGCCAGAATTCACCCAACTTATTGTGGGAAGCTTGTGGAAGGCTACCTGAATTGTTTGACCCAAGTTAAACAATTTAAAGGCACTGCTACCAAATACTAATTGAGTGTATGTAGACTTCTGACCCACTGGGAATGTGATGAAAGGAATAGAACCTGAAATAAATAATTCTCTCTACTATTATTCTGACATTTCACATTCTTAAAATAAAGTGGTGATCCTAACTAACCTAAGACAAGGATTTTTTACTAGGATGTCAGGAATTGTGAAAAACTGAGTTTAAATGTATTTGGCTAAGGTATATGTAAACTTCCGACTTCAACTGTATAAACTCCAGTCGTACTTTATCAAATGCCTTTTCAAAGTCAGCTATGAATACCAGGCCTGATTTACCAGATGTTTCATAGTGTTCAATTGTTTCCAGATTGAACAATTTGGCCTGAATGTCAAGCGTCACGTCTGGAGGAAACCTGGAACCATCCCTGCGGTGAAGCATAGTTGTGGCAGCATCATGCTGTAGGGATGTTCTTCAGTGACAGAGACTGGAAGATTAGTCAGGATCGAGGGAAAGATGAACTGACCAAAGTACAGGGAGATCCTTGATGAAAACCTGCTCCAGAGCGCTCTGGAGCTCAGACTGGGGCGACGGTTCACCTTCCAACAAGCACACAGCCAAGACTACGCAGAAGTGGCTTTGGGACACGTCTCTGAATGTCCTCGAGTGGCCCAGCTAGAGCCCAGACTTAAACACGATTGAACATCTCTGGTGAGACCTGAAAATAGCTGTGCAGCGACGCTCGCCATTCAACCTGACAGAGCTTGAGAGCATCTGCAGAGAAGAATGGGGAAAAACTCCCCAAATATACGTAGGTGTGACAAGTTTGTAGCATCATACCCAAGAAGACTCGAGGCTGTAATCGCTGCCAAGGGTGCTTCAACAAAGTACTGAGCAAAAGGTCTGAATACTTACGTAAATGTGATAATACATTTGTATTTTTTTTATATATTTGCAAACATTTCTATTTTTGCTTTGTCATTATGGGATATTGTGTGTAGATTGATAAGGGGAAACAACTATTTAATCCATTTTAAAAGGCTGTAAAGTAACAATGTGGAAAAAGTCAAGGGGTCTGAATACTTTCTGAATGCACTGTATATTGTCCCTAACATCATTACCCCATAGCAACGGATGTGGGTTACACACACACACACACACACACACACACACACACACACACACACACTCCCACCCTTCCCCCACAAACCAGGTGTTCAACAATTGTTCCATTCCCGTTTTAGTGTGGTAGTGTGGCCCCAGGACAGAATCTGAACCAGCTGGCTGAGGGACCACCAATAACCACCCCTATCTGTGTAGAATTTGTCTTCAGGTTAAACCTTTCACTAAAAAATGTTTATACCAGGTGCTGAAGAGACCTCATAGCATCTGTCTATAATCCATACGCAACCTACATCCAATAACTACCGTATTTCTACTAAAGAAGCTTTAGCAGTGATCCCTAACAACCTTAATTAATTTCCTCCAAACCATAGAAAACCACCATGTTGCAGTAATCATTCAGTCTCCTCTTCATAGTCGTTGGAAGTACTGGGTGCATCACTTAAATGAGATGAGGGTGATGAATTTTTGTCTCTCTCCGTCAAGTTAACAAGGTGTATATGAGATCAAATGAATGATTAGTGCAAAAGTACCTAGAGGCTAATAAAATGGACTTTATGTTGGCAGCTACTCCAGTTCTCACAGTTAGATGGTTGAGGTAAACCTCAGGAGGCTCTTTCCTCTTTTCAACCTCTTTTAAAGAGACCACTAAAATGCCACCAGGAGGAGACAGACTGAAATAGACAAATAAATCAGTTTATATCTGGTCTCTGTATATACAAATGCAGGCCTTGGTTTTTGGGAGCTCGTCAAAGACAACATATTGACAATATTTGAATGAAGCAGGACTGTTGGAGCATTGATACAGCAACTAATATGTGTTTGCCAAAAATAGTAAGATGAGTTTGCAAAAAATTATACCATAAAATTTGACAAAAAAAACATTGCAATGAATCTGTGGTCTGGGTCTGGGTCTGGCACAACTTAAAACCTGTGGCTCAACATGTAGGTAATGTAGACAGTGCCCTCAGCCATTCTCCAATCAAGCTCAATCAAAGGATTTGAAAGAAAACAAATACAAACACTAACAGCGCCTCTTCAACCTCAGGAGACTGAAGAAGACCCTCACAAACTTTTAAAGATCCACAATTGAGAGCATCCTGTCAGGATGTATCACCACCTGGTACGGCAACTGCACCGTCCGCAACCGCAGGGCTCTCCAGAGGGTGGTGCGGTCTCCCCAACGCATTACTGGGGGCACACTGCCTGCCCTCCAGGACACCTACAGCACCCGATGTCACAGGAAGACCAAAAAGAACATCAAGGACATCAACCACACGAGCCACGGTCTGTTCACCCCGCTATCATCCAGAAGTCGAGGTCAGTACAGGTGCATCAAAGCTGGGACCGAGAGACTGAAAAACAGCTTCTATCTCAAGGCCATCAGAATGTTAAATAGCCATCACTAGCCGGCTACCACCCGGTTACTCAACCCTGCACCCTAGAGGCTGCTTCCCTATGTATATAGACATGGAATCACTGGTCACTTTATATAGACATGGAATCACTGGTCACTTTAATAATCGAACAATAGTAACTTTAATGGAACACTAGTCACTTTAATAATGTTTACATACCGCTTTACTCATCTCATATGTATATTCTGTATTCTACTGTATTTTAGTCAATGCCACTCCGGCATTGCTCGTCCTAATATTTACAGTATATATTTATTTTCCATTCTTTTACTTTTAGATATGTGTGTATTGTTAGATACTACTGCAGTGTTGGAGCTAGTAACACAAGCATTTCGCTACAGCCGAATAATATCTGCTAAATATGTGTATGTGACTAATTGTAACGCCCTGTGACATGGGTGGGCGTTCTAGGTTTCTTTTTCTATGTTGGTGGTTTTCTTTGTTTCCGCAGTGTATGGCTCTCAATCAGGAACAGGTGTAGATCATTGTTGCTGATTGAGAGTCATACATAGGCAGCCTGTTTTTCCTTTGGGGTTTGTGGGTGAATGTTTTCGGTCTAGTATTTTGTTATTCCTGACAGAACTGTTTGGCTGTCATTTTCGTGGTTTCTTTTGCTAGTGTTCATTCGGTCATTAAAATCATTTAAGATTAACACATCCTCCGCTGCACCTTGGTCTCATTCTGACGACGGCTGTTACACTAATAAAATTTGATTTGATTTATTTTAACTTAGGTCTGGCTGCCAGTGCTCTTCAGCTATTCTGCTGTGTCACTCTGCCCATAATTACAATGGTCCAGTTTATGGGGAAATCAAGTCAATCAAACTGGTTTGTAAAATGAATTAAAAACCTAATGAGCCTGTCAGCCAGGCCATCCTACAGCTGTGACTTAAAACGTTGCAATGTGTCATGAGGAGTGGAACTAACAGTTTATGGTTCCCTAAGTACCACTACGTAGTGTAGCCAGTGGGTGAAATCTCTGACAGGCTGTAAACTAGGTGAATATTGTGCTCAACGCCGGCCGGGAAAATCAAATCAAGATTTATTTATACATCACATTTCAGACATGGATTGCAACACAACGTGCATCCCAGGGAAAATATTTACTATGCAACAAACATAAGAGGATAAAAAACAAAAGAAAACAATAAAAACTGAACGAATAAAAAGCACCCTAAGGAAAAGCAAAGTTAATAATATCTGTTTTAAAGTCTCTTTTAAAAATGTCCACAGTTTCAGCCCCCCTCAGGTTCTCTGGCAGGTTATTCCAGACGCTGGGGGCATAATAACTAAAGGCTGCCTCTCCATGCCTCT